>NC_054500.1:7928654-8677005 GCF_017639515.1 Carcharodon carcharias
AGTTGGAGAAACAAGTCAAGTTAAAATCCAGCACACATGATCCAGAGCAGGGGTAACGGTAAAGAGGCGGAATCCAGAAGTAGAGATCATAAACAGAGTAAAAGTGAAGTGAGAGCAAAATAGGTCAAATCAAAATCTAAAAGTTGAGAACGAAGTAAAAGCAGAGAGCGAGAAAAAAGGGCCAAATCAAAATTGAGAGTCCGAGATAGAGAACAGAGTAAAGACAAAGATAGAGGGAAAAGGGACAAATCTAGAAGTAAAAATAGGGTAAAAGAAAAAGTGAAGAAAGTGGAAAACGTGCAGACTCAAGAAGCAGAGGCAGGGAACAAAAACACAAAGAAAACTGGGTTAAATCCAGCAGTAATGATGAGGAACAAGGCAAGAGTAAGGATCAAGAGAAAAAAAACAGCAAAATCCAAAAGCAAGGAAAGGGGTAGATATAGGAGCAAAGAATGTCAAAGGAACAGAGATAAAGAACATAAAAAGAGGACAATAACAAAGAAACACTAATCTACACTGATCATAATCCTCTGGCATTCATTGAGAAATTTAAAACTCGAAATGCGAGACTGTACAGATGGAGTCTATTGTTTCAACCATTCAGTATAAAGATTGTTCATATTGCCGAGAAAGATAATATGATTGCAGATGCATTGTCCCAGATGTAAGTTACTGATATCAGTTAATACTTAAGATTGTATAAGGGGGAAGGATGGATGAATGAGTGTAAGTCTCATGTTTTTTGTTTATGTATCACACACCCTGTGATGAAACGTATTTTTTAAATGGCGTTTCATCTTTTTAAAGGGAGAGGCATGTAAAGAACATTTTTTACTTTTTCTTGGATTGCGGCTTTAAGATTGGACTGTGGCTTTAAAAACTACCATGGCTGTAGTTTAAAAGAGATGTTCACTAGAGCAGGAAGAAGAAAATCTACAATGTTGCTATCTCCTGGAACAGTGTGTGCCAGTTTGGACAGAATGGTGCTGGATCGGAGACATGGTTCAAGAGGGAACAGCCTAGTGACAGTGTTTTGGTTGGCTCTTGACCAAGTGGCAAGGTTTTGTGTGAGTTTAGTGCAGTAGATCAGCTCCTAGCCTGAAAAGAGGAAAGACCTGAAACCTCTCTCTCCTGTGTTTTGTAAGGCTCCAGTCATCCTGCCATAGTAGCTAGCTGGCTATTCCTCACATCACTGTATCCTACTTTCTTTTGAGAAACCCCAGTCAGGAGGAAAAGGGGAAAAATCATCAGTAGAGATATTAAAAGCAAGTTTCAACCAGAGAACCACAGATTGCAAATGTTGGGAGAGCACCTCGTGTCAGCCACAACAATCTGCAAGAAATTTGGGAGAAAACAATCAAAGTTAACCCATTTAATCCTGAACTCTGGTTTGGTGCTATTGAACTGTTTTATCTTGCCCTTAAAATCCATGTTTTGTGTGTCTTATGTGTGAGTGTGTGTGTGTGTGTGTGTGTGTGTATTTGTGTGTGTGTGTGTGTGTGTGTTTGTGTGTGTGTGTGTTTGTGTGTGTGTGTGTGTTTGTGTGTGTGTGTGTGTTTGTGTGTGTGTGTGTGTGTGTGTGTTTGTGTGTGTGTGTGTGTATGTGTTTGTGTGTGTGTGTGTGTGTGTGTGTGTATGTGTGTGTGTTTGTGTGTGTGTGTTTGTGTGTGTGTGTGTGTGTGTGTGTGTTTGTGTGTGTGTGTGTTTGTGTGTGTGTGTGTGTGTGTATAGGGGTTTAAGAAGGGGTAGAATTTAAGTTTTGGAATTAAAAGTTATCAGTTCATATTTCATTCTTTTGCCACTGGTTACAGACAATTTGCTTAACAAACAGTTATTGTTAAGTTTACAAACCTGGTTTAACCTAAATTAAACAGTTAGGTAGAATTGGGGCCATTTGGTCGTCTGATTAAACTTCTCAAATTTGTCATGACTCAGGGAGCAGCAGGGTTTGATCCTATAGTGCACTATCCCCAGTCAGTCGTGACAGTGGCAACAAAAGTCAAATACATCAGTCACAAGGGCTTCCACTCGCTGAATGTGCATCTGGTGTGACCACCACAAACACATGCTGCAGGTCTGCACACAATTCCCAGGGAGCGCCCACGACTCCTACATTCTTAGCAGGTCTCAGATCCCTGACATCTTCCAGAGTCCAGAGAGGCTGCAGAGTTGATTCCTCAGGGACAAGGGCTACTCACAGAGGACGTGGCTGACAATGCCCATGCAGCGGCCTCAGACTGTATCAGAGCGACGGTACAACGAGACTCATGCCGTGACCCAGACTTTGGGGGAGAAAACCATAGGCATTTTGAAAATGAGGCTCCAATGCCTCGACAGTCCCCAGAGGGTGTTGCACCTCATTGTTGCTTGCTGCATGCTCCACAACCTGGCACTGCAAAGTGGGGGGGAGGATCTGTCTGAAAAGGAGATGGAGGAGCTGCAAGTATCCTCCAATGAGGAGGATGTTGAAGCGAATGACAGCGATGAGGTCCTTGAAGGCAAGGATGCTGGTGATGAGGACATTGCACTGGCCAGATGAGGCAGGCGTACTCTGGAGGCCCTCATGGCCGCAAGATTCAAGGAGGATGATGATGAGATTCAGTGAGAGTCCTGACATCCTCACCTTGCATCAGCCTGTGTGTCTGATGGCAGTGCACATACCCTCAGTGCTCAGGCTAATGTCATGGAGATGAAGTAGAGGCTCTAATAGTCACTGGACTCCAGGAGGATGATGACGACATGCAGTGAGAATACTCAATAGATCTTCACATAGCCTGTGTGAATGTCTGACTCCTGTCTGGCTGAGGGCAGTTTGCTTGCGCTCTGTGATCAGGGTCATGTCATAGAGACGCAGCCGTGAAACTTTAAATGCACCTGCTCCTTTCTCAGCTTTCAGCACCTGACCCCATCAGGAGCACAGCGTCACCAGACACAGATGCTGAAGAAATGGAGGTCACCCCCGCCTCAAAGAGCACACCGAGAGAATAATTGAACTCTGTGACACCTGCCCACGACATTCTGGCAGCAATGAACAAGCACCATCAAGGTGCAGGCATCACTAATGTGTCCAGGGAGTGTGAGGCCGGGGCATCATTTTGGTGTTAATGTTATACCTTGCACAAGGAAGAGGCACTGGACTGAGACACTTGCCTTTATCTTGTGCAGTAACCAAGGTTACACATCTGAATCACACTCATCATAACAAGAAGCCACAGGCAAGGAAACATTCTTATGAGTTTATTTACAATAGTGAACATTAAGTTCAGGCTGTGCAACTACATCTTCTTAACCTTCCCAAACCTGCTGCTGCGTCTTGGTGCTCCCCTGACATCCACAGTGGAGGTGGAGGCAGTCAGTGACTGCTACACCCTGTCAGTGATGACCTTGATGGGCGTCCTCTGGAGGGCCGAGACCTGGAGGTGCCTGACCTGCTTGTGGGTCCTGTGTATGGCAGTGGCATCCTCCTCTATGGAGCTGGAGCTGCTGGGGTTACAGGAAGAGGGGATTCGGATGGGGCGGACACTTCGGAATCGACTGGATGGATGGCCTCGGAATATGCACCTGCTGATCCTCTTCCCTATGGGTGCACAAAGGCCCCTGGCTGACTCCTTGAGGAGAAGGGGAAGTTGGACTGAGAATCAGCTGCTCAGCATCTCTCTCACATACACACTGTTGGAGGTTAACTGTGGCATCAACGATGGAGTTCAGCCTGCGCAGCAGTGCAGAACTGATGTCCTGGACCAAGGTCTCCATGGCGGCCGCCATCTGACCAGTGTTGACCTCAGCGCAGTGGCATGCCAGTGCTATCACCTCAGAGTGAAGGCGGACAGACTCCTCCATCGTGCCTTGCAATCTAAGGCGTGCAGCGGACAACCCTTCCTGGTGTTCCCGAGCTTGCCTTTGCAGCTCCAGCAACTGAAGTATGACCAAGTCCAGAGGCTCCTCATCTGACTCAGACTCAGCAGATTTCTGGCCTTCAGCAGTCGTCCGAATGCTGGAAACCTGGGAAGTCCCTGCCCCCCGCCTGCTGTGGATCAGACAGTGCGATGTGCTCACCAGATTGTGACCCTGAGGCTACTCTAGAACTAGGTCCCACTGAGACATGGGTCTCTGCATTGGTGGAAGATGTGGGTGAGCACTGTGGCAGGACTTAGGGTGTCATTGTATTCTTCTTCCAAGGTGTCTGTTGAGGACTTGGATCGTGGACCCTCTCAGCTGCTTCCCAGATGTGCCTGTGAAAGCAGAGAAAGATAATTGGCTCACGCCAGTGGACTGCAGAACAGGGGAAATGACTCACAGCATGGCTGTCTGATGGATGTTGTATTGCTGGATCCTCACTTGTTTGAGCACCGCTAACCTCACCGTCAGCACAGGAACGGTCCAGTTCATCGCTGGCCAGTTGGATGACTCTATTTTCAAAGTCTGTGAGGACCTTGATGTCAGGAATTCCTCCACCGGTCTGCAACCTTTCCCTTTTGTTGTGTGCCAGCTTGTCCTGCATGAATACAGATGGAGACAGTGTAAGCAGGACTTGGAGCCCCTGAGAATGGCATGGGAGAGTACCTGTTTGATAAGCTCACCCTGAGCTGACTGGGATTCGAGAACCAGGCCAGATGATAAGGGTGCCTGGCATGAGTGAGTAGTGCCACGGATAGGACAAGGACCTGTTCCGCAGGGCAGATGAAGATGTGTGAGAGAGACTCAATGGTGATGTCCCTTGAGCTGGCAAAGAGTGAGATCCCTGTGGATGTGTGATGGGTTTGTTAGTGTGTGAGTTGAGAGTGATGAAAAGAGTGACTTACCCTGGCAGAATGGAGGAAGTCATTCATCCTCTTTCGGTACTGAGTGGCTTCTTTTGTGGGCCGTTGGCGCTGATCACTGCTGCCACCACCTCCCATGCTGGGCTCGTGACTTTGCTAGCTGGTCTTCACCCAGAATGGGGGTATAGGACTTCACGGTGGCCCTCCACAGCATCCTGTAGGTGCCCGAGGGACGCATTGCTAAATTTGGGGGCAGTCATGATTTTGCAGCAGTTTCCAATGCCTTAAGGAGTGCTAGCTCTGTGCAGTGTACCTTTTAATATGACACCTGGATTACTGAAGGCCTGAGGTGACAGCCAGGTGGGTGAATTTGGTGTTAGTTTGTAGACTGTTAGCATATAAATACATGCAGTTAAAGCAACAGATTATGCATAGATTTAAAAGATTCTCCAGCTCTCCCCTCACCAATATCTATCTTGTGGATAATTCTTATTCAGTATTATTTCTCCTTAGCCTTAATTGTCCCCACCCAAAATATCCTTAGCTTTTAATTTAATTTTACTCCTTCTGACCATCAGCATCTAGATTGTCTTAAAATCAGTTTCTCTATGGAGTATGTATCAGTGCCTTGATCATTTAAAAATGTTTCTTTACTCTTCAGACCATATTAACCATTTCATGTCAGTTTCGTCAGGTAGCTGAGCATGTCTGGGACCGTTTTTCTGTGCAGCTTCACATATAGCAAATCCCTTCTACACGCTCACACTGGTGTCCCAATTCCTGCTGGCTTTTTTTTCCAAAGTTTCGATTGAAAAGCTCCCTTTCACCCATCATGCTTGGCGATAATCTCTCTGCCCTTTCTCAAATCCTCGTTTTGTGTTTGTCGAAGATTGATTAGATCCATAGGGAATGTGCTGTGTATCCTACCAATCAACTTCATCATCCGGTTTATTTTCTTCCCGACGAAGTTGTGCATATCACACCACACATGTTCCACCAAATAAGCTTTCAAGACTTCCAGGTAATCTTCTCAAAAGATCAAAGGGGGGTCTCTGACTCAAGGTCTTTGATTATTCCCCCTTGCACGGTCCCAGTGTCTCAGGTGGGAGCCAGGCTATGAAATTTCAGTTCTCTTAAAAGTTCATAGGCAAAGACATAAATACCTCTCTCAACTTACTTGTCTCGTCTACGCTTTCCTTTCACTGGAATATACATTAACATCAAATTCAATTACTTCGTTGAACTACATCCAAGGTGAGTTTGGTGTTGTGTCCCTTTTCCCTAACTCTACCTCGTACCATCAATAACTTCCTCATATAATTTTACACCGTCTTATCTTGTTCATGAGCACTGGACTTTACAGCCCAATGAAATGTTTTCATAATATCTTTAAAACTGAAATTAAACATCCCCACTTGATTCCAGGCATTGACATATTTTGCTTGTTTGTTCTTTCTCTTAAACAGCATTTTATTTTCTCATAAGTAACCCAATGGATCGCGCTTGACATTGTTGTTTGGCATTTCAAAATTATCCCAAATTCAAATAGCAGTGTTGTTGGGCTGACAGGTTTTGTTAGTGTTCAATTTATTTCTTCCCAGAACAAACCTTTTTTTTTGATACATGGAATCCACCTCAACTGTTTTTCCATTAGCTTTATTGAAAAATAAAATTTGTTTATCCCCTTAAATTTCAGGTAAATTTCCCTTGGTGTGCTTGAAATAGCAATTCATATCAAGTTATTTTATCAATTCCAGTTTCAGAAACAATTAAGCCCAGGATTGGTGGTTTTATATTAGAGACAGAAGTGCAGTTGAGAGATAACTTCCATATCTCCCATACTCAAATGCTTTGTCTTGGATGATAACAAATGGCAACAAATAGCCTGAACATAAAAGGTCAAGTCCCTGAAAGGCAAAGCCTTTTGTCCAAATTTGTCACCATGTCGTATTTTAATTCTCAAAACTGCTGCATTCACATGGAGCTGGAGACCATCATCATCTGTTTAAAAAAGGACAAACATAAATCCATTGTGGCTCTGTCCAAAGACCCAATAGGTTAGTATGTCCAACCATATTTTAAATTTAGAAACTTAACATTTAGTAATACGAAAACTGTGGTGAATTTAAAAGAAAGCTGTCAGCAGAAAGGGCTAATGCTGCTGCTTGTTTGGGGGGTGGGCGGAGAAAATTTGGCACACAATTGTATCATATTACGTAATATTTTCTCTGATCAAAAAGACCCAAGCTTCATTTTAAACTTGCTTTTGTAAATTCTTTTGTTATCTTTTCTTCAACTTTGTCCAAATTTTATATTAAATTCCAATTATTTCAAAACATCTTAACGTTTTGAAAGACGTTTCTCAAGTTTTTTTGGTACAACACGGATTCTAAGACCAAGAGTTAAAGAGGGACACCTGCTTCTTAAAGAGATCACATTGCAAACATACAGACTAACTGTAGAAAAAGAACAGAATCATACCCATCTCTTTCATTTATCCTTTTCTTCCTTTAAAACAATTTCCAAGTTCCAATGTTTGCTATTTAACCACATTTGAAAGAAATAGTCAGTTAACATGTCTTTAATTTGAATTTTAGCAGTTTTCCTCTAACTCTGGTGCAAACATTTTGAAAAGTTCAAATTAAAAAGTTCTGTTGAAGGGCCATGAGGATTCGAAATGTCAACAGTGCTCTTCTCCGCCGATGCTGCCAGACCTGCTGAGTTTTTCCAGGTATTTTTGTTTTTGTTTTTGTTTTGAAAAGTTCAAATTGTATTTCTGCCAAACTTCTTCAAGACTTCAGGCTTATCTCTATGTTTTGGTAATGAACTGTAGAGCTTTTCCATAGCTGTGCAAGCACATTTTAATTTATACTTAAAGTCATACTTTCACCCAGTAATTCTATGCTTATCTTTTCTCAGCACAGAAACTCATAGCGTTTTAGATTAACGTCGATTGGAAACTTTTTAGCTTCCTCTTCAAACTGATTTTTTTTAACTTTGATATTTGCAAGCATCACCCTGCCTTAACAATGACTTGGCTAGAATGTAAGGTAAACTCTCAGCTGGTTAAAGGCACTCCTTCATAGGGTCAGGATAAGGATTTTGTAAAATTATGATGGAGGAGTCAAAGTCGACTAAATTTAATTGCTAATGGTCTCTGACATTACCATTCTCAACATTACCATCGGTGGGAAGCTGTTTGATGTTAACTAGGACTTCAGGAAAATCAATATTTTCTTCCCTTAGTGCCTTAACCTCACTGGGGGAAAGAGGCCTGTGCAAGATTGTGACCTTTCCTCTGGCCACGGTGGGCAGTTCTGCACCATTCTCCACTGCTTCCGTCCTTGTCCTGGCTTGGGTAACCACACACACACACACACACACACACACAGGCATTCCCTTATCACATAAGGGAGGTGGAGCAGAGGGGAAAGTGCTTTCAACTATATTATTCCAGCAACGCCTGGAATCACCTGCCTTGGTTTTGGAGACAGCAACCACAACTGTTCGCTGTTGACAAATCTGTGTCTAGAGTTGTTTGATTTCAGCTAAATACGGGAAGTGGTCTGCTTCAAGGTGAAGTGAAACTTTGCTGCCAACTTAACTCCCTCAAAGCCCATCTTGCATCTTTTAAGTCCTCCCTTAGCCTGGTATTTTCTGTCTGTAAATTAATATTTGGTTTCAGAGTTAAGTGTAACGTTTTCCTTGTGTAATATGCTCTATCATGTGCCTCCTGTTCCCAGGGCAACTGATTGTTTAAAACAACAATGCTCTCCTTTCAGCCATCAGTTCCCTTTTGCGACTTATCTACCAATCCCTTAACTCCTTGCACTTTTCATTCAGCTGTGGGGCACTCTCGTGCACTGTAGGACAACTTATTCTGCACTTTCTCCAACTCACTGGGCAGAAATTTTCTCTAGCGGGTGGGTGTGTGCCTGACCCAAACAAGCGTAAAATGACGCATGATGATGTTGGGTGAGCGTCCCGATGCCATCGTGCACTCACGCAATATTTTGGTCGGCGGGCACACATGGAAGTTGGCAGTACGCACGTTGACAGATAAGCGGCCTATTATGGCCCTTAATCAATTAATTGACTAGAATTTTTTGCTGCCCGTCCAATCGTTTGGTTGGAGGTCAGGCAAAAAGGCCAAGCGGCCTTTGCATTTTTTGGCGCAACCTCATCCATGGGAGGGATGAGGTTTCAACCAATGATTTAAAAAAAACGTATTTAACATATCCCTGATAGAGTCACATGAGGGGGCATGTTTTCATTATTCTTAATATCTTTATTTTGGTTGTTAAAAATCTTCAGCTCCCTGAGGCAGCTCTGTGCCTCAGGGAGCTTTTACTGTGCGCACCCGCACACATGCAGGAACTTCAGCACTCACGCTGTACTTGCCCCCAGTGATGAGCGCTGCAGCGTGTGTTTCCCACAGGTTAGCCACTAATTGGCCAGCTTCACGACCGCTCCTGAGCCCGCCCGACGAGGGCAAAATTCAGCGCACTGTTTCCTTTCTCTTTAGAAACCCTACCGAGGATACACCCCTAATCTCCATCGCGTGCTTCCACAATCCCCTGTACATCATTCACTCCTGATGCACCTGTCTTCTTCACCAACTTATCCATCAGCCACATTCTAGTCAATGCCAGTGTAACTTCTGGTTTCACTTAAGAATTACTCTGAATGCGTTTAAGTACAATCTAAGACTGTTGCTTCTCAAATTTCAAGCCACTGATATCTCAACTACTGTGGAGCCCTCTCCTGACACCAATCTGTAAAATTTAGGTTCAGGAGCCACAGATATCTAAGCTAGGCAGTCAAGTAGCCATAAGTAATTTTAAAACAAAAACAGAATTACCTGGAAAAACTCAGCAGGTCTGGCAGCATCGGCAGAGAAGAAAAGAGTTGACGTTTCGAGTCCTCATGACCCTTCGACAGAACTGCTGCCAGACCTGCTGAGTTTTTCCAGGTAATTCTGTTTTTGTTTTGGATTTCCAGCATCCGCAGTTTTTTGTTTTTATCTCTGTTTTTATAAGTAATTTTAAGCTAGTTTAAGCTAACTTAAGCTAGTTTATTAAGGAGTAGCAGTTTAGATACAATGCATTAGCTAAATAGGCAGGAAAAGTATACAATTCGTGACAGTTGAAAAGAGGACAAATGGAGGGCTGGCACAAGAGTGCATTGATCTCAGTAGCCTTTGATGACAGCTTTCTGCTTTGTGGCTGAAGTGTTCAGCAGCTAATCTCCTGTCATCCCTGCTCTTTCCTGATCCATTTTCCATCTGAACAAGGCAGCACCTGACTGGACTGCCACCCGACAAGGATGCGTAGATATACTTTATTTCTAGGGGCTGGCACTTTACCCTATGTCAATCACTTGTTTGAAACTTTCTAACCAATGAATACAGGACAAATACCCAACATGTCAGGATGGTCACCTCCCCCACATCTATCACTTTACTCAAAAGCTACTTTTTTACTTTACCTCATGCTGAGGGTCATTTAATGGCCCTTACCAGACACTGGTATAGATAAAATGATACTTAAGGTGCCAGAAGACTTCCTCTTCACAGTTCTGGAATCTGTATATCTTTGTTTTGCCGCAGTCCCTGGCTACTCAGAATGTTTTCTTCTAAAGAGAAAGAGGCAGAAACAGAAAGTATACAACCTTCTGCTAAGAGTTTGCAATCAAAGGTGTAGTGCTACTGGAGTGCCACTCTGGCACCTCCACCAGGGTCTGGGAAAGAAAGGTACAGGTAGTTCCAAACGCCAGGTCTAGGGGGCAACAGGCTCAATGTTTTAAACAGAGTTCTTGTCATCCATACTGAGCAGCCGGAGCTTAGGACCTGGCAAATTGGCATTAAAAAGATCGGAACTTTCAGGCTGAGTTCCAATTTCCTGAAGCCGGTCTGTCAGGTCAATTTCACTTGGCGCTGCACTGCTCCTGGAGATTTTGGGGGTTTGGGGAGTTTGGGGAGTGGGGAGGGGTGGGTGTGGTGGGGATGGATGAGGAGTATTGGGGTGGAGAGTGGAATTGGGGGAATGGAGAGCGGGGGTTGGGGGCTGTTGAGGAGGGAAGAAGTTGGAAGGGGGTGGGGTTGGATGGGGGATTTGGAAGGGCGGAGGGTGTCGGAGCTAGAGGAGGTTGTTGGAGGGGAGGATGAGAAAGAGCTTGGTGCCAGTGGGGGCACTAATATTTTTCACTTAAAAAGCATAGTGTTATTGACATTTGGGGACTTAAATGATTAATGCATAAGAAACAATGTAATAGGTAGATTTAGAAATGATATGGCCAACAAATTTTCTTAGATCTCTGGCACCTCTAAAGTTGGCAATACACCCCTGTTCCCCTGTTTACAATACAATACCTGATAATTCTCTAATATTCCTAAAGACACCATTTATTACAACACTACCCTGAAGAACTCCTGCACCAACGTCCTGGAACTGAGATGATTGACATCCAACAACCAAAACCATCTTCCTTTGTGCTAGATATGACTCCAACCAGTGGAGAGTTTTGCCCCTGATTCCCATTGACTCCAATTTTGTAAGGGCTCCTTGATGGCACACTTGATCAAATGCTGCGTTGATGTCAAGGGCAGTCACTCTCACCTCACCTCCGGAGTTCAGCTCTTTTGACCATGTTTGGACCAAGGCTGTAATGAAGTCAGGCCCTGGCAAAACCAAAATTGAGCATCAGTGAGCAGGTTATTGCTGAGTAAGCGCTGCTTGATAGCACTGTCAATGACCCCTTCCATCACTTTGCTGATGATCAAGAGCAGACTAATGGGGTGGTAATTGACCCAGGTGGATTTGTCCTGCTTTCTATGGACAGGGCATACCTGGGAAATTTTCCACATTGCCGCGTAGATGCCAGTGTTGCAGCTGGAGCAGCTTGGCTAGGGGCACGGCTAGTTCTGGAGCACAAGTCTTCAGAAGTATTGCTGGAATTTTGTCAGGGCTCATAGCCTTTGAATAATCCAGTGCCTTCAGCTGTTTCTTGATATGACATGGAGTGAATTGAATTAGTTAGAGACTGGTATCTGTGTGCTAGAGACTTCATGAGGAAGTCAAGGTGGATCATCCACTTGGCACTTGTGGCTGAAGATGATTGCAAATGCTTCAGCCTTGTCTTTTGCACTGATGTGCTGGGCTCCCCTTCATTGAGGATGGGGATATTTGTGGAGCCTCCTTTTCCTGTTAGCTGTTTAATTGCCCACCTCAATTTATGACTTGATGTGGCAGGACTGAAGAGTTTAGATCTGATTCATTGGATGTGGGATCGCTTAGCTCTGTCTATCAGATGTTTCTTCCGCTGTTTGGCATGCAAGTAGTCTTATGTTGTAGCTTCACCAGCTTGACACTTCATTTTTAGGTATGCCTGCTGCTGCTCTGGCATGCCCACCTACCCTTTTCATTGACCAAGATTGATCCCGGCTTGATGGTAATGGTAAAGTGGGGGATATGCTGTGCCATGAGGTTACAATTCTGATGCTGCTGATGGCCCACAGCGCCTCATGGATGCCCAATTTTGAGTTGTTTATCTGTTTTAAATCTTTCTCATTTAGCACTGTGGCAGTGCCACACAACATGATGGAGGGTATGCTCAATGTGAAAA
Source organism: Carcharodon carcharias (assembly GCF_017639515.1). NCBI lineage: Eukaryota > Metazoa > Chordata > Chondrichthyes > Lamniformes > Lamnidae > Carcharodon > Carcharodon carcharias. Next base: position 7,941,038 of record NC_054500.1, read on the forward strand.
CAGGACTTTGTCTCGACAAGGATCATGCGGTGATCATTCCTACTGATCCTAAAGATGGTGTGCTACCTGTATCGCATTCAACATGGGTTAATTAACCCCTGGGATTCCCTCATTCATTATTGGAAACTAACCAATTTAACCCTCATCATCTGATCATTATCACATTGTTGTTTGTGGGATCTTGCTTTGGCCAAATTGACTGCTCAGTGTGACTGTTTCAACTGTCACTGCACTCCAGAAGTACTTCATTGGCTATGAAACGCTTCATTGTGAAAGGTGCTATATAATTGCAAGTCTTTCACTTAAAGATGGAGGTGCTGTCCATTGGATGGGGCATTAATCCAAGGTCCCTCAGCCCATGGAATCATAGAGTAATTTTCGGCACATCGAATCTGCACCAGCTCTCCGTAGAGCAGTGCAGTCAGTCCCATTCTCCCACTTTATTCCTGTAGCCTTGTAAGTTTATTTTCCTCAAATGCCCATCCAATTTCCATTTGAAATAATTGATCATCTCTGCTTTCACCTCCCTTGTGATGGAAGCAGGGGCAGGTGACACTATTTGAAGGACAGTTGGGGAATTCCCCTGGTATCCCCCAGCTACACATTTGTCCTACATTAAAACACAATACCAGTCAGTTATATCATTGCTTTTTGTCACAATAAAACTACCACGTTTATTAATACATCACACTGACAGTGAAGCGCTTTGAGACATCTCGAGGAAGTGAAAACATGATATTAATAAAGGTTCTTTCTTCTCCAAATTGCCTTTAATTATCCTGTTGCATTCCAAAATTAACTATAGTTCATCGGTTTACAATCCACAGACTTCCTCTTTAGGTGTCATGTGGACATACAGCTGCATTTCCAGACCCTTTGGGACCATTGAGAATATTTGGCAATAACATTTTTTTTCTTTATTCTTTCATGGGATGTGAGGCATCGCTGACAAAGACAGAATTTCTTGCCCATACCATCAACAATTGCCCTTGAACTGAATATTTCAGAGGGCAATTAAGTGTCAACTGCATTCTCTTTGTGTGTCTGGAGTCACAAGTAGGGCAGAGCAGGTAAGGATGACAGATTTCCTTCCCTAAAGGACATTAGTGAACCAGATGGGTTTTTACACAATTGATGATAGTTTCATGGTTACAATTACTGAGACTAGCTTTATAATTCCAGATTTATTAATTGAATTTAAATTTCACCAGCTGTCATGATGGAATTTGAACCTATGCCACCAAGGGATTGGCCTGGACCTCTAGATCACTAGACTAATGACATTACAACTATGCCACAAGAGGACTGGGTGAGGGTGCAGAGAAGAATTATCAGAATAGTAACAGTGATCAGGGTCTTCAATTACATGGAGCAGGGTGACCTACGTTTACAAAATAAAATAAGGGACACTTCAACCTTGGAACTGGGAGGACAACCAAAATATACAACTTATTTTGTGGAGTCACAACATTATCATCTCTCTGTTGCTGACTCACAGACTTGCAGTCCAGGTCAAAACACTCAGCTGAGACTCCCAGACTCCGTCTCCCACAGGCTGTCTTAGAAATACAGGACAAAAGGCATCCCTTATGAGACACGGGACAAAAAGTCAAAATAAGGGACAACCCTTAAAATGTGGGACAGTTGGTGGAGGAACAAGAGAAGCTGAGATTTTTCTCCTTAGAGCAGAGATAATATTGGGGAAATTTAATGGAGTTCAAAATTTTGTGGGATTTTGATGGTAAATGGGGAGAAATTATTTCCTCTGCTTAGAGGATCATGTACCAGAGAACACGGACACAAGAGGAGAGATGGGGAGAATGTTTTTATGCAGCAAGTTATGGGATGCACTGCCTGAAAGGGTGGTGGAAGCAGATTCAGTAGTAACTTTCAAAAGAGAATTGGATAATTACTCATAATTGAAACAGTTGCAAGGATATGGGAAAAGAGAAGGGGGGATTAGATAGCCCTTTCAGGCACAGGCACAATAGGCTGAATGGCCTCTTTCTGTTCTGTGTGATTCTGTGATTTCCAATCTCCATTGAGTGATTGTTGAAACAATGCTTTCCACAGGTAACATTGATATTAGATCATCCTGAGCTGTTTATTTAATTTCAAGACTTGACAAACACATAAGGTATGGATGATACAAAGGCCTGAGGGGACTTTTGCTTTCATAAGTTTGCACAATGTCTGTACTGGATTAACTGAATTTTTATTTCCTGTTCACAGGCTGTGCAGACACCTGAGAGTAAAAGCATTAATGGAGAGCAAAGTGCCTTCATAGGATATTTGTTGCTCCATTACCAGAGACAAATGTGCTACAGGGTTTCCTCCTCACCTCAAAGCTGGGGGACCCAATAATGCCCAATCATGGCAACTGAATGGTACCAGTGATGAGGGTCTTTAAAACATCAAAATACAAGAAATAGGAGCAGGCATAGACCATAAGGCCCATCTAGCCTGCCCACCATCCAGTATAATCATGGCTGATCTTGGAACTCCACTTTCCCACCCATTCCCCATATCCCTTGATTCCCTGAGAGACCAAAAACCAGTCTATTCCAGCCTTGAATGTATTCAACGATGGAGCACCCACAACCTTCTGGGGTAGAGAATTCCAAAGAATCACAACCCTTTGAGTAAAGAAATTTTTCCTCATCTCAATCCTGAATAATTGGCCCCTTATCTTGAAAATGTGCCCCCATGTTTTAGATTCTCTGACCAATGGAAACAATCTCTCTGCATCTGTCCTATCAAACCCTTTCAGAATTTTGTATATTTCAATGACATTACCCTCATTCTTCTGAACTCCCAAGAATTAAGGCCCAATTTACTTAGCCTCTCATTTTAGGACAACCCCCTCATCACAGGACATGGGCTTTAGGCTTGTGGAACAAGTAATATTGCCTTGCTGAACTGTATAGCTCAGTCTGCTGCTTTAACATCTGCCTAGCAGGCCACACTGAAAGAGTTTTGTTCCAGGTTGAAGACCTGGCCCCATCAACCCTGGTGTATTTATTTATTTATTTATTTTTATTCATTCATGGGACATGGCCTTGCTGGCTAGACCATCATTAATTGCCCTTCCCTGGTTGCCCTTGAGAAAGTGGTGGTGAGCTGCTTTCTTGAACCGTTGCATTCCCTATGGCATAGGTAAGCCTACAGTGAAGGAAGGGCAATATAGTTCCAAGTCAGGATGGTGAGTGGTTTGGAGAGGAACCTCCAGGTTGTGGTGTTCCCAAGTATCTGCTCCCCTTGTCCTTCTAGATGGTAGCGCTCATGGGCTTGGAAGATGCTGCCTAAGGAGCCATGATGAGTTCCTGCAGTGCATCTTGTATATGGTATACACTGCTGTCAATTGTCATCGGTGGTGGAGGGAGTGAATGTTTGTGGAAGGGATGCCAATCAAACGGACTGCTTTGATCTTGATGGTGTCAAGCTTGTTGAGTGCCATGGGAGCTGCACTCATCCAGGCACATGGAAAGTATTCCATCACACTCCTGACTCGTGCTTTGTAGATGGTAGACAGGCTTTGGGAGTCAGGAGATAAGTTACTCGCTGCAGAACTCCTAGCCTCTGACCAGTTCTTGTAGCCACAGTATTTATATGGCTAGTCCAATTCAGTTTCTGGTCAATGGTAACCCCCAGGATGTTGATAGTGGGGATTCAGTGATGATAATGCCATTGAGTGTCAAGGGGCAATGGTTAGATTCTCTCTTGTTGGAGATGGCCATTGCCTGACACTCATGTGGCATGAATGTTACTTGCCACTTGACAGCCCAAGTTCTGGAAGTTCTGTGCTGGAAGTTATAGGAAATAGGATCACACAAAAACCAAAGGGTTGAGAAATACCCCACTGTTTGTAAAGAGGGAGACAAATTGAAACACCTTTCTGTTTACAGATGCATGGTGAGAAGAGAAATTAATGCTGTTGAAATGAACCCCTCTCCTGTCTGTGACAATATCACATTTCTGGTAACTTCTTTCGCACTTCACACTGTGGGACAAATTTTCGCTCCTGAGTCAGGAGTGTAGAGTAGGGAGAATTCCCAATGCCACAGACCCGGTATCTTTGGGTTATCGTTGGAGGGGTGGGGGGCCTTGGTGGGTGCTAACAGGAGTCGGACCCGCCAACACCAGAAAGAGCCCAGAAGGCCTGCCAGGTGCTGAAGTGGGGTGTTTAAAAGGTCTGCCCCAGTGTTCTGGGACATTGTTTCAGTTACAATAAAAACAACAAAACAAAAAATGCTAGTTTTTTAAATCACAACAAGTAAAACAAAATCCTTTATGGGCCAATCAGGTAAAAATGTCAAAATACTACACTCAGGATTCATTTGTATTATAAAAATATAGACTGGGGCTTTAGATACACTGGGCTTCCTAGGAACCTGTGGAGGCCGTTTAGCCCCTTGACCCTGTCCCACCATTCTATGAAGTCATGGCTGACCTGACCTAACTCCATATACTCCACTTTGCCCCAATATCCATTCATATGTTTGATTATCAAAAATCTATCAATCTCAGGTTTAAAATGAACAATTGACCCAGCATCAATTGCTGTTTTTGGAAAAAAGAGTTTTGATTTCCTGTCACCCTTTGTGTGTCGGATTGTTTCCTGATTTCACTCCTGAAAAGTCTGGTTCTAATTTTCAGACTATGCCCCTGATCCTAGACTCCCCAACCAGAGGAAATTGCTTCTCTCTGTTTACCCTATTAATTCTCCAAATAGCTTGAAAAGTTCAATCAAATCATCCCTTAACCATATAAATTATAGGGAATGCATCCTAGTTTGTGTAATCTTCCCTGGTGATTTAATCCTTGAAGTCCAGATATCATTCTGGTAAATCTATGCTGCACTCCCTCCAAGGCCTATATATCCTTCCTAAGGTGTGGTACCGAGGAATGCTCGCAGTGGGAAAAATTTCCCGGTCCCGCGAGCAGTGGGAATTGTGGCAGGCAGCCCAGAAGGAAAAACCACTAAAACTTGGGAAATGACCGGTACTGGTCCAGACTGGTTTTGCATTGCTTATAATGGACCTTCAGTTCAGACCAGCAGCAGACATTTCCCAAGCTTTACTGGTTTTACCTTCCGTGGAGTGGGGTGGAGTGGGATGGTGGGTGTTGGGGAGGTTTCATTTGGTGAGAAGGCCAAAAATCTGTTTCCCAAGGTGGGAAAACCTTTGGAATTTTGTTCTCCCGACTTTCAAGGTGAGTTAAAGGCAGTTCAAGCTTCTCGACAAACAATGTTGGGAACCCCATTTGCATGCATTAGTATGTCATGAATGCTCATTAAAAGGCCACAATTAACTTCGGCCTCCAAATTAAGCTCTCCACCAACAGGTAATTAGACTGTTCAGTCTTACAACTGTATTTAAGTGGCATACACCTGGTGAGCTTCAATTCTCCCATGACTTTGAGGTCCGTAGACACTGCTTTCACCTTCCTGGGCACTACTCATGGGTGCCAGTAGCACAACCTGTACCAAGCACGTGAGGCTGGAATACTGGAGAAGGATGGGACAGAGGCAGGACTTTTAGGGGCAGAGAGTAAGGACCAGTGGGGGAAGGTGGGACAGATGCAGGACAAGAGATGGAGAAGGGTAGGAGACTATCTGGCGCATGTTTAGAAGACTTCCGGGGAAGGAAGACTGACTGTCCAGGGTATGTTAGAGGGCTCAGCATGGCATGCGTGTCTTGCTCCTGGTCTTGTGTGGGTGAAAGACTCTCTGGGCAGTGGCAGTCTTAGAGATTTACTGAAGTTGGTCCTGGGGATTGGCAGAATGGTACTGGGACTCTTAGGTACAGTCATATTCAGAGGAGGCAGTTGAACTGGTATGGTGGAAGTTCAAGTCCCATGGTGTGGTGGGAGTAGTGAATGGTCTCTTTTTGGTGGGGTGGGGGGTTGGTGGGGGGGGGGGGTGAGGTGGTGGGTGAAAGGGTCTCTGAAAGTGAGGCTGCAGCTGGCCTCAAGAATGGGAGGGGTCAGGAAGGCAGGGGTGTTGTCAATATTGAAGGGGGTGGGCGGAGAGAACACGAGTATCAACATAAATAATCAGGTCAAGGGTAATGGGTGAGGCTGAAAGGTAAAAGGATGGGGAGGAATTAGGAAGTGATGACTATGGAGAAGAATGGGAGGAGCTTGGTGGGTGACGGGGGAGGTTGGAAGGTGCTGCATGTACAAACAAATTGTATTTGCACATCTTGGAGTCTCGAAAGTAATACACAGTTCTAATAGGTTATCCAGAAAACAACTTGGGAGGGGCCTTAAAGTGAATGGGATGAGTTAATGACTCCTCTTCCGGGCTGAATGAAGGGGCACCCTACTAATGATTTGCTCCAACCATGGAATACCAGGCTCAGCTGCGTTCTGCTCTCGAGATTCAAATGCCCATTGAAGGAGCATTGTTCCAAGACTAACGGGTCACATTCCTGCAGGAACCCATTAAGGTCTGAAGGCTGGCATTGAGTATCTGAGATTGGCCAAATGCTCCTGTCAGAGGCGGGGATGAAGGGATGGAGGTGAATTCCTCTAAGGGACTTGGCTGCTGGGTGGCAGCTAGATGCACACTCCTAACCTCCATACACCCTGCTAAATGGTCATGGCCGACGAGGGATGATGCTGAAAGCCTTTCTATCATGACAAGTCTATGTTTCCTCTATAGAGTGTCGAAAGTAATGGAGGCAAGCTGACAATTGCCTGATGGAAGGTTCTCACACATGGCTGTCATCACCTGGGTCAATGCGCAATGTCTCCATGTGCAGTCATGCTCCAGAATGCCCTTCATCTGGAAGGGGTGGGCTGGAGATGACATGTCTAGAAGGAGGCCAGTCCAAAGGCTTAGCACTGGCCTGCTGGCTTAAGGATATGCTCAATAAATGTGTTGATTTGATTTGTTCACAGATCCAAAGAGGAGTCGAGGATGCAGACTGCAAGCAACCCTGCCTTGGTTCTAGTTCTCATACAAATGAGGAGAAGAAGGGCCCGTCATAGATTGGCACAGGGCCGGGAAGACCAGAGGCCTGAGGAGCAAGAGGAGTGGGGCCCCAAGAATTTCAAGATGCCCTCGAAGAGGGGCAAATACAATGGCGACCATTGACCCAACCATGGGTATATTGCAGGTGGTTTTCTTATTTGGAAATGAGTGGAAGTCAATGCCGTGGACACCTTCGCTTTTTGGGATGTGGTAGCTCACATTACCCAGCTTCTTCAGGATGAACTGCAGCTGCAAGGACTTTGAAGCTACCCATGCCGGTGGCATTGAAGGTCACCACCGCTTTAAACTTTCCTGCCAGTGCTTCCTTCCAGGGCTCCAGTGGGATCTATGCAGCATCTCTCAACCGGTGACACACAAATGTGTACAGGAGGTGACAGATGCCCTATTCGCAGAAGCGCACCAGTATGTCCAATTCTGCATGGCTGCTGAAAACCAGGCTGCCAGGCTAGTAGGATTCACAGCAAGTGCAGGCCACCATCAACTGCACACATTTGGCCCTGAGAGCTCCTTGGCAGCAGCATGTAAGATTCATCAATCAAAAAGCATTTCATTCTTTGAACATGCAGCTAATTTGTGAAACCAGAAGTCAAATCCTACATGTTTGTCTTCAATCCACAGGGAACACTCACAACTGTTACATTTTGAGGCACTCGCAGATCTCAAAGCTCTTTGAAAGACCTCAGCGATTACAGGGCTGACTCCTCAAGGACATGGGATACCTCCAGAGATGTGGCTGATGTTGCCAGTTCGCAGTCCACAAAATGCTGTTGTGTCAGGGTACACTGCTACATATGCCTCCACCAGGTGCTAATAAAGCAGACAATTGGCCTCCTGCAGATGAGGTTCAGATGTTTGGGGCTCTCCAATATTCACCACTCACAGTGTCTGGATCACTGTTGTCTGCTGTGCCCTGCAGAACCTGGTGCTACAAATGGGGGATGCCTTGCCTGAGGGGGACACGGAAGAGATATCACGCTCCCAACGTGATGTCTCCTCCAAAGAAGAGGACATTGTAAGCGATGGACCTAGTGAGGATCAGGATGTTGATGAGCCACATGAAGAGGTCATAGCACGGGTATGACACGGCAGATGTTGCCGTGACAATCTGATTCCAGGAGAGGTAAGGTGCCGAAACATTTTTAGAACTGTTTGGTTTTCTTGCCTCTGCTGGCTGGAAGGCCCTAGAAACCTTTTGCTCATGAGCATTATTTCCCTCCAAAGTTCCATGTTTTCTGAGAGCTTAATTAAATAGCAATACTCACCATCTGCCCTGATGTTGGTTTGCTCATTTGAATAAGCTAGAGAATGTTTAAATGTGTAGCCCTGGCAATAAATAGTCACTGTAGAGCCTGAGTCGAAGGCTGATGATGAGCCTCTGGAGTTGTCCATTAGGCGGTCGATACTGGATGTCCAACATGACGTGCAGGAGGATCTGGCAGAGATCCATGAGGGTATGTGTGCCATGGTTTCCGTGATGGAGGAGTCCATTTGGAGCATATGCACTGCGTTGACTCTCATGGCTGAGTGCATTGCCTCTTCCATTGAGAGAGTAGCGACTCTCATGGAGAGGCAGCTCCAGGATCAGAATGAGGGGTTCCTGGGGTTGCACTCATACCTGCAAGCCTTCACACAGGCTCTGACCTCAGTTGGTCAGTGTCCATGTGGAAGATGGATGAGGCACCCAGTATCCCAACTAGGTGCCCATCCATTACTGGTGAGTAGGGATGTCCAGAACGACCTCATATTGGTGCGTGAGCATGAGTCTCCTCTCAGGGGCGCTCTGGATGATGGCAGCAGCTCCTCCGCCCCGCTGCCACTGACCATGGCATCTGATGAAGCTGTGGCAACTGGGGAGATGCCAGCGGTGGCATTGGCCGCTCCCTCCTACGCGGGGCCAGCACAGGCTCCACTGGCCAGAGGACGACTGCCAACGTCATCAAGGCTAACAAGACAGCAGACTGTGTCCAATGCTGGTGCCAGCGAGGAGGCAGCACCAAGATCTAGCACTTGCAAATGTAAATTAAAGGCACCATAATCACAAGAGGGATAGGTCACAGGTGATTTTATGTTCATTTATGTTTACTTTATGTATACAGGTCTGGGGTTGGAGACCAGGAACATTTATATAAATATTATTGAACTGTCAGAATGAGATAAATTGTGTTTTTATTGTCATGGCCTGAGTATGCTTCACCTTTTTATTTGATAGGTGCGGGGACTGCCAGTATGTAATGTTGGATGTAGGTGGCTCTGAACTTTATTGCACAGGCACTGAGTGTTCTTTGTGTTCAAATGAAAGGGTCTTTTCAGACATCCGGGATGGAGGCAGCAGCCCTGGCCTGCATTTGAAGCTGATCTTTGGTAGCCTAGCTAAAGGAGCATGGATCATAGCATCCCTGGTGTCCCAGCCTCCCTGCAGGTCACTGAGTTCTGGCTCCATGCCTTCAGTGTCCTCCTCGCCATGCTCCTCTTCTGACTCACAACTGGATTCATCATCTGTGGCCTGTGCAGCTGTGTCAAGATCCTCTTCCTCCAGTTGGTCCCCCCCTTGCCAGTGCCAGATTGTGGAGAGCACAACATGCAACCATTATCAGTGATTCCCACGCTAGGGGTTTTTGTAGTCCTTTCCCTGAATGGTCTAGGCATCGGAAGTGCTTTTGGAGACCTATGATCCTCTCCACCACTATCTTTGTGGAGGAGGCATGACTCATATTGTAATATTTCACTGCCTCTGTTCTTGGATGGCGGAGAGGCGTCATGAGCCACCTTTTGAGGGGATAGTCCTTGTCACCTAGCAGCCATCCATCTAGTCGGGCTGGAGCACTGAAGAGCCTCGGCACCTGGGAGTCCCTCAGGATGTAAGCGTCATGTGAGCTGCCAGGGTACCTTGCACAGACTTGCAGAATCTGCATCCTGTGATCACACACTACCTGCCCATTCATGGAGTGAATGAATTAGAAGGCCAAGGGTTCAAATCTGGAGCTTCGAAAGTGTAATTACAGGCAGAAGCTCCAGTGCAGTATTGAAAGAGTGCTGCACTGTTGGAGGTGCCTTCTTTCATTTGACATGTTAAATCAAGACTTTGTCCTTTTTCCTGTGTGAATGTAACAGATCCAATCACACATCATGAAGTGATGTAAGTTCACCTCCAAGTTGCATGAGGAGGAGAAAAGGCTTAAGTTACAAACTCACCAGAAACTCCTCCCCAACTTTAATGACACTTTCTTCTGAGATTAAACGTGAGAAGAGAATCCCTCTGGCATCAAAATTCAGCTAAGTTACCTTGTCAGAATGCTATGTAATTTTCAGGAATGCTTGCGTATAAATTGGATTTCAGACATTTTTTACCTGTAGATGCCAACTTAAAGTTTTTGCAACACAATGTGTCCTTTATTTTTGCCAGAGGCAACAGCAAACTCAGCCACTTCGATCTTGCAAAGTCCTCTTTACTAGCATCTGGGGGCTAGTGCCAAAATTGCAAGAGCTGTCTCACAGACTACTGCAAAGGAGATTAGCAGAGTTTGCCCTTTGTGTCCTAGCCAACATTTGTTCCTTAACCAACATTATTAATAACATTTATCTCGTTGCACATGTTGAAAATTGGATAATGCATTTCCATCAAAAAGTACTTCATTGACCCAGAACTGCTTTGGGAGGTTCTGAAAATTGTTGTACAAATAGAAGCCTTTTCCATTTCTGAACTGTTAATGTTCCAGTCAATAACACTGGATACAGTCGCCTCACACTACAATTAAACTGAACTCCCTCTCTTGCTGTTTGTGTGAATCAGAAAGCACACTCTTTTCTTGCTCAATCTCAGCTTCTTTTAAGTGGGGCACAGTACGGGATCCTTACCCTGTCTCTGACCATAACCTGGCAGCACTCAATGCTGACACTAAGTGGTGGCAATGGGAAGATGTTCCATTTCCCACACCCCTCACTTCTGTATCCTCAATAAAACTAGATGCATTTATGAAAAATAGAGAACTGTATTCTCTCAGAACTGTTTATTGTGTACCATGTTGGTGGTTATGTTGTGCTGTAGGATGACTTAGACTTGGGTCAATATGCCTCCCCTGCCATACTCTTAATTTATCACATCAGATTGTTCCCATTATCTTGGATGATTTAGGTGCAGATATTATAGAAGCTTCTCTCTAGTCTAGACTCACTCCAGGTTTTGAGTACAGGATCTGTAACTGCACCATTGGGTAGATGTAGAGGGGACTGCATGGTCACTTCCTCCTGTACATGTAGATCACAGGTACATGTAGGTCGCACATGTACATCTGTAATATGGAGCTCTGACTGTGACAAACGCTCACATTCAGTAACAATCCACATTGGCAACAGAGCCTCATGAAATGGTCACTAACATCAACATTTCACACAATGACAACAGGGTGCTCATGAAGTGTTAGTGACTGGCTATGATCAACCAGCATTGCAGAATAAGCAGGTAGGTGTAATTTTTCTGTGACTTTTTACATAAGTGAAGTGTTCAAAATTAAGAAGGGTAAACAAAAAGAAACCATCACCATTGTCAGAAGGGTCAGTGAACAAAGAACTCAGATTTAAGGTAAGTCGCAAAAGAAACAGGGGAAATTAGGAGAATTTTACTTGTGCAGCGTTGTTCTGATCTGGAATGCACTGCCTGAAAGAGCAGTGGGAGAAGATTCAACAGTAACTTTCAAAAAGGAATTGGGTAATTACTTGGGAAGGCTAGGGCTGTGGGGAAAGTGCAGATGAGTGAGACTAATTGAAAAGGGGATGATGACCTGGATACTCTCCTGATAATTCCTGATAACGCAAAGCCTCTGACAACATGGAGAGGTACATTTTCCTATTAGGTGGGGCAGAAAACCGGAAGGAACAGATTGCTTGTGCATCATAAACCTGAAAGGTAAATTGGTCGGGCATTTAGCTGGGCAATGTATCTATTCACTGAGGTGAACATAAGGAGCAGTGCATAATGAGCAGCCAATCTGTTATTAGCTGTTTTAGGAGTGAGAGGTGGAGCAATGTTGGGGAGCACAAACATGGTGGGCTGAATGGTCTCCTTCTGTGCTGTAACCAGTTTGATGCTATGGAGAAGTAATGTTACCAGCTCAGGGGAGGGACAGAGCTATGTTATCAGCTCAGAGCAGGGGGGGTTGAAGGAGTCTTACCAGATTTCTCAGAAGGAAAAACAGTAATAACTGGGAAATAAGAATACTGGCCTTGTACACCTTAAAATGGAATACCATTAAAACTGGGAAATAAAAGTACTGGTCCAAACTGTTCCTCCTTCTGGGAGGAAGGAGGTGAATCAGTGATACCAGTTGGGGGGAGGGGCTGAAGCAGTGTTACCAGATTGGGGGAGGGGTGAAGGAGTATTACCAGTTTGGGGGAGGGGTGAAGGAGTGATACCAGATTGGGGGAGGGGTGAAGGAGTGATAACAGTTTGGGGTAGGTGTGAAGCAGTGTTACCAGATTGGGGGAGGGGTGAAGGAGTGATACCAGTTTGGGGGAGGGGTGAAGGAGTGATACCAGTTTGGGGGAAGGGTGAAGGAGTCTACCAGCTTGCATAACTGTTGAATTTGCACTAATTTTGATTCTATATCTACACTATGGTAACAACATCGATGGGACAATCAACAGCAACAGAGTCTGTTTTTTTCCGTGAATTTCCCTCATAGCAAATTCCCGGTGGAAGAAGTAGAATATTTGGAAACAACATGATGGGAGCTCAGTATTGGCATACAATGTGAAATAAGCAAGGTGCATTTATTACTAGTAAATGCCATCCTCTTTCATATTCTGCACTAACAAATTAGTTATTATATTTAATACCTGAGAACAAGAGTGAAAGCAATGGTGAGGAGATTAGTTGTAGGGTGGTACCACTTCTGTGATATTCATGGTGTGATACTGATGGAGGAGATGTATGGGGTGATTATAAATGGGGGACATTGGTTGGTGTTATGGATGGGGGAATTTGACAATGGGCGATAGTGGTAGATGATATGATTGGATGTTTGTCAATGGGATATCGATGGGGATTATGGATGAAGTGTTTTTCAGAGGGGGATATTGACGGGTGAGATAGATGGGGTATTTGTCAATGCGGGATACTGATATGAATCGGGTACTAATTGGAGATACTGATACACATTAACATTCAACTCTTAGTCAACCTCCTGCCTTCTATGGCTCAAATGAAACGCTTGAATAGTCACAAGCATAGAACAGACTTTATTGATAACCAGTAGAGGTAATTGTCACAATTGGATAGTGATTGGCTTTCAGTTTCTATTGTTACTCTCTGAAAAGCTGATGAAGATTAGATTCCTTTTTACAGCCTACTTTGCCCATGTCACTGATAAAACCACATGATGTATCAATTCCTGAACCCCTTAAACAGTCTTCTCATGGAAACAAGCCAGTTTTCCCCTCGCAACACCTTATTGGCCCCCTCTTTTTCTTGGAAAGTCAGTTACTCCATAATATAAGGAAATTTGATTATTAACCCTTGACTTCCTAGTGAACAGCCCACCAGGATGTGCAACAACACCCCATATCAGGGAGGATTAATATTTGACAAGATCATACACAATTTAACTATGGTGTGAGGAATATGCAAATTAAAATGGCTTTTAATTATTAACACTGGAAAATTTCCATTTAGCATTTTCACAGAATATTTTTCGGTATACTTAAGACTTTAAAATTTAAATTGCCTGCTAAAACTGCCAAAAGATTTTTCTACATTTAGCTCTTAAGCTGCAGTGGATGAGGAAAACAATTTTTACATTCATTTAAGATTTTTTTTTTGATATGAGAAACCTCGTGGATGATGCACTATAAAGTGTTAGCGTGTACTCATCACATCAAACCCGAGTGGCCATGTGCAGTGTAGTGAGGTGTAGATGGTTCAGTGACTGTGGAGGTGGCTGTAACTGTCAGTGTTCGCTGTGATGTTCTCTGGTGCAGGAATGTATGAGGACCCTCTCTGTGCACACGGCCAAGCTGCTGAGTCTGACACAAAGTGTGGAGAGGATGGAGACTGGAGGCTACTGCACCCGACTCGACTTCAAACTGTTGAAACTGGAGATCCGAGAGTTGGTGTCACTCATCAGCTATCACAACTCACTGGGGATAGTTCGCTGTAATATCGCCCCATTGATATCGAGCCGTGACAAATGTGAAAAAGTTTGATCAACCCACCTAATCGTTTAACTTAGCTTAACCGAATATGTGCACCAGGTTTGTAGATTTAATAGGTAAATAACTGTTTATTGAACAAATTGTCTTTAACCAGTGGCAAAAAGAAATATGAACTGCTAATTTCTAACTCTTACCTAAACTCTACCCTTTCTTGAATCCCTACACACACACATACACACACAAGACATACAAAAACATGGATTTTAAGGTGGGATAAAACAGTTCAATAGCACCAATTCTGGAGTTCAGGATTCAGGGTTGATTTTGATCGATGTCTTCAAAATTCTTTCAGTTTTTTGTTGATGACATGAAGTGGTCTTGCAGCACTTTGCCTTTAGTTCACTGGTTGAGCACTTGCATTTAATTGTCTCTAACAGTGATTTTCCCCTTTGCCTCATGACAGGGGTTTTCAGAGAGAGAGCATTTATAGAGATATGAGGAGAAAAAGCCAGCTAGCTATTATTGAAGAATTACTAGAATCTTGCACACACATGTACAAGAGAGAGGTTTTAGGTCTTTTTTCCTTTCAGGCTAGGACCTATTCTGCTGCACTGCTCTCTTTCAAACTCTGGTCACCTGTTTAGTTAAAACTAACTAACCAGATTAAAATGTTGTTGCCAGGCAGTTCCCCATTAGACCAGACTCCTCCTCAGCATTATCCTGTCTTTCAGGGTACACTCTCTTCCAGGACAGCAACATCGTATATATCTCTCACACTGTGCCAGTAGACATGTCCTTCAAACTGCAGCCATTGTAATTTTAATCCACAGTCAAACAGAAATAAAAAGATATGTTCTTTACACAGTCTACTGAAGATCTTACCCAATGGTAGCAGCGGCAACATTGATCAGCTATATAGTGAAGTCAGGAAGAGATAAATAATTCAATTTTTTGCATTGTATTTTTCTGTCCTGTGTTTGTTGAGTATTTTACATCTTTTGGACACTGATGAATCACCAGAGGAACCGACTATAGAGTGTTCCTGTCCTGATGGAGGGATGATATGCTAAACGAAGCATCAAATGAGGCCATATGGGTTGAGCTCAGAAAAAGAAAAGGGGCAGCCATACTATTAGGAGTGTACTATAGACACCCCCCAAATAGTGGAAGGGAGTTAAAAGAGCAAATGTGTAGACAGATTTCTGAGTGCAAAAACAATAGGCCAGTAATTGTTGGGGACTTCAGCTACCCTAATATCAGTTGGGATACGAACAGTGTGAAGGGCAGAGAGGGCGCAAAATTCTTGAACTGCATCCAAGAGAACCTTTTTAGCCAGAGCATGACAAGCCCAATGAGAGGGAGCACTATTCTAAATTTAGTTGCAAGAAATGAAGCTGGGCAAGTGGATGAAGTAGCAGTGGGAACCATTTTGGAGATAATGACCATAATATAGTTAGATTTAGCATCATAATGGAAAAGGGCAAAGATAGAACAGGAGTAAAAGTTCTAAATTGGGGGAGGATAAATTTTACAAAGCTGAGAGGTGAGCTGGTGAGAGTGGACTGGATACAGCCATTAGAAGAAAAAGCTGTCAAATCAGTGGGAGGCATTCAAAGGTGAGATTTTCTACTGGCACAGTGTAGACATGGCCCCACAAAGAAAAAAGGTGGTACTGCCAAATCTCGAGCCCTCTGGTTATCCAGAAGCATACAGGCCAAGATAAAGCAGAAAAAGAAAGCTTATGACAGTCACAAAAGACTTCATACTGTAGAAAGCCTAGAAGAGCGTGGAAAGTACAGGGGTGAAATAAAAATGGAAATTAGGAAAGCAAAGAGAGGATACGAAAAAATATTGGCAGGTAAAATCAAAGAAAATCATAAGATATTTTACCAGTACATTAAGAGCAAGAGAATAACTAAGGAAAAAGTAGGGCCCATCAGATGTACATGGTAACTTGTGTGTTGATGCTGAAGATGTGGGCAGGGTTCTCAATGAGTACTTTGTCTCTGTCTTCTCTGAGGAGAGGGATGATGCAGACATTCTAGTTAAAGAGGAGGGTGTGAAATACTAGATACAATAAGCATAGTGAGAGAGATAGTGCTGGAAGGACTGACATCCCTGAGGGGGGATAAATCATCAGAGCTGATGATTTCCGGGCTGTTGAAGGAATTCAGGGTGGAAACAACAAGTGCTCGGAGGATCATTCTGCAATCCTAACTAGATACAGGCAAAGTCCAAATGTTGTACCATTTAAAAAGTGTGCAAGGGGTAGGCCAGAAAATTATAGGCCAGTCAGTCTGACTTCGATGGTGGGCAAATTATTGGAAACCATTTTGAGAGACAGGATAAACTGTCACTTAAAAAGGCACAGATTGATCAGGGTTAATCAGCATGGTTTTGATAGTGGAAGATCGTGCCTTACTAACTTAATAGAATTCTTTTGAGGAAGTAATAAGGAGGATTGATGAGGGTCGTGCAGTGGATGTTGTCTACATGGATTTCAGTAAGGCATTTGACAAGGTCCCACATGGCAGATTGGTGAGGAAAGTGAGAGCTCATGAGATACAGGGGAAGGTGGCAAGTTGGACCTAGAATTGGTTCAGTGACAGGAAGCAAAGGGTAATGGTCAATGGTTGTTTTTGCAAATGGAAAACAGTTTCCAGTGGTGTGCCACAGGGCTCAGTGTTGGGGCCCTTGCTGTTTGTTGTATACATTAATGATTTAGACTTAAATGTATGAGGCATGATTGGGAAATTTGCAGATGACATAAAATTGGCCGTGTATTTGATAGTGAAGAGGATAGCTGTTGACTCCAGAATGATATCAATGGTTTGGTTGAGTGGGCGGAGAAGTGGCAAATGGAATTCAACCAGAAAAGTGTGAGGTAATGCATTTGGGAAGGGCAAACGAAGCAATGGAATATTCAAATAAGTTATTGAAGGGGGTTGAGGAAGTGAGAGATCTTGGAATGCATGTCCACAGGTCCGTGAAGGTGGCCCGACAGGTGGACAAGGTGGTCAAGAAAGCATATGGAGTGCTTTCCTTTATTGGGCGAGGTATTGAATACAAAAGCAGGGACGTAATGATGGAACTGTATAAAATGCTGGTTAGGCCACAGGTGGAATTTTGTCTACAGTTCTGGTCATAATACAGGAAAGACATAATTGACCCGGAGAGAGTGCAAAGGAGATTTACAAGAATGTTGCCAAGGCTTGAAAATTGCAGCTATGAAGAGGGATTGGATAGGCTAGGGTTGTTTTCCTTGGAACAGAGGAGGCTAAAGTGTGACCTAATTGAGACGTACAAAATTATGAGGGTAGGGTAGACAGGAAAGACTTGTTTCCCCTAGCTGAGGGGCCAATTACCAGGGGCATAGATTTGGGTGATCGGTAGAAGGATTAGACGGGACATGAGGATAAGTTTTTTCAACCAGAGGGTGGTGGGCATCTGGATTTCACTGCCTAAGTTGGTGGTTGAGGCTGAAACGCTGAAATCATTTAAAAAGGTACTTGGATCTGCATCTAAAGTGCTGTAACCTGCAAGGCTACGGACCAGGTCTGGAAAGTGGGAGTGAAACATCCCAAAGGTGTTTTCACATGAGTGATATAAAACAAAATTTAATAGCTAGTGGTGAAATTAGGAGAGGTGAGAGGTAGGCTTTAAGGAACCACTTAAAGGAAGAGGGAAGGAGAGGTTTAGGGAGGGAATTCCAAAGCTTAAGATTGTTGATGGTGGAGCAATGAAAATCGGAGATGCACAAGAGGCCAGAATTAAAGAGGTGAAGAGCCATAACAGGAATAACCATTACAGACACAATATTAGTTACAGGTATGATAGCACTCTGTTGTGATCCCTATGTTATGTAATACATATACTGCACCAATCATATCATTGTAACTATGAGCGGAATTTTACGCGGGCGGGATTTTGTTGACCCGCTGAAGTCAATGGAGTTTTGAATGTCTCGCTGCATTTTACAGCCCTGCCCCCACTGTAACAGGGCCATAAAAATCCACGTATGAGTTTTAATTCAGTTCCTCACGCTGTTAGGATCAAAAATTCAGCTAGCTAGTTTCTTTGTAACTTCAGTCAATGTCATCAGTAACCCTTCTTAACGTGGAATACTCACTGACAATTAGAACTAAATAGCAAAATCAACTTCAGTGAATAATCCTCAATGGTTTAATGTTGTCAGAAATGGAAGCTTGATGTTTAGATTTTCTTTTTGTTGAGGTCTTGATCAGGTGAACTGAACCGTAATCCTGATGATAAGGGACTCTCTCCAGTTGGCTCTGTGATTGTGAGAACGCCTTTCCTGAGGTGACAAATTGCAATCTCTTGTTCGAATCTCTGAAATCCAGATTCCATGCTTTTCACAGCATCAAAATAGCTCCAGTCGAAGTCACAAATGATATTCGATGTGACTGTGGCGCAATTTCCTTCACCTAGTCTTCGACCTGTTCACAGCTTTTAGTAAAGATGATTGCATCATCCTGCTCCAGTGCATCTTTCTCTGCTGTCCATCTGTGTGGCAGCAAGCACTGGTTCATCTCTTTTCCCTCCAGCTGCAAACAGGGAAGCTCCAATCCCATTCATTTTCCTTGAGCATTTCCCTGAGGATCAATCCCTGTAGTCACTTCCCTCTTCTTCTCAATATTCTACATGAGCAATACTGTCCATTACTAGTGGGTCAGCTAACAGGTAATAATGTCCACTGATGACACACATGGATTAACCTCTCCAGACCCCTCTATCTTTCCCATTGTCACACGCGGAGCAGGAGGGCATGGACCCGATCACGGGCTGCGATCAGGTCAGCAATGCCGTTTTACACAGACAGGCCAATTAAGGCCCGCCCAGTGTGAATCATGGCTCCCGAGGACAGTGGGCGGCAGCGGGACTGCAATGACTGTTGGGTTCAATGGCAACCCGGCGGCCTGTTCTAAAAAGCTGCTGCAGCCTTTCAAAGGCTGCGAGTCACGGCCAGTGGAAGGGCTCCCCAGAGCACTGCTGGTGAGCAGGCCAGGCAGGAGGGTAGGGCTGGGGGGGTGCTGTGCCCCTCATTTCTCCAATGATTGCCTTGCTGCCCTCCTCGAGGAGGTGGCAGCTTGGCGGGAGGTCCTGGTACCCCAGGATGGGAGGAGGTAACAGAGGTGGTGAGCTCCCGTGACATGGTGCAGTGCAACTAGGTCCATTGTCGCAAGCAGGAAGGGTGAGCACCATGTTGGCATTGGTCACTTCACCCAGCAGGTAGGCTTTCCCCCCTGGTGCCACCCCCCTCTCCAAGTCTGAGTGTAGTGACTGAATTGAATCATTGACAGCATTTGTCCTTCACTGGGTGGGCCAGCAACTATTGCCCATACTTGTTCTTCCTCTCAGCATCATCAGAGCAGGGCTGGGAGGAGGAGCAGCAGAGGCCCCCTTTCATACCTGAGGGCTCTGAAGTCTCATCAGCATCACACCATCTCTGCCAGGCAGGCACCAGTGCAGATACTAGCACCTCAGTGGGAATTAGAACATCGGCTAGTGTCCCAGGGCACAGCGGTGAAGGCACTTCACAGTCACTGAAGCAGCTGGCAGAGACAGAGTGCCCATGGCACTAGCAGTTGGAGGACTGCAGGGGACCAGACACATGCTCAGTCAATGGCTGATAATGTGCCTCTGGAGTTGTCCGCGACGCAGCAGGCACAGAAAATGCGGCTGGGTGTGCAGGAGCATCTGGGGGAGTTACATGAGGCTACACTTGGCTTGGTGTCCGTGATGGAGGAGTCTACATGGACGATCTCCGAAGCAATGAGCCTCATGTCCGAGCGCCATGCGTCCTCCATGGAGAGAGTGGCGACTCTCGGGTCTCCTTGGGGAGCCTCTCCACATCAGGGTATTCTGGGGTTGCGCTCTGACCAGCAAGCCCTCACATCGGCATTGACCTCAGCTCGGTGCCCATCCATCCACAGTGAGCAGGGAGGTCCAAAGCGACCTCACATCGGCGCAGCAGCTGCCTGGCGTCTCTGCCAGCTCCTCTCAGGGCACTCCAGATGAGGGAAGCAGCTCCTCCGCCCCTCTCCCAGTGACCGTTGCATCTGGTGAGGCTGCAACGACTGGGGAGATGCCAGCTGTGGAACTGGCAGCTCCCTCCCAGGCGGGGCCATCACAGGCTCCATGGGCTAGAGGACGGCCGCCAAGGTCATCGAGGCCAACAGGACAGCAGAGTCAGCAGCTGGCTCAGATATCACTCCCAGCACCAAGACCTAGCACCCAAAAATGTAAACATAAGGCACCTTAGGCACACCACGGTGCTTATCTCTGGTGCTTTTGTGTTGGCCCGCAGTGGGGTCTTTATGAGTTTGTGATTTTTAACACCTTTTTCATTTGTTCCTTTGGTTGTAATATTAAATTCAGACATGTCCCCATGGCTGTGGGTGCCTCTTTTCTTCTGCAGGTGGATGGTTTCCAATAATGTAATTAGTATTTTGTGGGACATTCAGCTTTATTAATAAGGACCTTAGTTAATGTTTCTAACTAGGCAGATTTTGCACTTAGGTGTCGAATATGGAGCCTACAGCCCAGGCTTGTCCTGGAGGCCCATCAGTGGTGTGCTAGCTGAAGGTTCATTGGATTAAAGCCTCCCGGGTGTCCCTGCCTCCCTGGAGTATGCCCGAGTCAGCGTCTACCCCCTCAACATTTCCCTGTGTGTGCTCATCCTTGGCCACTGCATCCGCATCTTCATCATCCACAGCGTCCCCCCTTTCCAGTGCAAGATTGTAGAGAGTGCAGCATGCAACCACTATCAGTGTCACATGATCTGGGGGGTACTGGAGTGCGCCCCCTGAGCGGTCCAGGCATCGGAAGCGCATCTTGAGAAGACCGATGGCTCTCTCCACCACAGCCCTTGTGGTGCTGTGGCTCCTATTGTACCACTGCTCAGCTTCTGTTCTTGGATGGTGGAGAGACGTCATGAGCCACCTTCTGAGGGGATAGCCCTTGTCACTCAGCAGCCAACCATCCAGCTGGGCTGGAGCACTGAAGAGCCCCGGAACCTGGGAGTGTCTGAGGATGTAGGTGTCGTGGGAGCTGCCTGGGTACCTTGCACAGACTTGTAGAATCAGCATCCTGTGATCACACACTATCTGCATGTTCATGGAGTGGAAGCCCTTCCTGTTGACGAAGGCACCGGGCTCACCTGCTGGCGCCTTGATGGCCACATGTGTACAGCCTATAGCACCCTGGACACGGGGGAAGCCAGCAATGGCCGTGAAGCCTCTGGCTTGCCTGGTCTCAATGGTAGAGGATAAAGGTCAATGCATGCCTGAACAGAGCGCCTGTAACCTGCTTGACACAAATGTGGGCAGCTGATTGGGATACACCACCAAGATCACCCATTGACCCCTGGAAGGAGCCAGTGGCATAGAAGTTGAGGGCAGCTGTGACCTTTGGAACCATTGGCATGGGGTGTCCACCCACACAGTTAGCGGAGATCTCAGGCCCAGTCATCTGACAGACATAGTTGACTGTCTCCCTTGAGAGACAGAGCCTCCTTCAGCACTGCGCCTCGGACATATTGAGGTAGCTGCTTCCCGCTCTGTATACCCTGGCAGCAGGATAGTGGCATCTTCTGCGGCCCCTTCCGCCTTGGTTTACCTCTTGGCCCTGCACCCCTTGTGCTCCCCTGGAGGCTGAATGTGCACTCCTGGCCTTCTCCCCCTTCTAGAAGGGAGGCTTCTCAGAGGAGGTGCCTCCAGTGGAGAGTTCAGCTCCCATTCCCAGGCTAAGGGAAGGTTTCCTGAAACATGCAGGCCCAAAAAAGATTCCTCGATGCAGAGTGCTGACCTGAAGGTTGTGAGTCCAGACCAAGCAGCTGGTATCCGTTATGAAGTATTGCAGATCACACGGACAAGTATCAGTAACTTTGAAACATTAATATTTGACAGAGCACACTCGTGACTCCACTGAGCCCTCTTATCCTGCTCGTGGATGAGGTTTATACAAATGTCCTACCCCCCTACTCGTTGCACCTGTAGGCCGAAAAATCGCCATCCATTGGTGCCTCAAGGGATTTAAGTGGCCCCTTAATTAATGGCGGGCGCACATCAGAGATCATCGTGTGCCTGCCCAAAGAAATATTGCGATGGCGTGCAGTGACATTGGGACGCTTGCCTGACACTACTGCGCATTATTTTATACACAAGCGTGCGGGGCCCACCCCTACACACCAACAGGAAAGTTCTGCCCCAGGTCTTATCCCCAGTCTTGGATGAGCCTTAACCTCCTTCAGTTAAACATTGGGAAAGCTGAAGCCATCGTCTCCAACTCCCACCACACACCAGATTCCTTATCACTAAAAGGTTCACCCTCCACAGGCATGGCAAAAGAACCAGGAGTGTCTGCAGAGATTTGAAAGGCTCTCCCTTTATTTTATACTGTCTCACCATATCTTCCCTGCCAAAACGAATCACCTCACACTTCTCTGCATTGAACTTCATCTGCCACTGTCTGCCCAATTCACCAACATGTCTATGTCCTTTTGAAGTTCAAGACTATCTCCATCACGGTTGACAACATTTCCAATTTTCATATCATCTGCAAATTTTGAAATCATGTCCTGCACATCACAATCTAGGTCATAATATACATCAGGAGGAGCAAGGGACCCAACACTGACCCCTGAGGAACTCCACTACAAACCTTCCTCCAATCTGAAAACCAGCCATTTATCATTATTCTCTGTTTCCTGTCACTCAGCCAATTTCTTATCCAAGTGGCTACTTTCCCTTTTATTCCATGACCTAGAATTTTGCTCATGTCTGTTGTGTGGCACTGTATCAAATGCCTTTTGAAATTCCATATACACCACATAAACAATGTTTCCTTTATCAACCTTCTCTGTTACCTCCTCAAATAACTCAAAAATTAATAAAATTTGTATTTATATACAATTTCTGCAGCTATTGATCTGCTCAACCACACCCTCACATCCATGATGCCCTTGTCCCCTTTAAACCATTACATACTCTCACCCTGACTGCTCCCCCGGTACAGCCCTCATCTCTGCTCCCTTAAATCTAAGCGCTGCAGACTTAGATGGAAAAGGCAGATAACTGGTTTAGCCATTCACTGCCAGAAATGACTGGACCACTTAAAACATTCTCAGGTTCTGCTCTCATCTGCTAAAAGTGCTCACTATTGCAGAATTATCCTGGATTGCAAAGTAACCCCTCTCCCATGACCTCTCCATCCTCACCAACAACAAGTAAAGGACTTCATGGACTTCATTATGACTATGATTGAGACAATATCCTTTGCTTCCCTCCCTTCCCTTGACCAAACAGACAAACTTGCTTTCAGATAAAAGCAAAAAAGTTGCTCCCAATGCGGTTTCCTCTACATTGAAGAGACCAAACGCATACTGGGTGACCGCTTTGCAGAACACCTCCAGTCTGTCCAGAAGCATGACCCAGACCTTCCTGTCGCTTGCCATTTTAACACTCCACCCTGCTCTCATGCCCACATGTCCGTCCTTGGCCTGCTGCATTGTTCCAGTGAAGCTCAACGCAAACTGGAGGAACAGCACCTCATCTTCCGACTAGGCACCTTACAGCCTTCCGGACTGAATATTGAGTTCAACAATTTTAGATCATGAGCTCTCTCCTCCATCCCCACCCCCTTTCCGATTCGCCCCCTTTTTTTCCAATAATTTATATAGATTTTTCTTTTCCCACCTATTTCCATTATTTTTAAATGTATTTCCATCCATTGTTTTATCTCTACCTTTTAGCCCATTTCGATTCCTTCACCCCACCCCCACTAGGGCTATCTGTACCTTGCTTGTCCTGCTTTCTACCCTTAATTAGCACATTCCTTTAGATAATATCACCACCTTCAACACCTCTTTGTCCTTTTGTCTATGACATCTTTTGGCTATTTCCACCTATCACTGGCCCTCTATCCAGCTCTACCCTTCTCCCACCTCCCCTTAAACCAGCTTATATTTCACCTCTTTTCTATCTTTACTTAGTTCTGTTGAAGAGTCATGCGGACTCGAAACGTTAACTGTGTCCTTCTCCGCAGATGCTGCCAGACCTGCTGAGTTTTTCCAGGTAGTTTTTTTTTTGCTTTAAACTTCCTTTTAGGTTCCCCTCGGTCCTAGCATCTCCTTATTTGGCCCAGTGTCAAAATTTCTTTGATAACCATCTCAACTGCCTTGGAACATTTACTAAGGTAGAGGCCCTATATAAATATAAGTTGTTGTTGGTTAACCACTTTTCGCAACTTTCAGGTTGCCCCAAAGCACTTTCCACTCAATGAAGTGTTTTTGAAGTGTGGTCATTGTATAGGAAACGAGCAGTCAATTTACACAAGCCGTAGCGTGCTAGCAACAAGATCATGGGCGGAGTTTTATGGCCTTGCTGTGGCGGGGGCAGAGCCATAAAATGTAGCGAGCCGTTCGAAACTCCATTGACTTCGGCAGAACCATAAAATCCCACCAGGCATAAAATTCCACCCCACGTGCATTTTTTTGTGTAGTTGGTTTAGGGTTAAATCTTGACCCAAGATGCTGGAGGAGTGCCCTGTTCTTCCCATTGCACTGTGGAATCTTTTACATCCACTTGCAAGGGCGGAGACAGGGTTGACACCTCATCTGAAAGTCAGCACTGCCGACAGTGCGGCACTCCCTCAGTACTGCACTGGGAGCATAGCCTGGATTATGTGCTCAAGGTCCTGGTGTGGGACTTGAACCCAAAACCTTCTGACTCAGAGGTGAGAGCACTTTGCACTCGGCCATAGTTGATATCTTTTTTTAATTCTTACATGTGATGTGGGCGTCACTGCCAAGTCCTGCATTTGTTGCCCATCCCTAACTGCCCCTGAACTGTGTGACTTGGGCCATTTCAGAGGGGCAGCAATGAGTCAACCACATTATTGGGGATCTGGAGTCACATGTACACCAGACCAGCTAAGAATGGCAGATTTCCTTCTCTAAAGAACATTAGCGAACCAGGTGGGTGTCTATGACAATTGATGATAGTTTTAAAGTCATCATTACTGAGACTAGCTTTCAATTCCAGATGTATTAATTAATTGAATTTAAATTCAACCAGCTGCCATGGTGTGATTTGAGCCCGTACCCTCTGAGAATTAGCCTGGGCTTCTGGTTAACGAGTCCAATGATTTTACCACTTGGTCACCATCTCCCACAAAAGCAAATCTAAACTAACTGTTTGCAGGGTGCCACTGTCTGTCTGGAGAAATGGAAATGACCATACCTTCTTGTGCTGGGTTAATAGGTGACCATCCACCTGTCGTTACTGGTAGTTACCTGGGCCTGGTCACTGTCCAACACATCAGTAGTCCCTTGACCATGTTGGCTTGCCATCACAGATTCCTGAGCAACATCTCCGCCATCCATGCCTGTCACTTGCCTTCCCTTGAGGCTGGGCACTCCAGAGGTCAGTATGGGAGCAGGCAGTGGGTCAGCTTTGATGGAACCTTGCTGACTGTCTCTAATTCCCTGATATGTTGAATCCAAGGAACAGATTGATGAAGGCAAACGTAAGGCCATTTACTTTGAACCTAAAAAGGATAGAACAGGGTACTTTCTAAATGGTGAGGGACAGTAGAAAACCAAAGAGTCTTGGGGAGTTGCAGTGCGTAGATCATTAAAATGTTATTAACAACTCCAGAAAGTAATTAAACAGGCTAATAGAATGCTGACCTTTATATCTAGAGGATTAGAATATAAGGGGATAGAAGTCATACTGCAGCTATACAAAGACCACACCTGGAGTACTGTGAGCAGTCCTGCACACCACACCTTAGGAAGGATATATTGGCCTTGGAGGGAGATTTACCAGGCTCCAAGGGTTAAATCACAAGGAGAGATTACACAAACTAGGATTGCATTTCCCATAATTTATAAGGTTAAGGGGTGATTTGATCTAGGTTTTCAAGATATTTGGAGAATGAATAGGGTAAATAGAGAGAGGCAACTTCCTCTGGTTGGGGGAGTCTAGGATCAGGGACATAGTCTAAAAATTAGAACCAGACTTTTCAGGAGTGAAGTCAGGAACCAATTCTACACACAAAGGATGACAGAAATTCAAAACGCTTTTCTGAAAATAGCAATTGATGCCGGATCAGTTGTTAATCTTGTAGTAGAAAGGTTTGGTAAGTACAGGGTTAATGTGAGACTGAGCACCATGCTGCCTGCACAGTGATGTAAGAAGTCACATGATGTAAACCTAGGCTCAGTGTGGTGTTTGTCAGAGATGTGTTAAGATCTAGACATGGAGATAGCTCCACACCTTTACTGGATATTTGTATATGGGTACAAGTAGGTCATAAGGATTTGTTGTTAACACACAGAGCACTATGAAAACTTCTTTAACAGGTTTTGTAACCAACACCATCCCAACATGGTGGCAGTTCAGGATCAAAAACCCTCATCCTCACAGAAATGCTGAAAGACTAAGAAAAAGGACATTTTCAATGGATTCTGAACTGAAACTACAGAGGCTGAGAAAATTTGTTGGAAAAAGATCCAGAGAGAAGAGCCTAGAAGCTAAGGGCAAATGTTTAATGCAGTAGAAGACTCCACACAATCTCCCTTGGAAGTCCAGCTTCAGTATGCAGAGGTCAAAGGTGATCTAAATCCTTTTTACTTCCAGGCTGCAGCCAGTCCTGAGAATCCCTTTTACCAGTTCAGTCACTGTCTGAATGAAACCCATTGCTAATCCGAATTCCCCAAAGTTGAGCCACAAAATGCGGCCTCTGAGTTAAATAGAAAATAAACAAATTAATAATTAACTTACCCAACTCTCAGGAACCTCATGGCCATCCAAATCCTTCACAGCAAGCTTGAGGCTCATTTCAATGTCTCGCTACAGGCAACGCTATATTGCTGATTAAATCAAGTCGGCAGACCGCCCACATAAGCAGCCATTGTTGAAAACTCTTCTTCCCCGAAGCACGCCAAAAAAACCAGCAAGCGTGGGAAATCCATGGTTCTGCACTGAACCACGACACCATCTTGGAAGCCTGTAAGCTTTTAAGGCTATACCCATACTTAAAATCTTCAACATGGATCAAAAATCCAACTCACCAGATGGGTTTGGACAGGCCCCAGGGCCAAATCCAACGTGACATTTTACATCCTTGAGAAGCGACTTCTCACAATACTTGAGTACGCCAGGCCTCAGCAAAAAAAAAAAATCAGAGGATGACCAGATTTTTGCTGGTTTGGTGATATTGCAAATCATGCTGTCCTGATGCAAGGCATTGATGAATTCAAAACTAGCCTTGGGGAATCATTAACAGCCTTTGATGAATATTTTAATCTTCAAGCTGAGGAGAGTTCAGAGCTTAAGAAGAGACATAGAAACCCCCATGAAGAAAAGGCAGAAGACAATGCTCAAACAAACTACAAGTGTGTCTCAGAGGCTCAGAACTCTCCGAAAGCCCCAGTAATATATCTTCATGGGAAGCCTGAGTCAAAAGCCCCAGGTGATTTCCTTTTCAAAGACGTGGACATGTTTCCAGAACTGTACCAGCAGCTGGTAGTGAACAACAAGGAAAAAGCCCTGTGCCAGGCAGAGCACATAAAAGCAGAAATGTAATTAGATAATGGTCACATCAAAGTTGTGAAAACTCAACCTAAACTGCAGCCAGGCAGAACAGTAGACAAGAAAGGCATTCACAGTGCTCATTGCCTTGAAAGATGCTTTGACAGACCCTTGAGAAAATGTGAAGAGTTTGAAACAACATTGAATACCAGTTCAAGAAAAGTCATGTTTGGAACTATCAGCAACGACAAAGCTATACACTGATACACGGAGCGAGAAGATAGGAGCTGACCAAGAATATAAACAATTGACAGAATAGCTAATTGTCCTACAGGAACAGATTCACCCTTCAGTAACATGATAGAATAAAGAATACCTTGAGCAGCAGCATGGTAGAATAGCTGAACAAACTCAATGAGACTTTGCTAAATTACAAGACAACTCAAGATGAAGTACTTGAGCTTGGCAACAAAAAGTTCAGAGGTACAAGAATAAGATGGCAGTGCCAAAGGGAACAGTTCATATTTGGAAGGAACCTTGGAAAAACGTTACATTCCCAAAGAGGTACACAAAGAGATGAAAATCAAGAGCATTGAATGGTGGAAGATAGAAGTTCTCACTAAAGAGTGAGGTCTTTCAAAAACAATTGGCAGAAGTGCAGTTACAGATGTGAGCTTGAAAGGAAGCACAAAGGAATTATACTCTGCCAAGGAAAAACTGATCAGTAGGAGAGAATACAACATGGGGTAGCAAACGTATCTTTGAGTTGATTTACGTCATCTGTAACCAGTCTCTCTTCTAAGCAAGGAATGACTGCTTAGCCCTGGATCTCTTCCAGGCAGCAGAGGATGTAAAGTGTTAGCCAACCAGAACAGCACAGTCCTGAGTGCTCAACTAAAAGGTATTCGGGCTTGGATTTTACCTTTGATCTCTTCTCTCTTCATGGAGCAGGTTTGTCCAATATAATTCCAGATCCCGGAAAGTCCCCAGCAGTCAGACCAACCTACTGCCCATGAGGTTACTGTGGTACCTCCAGTGGAACTGGAACCAGAGAATGATCAGCACTCTGAGAAGCCTCTACCTTGAGCTACTATGATGGTACAGCTGGTTGACAGATCAACCACTGTGCACACACTGCAACTTCCAGCCGGCATGCCACAATCACAAGGGATGCTGCAACTGTTAAGCAGTCTATCACCATCGACAACAAAAAGCAGAGGTCAGCACACCAATTAACCTTCTTCTCACCACAGCAATACTCTTCCTCAGCTTTGGAGGGCTTCCAGACAGCCCACACAGAAACAGAAGAAAAAGCAACACCAAGGTGTCGAATACCACCTTCGCCCACCACGCAAGAAATGATCAAGGGTAGCAGCAACCATGCATCGACCTGACAGTCAAACCGACCAGGCATGGGTCAACATAAAGCAATGGAAGAAAAGGATGAAGCTATACTCAGATGACAGGCCAACCTCCAAAGCAACAACAAGAACAAGAACCAACAGGGCCTACCGCTCTCTCTACAGAATAGCGAATGAGATGTGGAAGGGTTATAAGGCCTCCAGACTGCCTGAACCTCTAACTTCAAGGAATTTGAAGAGGCGAGATAGGGTACTGAGAATGTTGTAAATGCTAGCACAGACACTTGCTCTCCCGTGCAGGAACGGAGGCACCTCAGTGTATATGTACATAGGTGATTGAAGATGGCAGGGCATGTTGAGAGAGCTCTTAATAAAGCATACAGTATCTTAGGCTTTATTAATAGGGACTTTGAGTACAAGTGTAAGGAGGTCATGTGAACTTGTATAAGACACTAGCTAGGCCCCATCTGGAATACTGTGTCCAATTCTGGGTGCCATTCTTGAGGAACAATGTGAAGGCATTGGCGAGAGTACCAGGGAGATTCACAAGAATGTTTCCAGGGATGAGGAACTGTAGCTATGAAGATAGATTGAAGAGGTCTGGACTGTTTTCCTTGGAGAAAAGTAGACTTGAGAGGAGACTTGATAGAGGTATTCAAGATCCTGAGGGATATGGACAGGGTAAATACGAGAAACTCTTCCCACTCAAGAGAACATCAAGAACTAAAGGGCACAGGTTCAAAATAATTGGCAAAAGGAGTAAATGTGATGTGAGGAAAAATTTTTTCACCCAGAGGGTAGTTGGAGTCTGGAATAAACTTCCTGAAAGGGTGGTGGAGGCAAATTCAATCGAGGTATTCAAAAGGGAATCGGATTGCTACCTGAAAAGAGAGAATGTGCAAGGTTATGGGGATAAGACAGGGGTGTGGGACTAGGCGGAAGAGAGCCAGTGCAGACTCGGTGGGCTGAGTGGCCTCCTTCTGCACTGTAAAGATACTGTGATATTATATATAAATACAAGACTTTCTTTAGCTCAACAGCCGTTAGATGAAGAGAAGCCACTGGGCAAGGTAACAGAAGATGTCCAGGTCTGTAACCAGAACCGCCTTCAGGAAATAAGAGGAGAGGCCAGGAAAGAAATCTGTGCCAAAAGTAAAAGGTGAATCATTCACATTGTATTGTTAAAATTTTAAGTTGGCACCTACAGGTAAAAAAATGTGGTTCAGAAACAACTTACACTCAATCATTCCCGTAAACTATGCAATTTCACAAGCTATCTTACCCTAAAATTTTAAGGTTCACAGGCAGATGTTACCAGAAAGATTCTATTTTCTGATTTAATCTCGGAGGAATGTGTAATCAAATTTGGGGAGGAGTTTCTGGCGAGTTTGTTATTTAAGCCTTTTCTCCTCCCCATGCAACTTGGAAGAGAACTCAGAAGCAGAATGAAGATGTTGCTCCTGCTGATGATCGCAGCTGCTGTCCTGCCTTCTGTAAGTTTACTTCTAATTTTATATGAACTGACATCACTTTATGGTGTTTCTATTTTGGGTCCTTGTGTGTCCAAATCAGCTGTGGCTGAATGAGTTAGAAGGTTGTGGGTTCAAATCCCACCCTGTCGGGTCTGTGTGTGTAATTACAGGCTGAAACTCCAGTGCAGTATTGAAGGAGTGCTGCACTGTTGGAGATGCCTTCTTTCATTTGAAATGTTCAGTCAAGGCTTTCTCCCTTCTCCCAGTTGAATGTCACAAATCCAGTGACACTATTCCAAAGAAGAGCAGGTGAGTTTGTCCCTGATGTCCTAGCCAACATTTGTTCCTTAACCAACATTATTGAAAATATTTATCTCATTGCACGTTCACTGGCTGAAAATTGGATAATGCATTTCCTTCAAAAAGTACTTCATTGACCCAGAACTGCTTTGGGAATTTCTGAAAATTGTTGTACAAATGGAAGCCTTTTCCATTTCTGAATTGTTAATGTTCCAGTCAACATAACACTGGGTACAGTCACCTCACACCACAATTAAACTGAACTCCTCTCTTGCTGTTTGTGTGAATCAGAAAGATTTCGTGTTTGAGGGACTGGGGCACTCTTTTGATGCTCACTGTCGACTTCTTTAAGTGGGGCATAGTACGGGATCCCTACCCTGTATCTGACCATGCCCTGCAGGGGTGCTCAACGGTGACAATAATTGGTGGCAATGGGAGGATGCTCCATTTCCCACACCCCTCACTTCTGTATCCTTGATAAAATGATGGTGTGAGCCAAATTTTAATTTGCCTGTCTCAAACCAGTTGTATTTATGAAAAATAAAGAACTGTATTCACTTAGAGCTGTTCATTATATACCATGTTGGTGGTATGTTGTGCTGTAGGAAAAGTTGGACTTGGGTTAGTATGCCTCTCCTGCCAAACTCATCGCATCAGATCGCTCCCACTATCTGGAATAATTCAGGGAGCAGATATTATAGAAGCTTCTCTCTACTCTGGACTCACTCCAGGTTTTAAGTACAGAATCTATAACTGCACCATTGGGTGAATGCAGAGGGCACTGGGTGAGACATTTTCTCCAGTTCAATGTGCATGTAGATCACAGGTACATGTAGATCACACATGTACATCTGTAATATGGAGCTCTAACTCTGTGACAAACGCTCACATTCAGTGACAATCCACATCGGCAACAGAGCCTCATGAAATGGTCACTAACATCAATGTTTCACACAATGACAACGGGGTGTTCATGAAGTGTTAGTGACTGGCTATAATCAACCAGCATTGCAGAATAAGCAGATATGTAAAAAGTCACAGATAAATCACACCTAAGAGTGAAGTGTTCAAAATTAAAAAGGGTAAACAAAGAGAAACCATCACTATTGTCAAAGGGGTCAGTGAACAAAGGAAAACAAAAACAAAAATACCTGGAAAAGCTCAGCAGGTCTGGCAGCATCTGCAGAGAGGGACACAGTTAACACTTAGAGTCCGAATGACCCTTCAATAGAACTTGTGAACAAAGGACTCTGATTATAAGGCAAGTCACAAAAGAAACAGGGGAAATTAGAAGAAGTTTACTTCACGCTGCAGTTATTCTGATCTGAAAGAGCAGTGGGAGAAGATTCAATAGTAACTTCCAAAAAGGAATTGGGTAAAAACCTGCATAGGGGAAATCACAGGGTTAAAAGGGAAGTGCAGATGAGTGAGCCTAATTGAAAAGGGAATGATATCTCAAATACTCTTCTCTGTGCCAAACGATTTTATAATTCTATAAAATTCCTGATAATGCAGAGGCTCTGAACACATGGAGAGGCTCATTTTCCCATTAGGTGGAGGGGGAAAACTGGCAGTCACAGATTGCCTGCACATCATAAACCTGAAAGGTAAAGTGGCTGGGGCATTTAATTGGCTGAGGTGAACAATAGGAGCAGCGCATAACTTCCTTGGAGTGGCAATCAGTGCCGGACTGCCACTCCGCTCCAAGCTTCTCACCCGAAATCCTGTCTCGCCTGTCCTTCTGACTCAGGCTGGGCCTGATCCAGACAGTGCAGCACGCCCTCGAGGCCTAGTGCGGCACCAGCTGCATAAAGCAGGTAAATTTAAAGGTCCAGTGAAGTTTAAATGTCCTTGACGGGGCAGGGAGAAAGTTAGTGTATAAAGTAAGTGGGTAGCATTTGTGGGGTTGGGGGTTCTGGGGGAAGTGGGAGTGGGGGGGTGTGGAGAGGGTTGGGGCTGGGGGAGGTCGGCCCTCGGGGATAGTGAGGGAGTTAGCCTCAAGGGGTTGGGGGAGTCAGCTCTCGGGGGTAGGGGGATGTGGGGGCGTCCAGCCTTGGTGTTGGCCTCGGGGGGGGGGGGCTAGGGGGAGTCCGTCGTGGGATGGTTTATGGGGGGGGAGGTTGCACCTCAAAGAGATTTGGGGAGGGCCAGGCCTTGGAGAGTGGAGTCGGTTCTCAGTTAGGGGGAGCGTGGGAGTGTAGGGCCTCTGGGGGAGGCTGGGTCAGGCCTTGGTGGGGGTTGGGGCCAGTTTGGGCCTTGGGGGCGGTGATGTTGGTGGGGTCAGGCCTCGAGGGGGCCATTAGGCCTCGGTGGGGGTAGAGGGCCTCGTGGACGTGTCTGGCCTTGCACGGGGTGGAGGGGTTGTGCCTTGGTGGGCTGGTGTCGGATCTGGGGGTGGGGGTGGGGGGGTGGGTGGGGGGTGGTGGGGGGGAGTGTCAGGGGGGGTTGGGCAATAGGAGATGGGTCATGTCGGGCCTTGGAGGGTGTTCGGGTCTCAAGGGTGGTGGGGGTTTAAAGTCAGGCCTGGCTGGTCTGGGGCGACTGAAGTGCCTCTGTGGGGATGGGGGGAGTCCTGTGGGGGTGTAGTCAGAGGGGTGGAGTGAGACTGCTGGGGTATCAGGGTGGGGGTGTTCCATGGGGGAGGGTGGTTGGTGTGAGCGGAGACCGCTGGGGGGGTTTGGGGTTGTGGGCGGAGTGCTGTTGGTGGGAGTATTCGGAGATGTGGAGGGAGCCCTGTTGGTCTGTACAATAGTTACCCAGGAGTTGGTTAACTATTGATGTAACCCAGTCAGAACCATCCAAAGTTTGCAATTTAAACATCATTTTTTAGATAATTCCCAGCATAGGGCAATTGCCCAGGAGAAGTTTGCTATTCCAGGAAAATGCCATGCAAACCTTACCTTGGAATTTCCAAAGGGGATTCCCCAGCGCATATTTGGAGTATCCCACCGATACTACGCTCTGGAGCTCAGAGGTTGCTGCCCATTTTTTATGAGAGAAGGATGAAACATTGTTGCCAGATTGAGGGAGGGATGCCAGCACAGACATGATGGGCTGAATGCCCACCTTTGGCACTGTAACCATTCAATGTTTCTATGGAGAAGATCTATGTGGGGGTGGGGGTTGGGGTTTAGGAGAAATGGATCAATGTTATCAGTTTGGGGGAGGGGTGAAGGAGTGTTATCAGTTTGAGGGTGTGAGGGGTGAAGGAGTGTCACCAGTTTGGGGGAGGGGTGAAAGAGTCTACCAGCTCACATGAATGTTGAATCTGTACTAATTTTGATTCCTACATCTACAGCATTGTAACAACGTCAATGGGACAATTAACAGTGATGGAGTCTGTGTTTGTTCCGTGATTTTGCCTGAAAGCAAATTTCCTTTTGAAAAAGTGGAATATTTGGAAACAACATACCAGGAGCTCAGTATCAATGTTCAACGTGAAATAAGCAAGGTACGTTTATTACTAGTAAACTCCATCCTCTTTTAGACTCTGCACTAACAAATTAGTTTGTGTTGGAAAAAGAGACATGTCAAAGTTTTGTGTCTTGCACTCATCAGGACACTCGCAAGAATACCAACATCAGGGGAAAACCACAATTTATACTGCATGAGAAAAGAGTGCTGATTGGTTGGCAAGTGGACTCTGATTGGTAGAGGCGTTATTATGTTTAGTTGATTAGTGTTTATGTTTATTGCCCGAGAATCAGAGTCAAAGCAATGGTGAGACAATTAGTTGTAGGGCAGTACCAGTCCTGTGATATTCATGGAATGATACTCATGGATGAAATGTATGGGATGATTATAAATGGGGGAGCTTCATGATGACATGGATGGGTTATTTATCAATGTGAGATACTGGTCAGTGAGATGGATAGGTGACTTTGTCAATGATACGAATGGGCTGCTGGTCAATGGGGGATAGTGGTTCGTGTTACGGATGGGGTATTTATCAATGGGAGATATTGATGGGTGAGATAGATTGGGTATTTGTCAATGGGGAATATTTGTCTGTGATATGGATGGGGCATTTATTATTGGAGACCATGATACATGGTCACATTCAACTCTTAAGACAACCTCCTCCTTTCTATGGCTCAAATGAAATGCTTGAATAGTCACAAATGTAGAACAAATTTTATTGATAACCAATAGAGATAATTGTCACAACTAGATACAGTGTTAGGCTTTCAGTTTCTATTGTTGCTCTCTGAAAAGCTGATGAACAGTAGACTCCTTCATACGGTCTATTCTGCCTACATCAAAGGTACATGTCACAGGTAAAACCATGTGACCTATCTATTCCTGAATTCCTTAAAAACAATCTATTCATGGAAACTGTTGTAGTTGCTTAACTCAAACAAACTCCCTGACATGTGTTCATTGCAAATTTTGAAGAATTGATTTTATTAACCATTATCTTTCTATTTTTGTAGTTAATGTATCCTTTTACCTGTTTTTAATTAGCCCAGACACTAAGGTTATACCTTAATTGCTCATAATTAACATCATTGCAGTCCCTTATTTCACTGCAAAAGAATTCCTTGTATTTAACAGACACTAAATGAAAAAGACAAGCCAGCTTTCCTCTTGCAACACCTCAGTGGCCTTCCCTTTATCTTGTAAAATCAGTTACTCCATAATACAAGGAAATTTGACTATTAACCCTCGACTTCCCAATGTACCGCCCTCCACGATATGCACCGACACACCATATCAGAGAGGATTAATATTTGGCAAGCTGCTAAGTGTTTTGATTACAATGTAAGGAATAAGCAAATTAAAATGGGCTTTAATTATTAACACTGGAAAATTTCCATTTAACATTTTCACAGAACATTTTTCCACACACTTTAAGGCTTTAAATGTTTGTCCACTAAAATTGCCAAAAGATTTTTCTACGTTTCGTTCTTACCTGCAGTGGGCAAGGAAAACAATATTTATATTCATTTAAGATTTTTTTGATATGAGAAACCTTGTGGATGATTCACTATAAAGTGTTAACTTGTACTCATCACATCAAACCAGAGTTGGTAAATGTGCAGTGTAGTGAGGTGCAGATGGTTCAGTGACTGTGGAGGTGGCTGTAACTGTCCGTGTTCGCTGTGATGCTCCACTCAGGTGCAGGAATATACGAGGACCCTCTCTGTGCACACGGCCAAGCTGCTGAACCTGACACAACGTGTGGAGAAGATGGAGACTGGAGACTCCTACACCCAACTCGACTTCGAACTGCTGAAACTGGAGATCCGAGAGTTGGTGTCACTCACCAGTCAACTGAAGATCTCACTCAATGGCAGCAACAGCATCATTGATCAGCTTTACAGTGAGGTCAGGAAGAGATAAATAATTCCATTTATTGCACTGTGTTTCTCTGTCCTGTGTTGTTTGAGTATTTTACATCTTTTAGACGCTGATGAATCACCAGAGGAACAGAGCATAGAGTGTTCCTGACCTGGTGGAGGGGAGTAGTTGTTCACAACAACAGCAACTTGCTTTGATAAAGCACCTTTTAAGAAGTGAAACATCCCAAAGGTGCTTTCACAATAGTGATATAAAACAATACAGACAATCACTGGTTCATCTCTTCCCTCTCCAGCTGTAAACAGGGCAGCTCTAGCAGCTCATTTCCAATTCCCATTCATTTTCCTTGAGAATTCCCCA
Organism: Carcharodon carcharias; assembly: GCF_017639515.1. Taxonomy (NCBI): domain Eukaryota; kingdom Metazoa; phylum Chordata; class Chondrichthyes; order Lamniformes; family Lamnidae; genus Carcharodon; species Carcharodon carcharias. The sequence goes on from NC_054500.1 coordinate 7,977,531, forward strand.
AGGATCAATCCCTGCAGTCACTTTCCTCCTCTTCTGCATATTCTACATGATCAATACCGTCCATAACCAATGGGTCAACTAACAGGTAATACCGTCCGCTGATGACACACCTGGATCAACTTCTCCACCATCTCTCCAGACCCCTCTGTCCTCCCCACTGTCACATTCCAGGTCTTATTCCCAGTCTTGGATGAGCCTTAATTTCCTTCAGTTAAATATTGAGAAGACTGAAGCCATTGTTTTCAAACCCCACCACACACCAGATTCCTCACCACTAAAAAGATCACCCTCCAAAGGCATGACAAAAAAACCAGTGGGGTTGGTGAGGAGTGTCTGCAGAGATTTGTTATAATCTTGAGTGTACTGCATGAAAGGAGGTTGCATGCTGATTCAATAATAACTTTCAAAAGGAAGTTGGATACGCACTTGAAATGGTGAGAATTGCAGGGTTATGGGGAAAGAGCAGTATAGTAGGATTAATTGGAAAGCTCCTTCAAAGAGCTGGCACAGATATGATTGGCTGAATGGCCTCCTGTTCTGTATGAACCCATGATTGCATTATTCTCTCAGGCTGTACCAGGCTGTTGGCTACCTCAGCATTCTGTTTGCCAGAGACAGATTTCCATCCCTACAACCTTCAACTTTACAAAGTCTGACTATTTCAAACATTACCCTTCTCCACCCCTACCTCTTCCTAAACTCTCATTTGTGCCTTTGTCACCTCTACCCCAATCCTCCCCTTGTTTATCTTCCTCCCTCCACTTATTCTGATTCATTGAAAACCTGGCAGCTTGCAACCTATCCTGCCCAAAATCCCATTCACCCTGTCCTGACTGACCTGTACTGGCTCTTCATTTTGTCTTTCAATCCCTCTGTGACCCTACCTTGTCCTTCCCTATTTCTCTAACATGCTCCAGCCGTACAACGCACTCTGAACTCCCTCTTCCTGCAATTCGAAGTTCTTGAGTATCTCCCTCTGCAGTGTCATGCTTTCAGTCACCTGGGTCCTTCTCTCTGGAGTTCCCAAATCCCTGTCCCTCTCTCTCCTCGTCCAAGCTCCCACTTGAGGACAATGTTTTCAATCAAAATTAAGGGATTATCTAACTGATGTGCTTAAGATAATTAAAGGAATTGATTAGGTAGTTGGAACAAAATTATAACGTATGGTGGGGGGAGTCCAGAACAAGGGGGCATAACCTTAAATTAGATGGCTCCTATTCAGGGATAATGTCATTTCACACAGAGGGTAGTGGAAATCTGGAAAGCTCTCCTCCAGAAAACTGCCAAGGCCAAGGGTCAATTGAAAATTTCAGAATGGAGACTGGTCGATTTTTGTTAGTTAAGGTTATTAAGGATTATGAACCAGGGTGGGTGGAAGGCAGTTAGGAGACAGATCAGCTCTGATCCAATTGAATGGCAGAACATGCTCGAGGGGCTGAATGGCCCCCTCCTGTCTCTGTGAATCCAAAGGCTATTTTCTCTTTAAATACCCTGTGTATTTCAGATTACGAACATGTCTCAAGCTGTCAACCAGCTGGAATCGCTTGATAAGCACAACTTGCTGGCATTCCGCAGGGCAATTGTGACACTGAGGAAACAGCTACAAGACTGTGAGGAGAATCGGGCTGCACAAACTCCTGCCTCCGTTGACTACGGTGAGTTATTAATCAAGGTTAATGCTGGCTTGGGTGACACAAGTCTGCCAGATAAAGAGGGAGGGATGTCATTTGCTTTGAATCGTTCATCTACTGACGAACACATGACATCACTATGAAGGTGAAATAAAACTATGTATAAAGTTGTAAGAATTTATAATGAGCTTAAAAAGTATGAGAAATATTTCACAAACCAAAATGGTTGCAACTGCAATATTTTAAAATATTTTATGGACATGCACCTGAGTTATACCACAATCACTGTAATGCCATAATAATTACAAAAGCACATTGATTGGAAATTGAGAATTAGAATTTGAAAAATGTGAATACCCAAAGTTGAACTGGAGCTTACTATTTTTCAAACAGGGAGCTGCGGTCATAATGGCCTTCTGAATGTGTCCACGCCCTTTGTAGTACAACTGAACTGGAGAGGATTTAATTATAAATATGGTGGATGGGGCAAAGATCCAGCAGCAAGCTCCAGTGAAAAGGATGTGTACTGGGTGACTCCACTCGAGACAGACGCACGGTCGTTTTACTCCTTCAGACTCTATTATTCACACGATGATTTACTGCTCTACAAAAACCCAACAACCAAAACGGTTCCGTCTTATAGATATAATACATACAGGGGACAGGGAAGTGGAATGGCTTTTTACAATAACTCCTTGTATTACAACTGTTTCAATTCGAGGGACATGTGCAGGTTTAACCTGGACACGAACAGTGTACAGAGGCAGACTGTTACAGGTGCAGCTTACAACAACAGGTTTTCTTATACAGGTGTCGCATACCAAGACATGGATTTTGCTGTAGATGAAAATGGCCTGTGGGTCATTTACAGTCCTGAAGCAAATGCTGGGTATGCTGCTATTGGTAAAATTAATGTGACCTCCTTCACTGTGGAAAGGACATGGGTGACTAGGCTATTTAAACCTGGTGCAACCAATGCCTTTATGATTTGTGGGGTGATGTATGCAATACGGCCAGTAGACCTACGGTCTGAGGAAATTTTCTACATGTTTGATACCGGAACTGGGGAGGAGGGTAGGATTTCTATAAAGATGGGCAAAGTCATGGAGAAACTGCAAAGTGTCAATTACAATCCATCCGATCACAAACTCTATGTGTACAACGATGGCTACCAGTTAACTTACAATGTGATATTTATACGTGATGAACAGCCAACAAGGCAACAGTAGTATTGACAGATCAAATTTAACAGGGAGCAAACTGATTAACAGGGTCTGGAAATCACTAGGTGAATCTGGCTCCATAGGGGAATTTCTGTACTTGAATGTCAGTTTAGGTTTAGTTGCTGTTTGACACTTTACTTACCACTGCAGCTTAACCACAGTGTTTTAGCAGGTGAGCTGTGAAGCTGATGCTGCAATGTATGGCTTTGGAACAGTATCCATACCCAGAATGGGTGAAGTTTTAATCTGCACCATAGCTGTTAGAATGGTTATAGAAATATAAGAGATAGACATGTCTTTTTTGAGGTCTAATTCAACTGAGCTCTAATATAACCAACACTTCCCAAGTATTGGAGAAATGATAGTGACTGTGAAGAGATTTTCTTCCAGAATGATGGTAACATTCTGCCTGTGAGAATAATTCTGGGAGTGACAGTTTATTTAATATCTGGACAATTATCCAGCTGAATGGACGAGTGTAAAAACCTCACACAGGGAGAAAGAGAAGACTCATTCCTTACTGTTGCAATAATTCACTTTCCGTCTCTATCATGAATTATTATTGAAGTTCTTTATCAGTTATACGGTGACAAGATTTTGTTTGGTGATTTATACTGGAATCTTCGCAAATTTAATAATAAACATCAACATCTACAAAGAGCTGGGTTGTGTTACTAATTGTGTTCCGTTATTCTAAATATCTTCACTTTTTATCCCTCTCTTCCCAACTTTAACTCTTCTATTTCCCACTTCCCATCATGATCATACCATGGCCTCACTGAGAGTTTGGCACAGGCTCTTATTCCTGGGTCTCCATCAATGTGACACTTGATCTCACCCATAGGCAGTAAACAGGAATATCCTGAACTCTGACCCAGTCAATTGTCTCTCCTCTGCTTACCATATAGCGCCTGCTGTGGGTACATTTCCCAACTGGCAGTAAACATGAGAAGAGGCAAAGAACAGCAACAACTTCAGCACCTTGTATTTATATAGCACCTTTAAAGTAGAAGCATCCCATGGCCCTTCACAAGAGTGTTCTAAAATAAATTTAAAATCAAGTCACATAAGGCGATGTTAAAGAACTGGTGAGCAATACTTGGTCACAGAGAAGTGTTTGAAGGAGTGTCTTAGAGGAGCAGAGAGAGAGGTGAAGAGGTGAAGACATTTAGGAAGGGACTTGCAGAACTTAGGGCCTAGGCAGCATTGGGGGTGGAGGAGATTACAGAGGTAGGGAGGGGGCAAGGCCATAGAGGGATTTGAAAACAAGAATGAAAATTTAAAAATTGAGGTGCCGCTTAACCAGGAGCCCAAGGGTAATGGAAGAACGGGACTTGTATGTTAAGACACATGCAGAGTTTTGAATGAGCTCAAGTCTATAGCGGGTGGAAGATTGATACTGGCCAGGAGCCCATTGGAATAGTCAAGTCCAGATGTCAAAAATTAATAGATGAGAGTTTTAGCAGCCGACGAACAGAGGTGGATTGGCGTCATGTGGTGGTTTAGAGAATAAAATAGGCAGTCTGAGTTTTGGCGTGGGTATGTAGTCGGAAGCTCAATTTGGGGTCAAATGCAGCATCAGGATTGTGAACAATCTGGTCCAGCCTCAGACAGTTGCCAGGGAAATGTATAGCGAGGGAAGGAGTTTGTAACAGCAACTGAAGACAATGGATGGAATCTTGTCCCGGTGACGGGAGTCTTGGCCCCTGCTTTTTATCTTTCCAAGACGGTGTCACTAACGCATGTCAATCAGGCAGTTGACAGTCCTTTCCCCGGGATCAGGACCCTGAGGGCGGAGACTCCTGCCTACTGAGTGTCATTGGCCAATCAGAGACCAGCAACTCTTTTGAATGGCAGCACCACTGGAGAGGCAGTAGCTGCTGCTGGACTGACATTCACCCGAGGCCCAGGATCCAGGAGACGGGTGAATGATGGGGGGAGGGGTTTGGCGGGATGGGAGTCACAGGGGAGGAGGTATAGGGGAGCTGGCATCAAGGACAAGGGGGGGGGTGGCTTTCAGATCACCCATTTCTCAATGCCAGGTCCCTCAATCATGTACTGACTGCCTTATGAACCCTGGGAACAGCAAGCAAATGCGCCAGCGCTTGCTGGTCGTGCTCACCACAGGGCGAGCCCCCTGCTCGCCACTGGGTTAATACCAGCAACAGCAACATGGGGGCCTTTAAGTAGCCACTTTTTACCCACTTAAGAGCCTCAATTGGCAGTGGGCTGAGAAGACCATTTGGCTTTCCCACCACGGACTTAATCACTGTGGAGGCAGGAAGATGGCGGGGTCCCCACCCATCCCCCCACCTGATTAAATGATCCCCCCCCCCCCCCCACCAAACTCACCATGGGGGAGGGCACGAGACTCCACACAATCTTTGGTCTTCCCAATACTTCGCTGGAAGACATTTTTGCACATCCAGTTTTGGAAGCTGGATGAGCATTTGGATCACTTACGGAAGGTGGAGCTGACGGAGGTAGTGGTTGTGCGAGGGCTGGGTGCTGTAACCATACATGTGAAAACTGATGCTGTGTTTTTGGATCATGTGACCAAGGTGCAGCAGATAGTCAAGAAATAAGAGGGAGCTAAGATAGATCTTTGGGGGAATACTATAGCTGGTGGTGAGAGAACAGAATAAGAAGCCATTGCAAGTGGTTCTCTGGCTACAATTAAATAAATAACTAATGGAACCAGTTGAGTGCAGTCCCTTCTGGCTGGATGACGATGAAAGGTGTTGAAAGAGGATGGTGTGGTCGACCGTGTTGAAGTCTGCAGACAGGTCAAGTAGGTCACAGAGGGAAAGTTTTTCACAATCACAGTCACGTAGGATATCATTTGTGGCTTTAATAATAATAATTTTGATATTGTGGCAGAGGCAGACACCTGATTGGACGGATTCAAACATGGAGTTCTGGAAAAGGTGGCATGGACTTGGGAGGCGATAGCACAAGGGCTTTGGAGAGGAAAAGGAGGCTAGAGGTGGTGCAGGAGGTTGCTGTACAGAAAGGTGTAATGATGGTCTTTAGAGGAGATGGGTGACAGCAGTAGGTTGAAGGAGAGGGGAACAGTCGAGATGATATTATCCACTAATCTAGTGACATCTTCAAAAAACTCAGATAAGTTTGTAAGAATCATAGAATCACAGATTCATAGAAATTTATAGCATGAAATAACCCATTCAGCTCCTCTTTAGTGCAATCACATCCTTCCTGTAATGTGGTGACCAGAACTGTATGCAGTACAGCTGTGCCCTAACTAGTGTTTTATACAGTTCTAACATAATCCCTCTGCTCTTAAATGCTATAACCAATAAAGGAAAGAATTCCGTATGCTTTAATAGCAACCTTATTTACCTGGCTTCTGCCTTCAGGGATCAGTGGTTATGCAATCCAAGGTCCCTCTATTCCTCTACACCTCTCAATATCCTACCATTTATTTCTATTCCATTCTTTTTCAGAACATGCATTGACTATCTTAAAAGTTCCTCTCTCTCCCAATGATAATAATAGCTTTAGAAGAAGGGGTGGGGCATATAGGAGAGCCATGGGTGACTGACAAAGTAGAACAACAGCAAGAATGAACAGCACCTCATCAACACAGTGTCCCTGCGGAGTCATTTAAAGGATCTCCTCAAGCATTTTCCCAATGAATAGACATACACACAGATATAAACACACACACACACAAAAGCACGCATGCACAGAGCCACACATATATATATACAGACACACATATACACACATTCACTCAGACATATACATAATTATATACAAACATACACTCACATATATACAGAGGAAAAAAATGTAGAACTTTAAGTGCTTAAGCAAAAGATGCTGGTTAATGGGAGAACTGATATTAACATATTAACGAGCCACAATGAGAGGGATTAAATAAATCAAGGATATATATTAGCCACTCTGCAGGGTCACTTTGTTGATGAGGTGTTCTGTATTCTTACTGATCTACTTTGTCAGTTATTCTATTTGCCTCACCCCATTTAAGCTATTTGTATTTTTGCTGTGCTTTATCTAAACCCATTATTTCATTGATTTCTCTTATTTTTGGTTTTCCCCATATACGCTGCCTGACTTGCTGACTTCTTCCAACTTTCAGATGTTTCGCGGTATGTGAAAGTGCAGTATTATTAACGCTTTTACTTGCCTTCCCCAGTGAGTTCTGGAATTGTGTATTAGTCCCTCAGTGCTAACCAGTGATCATACTGGGGACCCTGCATGTTAATAAGAGCCCTTAGTGGAGCAAGTCTTAACTTAATGTCCAGGAAACACACCATTTCCATGGCGGGCAGGCTCTCATTCACCCACCAAGCCATCACCTCACTGCTTCATCACGCCAGGCACCACATTTAAAATACAGCTACGCTCAGGGCTTCCAGCCCAGGACTGCAGCAAGGAAGACATGGCCCCGACAGGTAAAAAGACTGCAGCCCTCGACTGCAGCCCACTGTGATGTCCACTACCCCCGGCTCTGGCCGCAGGAGGGGCAGCTACACTACAACCCCAGCTTGGTAGGCGATGACAATGGTGATCAGTGCCAATGCTGCAGAGAAGAGGTTGGCCATCCAATACAGAAAGAGGATGAATAATCTCATCTGTGCCCCCAGGGCATGGCAACTATCTCATCGCTCTAAACTCACACACTCAAGCCCATCACACATTCACTGGCATCTCACTCACTGCCAGCTCAAGGGACATCATCACTCACTCTCTCACACACACCCTCACATCTCCATCTGACCTCATCTCCTCTGGAGTCTGCCTCCTCAGCCCTCACCCCCTTGAGGCCACTTGTACAGATCAACATGTGCCCCCACACACACCCTGGAATACCCCCCTTCCCCAGTATAGCCCTCACCCTGCAGCCTCTTCCCTTGTCCGAGGCCACTTCTCCCCCCCTTCCCCAAGCAAACCCTAGCCCTGCAGCCATTGAAAAGCCAACCCCACCTTACAGCTGGTCTGGTGGGTAGAGACCTGCCCGTGAGCCCCCCTAAAAGTGATGTGCTATTTGTGAAGCCTGGCGCTGATGACTGCGAGTGCTGACCGAAGCAAGGTAGGCAAACAAACCTTGAAGTCTCAAGCGAAGTGCAGCTCGCCAGATGCATGTCACTTGCGTGCTGTTGTGAAATACGTCGGCAGGTCTTCCCACTGATGGGGCAGACAATCCAGTGGGGGTGGGGGATGAGTCCGGCAGGCTGGCGTTTTAATGGTATGTTGATGTACGACAATGAGGTTCCCAAGGTCCGATGGTGGGAAACGTGGCCCACCATTAGCGGGCTGAGCGGACAATCACAAACTGGTTTCATACCATCATTAAACCGATCGCACCATATTGTCTGCTCATGCCAATGAACATGCCCAACACTGGTAGGCATGGGAAATCCCTGCCTATATACCTGCCTTTGCCCCATATCCTTTAACACCTTTGGTTAACAAAATTTTACCAATCTCAGTTTTAATTTAACAATTGACCTGGCATCAGTTACTGTTTGTGGAAGAGAGCTCCAGACTACTTCTACTCTTTGCGTGTTGCAATTCCACTCCCGATATTTTGAGTCCATGTCCCCTGGCGGAGAGACTTTGATGTGTTTATACAAGGAACGCAGAAAGTTAGCATGCAGGGATGGCAAGCAATTGGCAAGGTAAATGGCATGTTGGCCTTCAATTTGGCTGCAATTGTACAGGGCTCAGGTGAGACTACATCAGGAATACTGTATACATTTGAGGTCAAATTGTTGGTCTCTCAGGAAATTAAGGCCTATTGGGAATGGTTGCAAAAGTGGAGTTGAATACGGAGATCAGACATGATAGTGTTGAATGGTGGAGCAGGCTCTGCACTATAGGGCATATGGTCTCCTCCTTCTACTATTTCTCGTGTTCCAGCTCTTGTGCTTCAAACACCCCACCAGAAATATTTTCTCCCTATCTACCCTCTCTGCTCCCTTCAATATCTTAAAAAACTTGATCAAATCACCCCTTAATCTTCTAAACCCCATGGAATGCAACCTCAGTTTGTGTAATCTCACTTTGTAATTTAGCACTTGGAGTCCAGATATCATTCTGGTAAATCAATACTGCACACCCTCCGAGGCCAATATATCCTTCCTAAGGTGTGGTGCCCAGAACCGAACACGGTTCTCCAGGTGTGGTCTAACCAAGACTTTGTGTAGCTGAAGCATGACCCCTATTTCCTCATAGTCTAAACCCATAATATGAAGGCTAGCCTTTGCGATTATTTTCTGGACCTTGCTTTTGTATCCTGTCCCAATCTTTTGAACACTGTTTTTATTTACATTCCAAAAGAATGAAATGTTTCAATGCACAGAATCATCCAACAGCACTGTTACATTTTGCCATGGGGACAGATTCTTCGTTGCTTGTTCTTGAGAAGACAGCAGCTTGGTTTCATTCCGTGTGCAGCACTTCATGGATGATCATCATCTTCGTCATCATCATTATCCATGACCATCAGCATCAGATTTTCAAAGGCATGGCTGGGAAAGAGCAAGTAGACATTTAATGATTGTGAGTGTCTCAAGTTAGGGACATTCCTAAACACTTTACAGAAGATGTAGAAGCGTAGTGATTGTTGTGTTGTTGGAAACACAGCAGCTAATCTGCCCACAGAAAACTCCGACAAACAACAATGAGATAAATGACTAGGTAATATATTTTAGTGATATTGGCTGAGGAATATTGTTTGAGGATCTTTTATACCCACCAGAGAAAGTGGATGGGGCCTCAAGTTAACCTCTCGTCCAAAAGATAGCATCTTTGCCAATGTGTCCCTCCTGCAATATTACACTCTACTATCAGCCTAGAATTTGTGTTGAAATCTCTGGAGTGGGACTTGAACCCACAACCACAAGAACGCAGCACAATAATTAGGAGCAGGAGTAGACCATTCGCCCCCTCGATCCTGCTGCACCATTCAATAAGACCAAGGCTAATCTGATTGTGGTCTCAACTCCACTTTCCTGTCTGTCCCCCTCATAACCCTTGATTCTCTTATCGATCAAAAACCTATCTAACTCAGTCTTGAATATACTCAATGGCCCAGCCTCCACTGCTCTCTGAGATCAGAGAATTTCACAGAGTAACAACCCTCAGAGAAAAAAATGCTCCTCATCTCCATCTTAAGTGGGAGTCCCCTAATTTTTAAACTGTTTTTCCTGGTTCTAGTCTCTCCCACAAGGGAAACATCCTTTCAGTATCCACCCTGTCAAGTGCCCTTAGGATCTTATATGTTTCAATACGATCACATCATGTATCTAAATTCCAATGGGTTTAGGCCTAACCTGTTCAACCTTTCCTCATAAGATAAGCCCTTCATCCCAGGAATCAGTCAGGAATCTGAACTGCTTCTAATGCAATTATATTCTTTCTTAAGTAAGGAGACCAAAACTGTACACGGAAGTCCAGATGCAGTCTCACTAAGGCCCTTTTTCACCAACACTTCCCTACTTTTGTACTCGATTCCCCTTACAATAAGCACCAACATTCTGTTTGCCTTCTTAATCACTTGCTGCAGCAGCATACCAGCACTTTGTGATTCATGTACCAGGACACCCAGGTCCCTCTGTAATTCAGCATTCTGCAATCTCTCTCCATTTAAATAATATCTGCTTTTCTATTCTTCCTGCCAAAGTGGACAACCTCACATTTTCCCACATTATCCTCCGTCTGTCAATTTTTTGCTCTCTCACTTAACCTATATATTTCCTTTGCAGACTCTTTATATCCCCTCCACAACTGACTTATGTACTGGTGCTGGTGGTGGTGGTGTAGTGGTATTGTCACTGGACTGGTATTTCAGAGACCCAGGGTAATCCTCTGAGGACCTCGGTTTGAATCCCAACACAACAAGTGGTGGAATTTAAACTCAATAAATATCTGGAATTAAAAGTCTAATGATCATCATGAAACCATTGTCAATTTGTCATAATGCCCTTTAGGGAAGGAAATCTGCTGTCCTCACCTGATCTGGCCAACATGTGACTGTTGACTCTTAAAAATGCCCTCTGAACAAGGGCAATTAGGGATGAGCAATAAATGCTTGCCCCAGCACATCCCACAGACAAATAAAAAAACACTTTCCTACCCATATTTGTGTCATTTGCAAATTTAGATACATTCAGTCCCTTCATCTAAGTCATTAATATAGATTGTAAATAGTTGAGGCCTCAGCACAGATCCCTGTGGCATTCCATTAGTTACAACTCTATAATTTATCCCTACTCTGTTCCTGTTAGCTAACCAATCCTCTATCCACACCAATATGTTACTCCCTACACCATGAGCTCTTATTTTGTGCAGTAACCTCTGATGTGGCATCTTATCAAATGCCTTTTGGAAATCCAAGTGCACCACATCTACAGATTCCCCCTTTATTCACATTGCTTGTTGCTACCTCAAACAACTCAAATAAATTAGTCAAACACAACTTCTCTTTTACAAAACAGAAACAGAATTACCTGGAAAAACTCAGCAGGTCTGGCAGCACCGGTGGAGAAGAAAAGAGTTGATGTTTCGGGTCCTCATGACCCTTCAACAGAACTGGATTAGGGTTAGGTTTAGGGTTAGGGTTAGGGTTAGTTCTGTTGAAGGGTCATGAGGACCCGAAACGTCAACTCTTTTCTTCTCCGCCGATGCTGCCAGACCTGCTGAGTTTTTCCAGGTAATTCTGCTTCTGTTTTTGTTTTGGATTTCCAGCATCTGCAGTTTTTTGTTTTTTTCTCATTTACAAAACCAGATTTGACTGCCAGACTTCCTAGATGTCCTGCTATTAACTCCTTAATAATTGATTCTAGCATTATCGCTATGACAGATGTTAGGCTAACTGACCTATAGTTTCCTGCTTTCTGTCTCTTTCCTTTCTTGAATAGGGGTGTCGCATTTGCAATTCTCCAATCTGCTGGGACCTTCCCAGAAACAATGGAAGTTTTGAAGATTATAACCGATCCATCTACTATCTCTGCAGCCACTCTTAAGACCCTAGGATGCAGGCCATCAGGTCCTGGTGACTTGTCAGCCTTTGGTTCTAATAGTTTTACCAGTACCTTTTCCCTATTAATTGAGAATTTTTTAAGTTCCTCCCTCCCTTTTACCTCCTGATTTTCAAGTACTCTTGGGATTTTTTTGTGTCTCCTACAGTGAAGACAGATTCAAAATACTGTTCAACATTCGTTCAACCATTCCTTTATTTCCCATTATTATTTACTCGGTCTCACCCTCAAAGAGACTGATGCTCATTATAGCTACTCTTTTCTTTTTTATATACTTGTAGAAAATCTTACTATCCTGGTTTTATATTTCCAGCTACTTTCTCTCATACTCCAATTACCCCCTCTTTTTTATGTCATTTCTTACTAGTTTCTAATATCTGTCCAATCTCCTGACTTACCACTAATCTTTGCAGTATTGTACACTTTTTATTTTAATTTGATACTACCCTTAACTTCCTTAATTAACCATGGATGGTTCATCCATCTCACTGAGTCTTTCTTAATGGAATATATAATTGCTGAGAGTTATGAAATATCTCTTTAAATGTCTGCCAATGCTCCTCTACTGTCCTATTTTCCCAGCTTACTTTAGCCAATTCTGTTTTCATATCCACATAATTGCCTTTGTGTAAGTTTAAGACATTAATCTTAGACCCGCACTTCTCACTCTCAACTGTTATATCTCAGAAGGGAATGTATTACGCACTGAGCCGGGCTGACACTAGCAGTATGCAACACAGCTGAGCAGATCAGTAGGTTCTGGATTCGATGGGTGATCTGTGCTGAGTTTGCTGGTTGTGGCGCATACACATTATCAGTGAGACACTATAATTATCCTGAAAATAGGAAGCAATAAAAATCAGTGAAAATTCCCACTCCAGATTGATATCGGTTGATCGCCTGGATGTTTGAAACTCCCACCAGTCTGTCCAATCTCACTGCCTTGGTTTATAGGCAGAGAATAGAAACAGAGGAATAGGGGGGTGGCATTGGGCCCCTAAAATCTGTCACGCATTCAGTTAGAACATGGATGATCTGCATGTTAACTCCATTTACCTGCCTTGGTTCCATATGCTAAAGATCCTTGTCTAACAAATATTTATCAATCTTAGTTTAAAAACTTTCAAATTGACCCCCCGTTTCAACAGCTTTTTAGCAGACTGAGTTCCAGACTTCCTCTCCCCTCCCCTAATTTTAAAATTAGGGGTCACCCTTATAGGACAGAGATGAGGAGAATTTTTTCCTCTAAGAGGGATACGCGTCTTTGGGATTCTCTGCATCAGAGGGCAGTGGAAACGGGATCGTTAAGGCAGAGGGAGGTAGATTCTTGTTAGGCGAGGGAGCCAAAGATTATCAGTGGTAGATGGGAATGTGGGTCTCAAAACACAAACAGATCTGCCATGATCTTATTGAATGGTGCAGCAGGCCGAGGGGCCGAATGGCTACTCCTGCTCCTATTTCGAATGTTTGTGTGAAGAAGTGTTTCCTGGAAGAACCTAGCTCTAATTTTAATGTTTATGCCCCCCTCGTTCGGGTGTCTTCCACCATAGAGAATTATTTCTCCCCAACAATCCTTTCATCATCTTAAACACTTCAATCAGTTTCCCCTTTATCTTCGATGCTCAAGACGAGCCTATCCAACCTGTCCTCAGAATCTAACCTTTTAATCCTGGTATAATTCTCCCCTTTAATTCATCCCCTTCAAGGCTGACATATTCTTCCTGAGCGGTGGTGCCCAGATTCCAAAATAGGCAGCTGATACAGACCCATAAAGAACAATAGAGACTAAAGATCTGTTCATATCCCAGGACCTTTATTAGCTAGAGTGGAAGAGCACGTATTTGCCTTCTCAAACACCACCCAGTAGGATAGGAACGTTCACCCTGCCCTGTTCTGATTGGTGAGCACGTTTCTCTCAGCCACCCAGAAATGCCAGTTGTGTCTGGCACACGCCTCTCTGTGACCCACCACACATGGGATTAGCTGAGGAGTAGCAGTAACTTCTGAAGGGCTAGGGGGATAAACAAAGCTCTGGCCCTCATTAGCAACCTCTTCTCAGAGAGGCTATGAGATAGTCAAAGAGTTAAAAAGACGGGCAGAATTGTGCACAGGACTTGGCTAGAATAGCATTGATTCTTTCAAGGGATGTGGGCATCGCTGGCAAGGCCAACATTTGGTGCCCATCCCTAATTGCCCTTGAACTGAGTGGCTTGCTAGGCCAATTTTCAGTTGACCTGTCAGAGAGCTGTAGTCTGGTTTGAGAATGGAATGTTAATTGGACTTGTGACAAGAATCAGTGTAATAGGTATTTAAAGGAGGTGGGAAAGTGATGGCTGTGAAAGGGATTAACAGTGGCCCGTGTGTGTGAGGCATATCCAGAGAACAATGGGCAGATACTGACACTAATCATCATGACTGGGTGTAACAACTGCTCTCTGTGACTGATGCCCGTGTTAACATATTAATCCCACGCACCTACACATTAGTCACATATATCAGAAACAAGCTGCTTACAAATCTCACACTTACCTCATGTAATTAATTATATTCAGGTGCTGTACGCCAGTTGGCATAAGTTGGGAACCTATCCAGTGTTCACTGGAGCATGAGCAGTCACAGGGTAAGGTTAGACTTGGAGAACTGTGCACAATTCAGGCTTCCATGTTAAAAAAAGTGATATAGAAAAACTGGAGAAGGTGCAAATAAGATTTACAGACATGATGCCAGAACTGAAAGGTTATAACTATCAGCAAAGACTCAGTAGGCTGTGGCTCTTTAGAAACAAGATAGTTGGGGTAGGAGTTGTGTGTGTGTGTGTGGGGTGAAGGGGGTGGTGGTGGTGGTTGTTGGTGACTTAAAAAAGGTCTTTAAAATTATGAAAGGATTTAATAAGGTCGACGCAGCAAAGATATTTTAATTTAATTTGTGGGGGAATGTAAAACTAGGGGCCATGAATGTAAAATAATCACCAATAAATCCAGTTGGGGATTCAGGAGAAATGTTTTTACCCAGAGACTGTTGAGAATGCGGAACTTGCCACCAAGCAGTCTTTGAAATGAATGGCGAAGCAAGTGCAAGCTCTGGTTGCAAGTGGGAGCAGCTATTACTAATTGAGGAAAGGTTAGGGCATTATTCTTAAGTATGTATAAGAACCAGTTTTCAGCCGTGTGAGGGGAGGAAAAGGGAATCTATGCCTGTTTTCTCTGGGTTTTGTGAATAAACCTATGTTAAGGAAAGACTGGCTCCAGATTTCTCCTTTACTCAGTGAATGAGCAGCGAATTATATCAACATAAATACCAACACAGACCAGCTGGGCTGTAAAGTGGAGTTGAGGGCATGAGCTGATCATCCAGGAACTTACTGAATGGTGGAGCAGGTTCAAAGGACCAAATGGTCTACTTCTACTCCTAGTTCTTATGTATGGCCTGTTGCTGCGCTGAAAAACCCTTTTGTGAACAAGCAATGGGTTCTTTGCTTGAATATAATTGCCTTCCATCTTATGAGCACTGCATGTAATGGTTGCATAGGGATCTATCAATAAATATTATTTGCCAAACTTCTCACAGTCTCTTTAATCCATGTGCCTGAATTAAGAGTAAAGGATACCGATCATTCTAAACTTAAGAGGTACCCATTGTGGCAGTTGGAACCAATACTGCGCAGTTGTTGGAAGAGTTAGAGCAGAGAGTAGGAACTTTACTCTGCATCTGTTCCACTCACTGAAACTAACAAGCCTGACATTGAACAGCACAGGAATAAACCTGAACTGCGGTTGGTCAGAGCGTACCATACCTGAGAGTGTCATCCTCCAGGAGTTCCGCAGGAATTCCAGAATTGTCTGCACCAAGATAAATAGGGATCTGGACACTGTGGAAGGAAGGAAGAATATTGCAGGCACTGGTGATCCATTGACCTCTATAGCCCTGTGAATGACAAATAGCACACAGAGTGCAGTTCTAATATTCATCAAGTAATAATTATCCTCCAATCTAATACAAATCCTCTCTGTAAAACTAACTCTCATTCTAAAACTCATCCATACTCTTATGCCGATCCTCACTCTAACTCCGATTCTCGCTCTCACTTGATCCTTACTCTAACGCTGACCCTCACTCTTGTGCTAATCCTCACTCTAACTCTAATCCTCAATCTAACTCTAATCCTCACTCTAACACTGATCCTCATTCTAACTCTGATCCTCGCTCTAACACGATCCTCACTCTAATTCTGATTCTCCTCTCACTTGATCTTCACTTTAACACTGACCCTCACTCTTATGCCAATCCTCACTCCAACTCTGATCCTCACTCTAACTCTGATACTTCACCTCTCCTTAGTTTGCAGCTTTCTCTGCAGTTGTCTTATCGGTGCCTTCTGTAATTTCTTTCTCACTGTGTCCGATAGCATCATCTTCCGTTGCTGAAATAGGAAGAGATGATAAATGTGAATTTAAAGCCATCTGTATTCAATGACATACATGCTCTTGTTGTATGGGGCTCAGTGTGGAACTTGAGGAAAACAGACATTCTAAGCCTAGAAAGTTGAGAAATGTGCAGAAGGATGGAACAGTTCAATCAGGCAGATCACGAGAGGGATGAAGAAGTTCTTATGATACTGAAGGAGGAAAGATCATTAGTGAATATCAGCAAGTCACATTCATGCCACACAAGAGAGAATCTAACCATTGCCCCTTAACATTCAATGGCATTACCATCACTGAATCCCTACCATCAACATCCTGGGGGTTGCCATTGACCAGAAACTGAACTGGACCAGCCATATAAATACTGTGGCTTCAAGAGCATGTCAGAGGCTGGGAATCCTGTGACGAGTAACTCACCTCCTGACTCCCCAAAGTCTGTCCAGGATCTACAAGGCACAAATCAGGAATGTGATGGAATACTCCCCACTTGTCTGGATGAGTGCAGTTCCAATAACACTCAAGTAACTTGACACCATCCAGGACAAAGCAGCCTGCTTGATTGGCGCCTCATCCACTGTCTTAAACATTTCAGTACCTCCACCACAGATGCACAGCAGCAGCAGAGTGTACTACCTACAAGATGCAGCAACTCGCCAAGGCTCCTTGGACAGCAACTTCCAAACCTGTGACCTCTACCACTTCGAAGGACAAGGGCAGCAGACACATGGGAACACCAACCCCTGGAAGTTCCCCTTCAAGTCACTCACCATCCTGACTTGGAACTCTATCGCTGTTCCTTCACTGTCGCTGGGTCCAAATCCTGGAACTCCCTCGTTAACAGCACTGTGGGTGTACCTACACCACATGGACTGCAGCTCATCAAGGGCAATTAGGAATGGGCAATAAATGCTAGCCTAGCCAGTGACACCCACATCCTGTGAAAGAATAAATTAAAAGATGGCAATGAGGTTGGACTGGCCATATTCTAAGGCATGAGGATTTGCTGAAGGAGTTGATTGAAGGAAGACTAGAGAGATGTAGAACACAAGGGAGAAAGAGAATAATGTTGTTGGACAACTTGAAATTGAAAATGTGAGGCTCCTAGGATCTATTGAAGAGCCTTGAGCAGTCCAGCCTCATTGCTTTTTATTTATTTATTCTTTCACAGGATGTGGGTGTTGGTGCCTTGGCCCAGCCTTTATTGTCCATGTTATGGGACAGCCTTTCAGTAAAGCTGAGTTATTTAAAAATCCCAGAGGGAAACTTTAAACAACTGTCATAACCTATATTTTTTCAGTGGTATGTTTGAGATGCAGCTCTAAATTCAGGAATCAGACTACCAGTTCTTGAAAGGTTTTATATTAAACTAAATGAAATGTTTTATTAATTTACATAAGTTAAATATATACACATGGCTACAAATTACTACTATCATAACTTTTAAAAAATTCCCAAACTAATCTCCATTAAGGCAACAGCAACTCCTAGACTTAATTAGACACCAGGCAAAGCATTTTCACCTTACAAATTCAAAATGGGGTTCATTTCACTTTGGTTCCTGTGGAGACAGTTGTAGGCTTACAGCTGCTTTGCTCTTACATTGCCTCTGCTCCGGCACACATGAGAACTGCTGACGTTATACCTAGCACAGCTCAATGAATGTAAATTTTCATTGCATCACCAGCATCTTCTAACAATAAAACCCCTTTCATAGTTTTATTGGTAATATAAACATATTGCTTGGTCTCTGCTAGCTAGGTGCCAAATTTCACTTGCCTTCTTGAATGCTCTATTCAAAAAATGCAAATACACTTTACCCCTCTTACATCTCAAAACTAGTACACATCAAAGCACCCAGACTAGCTGGCTTTAATCCAATTAAGACACGCCCACAGACTAAACTTTAAAAGAAAAATATTTACCAATAATATTATATACATTAATAGCTTCCTGACAGCCCATCCCTAATTGCCCTTGAGAAGGTGGTAGTGAGCTGCCTTCTTGAACTGCTGCAGTCCATGGGTGTAGGTACACCCACAGTGCTGTTAGGGAGGAAGTTCCAGGATTTTGACCCAGCGACAGTGAAGGAACGGCCGATATATTTCCAAGTCAGGATGGTGAGTGGTTTGGAGGGGAACATCCAGGTGGTGATGTTCCCATGCATCTGCTACCCTTGTCCTTCTAGGTGGTAGAGGACGTGGGTTTGGGCAGCGCTATCAAAGGAGTCTTGGTGAGCTGCTGCAGTGCATCTTGTAGAGGTACACACTGCTGCCACTGTGTGTCGGTGGTGGAGGGAGTGAATGTTTAAGGTGGTGGATGGGGTGCCAGTCTAGCGGGCTGCTTTGTCCTGAATGGTGTCGAACTTCTTGAGTGTTGTTGAATCTGCACTCATCCAGGCAAGTGGAGAGTAGTCCATCACACTCCTGACTTGAAGAGGGAAGTGCAAAATAAGCAGAGAAGCAGCCCTTAGGTTGGTCATTACCTCTACTCAATGAGCTACAGTATTAAGGGCGTGACACTTCACCCGCTGAGACCTCTGGTTAAAGGAGGGGCAAAATTCAGGGCAGATAACGTCACTGGAATGTGCAAAGTTTGGGGCATTGGTGAGGGCAGGTTCAGGCTGTGATGCCTTCTTTGGCTGAACTGCCTGTCACCATTCACGGCTAGGCTAATGCTGATGACAACCTGGGGGCCAGCACCAGAGGGTGAGTATAGATGTCAGAGGAGGAACAGATAGAATGTGATTTCTGTGGTTGGATTGGCTGATGCCGTTTTGGTTCAAATATCAGACACCAGACTCCATTGGGATGTGTCACATTAATTTGCTCATCCCACAGGAACACAGGGCAGAGGCAAAAGCACATTGCTGGGATCCAGGGAAAATCTATTCATTGGCAGTATCTGGAGTGACTGACAGATCCCGCAATGACTGACAGATCCTCCAGTGACTGACAGATCCCTCAGTGATTGACAGATCCCGCAGGGACTGACAGATCCTCCAATGACTGACAGATCCAACAGGGACTGACAGATTCCCCAGTGATTGACAGATCCCTCAGTGATTGACAGATCCCCCAGGGACTGACAGATCCTCCAATGACTGACAGATCCAACAGGGACTGACAGATTCCCCAGTGATTGACAGATCCCTCAGTGATTGACAGATCCCCCAGGGACTGACAGATCCTCCAATGACTGACAGATCCTCCAGTGACTGACAGATCCCCCAGTGACTGACAGATCCCACAGGGCCTGACATATCCAATTGGTGTTTTGCTGCTTAGATTCTGAAGGAACAATTTGTTTGCCCCTGGGGTCGGAAGCTGGGATTGCTCATCTTGTTATCAGTTACCTGCATCTCACTGCTCTGAGTGGCTATTTTTTCCTGGGTTAAAACCATCATTTTACCAATGGATTTTCGAAAGCAGGAGAGGGGAGGATGTAAAATCTGAAGAGGAGAGAGGAAATAATTAAATGGAAATGAATAGCACATCATAAAGAAAGCAAGAAAGGCATCATTTTATATTCATTCTGATATTCAATACTGGAGGGAATTGTTCATCTTAATCATGATGGAGAGAGAGATGGATAGAAAGAGGAATGGATGGAGGGATGGAAAGAAGGAAGAAGGGATGGAGGGAGGGAGAGAGGGATGGAAGGCAAGATGGATGGACAGATGGAGGTTTGGATGGAGGGATGGACGGAGACACAGGCAGAGGGTCAGATGGATGGAGGGGTGGATGGACGGATGGATGGTGGGGTGGATGGACAGAGAGAGGAATGGATGGACATACGGATGGATGGATGGAGGGATGGATGGACCGAGGGATGGACAGAGGGATGGACTGAAGGATGGACAGAGGGATGGATGGACGGATGGAGGGATGGACAGAGAGGGAGATGGATGGAGGGATGGAGAGAAGGATAGAAGGTGAGAGTGAGGGACAGAAGGGGAGATGGACAGAGGGAGAGAGGGACGGATGGAGAGAGGGATGGACAAAGGGACGGACAGAAATTTGGATGGAGAAGGGGATGATTGAAGAGAGGGATGGAGAGAGGGACAGATGGGTGGAGGGATGGAGAGGAGGGGGGATGAAGGGAAGGGAGGGATGGAGGGATCAATGGATGGATGGAGGGTTGGACAGAATGAGGAATGGATGGAGGGAGGGATGAATAGAGAGAGAGATGGAGGGAGTGATGGAGGGATGGAAAATTCAATATTGCACTTCAAATATGTCCAAGAATGAAAAAGGCCAGTCATTTCCTGTGGATTCCATCTGTGAATTTATAAATCCTGCCCAAAGTACAACCTTGATTCACCAACCCCAATTCATCTTTATTTGTGCTCAGGATGTGAATATTTGCAACATTTAGACTTTGTGGCCTTAGAGAGATTGGGAAAATCAATATAGCTGCTGGTTAGCAGCAGAAGCACCGTCCCAGATTCCTCACCATTCGAGCAATGCCACTGGAGGTCTGCTAGTTTAGTTTAGAAGTGACTTTTACTTTAAATCTCATTTTGTATGTGGGAAAGGCGAATCTGTATGTTCACCCTGTGTGTTAAAGGCACAATGACTCTTTCAAAGAGCTGGCAAAAGTAGAAAGGGCCGAATGGCCTCATTCTGAGTTATATCTTTTCCTAAACCTATATAAATACAACCTGCTGTTATAGCAAACATAGCCCACTTCAACATATGGGTTTGAAATTTGTTCTCCCTCTTTCTGGACATAAACTGGGCCCTGAAAATGTTCTTAATATTAATAGATGTGCATCTAGCCCATTATTGAGTGGGAAAGGAAGAGACTGGGTTACGTTCCCAGCTCACACTGAGCAGAAGGGTTATGTTAAGAGAGGTACAGCTCATCCCATCTGAGAGAGAAGGAAAGAAATTGCATTTCTATAGCATCTTTTGCAATGTCAGGATATCTCAAAGTGCTTTTCAGCTCATGAGTACCTTGGGAGACTAGCCACTGTTGTGGTGTAGGAAGCACACAGCAAGATCCCACTAACAGCAATGTGATAGTGATCTGTTAGCACAGACCAAATGGTCTGCATAGGTGCTGCATCATGCTATGATAATCTGGGGAGTTTTTAAGGTGCTGGCGAGGTTTGAATATTAGTCAGGATTCTGAGGAGAGCTCCCCTGTCCTTCTGCAAATCATTCCCCGGCATCTACCTGAGGCCAGGTAGGGAATTGAGTTAACATCGCATCCGAGTGATAGTACCAATGACCGTGTTGATTCCCCTCAGGCCTGCACTGGACTTCTCAGCCTGCATTTGGATTTGAACCCACAACCTTCTGACTCAGAAGCAAGGGTGCTACCCACAGCTTATACCCTCTGTACATCTGCATTTCACCAACATTTATATGATTAGCGCAAGTTAAACCAGACATGGCCTGCTGATCTTTCTTTATTCTTTCAGGGAACATCACTAGCAAGGCCAGCATTTGTTGCCCATCCCTAATTGCCCTTGAACTGAGTGGCTTGCTGGGCTATGTCAGAGGGCAGGTAAGAGTCACCCACTGAGGGCCTGGAGTCACATGTAGGACAGACCGGGTAAAGGTGGCAGATTTCCCTCCCTAAAGGGGCGTTGGTGACCCAGGTGGGTTTTTTTTTTACAACAATCGATGATAGTTTCATGGGCACCATTACTTAATATTCCAGATTTTGTTAATTCAATTTAAACCCCACCAGCTGCCGTGGTGGGATTTGAACCCATGTCCCCAGAGCATTAGCCTGGGCCTCTGGGTTCCTAGCCCAGTGACGTTATCACTACGCCACCATCTCCCCCACTGGTCAGCCTGATAATGAGGAACTTATGAGCAAATCGACAGAGGTGGGAGGGGAACATTTAGAGAGCAGTGGCAAGAAATCAATTGACGTTTGGCCGCTCTCCAAGTTTTCCTACCCCGCCCACAACAATGCCTGTCGCTGGCGGGACCACAAACCCCCGGCCTATAACTGGAAACAATCTAGAAACGTTTCAAAAGTGACAGGGCCGTGACTTACAGCCTGTGCTCCGAGAGTCAGAAGGAGGGAGGATCTCACCTGAGCATATGCTTCATGGTCCACAATGAAATTCCGCTTCATGCCATGGGGCATTTTAAGTCTGATTCTAGAAGAAGAGAGAGTTGTATCCGATTTGAAATTTAAAAAGGTGATTGAACAGCCCACCATGCTTGTAATATAATCGAGCTCACCCACGGCGATTTTCTACTATACTTTGAGAAGTGCTGATGAGCGGAAAGAGCTTGGTGCCCCACACAGACAAACCCTTAAAGGCGGTAGGGCAAGTTGATAAAGCGGTTAAAAAAGTCAATGGGTTACTTGTGTTTATAATTAGGGGAACAGAATATGGAAGAATAGAAGAATGAGAGGTGATCGAAGCAGACAAAATTCTTACAGGGGCTCGACAGGGTAGATGCAGGAAGGATGTTTCCTCTGGCTATAGGGGGTGGGGGTCTAGAACCAGGGGACACAGCCTCAGAATAAGGTGCAGGTCGTTTAGGACTGAGGTGAGGAGAAATGTCTTCACGCAGAGAGTGGTGGATCTTTGGAATTCTCTACCCCAGAGGGCTGTGGAGGCTCAGTCATTGAGTATGTTCAAGACAGGGGTCATTAAATTTCTAATTATTAAAAACATCAAAGGATATGGGATGTGGCCAGAAAATGGCACTGAGGTGGGAGATCAGCCATGATCTAGTTGAATTGCGGAGTAGACCCGAGGGGCTGAACGGCCTGTTCCTGCTTCTATTTCCTATTGTCCAATGTGGATGATTCTAGAACTTTATAATTCACTAGTTGGGCCTCACCTGGAATTTTGTGGGCAATTCTGGGCACCACACTTCAGGGAAGATGTAAGGGGCTTGGAAAGGGTATAGGGGAGGTTTATCAAGGGTGAGGACTTCAGTTATGAGGAGAAGTTGGAAACGTTAGAACTGTTCTCATTGGAATAGAGAAGGTTAAGAGGTGACTCCAGTAGGGATTTACAAGATGCTGAGAGGTTTGGATAGAGTAGAAAGAGAGAAACTACTCCCTCTGGCAAGCGGACCAGATTTAAAATCATTGGTGAGTGATCTGAAGGGGCGATGAGGAGGAATGTTGTTACTCAGAGAGTTGTCAGGACCTGAACGCTCAACCTGTAAAGCTGGTGGAAGCCGATTCCATAATTAACTTTAAAAGGGAATTGGACAGGAACTCAAGAATGTAGAACCTACAGGATTAGGGACAAATATCAGGACTGTGGGACCAAACATGTCAGCTCTTTCAAAGACCAGCATTGGTACAAGGGAACAAAGAGCCTCCTTCTGTGCTGTAGATTTCTAAATTTTCTGATTTTATGCATCACTATCTATTAACACGTTGAAATCCTTACATCTGCATGTTTATAGCAACTAACTTTCTGTTGCCACATGTTTTGTCACACCGTTCTCATTATAAATTCCTAGGTCCCTTTATCTAATGGGAACTGTTGATGTAAACTCCTCCTACTGTAATCAACACCAGCTTGTACTTATATAGCATCTTTGATGTAGCAAAGCATCCCCAAAAACCTTTAACTTGTAGGAGGTAGGGGAGACTGAGGGAGGTGAGAAATTCCACAATTTTCCAATCCAGGGAAAGGTTGATTTAGAAGAGGAGTTCAGGAGTTGGGGAGGAGACATTAAAATTAGATTCCACACCCAGCACAGCCAAGGCCAATATTTCTTCCTCAATTAACATCATTAACAACAGATTATCTGGTCATTATCACATTGCTGTTTGTGGGATCTTGCTGTGCCCAACTTGGCTGACATGTTTTCTACTGTACAACGGAGCGTACACTCCCAATACAATGTTTCATTGGCTTTGCGAAGTCCTAGGGGAGTTAAAGGGGCTAGATAATTACAAGAGTTTCCTTACTTTTTTCAACAATGAGATATCAATTGGTACAGCACCCCTGCTCTTTCCCCATAGTCCTGCAATATTTTACAGGAACTCAGGACTTAGGAGCAGGAGTAGGCCATTCGGCCCTTAGGAGCCTGCTCCGGCAATCAATAAGATCATGGCCGATCTGGCTGTAGTCTCAGCTCCACTTTCCTGTTTCCCCATAACCCTTGACTCCCTTGTCCCTTCAAGAGTTTTCCCCTTCAGGTATTCCTCCATGGTGCCAGGAGGCAAAGGAATACGCAGGATAGGGTGCACAAATCCACAGAGGAACGAGACAGAAAACAGCAGCCATAAAACTATCAACCGATTAAATGACAGGCCAACAGGGGGGGGAATGGGCTGGGCGCCGGAGCTGGGAGTGGGGGGTGCTGCTGACGAACTGATTCTAATCTCCACCTTTTGCTCTCTTGATGATACCTTTTCCGTTTGTTTCCCTGTTTCTTCTCCTTTGACTCCGATGAACCTTCCTCCGGGCTCCCTTTTCCACTAGATCGTTCCTCACTACTGTCCTTCTCTGCTGGAGAAACCAAATAATATATTATTACAGTTATCTCAAGCCTTCAACTAGAAATGCTGAACTTTTGCCCTTCCTTATATTGGATTCAGTTGTATCTTATAAACAGGATATAATTCTAAAACTGGGGTGCAGGAACAGAGGGACCTGCGGGTATATGTGTACAAATCGCTGAAGGAAGCAGGGCAGTTGAGGACACTGCTGGTAAGGCCTACGGATTCCTGGGTTTTATAAATAGAGGCATTGAGCACAATTGTGAGAAAGTTAAGGTGATCCTTTCTAAAGCATTGGTTTGCCCTCAGCTGGAGAACTGTGTCCAATTCTGGGCATCACATTTTAGGAAGGATATGAAGGCATTGGAGTGGGTGGGAAAAGAGTTAAAAGAATGGGTCCCAGGAATGAGGGACTTTAGCTACATAGATAGACTGGAGAAGCTGGGGGCCGTTCTCCTTAGAGAAGAGAAGGTTGAAAGGAGATTGGATCAAGGTGTTCGAAATCATGAGGGGTCTGGACAGCGTAGATGGGGAGAAACTGTTCCCCCATTGGTGGAAGGGCTGGAACAAGAGAGAAAACTGATTTAAGGTGAATGACAAAAAAACCAACAATGGCAACATGAGGAAAAGCTTTTTCACACAGCGAGCGGTTAGGATCTGGAATGCACTACCTGGGAGTGTAATGAAGGCAGGTTCAATTGTGGCTTTCAAAAGGGAATTAGATAAGCACTTGAAGAGAGAAACATTTGCAGGGGGAGTGGGACTAGCTGAGTTAGCTGTTGCAGAGAGCTGGCACCGATATGATGGTGTGAATGGCCTCCATCTGTGCTGTCACCATTCTATGATTCTATTATTCCCTTTTCGCCATTTTAATGAGTTGAGGGATGTTAGCGCCAGGAATGGATGCCCCAAAATCAACACTGACCACCTCCTGATCAGGTGAAGCCCAGTCCAATGAAGAGTCAAGCTCCTTCCGGTCTGCCCAGGATTTCTCCACCGCCCTAAGTCCGGGACAATCCTGTCTACTGCACCTTGAATCATAGAATCAGACAGCACAGAGGGAGGCTATTTGGCCATTGTGCCTGTGCCTGCTTTTTAAAGGGGCATCCAATTATGCCCACTCCCTTGCTCTTTCCCCAAAGTCCTACAATTTCTTTCCCCTTCAAGTATTCATCCAATCCCCTTTTGAATGTTGCTATTGAATCTGCTTCCACCATTCTTTCAGACAGATCACAGCAACTCGCTGTGTAAAACAAAATTCTCCCCATTTTCCCTCTCATTCTTTTACCAATTATCTTAAATCTATGCCTACTCGTTACCAACCTTGCTGTCAGTGGAAACGGTCTCTATCTACTTTTTCAAAACCAATCATAGTTTTGAACGCATCTACTAAATCTCTACCTTAACCTTTTCTCTTCTAAGAAAATCATTCCCAGTTACATTGGTCTCTCCACATATCTAAAGTTTTTCTTCCCTAGCATCACTTGAGCAATTCTCCTCTCTAAGCTGTCACCTTCCAATCCAGACAGGTTACTCTACTACTCAGACATGAGATTTCCAAGAAAGAGTGAGATAATGCTCAAAGCTTAAATTAAGCTTGAATGTCTTCACTAGAGTTGAACAATACAATACTCCAGTTAGCATACATTCATTAATAATACACCTGTTAGTCACAAATACATTACAAGGAATCATATATACAATCACCCAATGAGCATTCACCTCCCAGCTGCATCTTTAGCAGCTAAAGCATCAAATCACTCTTTGCAATGATTTTTATACTTTTCTTTCCAAGGTGGGTAGGATGTTTCATTGACAAGAATGTACTGTCCTATCAAACTCCACCTTAAGCTACAATTGTTCAAAGAACCATCTAATTCTTTGTTCAGATTATGATCTAACAGAGGGTGCTTGTGAGAAGTGACTGAAGCATTCTGGGAGAAGTCACCGCAGCCACTGCAACTCAGGAGGTAATCAAGGAGAAGGACTCTTGCACTCAACAGGAGGAAGAGCATCCAACAGAGGGCACTGGTGAGAAGTGACTGAAGCATTCTGGGAGAAGTCACCACGACTCAGGAGGAAATTGAGGAGGACCCACTGTCAAAGAACGGAATAGCCCCAAACATTACATTGCTATAGTGTTCCCATCGCTCCCTCTTCCTCAAACCTAAAAAAAATGAGAGAGAGGAAGAGGCAGTGCCTTCAGGAGTGCACCAGACCTGTGAGGGACACTCTTCTGAAAGTGGATTTTAAAGCAAAAGCAGCTGATTGGTGAGTAAATCCTGGGAGCAGACTCAGAGGGAGGAGCACTGGAGCGGTGAATATAGATCTAGATTACCTTGGGGATTCCCGGCCTTGTCTCCAGGGAACAGACTCAGAGGGAGGAGCACCGGAGCGGTGACCTTGGGGCACAGAGTAACTGAAGCCAAAACTGAAAAAGTTACATCACAGGAAAGCTGTGACCTGATTGGTTGGTAGGAAATCTGCACCAAATTTGAAAAAAAAAACACTGCAAAGCTAATTAATAAATTAATTATATAAGTCGAGATGGCTGGGCAGGTAATAGCTGTAGCTGTATGATGTGGGAGCTGGCAGATCCCATTGCGAGCCGCAGCGATCACATCTGCAGCAAGTGTGCAAGTGTTGGTTTCTGGAGGAAGTCCGGCTCAGAATTGATGAGCTGGAGTCTGAGCTCCAGACGCTGCGGCACATCCAGGAGGGGGAGAGTTACCTGGACGCTTTATTTCAGGAGGCGGTCACACCTGGTAGATTTAAGTACCTCAAGTCTGGTCAGTGGTCAGGGTCAGCAGGGTGTGACTGCAAGTGAGCCAGGTAGAGGGATCCGGTGTTCAGGAACAGAGGAGCCTCAGCTCTTGACCTTGTCCAACAGGTACGAGGTACTTGCTCCCTGTGTGGATCAGGAACAGGGCTGTAGGGAGGATGAGCCAGCTGACCACGGCACTGTGGCACAGGAGGCCATTCAAGAGGAGGGAGCAAAAAGACAAGTGGTAGTTGTAGGGGATTCTGTAATTAGGGGAATTGACAGCATCCTTTGTAAGCAGGATCGAGAGTCCCGCATGGTATGTTGCCTGCCTGGTGCCAGGGTGAGGGACATCTCTGACAGGCTTGAAAGGATATTGGAGAGGGAGGGGGAGGATCCAGTTGTTGTGGTCCACGTCGGAACAAATAACATGTTAGACTAGGAAAGAGGACCTGTTTGGGGATTATCAGGAACTAGGAACTAAAATAAAGAACAGGTCCTCAAGGGTTAAAATCTCCGGATTACTACCCAAGCCATGTGCAATTTGGCATAGGGACGCGAGAATAAAGGAAATAAACACGTGGCTAAAGGAATGGTGCAGGAAAGAGGGCTTCCATTTCGTGGGGCACTGGCATCAGTATTGGAACAGGAGGGATCTGTACCGCTGGGACCTTCTCCACCTGAACCGATCTGGGACCAATGTTCTAGCAAAAAGGGTAAATAGGGTGGTCAACAGGATTTTAAACTAGAAAGTCAGGGGGAGGGAAGGGTAAAACTCCAAGAAGTATGACTAATAGGAAACAAAGCAGCAGGGTGGATTCAACTTCATGGAAAATTATGACAAAACTAAAAAGAAAGAAGAGCCCAGGAGAGGCTATTAAAGTCCCCAGAACACAAAATAGGACAGAGTGTTTGGAAAGGGCTAGGGATCTAACTTCAAGCACATCAGATAAAGGGACGACAATGAGAAAGGGGACAGGAAATACAGGACTGAAGGTGTTGTATCTGAATGCACGCAGTATATAAAATAAGGTAAGTGAGCTTGTGGCACAGACTGAAATTGGCAGGTATGATGCAGTGGGCATCACGGAGACATGGCTGCAAGGGGATCAGGACTGGGAGCTAAATATACAAGGATATACATCCTATCGAAAAGATAGGCAGGTTGGCAGAGGGGGTGGGGTTGCTTTGTTAGTAAGAAATGAAATTAAATCGATAGCAAGAAATGATGTAGGGTCAGATGATGTAGAATCTGTATGGGTAGGGTTGAGGAACCGCAAAGGTAAAAAAACCATAATGGGAGTATGTACAGGCCTCCGAACAGTAGTCAGGATGTGGGGCACAAGATACACCAGGAGATAGAAAAGGCGTGTAAGAAAGGCAAGGTTACAGTGATCATGGGGGATTTCAATATGCAGGTAGACTGGGAAAATCAGGTTGGTAGTGGATCCCAAGAAAAGGAGTACGTGGAATGTCTACGAGATGGCTTTTTGGAGCAGCTTGTGGTGGAGCCCACTAGGGAACAGGCAATTCTAGATTTAGTGATGTGTAATGAGGCAGATTTGATAAGGGAGTTTAAGGTGAAGGAACAGCAAGAACAGCAAGAGGAAGTGACCATAATATGATAGAATTTACCCTGCAATTTGAGAGGAACAAGCTGGAATCAGATGTAACGGTATTACAGTTGAATAATGGCAACTACAGAGGCTTGAGGGAGGAGCTGGCCAGAATTGACTGTGAGATGAGCCTAGCAGGAAAGACAGTGGAACAGCAATGGCAGGAGTTTCTGGGGGTAATTTGGGAGACACAGCAAAAGTTCATCCTTAGGAAGAAGAAGCATACTAAAGGGAAGACAAGGCAACCATGGCTGACAAAGGAAGTCAGGACAGCATAAAAGCTAAAGAGAAAGCATACAATGCGGTGAAGAGTAGTGGGAAACCAGGGGATTGGGAAACCTACAAAAACCAACAGAGGACCACTAAAAAAGAAATAAGGAGGGACAAGATTAAATATGAGGGTAAACTAGCCAGTAATATAAAAGAAGATTGCAAGAGTTTTTTTTGATATATAAAGGGTAAGAGAGAGGCAAAAGTGGACATTGGGCCGCTGGAAAATGACGCTGGAGAAGTATTAGTGGGGAACAAAGAAATGGCGGAGGAACTGAATAGGTACTTTGCATCAGTCTTCACAGTGGAAGACACGAGTAACATCCCCAAAGTTCAAGAGAGTCGGGGGGCAGAGGTGAGTATGGTGGCCATTACCAAGGAGAAGGTGCTAGGAAAACTGAAAAGTCTGAAGGTGGATAAATCACCTGGACCAGATGGATTACATCCCAGAGTTCTGAAAGAGATAGCGGAAGAGATAGTGGAGGTGTTAGTGATGATATTTCCGGAATCACTGGAGTCAGAGAGGGTCCCAGAGGACTGGAAAATCGCTAATGTAACCCCCCTGTTTAAGAGGGGAGTGAGGCAAAAGACAGGAAATTACAGGCTGATTAGCCTGACCTCGGTCATTGGTAAGATTTTAGAGTCCATTATTAAGGATAAGATTTCAGAATACTTGGAAGTGCATGGTAAAATAGGGCAAAGTCAGCATGGTTTCATCAAGGGGAGGTCATGCCTGACAAATCTGTTAGAATTCTTTGAGGAGGTAACGAGTAGGTTAGACAAAGGAGAGCCAATGGATGTTATCTACTTGGACTTCCAGAAGGCCTTTGACAAGGTGCTGCACAGGAGGCTGCTCAGTAAGATAAGAGCCCATGGTGTTAGAGGCAAGGTACTAGCATGGATAGAAGATTGGTTGTCTGGCAGGAGGCAGAGAGTGGGGATAAGGGGGTCCTTCTCAGGATTGCAGCCGGTGACTAGTGGAGTTCCGCAGGAGTCAGTGTTGGGACCACAACTTTTCACTTTATACATTAATGATCTAGATGAAGGAAATGAGGGCATTCTGGCTAAGTTTGCAGATGATACAAAGATAGGTGGAGGGACAGGTAGTATTGAGGAGGCGGGGAGGCTGCAGAAGGCTTTGGACAGGTTAGGAGAATGGGCAAAGAAGTGGCAGATGGAATACAACATAGGGAAGTGTGAGCTCATGCACTTTGGTAGGAAGAATAGTGGCATAGACTATTTTCTAAATGGGGAGAGAATTCAGAAATCTGGAGTGCAAAGGGGCTTGGGAGTCCTAGTCCAGGATTCTCTTAAGGTTAACTTGCAGGTTGAGTAGGTAGTTAGGAAGCCAAATGCAATGTTGGCATTTATTTCGAGAGGACTAGAATATAAAAGCAGGGATGTGCTGCTGAGGCTTTATAAGGCTCTGGTCAGACCACATTTAGAATATTGTGAGCAATTTTGGGCCCCGTATCTCAGGAAGGGTGTTCTGGGCCTGCATAGGGTCCAGAGGTGGTTCACGAGAATGATCCTAGGAATGAAAGGCTTAACATATGAGGAACGTTTGAGGACCCTGGGTCTATACTCGGTGGAGTTTAGAAGGATGAGGGGGGATCTGATTGAAATTTACAGAATACTGAAAGGCCTGGATAGAGTGGACGTGGGGAAGATGCTTCCATTAGTAGGAGAGACTAGGACCCGAGGGCACAGCCTCAGAGTAAAGGGAAGACCTTTTAGAACAGAGATGAGGAGAAACTTCTTTAGCCAGAGAGAGGTGAATCTATGGAATTCATTGCCACAGAAGGCTGTGGAGGTCAGGTCATTGAATGTACTTAAGACCAAGATAGATAGGTTCTTGATTGGTAAGGGGATCAAAGGTTACGGGGAGAAGGCAGGAGAATGGGGTTGAGAAACTTATCAGCCATGATTGAATGGTGGAGCAGACTTGATGGACCGAATGGCCTAATTTCTGCTCCTATGTCTTATGGTCTTATGGTCTTATGATATTAGAGACTCCTTGACAATGTACATGTGGTTTAAACATTCTGCAGTAATTCCATCCCCTGTGAATGTTGCAGATGCTTTCATCATCTTAATCAATAAACATAACAGTTACCTCCTTTCCTAGTCTCACACACATTTCAAAATCAGAAGATAATCAAAGTCTCAGATTACTGACTTCTTGCAAATTGTTGCTTGGAGAATTGCAGACAGAGTTTATCTGATAAAGCATATAAAAGGAGTGAGATTGTCTTCATTTCAAGAGAAGACAAACTGTGACATCATCACTCAATGTCAGTGTGTGTCACTCCCTTAAAGTTTTTTTTTCATTCACTTGATGTGGGTGTCGTTGGCTGGGCCAGCATTTATTGCCCATCCCTATTTGCCCCTTGAGAAGGTGGTGGTGAGCTGCCTTCTTGAACTGCTGCAGTCCATGTGGTGTAGGTACACCCATAGTGCTGTTAGGGAAGGAGTTCCAGGATTTTGAACCAGCAACAATGAAGGAACGGTGATATATTTCCAAGTCAGGATGGTGAGTGGCTTGGAGGGGAACTTCCAGGTGGTGGTGTTCCCATGTGTCTGCTGCCCTCGTCCTTCCAGGTGGTAGTGGTTGTGGGTTTGGAAGGTCTTTCGAAAGAGGCTCGGTGAATTCCTGCAGTGCATCTTGTAGATGGTGCTCACTTCTGTCACTGTGCGTCAGTGGCGGAGGGAGTGAATGTTTGTGGATGTGCTGCCAATCAAGCGGGCTGCTTCGTCCTGGACAGTGTCAAGCTTCTTGAGTATTGTGGGAGCTGCATTCCATCACACTCCTGCCTTGTGCCTTGTAGATGGTGGACAGGCTTTGGGGAGTCAGGAGTTGAGTTACTCGTCGCACGATTCTTAGTTTCTGATCTGCTCTTGTAGCCACAGTATTTATATGGCTGGCCCAGTTCAGTTTCTGGTCAATGGTAAAACCTCAGGATGTTGATAGTGGGGGATTCAGTGATGGTAATGCCATTGAATGTCAAGGAGTGATGGTTGGACTCTCTCTTGTTGGAGATGGTCATTGCCTGGCACTTGTGTGGCGCGAATGTTACTTGCCACTTGTCAGCCCAAGCCTGGATATTGTCCAGGTCTTGCTGCATTTGGACATGGACTGCTTCAGTATCTGAGGAGTCGCGAATGGAGATTTTTAACGTGGGGAGCTGTTGCGCTGCAGATACCATCAGGTTCTGGCTGATCAGGAGACTCTCCCAATCTTACCATCTGCCAAAGACATATTGGAAGCATGTGCAGGTTAACAAAATCAACCTGTTTATCCATGTTACGAAGGCACCTTCCACAGTCACCAAGTCCTGGAGTGAGACTCAAAACCGGAGATGTTGGCTCGGAGGTAGGGGTGCTACCCACAGCACCACTAGACCTCCTTATGCCTGCTCTTTTAACAACCCGGTCAATCAGTGTGGAATTTCACCATTTCGTATGTCAGACATCCTGGGCCATCACCATAACTTGTCCCCGCTCGAGAATCACAGCCGGGTCCTGGAGTTAACATTTTAATGATAATTCATCACCACCTCAGTGAATTTTCCATTTAGTGTGGGTGCAGCAGGAGGTGGGGGTGTGGATGGGTGAGGCCGGAATTAGGGGTGGGGCTGCAGATGAGGGCGGGGGTGAGTCTGGTTGAGGCTGCGGGCAGTGATAATGGTCGGGGTAGCGGGCAGGGATGGGGTAAGGGAGAGTGAACTGTGGCAGAGAAAGCAAACAGAAGAACATGTCTGTGTGAGAGAGAGAGAGAAAGAGGGAACAAACAGAACCAAAAGAGATGAAAAGAAAGAAACAGAAAAGAGCAAGAATTAGGAAATTAAGACCAGCAGAAAATGAGAGCAGCAAAGGGGAACAAGTGAAAAAACTCAAGCTTGCCTTGATTTGATGGAACAGTCATGTCGGACAGCATATAGTTACAGTCGCATTTTCAAATCCTATTGACAATCTCTGCTTAGGGAAATATATCGGCCGTTCCTTCACTGTCGCTGGGTCAAAATCCTGGAACTCCCTCCCTAACAGCACTGTAGGTGTACCTACACCACATGGGCTGCAGCGGTTCAAGAAGGCAGCTCACCCACCACCTTCTCAAGGGGCAATTAGGGATGGGCAATAAATGCTGGGCCCAGCCAGGGGACACCCACATCCCAGGAATGAATACATTTTAAAAACTGGTACGGTTTGGAAATCGTTTCAATTGCTCGCATGTTCTGGACATGGATGTCCTCCTACCTGACATGTTACTGTCTACATGGCAAACCGAAGGGGAAATAGCCACACAGTATTTCTGGAAATGATGGGTTTGCTCCACCATCCAATGGAGAGCAAAGGATAGCAGCAGTGAGGGCCAGTTGGTAAGAGGGCTTCACACAGATGGCACAGCGAGTTAGGCGGGCACTATGAGGTTGGTGGTGTGAGGCCAGGTCAACAGATGCTTCAATCCCATGTGTTGGCAGGTCGCTGGAGAGTTGGAAAGCCCACGGTGGTGAACGATTCCCAGTAAGTGCAAATTAAATCACAGGTAAAAATGTTTGGCAACACACACAAACGAGGTTCATGACGAGGTTAAGTTGCTTTATGATGTTATGGTCTCTTGTGATGCCATAGGCAGGGTGTGCTCACAAAGAGGATTCTGTTCAATGTGAGTAATGTCGCAGACCCCCCACAAGGAGCAATGATGTTGAATAAAGAGTAGTGTTTTGCAAAACTTTTTAAAAATGCAGGCCAGAGCTTTCCGGTCCCACCCGCAGTGGGAAATGGTACAGGCGGGACTGAGAAATGTGGAGAGCAGCCAAGAGTCCATTGACTTTTGGGACCGGAGAATCCCACCCTTGAACAAGGTAAGTTTTACAGAAGTTTTAAACAGAGCTAATGATTGGCCAGGCTGAGCTATTGACAGGCAACAGGTACCCTCTATGGATTTGGTTGGGAGTCGGCTTACCCGAGAGTGACACATCCACTGGGCAAATGCACCAACCTAAACCCGACAGGTACAGGCCCACTTCTCTTGCTTGTCTGTGGCAGATTTGGACAATGAGGATTGAGTTTTATGTAGTGACCCTGAAAAGGGGAAATGAAAGAAAGCGTCAAAGACATAAGGTTGCTAGGAAATTACCTGTGGGCAATGCCCAGCCTGGTTTATAATGAGGTGATTCTCAGAGAGCATGGAGGGAAACACACCAATTAATGCAGAAAGTCTTCACGTTCACAGCTATTTTCCGCACTCCCTCTGAACTTTGCCACCCCATAATATTCACCAGGTGTGTTCCATATTACCAAGACCTGACAGTGGAAATAACAAGCACTTGATAAAACTGTGATAAGGTGAGCTGATTGTTAAAGGGCATTGTGTGATTTGAACCCAACTCGCAAGCTGGGTCAAGGTCAAAAGCTGCTCCTAATCCTAAAAATCTGCCTTTAGTTTTGAAGGTGAATTTTGTGCTGATTGAGACTTGGGACCTTGATCCTGGGGAATTACATGTTTACCTGTTTCAAGCACCCAGTTGTCAACACCAGACACTCCCAGCTCAGGTGCAACCACAGTTCGATGCCTTGACCCTTCATCTTAGTTTCTCTTTGAGAAAACACAATGTCCTGCTAAAAGGAATGGCAAGAGAGATTGTCTTGAGCAAGAGTAACAAGCTTCAAAATCCTAGCAAGGATGGCCAGCTCAAGATGAGCGCCCCTGTTGTGATATTGCTGTGCTGTGAACGTAGGGAAGATCCTGTGGCCCAACAGGTAGCATCCCTACCTCTGGGTACAAGTCCCACTCTAGACCTTAACAGCCATAGAAAGTGCATTCATAACATGGCCAAACAGATTGATTATCAGCCTGTAAATCCTTCCAATACACCTAATGGCAGGCAGGAAGAGTGGGAGAGTTGCCTAGTCAGCCATACTGCAACAGGAAACCACTGCGGTACTTTGCCAAACATAATCAAGGACCAATCCAATGGAAGCCCATGATCACCAACAGCCTCTTAGGGCTTGGGACCTGGAGGAGGGGTGATTGTAGGTTAATATACTGCTGAGTATGCAAATAACTTGGTATACATCATCACAGGATGTAAGTTAACATGTGAAATAGTTGGAGCAGTATTGAGCAGCAGGTAACACGTGTATAAAGAACCCTTTGTTTAGTTTAACAATCATGTTTGGTATGTTTGTGTGAAGAGCTACAACAACCTCCAACCCCGTCATAAACGACACCAGCCAGGGCTGGATTTTATGCCCCCCCCTCCCCCACAAAACTGGGTGTGTATTCAGAATTGTTGTTGTGGCGGGGGGGGGGGGGGTGCAAGTAAGGGGGGTGGTTAGCCCACACTTCCTACCCACCCCCATAACACGGTGGGTGAGCAGGTGACAAAATCAGCAGCCCGCCCCACCATTTTAAAATAAATAATTAAGGGCCGATTGAATTTGTTAACAAGCCAATTGACCCAGATAATATGGCCCAGTTCCTCTGCCCCTGTGGTGGCCTAAACAACTATAGGGAGCCCACTCAGTATTGAAAGGGTTAATGGAGAAATTGAATTAAATGCTTAGGCCTAAGAGAAAAATGCTGCAACCTCGAAGAACAATACCATCTTGTCTGACCACTGTTGTAGGATGAGCCCTGAGACATCCCATGTCTCTCTCTCGGGCCGAACGTAATCAAAATTGTGATAACCAAATTATAAACAACTGCACCTGCTGTGATGGGAATGGAAATTAACTAAAACGTGGATCGGACAATTAACGTATGCAAATTAGCGGATTGAGATGTGCAAAATTTACTGATTGGTTGTAAAATGCTTTTAAGCAAGTGTTTTGCATATTCTGCTTGGAGACGGCACAATAGCTCTCGCTGTATTGTTCTCCCTTGTGAACAAGTAATAAATGGGGTTTCCATGTATTAATGATGCCTCAGTGTGATTAATCTTCGACACCCCAGCGTTGATGGCCATGCCTATGCTGCATTAGGCCCCAGGCTCTGGAATTCCCTCCCTAAACCTGTCCATACCTCTCACCTCTTTTAAGGTGGCCTGACAAAGCTTTTGATCACCTGTCCTAACATCCTCGTACACTGTATAGTAGCAGCGTGAAATGGCTTGCCTAACCTCTTGTTCAAATTTTTTGAAGTGTTTCACATTGCTGCTGTACAGTGGCCCATGTGAGTAGTATTTTCCACTAATGGGATTCTGCCATCAGCTCAAAAAAACATTCTGCCTACCACACAGTTCAGCAACGTCGTGTATCAAATTCGGGGCTGGCGCGTAGACCATACATTCCGGTGATTGGCTGATCGAATCAAACAGCAAGTTGGTTGTTCATAACAGGCAGAGTATAGACCTTACTCAACCAGCCCACGCTTGCCAAGCCCCAAACGAAACATCTACTGTTAGGTGTGATTCCGTGATTGGATAGCACTTACTGAACAATCCTGAGTGCACTAATAGCTACACTAACAACCAATTTAAGATGATCTATTGAGCTTGCAACATGGCTCATTTATGCTTGCCAGAAGTGACATACAATCATACGCAGGGACCCATTCTCTGCAAACAAAAGGAATATATTCAAGTCTTGAGCTTTTTTTTGAATTACCTAGGAACTTGGGGAGCCTATAGTTGCCATTGCTTTCTCCATGGTAATGCCTTGACCAATCAGAATCAACTTGCCAACCAATCAACACCCTTTTTTCCTGTAGGATAAATTGTTGTGGTGGTTTGAAATTTGACATTCTTGCATTTGTCCTGTTGAGTGCAAGATGAAAAGCTACCGCAACATGTCTTTTTTTAAAAAAAAGAAATCTTAATTCCTTCAGTAAATAAATGGGATTTAAGTCACATGATTGCATGGTTTAAAACAAAAGAATGTTTATTATTTAAAAGGCAAACAAAACAAACGCTAAAAACTATCTTAGGTAATCACCTATACAAATTACACATTAAATAGCAGATATAACTTAAGACAGACTGGGCTGTCTACATGTCACCAATCCCAGTCAAAATCCTTCAAAACTCTGTCTTCCTCACAAAGAATTTCAGCTCCTGTTTGCTTAGGATTTAATCTGATCCACAGCTGACAGCTGCGCACAACCAACCAGAGTTCCACAGGCATGATCTTGACCAAAAATGGCACACATCTGCAGAAGATCTTCAATTCTGCATACAGCGGTCTGGATGGTGTAGATCCACCAATGTTATCTTCACGTAACAGAAACAGCTGCAGAAGCTGTATCTTTGCTTTGTCTCAACTTCTGGGTCTGGCCTCTGTTTTCTTCAGCCTGCCTGTACTGCACTACTGGAATCATCATCTACAGATGGTTCTGTGCCCAGTTATATGTTTCAGCCAGTTTCTGTCTCCCCAGAAGTTTTGTTTCCATTCTCAGTTTCAGTCTTAGTTTCACTAGAAATTAGAAGGGTCAGTTTCCTTTCTCAGTTTCCCTTTGCAGTTAGTCTCGGTCTCAAAAAATAAAAACTTTGAAGCCACAGATTCCAAAAAACTGTCTAACACAATTCAACCTGAGCAAACCTGGTGGGTTGATACATGGTTTAATTTTCTTTTGCTGAAATGTTCTCTAGTTATCTTCTCTGTAAGTGTAAAAAGCATTTCAATCCCTGTCAAGGGGAAGCATCTCACCTCATCATAGACTCTACCCAGACCTGTGATCAGTGTCTCACTTTTATCTTGCAGTTCTCATCTTTTCTTGATGTTTGTGCGATTTAAGCAGACAGGCTGCACAAAGGTTATGAAACAATGGTCATTTATTCCACTGGCAAAGTGATATCAACCTTCAAGGGAAAGCGTAACTCTAAGAAACAGAACTATTTATAGAGAATATTCAGTGCTGATGCTCCAGAGCTCTGTCCTATTCAGGGCCTTGGCTCCTCCACACATTCACTCACCAGGCCTGTTTAGGCCTTGTTCTGTGCCCAGCTCCTGATTGCAGTCCTGTTCTCTTATTCTCTCTCTCATGAGGCTTCTGGACTCAGGGGTGCTGCTTAGTCAGTTTGACTAGGTTTCCAATTTCCTTCCTTGGCTCTTTGGCCACCCTCAGGGGATTCAAGCTGCCCTTGGATCCTGCCACACTGTTACTCACAAGTCCTGGCTTCATCCTGGCTGCTTTCTACCTCACCTCATGGTATCTGGCTCCGCCTCTCAGCTTGCCAAAGACGCTGACTCTTGCAGGGAGGAGCCCACAGGGGGCAACCAATTCCCCTGCTCTAAGATAAGAGCAAAACACTGTGGATGCTGGAAATCTAGAACAAAAACAAAAATACCTGGAAAAACTCAACAGGTCTGACAGCATCAACAGAGAGGGATACAGTTGACATTTCGAGTCTGTATGACCCTTCATCAGCACATCTTCCCTTCACCAACACCCCCCTCCCCCCCCCCCCCACCACCCCCCAGCAGAATTCTGCAAGGATTGTTCCCTCCGGGACACCCTGGTCCACTCCTCCATCACCCCCTACACCTCAACCCCCTCCCATGGCACCTTCCCATGCAACCACAGAAGGTGCAACACCTGCCCCTTTACTTCCCCTCTCCTCACCGTCCAAGGGCCCAAACACTCCCTTCAAGTGAAGCAGTATTTCACTTGCACTTCCCTCAATTTAGTCTACTGCATTCGCTGCTCCCAGTGCGGTCTCCTCTACATTGGAGAGACCAAACGCAGACTGGGTGACCGCTTTGCAGAACACCTTCGGTCTGTCCGCAAGCATGACCCAGACCTCCCTGTCGCTTGCCATTTCAACACACCACCCTGCTCTCATGCCCACATGTCCGTCCTTGGCCTGCTGCATTGTTCCAGTGAAGCTCAACGCAAACTGGAGTAACAGCACCTCATCTTCCGACTAGGCACTTTACAGTCTTCCAGACTTAATATCGAGGTCAACAATTTCAGATCATGAACTCTCTCCTCAATCCCCAC
This sequence comes from Carcharodon carcharias, assembly GCF_017639515.1. Lineage (NCBI taxonomy): Eukaryota > Metazoa > Chordata > Chondrichthyes > Lamniformes > Lamnidae > Carcharodon > Carcharodon carcharias. The sequence goes on from NC_054500.1 coordinate 8,016,867, forward strand.
CCCATTTCCAATCCCCCCTTTTCCAATAATTTATTATTTTCTTACACTATATTTTTTTCTTTTCCCTCCTATTTTAAAATTTATTTTGATCTATTGTTTCATCTCCACCTTTTAGCCAATTTCGATCCCTTCCCCCCACTCCACCCCTGGGGCCATCTGCCACTAACTTGTCCTGCTTGCTACCCTTAATGTCCCCATTAGCACATCCGTTAGATAATATCACCACTGTCAACACCCCTTTGTCCTTTTGGCTATGACATCTTTGGCAATCTCTTCTTGGCCTCCACCTTTCACTGGCCCCCTATCGAGCTCTCCTGTCCCATCCTCTTCTACCAGCTTATATTTCATTTCATTTCTATATGTCTTAGTTCTGATGAAGGGTCATATGGACTTGAAACGTCAACTGTATCCCTCTCCACAGATGCTGTCAGACCTGCTGGGTTTTTCCAGATATTTTTGCTTTTGTTCTCAATGCCCCTGCTCGGTGATGTCCCCCAACATCAGCACCTGCTCCTGGAGGTCCCACTACATTTGGTTAAAGTATCTTTGAATACTCATGACCTGCTTTTGCATTGCTCTCACAATAGAGTCTCACAATAAAGTCTGTGGGATTCTTTCATATAAAGAGCTCATTCTCCACATGTCCCTGCTGGCATGAGCATCTGTTCCATAAAATTTCAATGCCTGGTTCCTCAGGTTGAATCCTGTCGGTCTAGTCCTGATCCTATTGTGTCGTTCTCACCTGCACCTATTGCACATTGTTTGTGAACCCCTCAGCTCAACTGTTCTTCAGTCTTTGATTTTGTAATGAAGTCTCATTTGGACCTGGTTGATGAGGACAACCTGAGATTGGAATAAGATTTTGTGAAGGCGATACTTTCATGCAGCAGATGGTGGATGAGTTGTAATTGGTGAAGGGTATAACTCCAGACTTGTGCTTAGGGCAGGTGGCAACAAGGGAGATGTTGTGGGATATTGACATATTCATTTCTTGGTCGAGCTTCTGTGGTTACGCAGTGTCATGAGAGCACTGTGAAGAAACTGAAAACATGAATGTTGCAGGCTTTGGAAGAAAGCTGGCTGGCAATTATAGTATTTAAATAAGAAGAGATTGCACCACCATCATGAGGACTTGTATTAACATATTGCATTGCAATCACACATCAAACACATCTGCTGTTCTGCAGATTTTGAAAAAAAGAACAAAGCTAAAAGAGGAGAAAGAGCACTTTAGGCTCAAACCCTTTCATCTGAAGCAGCCTACAAGGAGATTTGAACCATAGAAGAACCAATATTCAGTTCAAATCCCCAAGGTTAATCAACATGCAACACCAGGTCACTATAATTCTGCACGCTTTGACTATCTCTCATTGCCCTAGTCAATTTACCAAGGAACCAAAATTATGACCTGACAGAACATTGTGGAGCATGTTGAGTGCTAGATTTTGCTGATATCATGCTAGTGTCTGGGTTGCGCAATGGGTTCATGAGCCTTATATTCAGTAGCCCAAATCCCCTGACCACCATATTCAAATATTGCAGCCAGAGGAGACAGGCTGAGGACTAAGGAGTTGGTCTTGGAATACGGCCGCCAATTTGTGCACAGCAAGATTCCACAAACAGCAATATGGGGGAGAATTTTCTCCCCATTCTGCAGGCTGGGCGGGAGCGGGCACGGATAGGTGAGCAGGCGATCACCGCCCATGATCGGCTGTGCGCCATTTTACACGGGTGGGCCAATTAAGGCCCGCCCAGCGTGACGCATACCCAGAAGTGCTCAGCGCTCACTGTGCGGGTGGGGGTAAGAGAGTGTGTCAGGGTCTGCACTCTTTCACGCATGTGCACAGAGCTGCCTCAGGGAGATTAATTTCATTTTGAAAACTAGGAAAAGATAAGTAAAAATTCAGACATGTCCCCTCATGTGGCAGCGTCACATGAGCTGGGGCATGTCAATGAATTCTAGTAAAAATTTGTTTAATTTGTAAACCCTTCATGAAGCCTCATCCCGCCCGTGGATGAGGTTTCATAAGAAATACGAAGGCCGCCTGGGCTCTTACTCTGCCCGCCGGCCTTAAGTTTGGACGGGCAGCCCAGACAATCAGTTTAATTAGTTGTTGGATGGCCTTAAATAGGCTTTTGACAGTTCAGCGGGTGTGCAGCTGACTCCGGTGCGCACCCGCCGAACTGAAGGTCGGAATGACGCGCGGTGACATTGGGACACACACCTGATATCAGCTTGCATCATTTTATGCGTCAGTGAGTGGGGCCCACCCCCGAACACCAACCACAAGATTCAGGTCATGACAATAAGCAGATAATCTGCTTTCAGTAATGTTGACTGAGTGATAAATATTGGCCAGGACATTGGGGTTAACTCCTGTGCTCTTCTTTAAAATAGTGGCATGGAGGGGTCTTTATACTCACCTGAGAGAGCAGAAGGGGCCTGGGTTTAATGCCTCATCCAAAATACAGCTCCAAGTACTGCTCCAGAGGGTCAGCCTACATTTTGTTCTCAACATCCACATGGGGGGGTGGGGGGGTTGAAACCATAAATCTGACTCAAGGAGCAAGAGTACTACCCACTGAACCAGGACTCACACCTACATATTGATAAAGAAAAACTCCTTTGGTGGCTTTTGCAGGCCAATGGTTTGACTGTGGCACTATTATCATCATAGGTGTGCAGTCCAGGGCTTTGGGAAGGCACCAAAAACAACAACTCCTCTGTAGCTCCACACTGCTATGTAAATGGTTAATCCCATAACCTCGCTGGCTAGTGTACCAGTCAGATTGATGCTATAGCAAAGTTATACTCAAAATGTTTCTGCTGGGCAGAATAGAAAGAATTTTATGCCCTATCTCTCCTTAAGTTATCAGAAGAAATCAATTTTCCACCTTAGTGTGATGGTATTTTTGATTGGCTGGTGTGAGAGGGGCTTTTTGTCACTGAGTGGAACTATAAGAATCTTGTGAAACTATAGAAATACAGAAATGGTTGTTGACATCTGTCATAATGCTTAATGGCAATCTTAAATCATGATTCTGCTCTCTCTGAATTACTTCAGATGGGTTGGGATGCTTTTAACCTGCGGAGGAAGACATTTCCCTGGGGCTCCTAACATCTTTGAGAGCTGTAGTTTGGAATCCATCAATGTACTAATTTGCAAAAGTCTAACACCAATTGCAATGGTGCCATGGCTCTGGATAGAGACTTTGAAACTAACTCATGGCCAAGGCTCTGTTACACTGCTTTTTGTACAAACTATAACCAAAAGAAACTGGGCAAAACTGACTGTGATGAGTGAAAAGTTATCAGACAGCACAAATATTAGCTGGTCAGTTGCCATCTTCACATGAAAGCTTGCCGGTAACAGTGTTTGAAAATTTCTCTCGTTATTCTCCTTGATGCTGATAAGCAGAGAACCTTGAGAGGTACCTATCTTCTGAAAGCAAAGACATGTTAGGCTGGATTCACTCCATCATATTGGTCACATACCTAGATTGAGCAATGAAGAGAATCACCTTAAAGTCAGCTTGGCAGAGACACTGCTGCAGTACAAACACGTTCTGAATAGCCAGTATGTCACTGCCTTGTTTTTCTCCATATTTCTGCTGACCTTGATTGCAGCAAATGGTGATGGCCCCTTTACCTTTCATTAGTGCGTGCTTTTCTGGGAATCTAGAACTTGTAGTTGTGAGTAAAAGATCCCTTGGCACTATCGGACGAAGGCTAGAGGGGCAATCGGGGTATCCTGACCAATATGTCACTCTCTCATCCAACATCACTAAATCACTTTATCTGGTCATTATTACATTGCTGTCTGTGTAACCTAGCTCTGCGCATATTGGCTGCTTTATTTCCTACATTAGTGACTACCCAGAAGGATAAGACAGTAAAAACTGGGAAATGAGAATACTGGTCCGAACTGGACTTGTATACCTTAAAATGGAACACCAGGAAAAACTGGGAAATGAGAATACTGGACCGAACTGGACTTGTATACCTTAAAATGGAACACCAGGAAAAACTGGGAAATAAGAGTACTGGTCTGAACTGGTCTTGTATACCTTAAAATGGAACACCAAGAAAAACTGGGAAATAAGAGTACTGGTCTGAACTGGTCTTGTATACCTTAAAATGGAACACCAGGAAAAACTGGGAAATAAGAGTACTGGTCTGAACTATTTTTTTCTTTCTGGGTACACTTCACAAGAAAGTACATCATAAGTAATAAAGTGCTTCAGGATATGCGGAGGTCAGGAATTCTACTGTATAAATGCAAGATTTGCTTTATTGGCTCTTGGCCTCATCATAATCTTGAACCAGCTGTGGCTGAGGTGGGGGGAGCTACCCCCAGGACCCTGTTAATGTCTTTGCGAAGCCAACTAGACAAACTGTACAGCCCAGATTGACCTTCCCTTCAGTTTCAGAGCAAATAAGTCTGGTCTACGCTTAGGTACTTTCCTGCACGGACACAGCTGGTTTCTCAGTGGGTGGGCACCAACCTGTTGCTGCCCTCCAGTAAAACTGTATAACGCACAGCACAAATCTTCATACTGTTAAGCAGAATTAAAAGGATTTTTAACACTTTTGAGTTACATCTCCAAATAGCATCAATGCACATAAGGTATAAATCTATTTTTCCCCTTTGCTCAGCTGTTTCCTGATTTGTAAATAAAAAAAAACCGGGTTGGATTAGCATGATGTGCATGTTCAAAAATGCAGCAAAGGCTGTGAGCACTGTTGCTATTGGAAAGATTCTGGACAGCTCTACGTTCCCATAACCTACATAGAGCACTCTTCAATTGGCTGTGACCCTTCAGTTTTCTGAAGCTTTTGTATGGTTAACTCTTTTACTTATGCTGCTGCCTTGACTTCAATGGTGTAGAGAATCAGGCAGGACACAAACTGGGCGGCTGATTCACTATCAGCATTTAATACGGAGGCAATCCCCCCCCTCCCACTGGCTGGGAAGTCAGGGGTAAGCCCACCTCCGCCGGCCCTGGGAGCCACGGCCTGATTTTATGGTCCTCGGGTAATTAGTTGCCTGAAGTCGGGGCTTTCGCCTCTGTGAGGCAGGGTGTCTCGTCCCTGCCAATTAGAGAGCCGGCAGCGCTTCGGTCCCAGCAGCTCCACTGGTGAGGAGGCAATCCAGGGGATGGGGGGCAGTTCTTTAAGGCGGGTCAGCAGGAATAGCAGCGAACCATCCTTCCCAGTTCCACCAGAGCTGACTGTCAGGTTGCCAGGATTTACCTGGTGGCCTCATCACTTGGTGTAGGCTCCCCTGCTGCTGGTAAAATACCAGTGGCAGCAGGAAGATGACATTAAGTGGCCATTAATTAGCAATTTAAGGGTCTCAGTTGGCCCGAAGGTGGATGGGCCTTTGCCACCTATTGTGCCGCTGGCCCCTCATGCCATCCCACTGGATTTTACGCCATGCTCCCCCACCAGTCCATTACTGTGATGGGCACAAAACTCTGGTCACTGGGGTCTGAGCATCGCTGCCAAGGCTGGCATTTATTGCCCATTTCTAGTTGCTTTTGAGAAGGTGGTGGTGGGTGACCTTCTTGAACTGATGCAGTGTGCGCGCGCGTGTGTTGGGGGGGGGGGGTAATGGTGCTCCCACAGTGCTGTTAGGTATGGAGTCCCAGAACAGCGAGATGTGTTCAAGTCAAAATTGAGAGAGATATAGGAGGTGGACTTGGCAATGGTGATGGAGGCTGCGAGTGTGCGAGGCACTGTCGAAGAAAGGTTATGCACCACTGTTGAGGATCAATTTCACCCTGGGTGAGTTTCCTGTAAAGTTAACAGGAGTCTTTCTGGGACGGAACAGGTACAAGTTCACAAATAGGTTCTGCCTTTGTCTTACATTTAGAAAATCGTGTAATTATGAGAGACTGTAATACGAAAAATAGTTTGCAGAGTTAAACCAGTTTATTTAGAAGTGTGTGGCATTGTAACACTGCTTTGAGCTGTAAATCTGCTTCACAGGAGTCTGTCAGTGCACTAGTTCCTCCAAAAATCTCAAATCAAGGTAAAACAAAACTGCTTGACATGAATTACAGATCTTTGCTTAATCAAACTGAACAGTTAAAGCTCTTTCACCATCATAAGGCGTATTTGCAGCCCTGATTATTTTCCCTCTTTAAACAGCTGAACAATGAATGACTAGCAAACTATTTTTATTTGTGTAAGTGGAGACAGGAACTAAGATGGTTTGCCCGGAGTTAAACTTTTTATGGGTTATAACTGGTGCAGACATTCAAGTAAGTTGAATTTTATTTGTCAACTTAGATCCAATCAAATAATTAGATTTGTTGAACTTTGCTACAATTCTGGAAAAGCATCCTACTTTATTTTAATATTTTTCAGAGCCAACTGGCTGAAGAATTGAACCTGAACACTATATGGGAAAGGCAATCGACGGAAGCTTTAACCTTATTTGTGACGTGCGTTAACTTCAGCTAGTTTGCATTTGAATTTTCCTATAATCAACAGTTTTCAGCATATAAATGCTTCTCTCTTCAATAAAAAAAAATCTTTTAATTGGATTTGTGTGAATATGCTGTTTGAGGTATGTATTCATCTGTTGTGTTCCTGGATAGCTTTAACCTTTAGAGAGGAACATTCAAGAGGGATTCACAAATGTTCAATTCTAAGTAGAGACATCATTTGGAAAAAAAAAACCTGCATTCCTATCCTTGCAGAAAAGTCAGTTTGAATGAAAATTGCAAACCAAGCTGGGCTTCTAAGTGCTATACCTATCATCTCTTCCAAAATAATGAGGAGAAAGGAAACTTTGCAACCATTTCTGAAAGCTGTACCTATTCTGGTAGCAGGCTGCTCAATAATTCATTTACACTCAGCTCCTCTTATACACAAGATGGATCTGTCAATAACTTTCATTAAAGAGATCATAAACTTAGAAAAGGTACAAGTAGCAGTTTGAGTCGACACAATAGCAAATTAAATAAATACTTTAAAGATACCTCCACAAAGTGAATTAATTTAATTACAATAATTACTTCAGCTTAAAAATTTTCAGGAATCTGATGTATCTTTGGAGAGCACATTTTTAAAATCTACTTAAAAGTACATTCTGGTCTCCATTTGTACGAACCTTTACTACCAGCTTTGGTATCCATGTATTCATTATAAAAATGTGCTCAGGGCATTGTAGAAAAAAAAACATGCCCAAGTGAGAGTATTTGGGTCTTGAGTTTAAGATATCTGATCATTTCTGGTTTCTGAAACACATTGCCTGCTCTAATTAGCATGTCTTTTGATGACAATAGTTAGGTCTTGGGAACTCACACCAAAAAACACTACGATCAGTAATATTGCAAGTACAATACGACTGCTTGAACTCAAATGGTTATTTCAGTGATTAGGACTGAAATAATGGTTGAAAGTAGGATGCAGTTACAATGGTTCTAAGTAAACTACCAAAATTTGCGAAAAAGTGGCAGCCCCTTACCAGCACAACAGAAAAGATAAAAAGGCCTTCGTTCTGTATAACTTATAACAAGATAAGACTAAGGCACTTATTTTCAACCTTTCTCCCCATTCACAAAAAAGTTAGACAAAATATTTATCCAGGCTTTTCGATGTATACTAAAGTACAAATCTATACCAAGGCTCATTAACTGGTTTGAGTGTGCAAAAGCAGCATGTCCAGTTTATGTTTGCGATCAAGTCCGGTCCAGGTATTTTGTTTAGAAAAAAAACTGTATATGTAATAAAATCCACTTCAGGTATTTGTTCTTTTTACAAGCATTTGTCTCACAGCAAAAAGTGGCAACTCTCATTCCATAAACTTTAGCAAGGAACCAGGTAGAATTCATAGGTTGTTACAAGTGCAATATTCTGGCAGCTACTTTATCAGCTATAATGACTCCTTTATCCCAGCTGATCTTCATATTGTTTCCGGAAGCAGTCGCCAGCAGGGAAGAAATCCCAGCATCGTTCCTGGTACATCTTCCACACGTAGGATTCCTGCAACAAACAAGGATAAGGCTGGGTTAGCTTTTAGCTTACTCTGGAAACATGCATAGATAGATTTTCATGTGATGGTTTCCAGTGGATGGGAGATGGGGAGATGAGACTGCTGCCCTCCCGAGGCACATGTTCCACTTTCATGGTCATGTCTGAGTCGCATTTGTTGGAGAACTACTGGCACATTTGGAGTAGCTCACCGATTGGAGCAGGCAGGAAATCCGGTGGATTCCAGTGCGTGCAGGCAAGCTAAAAAACAAGTGGGAAAGCAATCCCATGGGATGGCCACGGAGGATCAGGAATTGGGGTGGATTTTTGTAGGGCCAGGAGCACACACTCTGCTCACTCAAATTTGCAGCCGGGTACTACTGAAGTCAAAGGGCCCTGATCTATGAGGGCTAATGCCGCTGTCACCTATTTTCAGCTGGGTGCCTGGACTGCCCATTTCAATGGGCCCACCAAAATGATGCAGGCCCAGGATGTGGTGGGAGTGGATGACAAGAGCTGCACTTCCACTCTGATCATCTTACTGTTCCACTGCCCTCAAAGGAGGGAATGAATTATTTTTATTATTGTTCTGGATGAGGAAGGTAACCCAGCCTATCTTAGTTCACCTACCAAGAAAGATCCTAACACCCAGCATTTCAGCTTCCAATTCTCTCAAAGGGAATCAGGGTTTTCATCCTCACTCATTTTGCTGGAAGTCTCCAGGTTGATTCCTTTTTTGTTTTAGAAGAATTTCCTGATATCTGCCTGCAATTTACATTATTCTGTTTGGGGTTTCTCACTTCCTATGTTCAATATTTAATTGAAATATTCCAGATATATCTTTTCCATTTTGTTAATCATTTTAAGAAGACACTTGTAACCTCACCTCCCAAGCGTCTGTTTCCAGCCAGAAAAGCCAAGGTTTGTTCAGGCTTTCCACATAACTCAGGCCTTTGACACTAAGGGGGGAAATTTTAACCCCTAGAAACCGATGGAGGAGGATTGAGCAGGACGTAAAAATTTTGAATACCTCAACCCAACCTATAACCTGCCCACTTATGGGTTTCATGGAGAGGGAATGAGGATGGGCAGTCAAATAGCTCCCAGGAGGCGGGTTGTCCATTTAAATATTCTAATAAGTGGGGTAGCCTCAAATATAACTTGCTTTACAGGTTTAACCATGGCCGGCCTTGTTTTCCAGGCCTCAGGAAACAGGTCAGCTCAACGGAGGCGAGGATACCTTTGGTGAAAAGGTAAATGTCTTTGCAGCACTGCTTGTGGGCCAAGACTGCTCTCTGGCTCCCACCCAACTCCCCTGGCCCTTCAAGCTTACCTCCTTCCCTGCGACTGGACCCCACCCCATCCGAGGGCCCAGGGCTTGGCAACTGAACAACACCATCACTGCACCCACCCCATCCTGCTCCAACAGTCACACTAGCAGTTACAGGCTCCATACCTGCAACTACTCCTCTGATCGGCATTGGTGTGCTCTCTGCCTTACTGGAAGCCATGCCTGTTAATCAGGCTAAGATAAATAACATAGATGTATGTAAGGGGATTGAGACAAGCATATGGGGTAGAATGGTCAGAGGATAATGCTGATAGAGTTAGATAAGGAAGGATGGGAACAGGCTTGAGTGGTGTGAATGCTAGCGTGGATCTGTGGAGCTGAATGGCCTGTTTCTATGCCATATAGTCCATGTAACTTCAAACACTGTAGAGCAAACGGTGACTTTGAATTATCAGCAATAGACATTGGGCAGAAATTTTTGCTCGGCGGGCAGGCACACACCTGACCCGCTCAAGCGTGAAATGATGCCTGTTGACGTCAGCTGAGTGTGCCAACGTCAATGTGCAGTCGTGCGATAGTTCGGTCAGCAGGCGCGTGCCTGGGGTCAGCAGCGCTCCCACTGACAATTAAAAGGCCTGTTAAGGCCATTGAGTTATCAGTTAAGGTAAACTTTTCGGCTGCCCTAATGGCTAGGCAGGCAGGCAAAACGGCCTTTGCAATTTTTTGGAAGCCTCATCCATGGCCACCCCCCAAGGGCAAAATTCTGCCTATTATTTTTCACTTCTCTTAAAGGGAAACTCTCGTCTTAGAATTTAAGCATTTGCACATAATTATTGTTTAAAAAGATATTCAACCACCCTAAAGGAACTACTCAGAGCAAAAAACAGAATGTTTGTTCTTTTCAATGTAAACAGGTTGTCAGGCAATAAAGTAACTGCTACCTTCTCACAACTGCGAATTCTTCAGTTGGCATCAACATTTGTCACTGACAGAGCAGAGATAACAAGAGACAACACGGAACAAAATTTCATGGGGAGGTTGTGGTGTAGTGGTAATGTCATTAGGCTAGCAATGCAGAGGCCTAGACCAATGCTCTGGGGACATAGTGGGATTTGACTTTAATTTCAATTAATTTTTGAATTTAAATTCAATTAATAAAATATGGAATTGAAAGCTAGTCTCAGTGATATGAAACCATCGACAACGGTTGTAAAAACCCATCTGTGAAATCTGCCATCCTTACCCGGTCTGGCCTACATGTGGCCCCAGACCCACAATATGGCTGACTCTTAAGTGACCTCTGAAATGGCTCAGCAAGCCATTCAGTTCAAGGGCAATTCGGGATGGGCAACAAATGCTGGGCTTGTCAGTGACACTCATCCCATGAAAGAATTAAAAAAATCTCCACGAACATATATAACAGAGGATATCTTCATCTCAGACCTCCAACAAGGTACTGTCTGCAAATCACTCAGGGCTATCCATTATTGCCCATGTAAACCATGGAGCCATTTCATAACCCATAGTTGAAACTCGAGTGATTAGATCATCAAGGTAATCACCCACCAATGAGAAAAGGAAGCAGTGTCTTTGGAAAGAAACAGGCCAATCTTAATATTTACTTAGATAAAAGCAAAACACTGCGGATGCTGGAAATCTGAAACAAAAACAGAAAAAGCTGGAAAATCTCAGCATGACCCTGAAGAGTCATACGGACTCGAAACGTTAACTCTGTTTCTCTCTCCACAGATGCTGTCAGACCTGCTGAGTTTTTTCCAGCATTTTCTGTTTAGTTTAATATTTACTTAAATGAACTGCAATAAAATAATTAGACCTAAAATCAAAGTAAACCACTTCTGCTTCACTCCTGATAATGTTTTAAGCTTTTTTTTAAACAAGATGCAAGTATTTTATCTTCAAATTCAGTAAATCAATGAACAGGTTTCTTAAGTCCCAAGTGTTAAAATGGTGGAGGATTCACAATGTCAGTATCACAGAATCTTTACAGTGCAAGAGGAGGCCATCTGGCCCATCGAGCCTGCATTGACTCTCTGAAAGAGCATTCCCACCTAGCCCCACTCCCCTGCCTTTTATCCCCATAATTTTGCACATTCTCTCTTTTCAGGTAGCAATCCGATTCCCTTTTTGAATACCTCGATCGAATCTGCCTCCACCACCCTCTCCGGAGGTTTGTTCCAGACTCCAGCCACCCTCTGGGTGAAAAAAAACTTTCCTCACATCACATTTACTCCTTTTGCCAATTATTTTGAATCTGTGTCCTCCAGTTCTTGATGTTCTCTTGAGTGGGAACAGTTTCTCACTATTTACCCTGTCCATACCCCTCAGGATCTTGAATAATTCTATCAAGTCTCCTCTCAGCCTTCTTTTCTCCAAGGAAAACAGTCCCAACCTCTCCAGTCTATCCTCATAGCTACAGTTCTTCATCCCAGGAATCATTCTGTTAATCTCCTCTGTACCCTCTCCAATGCCTTCACAGCCTTCCTCATGTATGGTGATGGAAATACCCTCTTGATTTATAATAGTGAACCAGCCTATGGATTCTATTTCCTTATTGAGGCTATTTTCTTGTCATCAATTCAGTCTACCAACAATGTGACTGACTTAAAAAAGGTTTACATGGTAAATTTATGTAATTCTAAACACTTTTCGTAATTTTGACTGCATGCTCAAGTTTCAATATTTTTTATTATGATGGTTGTACCATGAGCAAGTACTTGGATATTAGCCAGGGTACCTACTGAGCTAATGAAAAATTTTCAAAACGCTTTCATTAATGAGGCCAAAGTGGTACCGGTGTAAACACTTCATGTTGCCTAGGTGAGGATAAACAACATACCTGACCCGTGTGCTCCGTTTCATCTTTATTAATCAGATACATCAGGAAGAACCTGAAACAGAGAGATTACAAATGCAAAAAGTAATAAGATGATGAATCATGTTGCATCCACAGCATGTACTAGCCGTACAGCTGAGGAGAAATCTGTGCAGCTTGAAACAACAGCTATCGGAAGCTGTTTCCTGGAGGTCATTACCTAGAGTACCACATTCACATATCTAGGCCCCAGTGTCTACTATGATGCTGATGAAGCTCTACACCTGCTATTGAAGGCACAATGGAGTGGGGGATATGGAGCATGTTTGTGCTGCGGTAGAAAGTCTGTCTGTGCTGTGGGCAGCAGAATTGTGCTATTGGACTCAAACACCTTATACTGAGTTTGGCTGCTCCTTGTGCTGACTGGAAGTAGTTCCTGCTGCCTGTGGTTTCCCAAGTAGGGGCGGACACCTGCTTCCAACAATCTAACCTATTGTTAACCTTTCCCCTCTTTGTAGGGGATTTAAAATATTACAGGTATTCCAACTCAGCGATTTCCTGCTCTCACTCTCCAGTTGGACCTACTTTTCCCCGATGCATGCCTTGCCTGAGAGGATAAGCTGGTAACATGCTAACCGGCGTCTGCCAGTGTGCAGACACTGGGTGACAATGATGCATATTGACTCACTGTCTGATCTTCCCTTCACATGGGAAGTATCCCACCTCTGCTAGGCATGTCTGCCTGTTAACTCCCCAATCTTAATTAAGCCTTTATGTGGAACCATATCTAAGGTTTAGAAACGCAATATGCTGAACCACCACATGGAGGCTGTCTCAAATATGAAGCAATGCATTGCTGAAAATTATTTTAGATTACTATAGTCTAGAAATTCTTCTTGGCAAATGAGAGTCCACATGACATTTCTCTTTGGATTGTTGAAAAACAGGAGTTATTATCTTCATTTTAAATGGGACAGTCTCATCTAAAATAATGGACAAAAGAATGCTGGGGTTATTCCACAATCCTAATGGGAAGCCAAACTTACAGGGATCGATTAGATACAGTGCTAAAACACTGTAGTGCTGATTCTATGATCTGTGCTCCTCCTCACTGACAGCATGGAACTGCAGAATTACCCTGTCAGACAAAGCACTTAACTGTTTTTATACTGGTATTTAAAACCGTGTCCGTTCATTTTTTTCTTGACAACCTCTAAATACACCAGAAAAGCTTTTACACTGTTTCCAGTGCTTGAGGGTCTAGGGAAGGGGACAGAAGCAAGAATAAACGCAAGAGATTTTGAACAGAGAGCAGGAGAACTTTTTTTAAACATGGAGGTTTGTGAGAATTTGTAAAGCACTGCCGGAGCTCATGATTGATGTAGAGATCATATCAACTTTTAAAAATAGGTAGTTCAAGGAAAGCAGAATAAAAAAGGAGTAAGGAATGGGGTAGGCACATTGGATTAGGACAAATGTTTCAGTGCAGAATAAACAACATGGACTGGTTGAATAAAATAGTCTTTTTCTGTTAAGTTACAAAAAATTATATAGAAATAACATATTTCCCTATAATGATGTTGCATTAAAACAATGTTTAACATTGCGGCCCATGCAGACTAGAGGTATTTGCTAAGCTGACTTCTTACATGTAATTTGCTAAGTTGTGTTCCTCCAAAGTGTGTGTTTCAAACCCGTGCGGTGTTGTGTCGAAGTAGTCACTGCCAATTCCACAAATGAAGCATTTGGTCTGTGAAGGCAACCAGAGACAAAGAAATGGTTATCAAAGCAACAGTACAGCACTAGATATCAATCATTATCACACAACAATCTCACACCACGTACTAAAAGAAATGGATCATCAAAGTTAATAGAATTCTTTTTAAGGGTTTAGGGTTAATGTGAGGTTGAAAAGCAAACAGATGAAGGAATACACACAGACTCATACAATACAGGGATCATTTTGCAAGGCTCTCCTGTTGGTGTGAAGTTCCACCAGCAACAGGAAAACCAGGGATATACCTTATAAGCTTAATACCATAGCTCCAATTCCCCAACTTAGGCTTTCAACTAGCATGGCTTTACACTAGCAGAATTACTCCTTATATTGCAGCAATGCCCACAGTAAAGAAAGTCAGAAATAGCAACAGCCAATTATGGAAAATAAGCAAAAGAAAGAGTTTTTTTTTGAACATAGAAAAGAGGTTATATATTTTGAAGAACACTAAATCATTCAGCATAGAGAAGATTTTCCTGTCCTTTCTGTTAATAGTATGCTAATTATATTGTTGGGATGCACAGGTGATGGGTATTGTTTAATTAAGTACTTTGAGTATATGTAAATAGGGGATAGCCGGGACACTGGGTTTTGTGGGAGAAGAGCTGAGACTAAACAAAGTCAATAAACTCTCTTTACAAAGTAAAGCTGTGTGTCTTGGTTCTGCTTCACTAACCAGCTTGAATCCTGTCAACACTTTCTTGACAGGAATTAAGAGAAGAAGCATGTAAGGTCGGGATTCCACACCCATGAGTAAAGCTGCATCACATGCTGAGGCTTAATCTGGGTGAGGATAGTATGTACCTGCCTGGCAAAGGTAGGAACATTTGAAACCCACAAGTGACAAGTGACATCACAACACATTTTGTGCTATTTCCAGCAAGTTACATTGGGTGGATGCCTGTCCATTAAACTGGCTAGCAGTGGGACTGTGCCTTCAGATCCTCAGGTGGGTAAATTTCATAGCCCTTTGGTGCAGAAAAATTGGATTTTCTGGAGGCTGTTTTTGCTCACTTTATGCCATTGCAGATCTTTTAAGGTTTATAGCACCTTACAACTTTCTGATTTAGATTGTGGAGATCCTCCTGCCAGACATAACAAGCTTGGCTGTACTAACTCTCTGATGCAGTTATTCAATATGAGTCAGAGATAAAACACTTTTTAGCTCGGTGGGCGTCTGCCCGCCCGACCCAACCGAGCCTAAAAAGACATGCGATGATGTTGGGTGAGCATCCCAACGTCATTGCGCATTCACGCAATATTTTGGTCAGCAGGCACTGCCGAAATCGGCAGCACACCCGCCGCCAATTAAAAGGCCTATTAAGGCCATTAAAGGAGGTAATTAGAAGAAATTTTTCGCTGCCCTTCCAACTTTACATTATTTTTGGAAACCTCATCCACAGGTGGGATGAGGTTTCCAACATCAAATAAGAATAAAATAAAAATTTTAAAATGTATTTTATAACATGTCCCTGCTCATGCGACAGAGTCACATGAGGGGATATGTTTTATAACATTTATAAGATCCTTATTTTCTATTTTGAAAACTGTTCATCTTCCTGATGCAGCTCTGTGCCTCATGGAGATTTTCAAGCGTGCTCTCGTGCGCATGAAAGAAGTTTGCGCTCGGCCTCCACCAAACCCCCACACAGGCAGGGCTGAGCGCTGCTGCTGCTTGCATTTCACGCTGGGTGGGCCTTAACTGGCCCGCCAGCATGAAATCGCAGTCTGGTCCCGGTCATGGGCGGAAGTCGGCTTCCCAACCGCTCCCGCTCACCCCCGCTGAGCCCACCCGACAAGGGCAAAATTCTACGCCTGCGTTTTTATTTTGACTTCTTATAGTCAGATTTTTTTTTGAAGAAATTTTAACTCAATAAAATCATTTTACTTATTGATTTTCTTTGCTTCTCCTGACTACCATTCATCATTCGGGGGCTGATGTCCTCTCCCAGGCTTTTGTCACTCCTGGGGAATAATTTTCAATTTACCATTAGGGTGTAAACCTAGAGCTGCAGTTTGGACGCCACAAAAGGAAAAACACTATTTTCCGTTCCATTGCCAGCGCTGGTTTTATGCATTTGTCATTATTGAAGAAGAGAGAGACATGTTGTTGAAGCTTTCGTCTTTCCCTCTTCAGGACAAAGACAACAAGGGCAGGACAAAAAGCTCTGGCGACATGACTCTCTTTTCAACACTATTCAAGTTCTGTACTACAAACCACCATTTGAAATTTTCCTCTGTTCTTTAATAGAAACTCATTTTTTTCTGAAGAAAAAACATTTCTTCTCCTGACACACAGCAAAGGAAAAATAATTGTGGGCAGCCCCTTTCATAAAACCTCATTGTGCAAACAGTAAACTTTGCTATTGGGCCACCATTTTGCTTCTCATATCTATTTAATCTAACTAATCTCTGCCTGTTTTTATTTCTTAGAAAAATTATGGTTTCTTTATTACATGGATATCTAGATAGTAACTACTTTATCCTATTCCTACCTCCATGTCCTCTTTCACTTGCTCTTGCTGATCTCTCAATTCACCAAAGGCATCAATAATCAAACCTGAAGAAGAGAACAATTTCATACTGTTATTCCTTCACACAAAGTTCTAGTTAGCATTCACAGATAAACAAAAACCTATTTTTCTTTTTTTAAACAATCAAGTGAAAAACAAAAGCAAAACAGCTTACAATCATTTACAATCTGCACAATGAAATTATGATTTTTTTCTAAAATACTATAGTTCCGCAACATAAGTACTATTGTATATATTGAGGTAAGAAGCAGGCTGGTGTTCGTACCCTTCCCTCCCGCCAAATTGCTGCACTCCCAATGTCAGCTGTGCCTCGGCCAATTAGAGTTGACTTGTCAACCAATCAGCACCCTTTGCTCATGCAATGTAAATTGTTGCTCCCCTTGAAATTTGGCATTCTTGTGTTTGTCCTGATGAGTGCAAGATGAAAAGCTTCGACAGCATGTCTTCTTTTTTATCAATCCTCAGTACTGCTATGCAACTATTCGTTAATAATTCTTTAGCATTATTTGAAGAACAGCATGGGCAGAATTTCCCCCCGTCGGGGGAGAAGTTTAGGAGCAGGCACATGGAGGTGTGCCTCCAATCGGCAGCCCCTATTGGGGGCGTGCCACCATTTTATGTGGGTGGGCCAATTAAGGCATGTATGCGAAAGAGCACACTCATCACCCTGAGGCTAAGTGCTGCCTCAGGGAGATCAGCTTCTGTCTGAAAAAAATTTAAGAACAGAAGAAATAAATTTCTCTGACACGTGTCCTCATGTGACACTGTCACATGAGTTGGGACATGTCCATCATTTTCATTGGCAATTTTATTAAAAATTTAAAAACCTACATGAAATCTCATCCCGCCTGTGGATGAGATTTCACGCTTTTTCTGAAGCCCGCCAGGGCTCCTGGCCTGCCCGCCGACCTTAAGGTTGGACAGGCAGGTCCATTAATTACTTTAACTACTTTATCACTGGCCTCAGTTGGCCGTTGACACGTTGACGGGCGCACAGCTGATTCTGCTGAGCCTCCGCCGACCTGAAAATTGAGATGAGGTGGGGTGACGTCGGGAGTTCCGCCTAACGTCATTTTACGCATCGGCGAGCAGGCCCCACCCCTCCGATCGGGAAATCCTGGCTCATGAGTTCTTCAATCTCCAGGAAAATATTTTCTCTTCTACCCAAAACATCAAAATAGTAGGTTAACCTTTTAATCATCTCATTTTTGCTGGTGAGACATTGTTGGCACAGAATGGTTTATTTGCCTACATAGCAGCACTTGCACATTAAAATATTATGTGAAACTTTGATGTGTTTTGATGACGTGATGTTATTAGATAAATGGATGCAGCATCCAGCCTTTTGTAAATAGTCAGAGGTCTACAAAGTAGTTAAAATTGTAGAAAAGGTAAATCCAGAATGTTAATTTAAAGAAAATTCTGAGCATAGGACAAGAGGATACAGCTTCAAACTAGTAACAGGAAATGTTAGGACTGATATTGAGAAATTCTTCTTTCCCAGAATGAAAGGACAGTAAAAACTGGGAAATAAGAGTACTGGTCTGAACTGTTTTTTCCAGTTGCACAAGGAGTGACTAGCACTTGATCCACTGATCTAGTGAGCACAAAAGAATACAGGAGTGATGAAGAATTGATCGAAACTAGGATGCAAACGTTGATACCATTGTTGGACATCCCACTCCTAGATTTGCTGGATAACTTCAGAATCACTATTCATTTAGTCTGAGACTACATTTTCCCAATGATTTGTCCAGCAGTAAGCCTTGGGGCCATACCTTGGATGATAGCCAGGAGGATAACAATGACAAAGAAGAAGAAGGTAATGTCAAAGACAACACGGTAGAGCTCATATTCATCTCCAGCTGGGTCTTCAATCTCATCACCAATACCACCACCAGCTCGCACGCCCACATACATGTGGAAAAGGTAACACTATATATAGTAGAGAGACAGATGGCGGTTAGAACAGAAAAAATATCCTCCAGCTTATACACGCAACCAGTTTCACTGAGGTGCAAGTTTGACGACTGAAATTTCAAATCATCTCATTTTATGCACAGGTGTATAGGAATGACAAGTTTGTGTCACTTTCATTGAAATATCATACCTGACAATTCTGTCATTACCTGTTATAATACCTCCCAATTCACATTCCTGTTGAATAATAGCCACACAACACGAGAAGTCACAAAAAAATACATACTCAAGTAGTTTTGCTTCCACGGGTTTTCAGTATGAAAAAATACTCAGACAATCTGCCAAGCAAATCACCATAAAATAAAATAGTCCCTTATTGAAACTAAAAAGAAAATGATAAATCCTTTATGTGGACAATATTTAACAAGAAAAATCTAACCAAGATATACTCCTAGATACTGATTATATTATGAAATGGTTTGATTGAATTCCACTGTTCTATGATTGTCAGATTTCGGTCTACATGTATATCACACTAAATAATTTACTTGTGTGTCCTAAGTTGCAAAATCACCTGGCCTGGCTTTTGCAGGTAGCAAATGATCACCCAGGACTTATTTGTCTAGCTCTAGGTCGTATGCAAACAAATGGCACCTTGCCCTACATAAATGCTATACAGTTGGTACACAATACGTATGAAACAAGCCTACTGGTGCCAACTTTGACAATAAGCATCCTACAGGTTTGACTGCTGCACCCACTGCACCAGCACCTGCATACTTTCAGTTTAGTTTAGTATGCTTGTGTGTGTTTACAAACAATGCTTGAACTTTTGACCCAGCTGAGAGGCTTTTAGAAACAAGAAAGTCTTAAGGTTGCTGTGGAGAAAATTGCTGAGGGTGGAGCTATGCTTTAAAAAGAAAAGGTAGGTTTTATTTCGAAGAAAATAAGTAAGTGTAAGAGAAACTCCCTGGAGGCTGCAGACATTGTTGTGTTCAGTCAGAGAACTGGGTAGGACCAAGTAGCTCTGTAAAGAGAGGAGAAGACCAGCTATGGAATAGATGCCAAAGGTGTGTCTATGTGTGACTGGTGGGTTGTGGTATGTGGCCACCAGCGACAACTATACTTGGACCAGGGAGTCATATTGGTAGGTATAGCATAGATCTGAGCGGAGACCTGTATGGGCTGACCCAAAGGGAAAAAAAGGGATTTAATCCAGTGTATGAGTATGTTTAAAAACCTATGAGAGGGAAGGCCAAAGCAAAAAGATTAACCTGAGTTAAGGTAGTATTGTTTAGGATCATCCTCTTATTTGCTGATTGTACCTATTTAGTCATTACTGCTTGCATTTGTTTTGTTCAAGTTTCTACAGTAAAGATTCCTTTGGGGTTTCAATTTAATCCTGGCGCTTATTTCCTTACCCTTGATTCTTCCATGCATTATATTTTTTAAATGCTTATGGTATATCAAGCCAGATCCTAAAAGTATCTGGCTTGTCCAGTATTCTCATAACTGGGATCATAACAGTCCTTTAAATCAACTAAGTTTTAATCAGAAAAACAGAATACTGCCGATGCTGGAAATCTGAAATAAAACAGAAAATGCTGGAAACTCTCAGCAGGTCTGGCAGCATCTGTGGAGAGAGAAACAGAGTTTAATGTTTCAGGTTGATGATCTTCCGTCAAGACTGGAACAGATTAGAAATGTAATAGGTTTTAAGCAAGTGAAAGGGGGAGAGGGAAAAAGGACAAAAGGGAAGGTCTGTGACAGGGTGAAGGGTTGGAGAGATTAAATGGCAAAAGGGTTGGTGGTGCAAAGCCATATTCTTTGGCATTGTGGCATTTTTGCCTCCATTTGTAATAGAGTCCATCCCATTTATGCCCTTGATCAAGCATACTTGATTGAAAAATATGCACTAGCAGACTGCTGTACTAATTCACTGTACAGCAAACTGACAGACCTGCCCTGTGGAATGGTGCTCAGAAACACAAGCCTGTCTTTTTAGTTCCACGTGCGACATAGAACATGTTGTGCGGTTACTACTTGCTCTCTTTTCACTTGTGATAAAATGTGGTATTGACCACAATATTTCCTGGATGTTGGCTGTGCTGTGCCTTCGTTGGGAAATACTAATATACTCCTCAAAATGGGCAATACAAAACCAGCACACTTTTTAGTAGCTAGCTCAACATTTAGGGGGGGAAACAGCAGTGGTAATGTCTAGTAATGGTCTAGTAATCCAGGGGCTCACACTAATGGAAATTCACAACCCACCATCGCAGCTGGAGAAATTTAATTCCAATTAACTAATAAATCTGCAATAAAATGCTGATCTCAGCAACAGTGACCACGAAACTACCAGATTGTCGATAAAAACCCATTAAGATCACTAATGTCCTTTAGGTAAGGAAATCTGCCATTCTTACCTGAACTGGCCCACATGTGACTCCAGACCCACAGCAATGTGGTAGACGCACAACTGCCCTCTGAAATAGCCTAGCAAGCCATTCAGCTGCATGAAACAGCCATAGTACTACATAGTCTACAGCCGTTGAAGAAGGCAGGCTCACCACCACCTTCTCGAGGGTAATTAGGGATGGGCAATTAATGCTGGCCTTGCCAAAGAACAAACAAAAGGAAGTCTGCATTGGCGGAAGCCTGCTAACAAGTCACTTGCACAATGTCTTGGTCATCAGATAGTACTGACTCGAAGAGGGTCTTAAAAGGTGTTATGATCCCCAGCTGAGGTTACCACTGGACAAGCCTAATCCCAAGGTGGAACCCAGCCTGATAGATCCTAACTTTTAGGGCTGGGTTTTTACCTGGTCGGGCGGGCACGACGGACTGGCCCAGGAACGGCCACAAAACTGATCGCCGCTCGCGATTTCACACAGGCTGGCCAATTAACGGCCAGCCAGTGTGAAAGGTGCGCTCAGAGCCTCAGTGCTGCCGAGGTGGGGGTGGGAAGGGTGTTAGGACTGAAGTGTGCGCATGCACGGGGGTGCGCTCAGTGAAAACTCCCTGAAGGCACCGAGCTGCCTCAGGGAGCTGAAGATTTTTAACATTACAAATGAAGAGTTAAAAAATGAGGAAAAACATGTCCCCTCATGTGACTCTGTCACATGAGCAGGAACATGTCAAAAATGAGTTTTAAAAGTTTTTATTTTAATCACTGGTTGAAACCTCATCCCACAAAAAATGCAAAGGCCGCTTGGCCTATTCGCCTGCCCGCCAACTGAACAGTTGGATGGGTAGTGAAAAATTCAATTCAATTCAATTAATTGATTAAGGGCCTTAATAGGCCTCTTAATTGTCAATGGGCGCGCTGCTGCCTCTTGCGTGCACCCGCCAAGTGAAATATTGCGAGAGTACACAATGATGTCAGACCCTTGCCTAACCCAGGCCCACAGCTTTATTTTACTTCTGTTCGGGTCGGGCACGCGCCTGCCCGATGAGGGAAAAGTTCTGCCTTTTATTTGTTTGTTTGGATATGTGGAGCGTAGCTACTGAACAGAGTCACTGCAGTCAGATAATAAACTTTTCGCAAAAGAATAAAACATTTCTTAAACAAGAAAAGATTAACTATATTACAATACTCCTTCACCTACAACTATACCTTTACAGATATATACAGATTTATAAGGATAACACAAGTTATAAAAGCTATCTTGTACTTTAATGTTCACAGTAAGTACAGTCCATGTAAAGCAATTGGCAACCTGTGGTCAGACACACCACCCTCTGAAAGCAAGTGACAGATGCCACTTCAACCAGATGCTATGGATCTCTCCTCAACTTCCCCCAGACACTTATGTTACACCGTGAGCCAACTAGTCTCACTGAACTAAGAATTTCACACGAGGGTTTCCAATCTCCGCTCTCCAAGAACTCAGCTTAGAATCTTCTCTCAAACCAATGCTTTCTCTCAGGCGCCTTCCGCAAGGGTTCACTTCCAGGGTTTTGAACTCTCCTTCTGATGTTCCTCCTCCCTGGGTCACCACATGCATTCAAACTTTCTTCCACACACTTTCGCCAACTCAGTTGTCAACAGTACACCAATGCTTCACATGCCCATAGCAAAGAATAACAGATTCTGCCATCTCTTTGAGCCTTCTGGTCTCTTGCAAGCTGTTTTTGCTTTAAATCTGCTTTCTGCAGCTTTTGTCTCTTTAAATCTGAAGCTTGGAGCCTTTCTTTCTGCCCCTCATTCTTAGCTTTACTTAACAGGTCCTTTTCCAGGTATCTGTCCTACCTTTGGCTAGGAGGTCTGCTTGGGACTTTCTCCTGTTCCACTCCCCTGGATTTTTGGGGTCTTTTCTTTAGCTTGGGACTGGCGATCTGTCCCGTTTGCTCCAATCTCTCTTGGCACAGCTTTCAAATCAAACTGCTGTTTCTAGTTTCTTCCGTGTGTGTCTGTAAGAGAGCCCTGCCTCTCTGGACTGCTGTTGTGAGGCAATAGCCCAGTTTCTCTACTCTTGTTTGTTTAACTTAGCTGCACAGTCATAAAACTCTCATTAGAAATGAAGGCACCTTTTAAAGTGAAACTAAAACTCAATTTGACCCTCTTTAAACACACTGAAACAGAAATACAAATTAAACTTAAATATTAAAGCTAAAACTCATTCCTAACACCCACAAATAGAAATATAACGTACTTAAATCATCTCTATTTCCTAACAAAGAATGTGAAGAAAACTATTTGAAGAAAAGTAGAAATTAGTCTGGAAGGCAATTTGATGTGATCAATGTTAACTGTAAATGCTATTCAACAAAGAATCTTCTCAAGACTTTAAAATTATGGAGAGGTTTGGCAGAGTCGACTTAGAAAAGATGTTTTCATTTGTTCCAAGCCCAAAAGTGGGACCATAAATATAAGATAGTCACGAATATATCCAATAAGGAATTCAGGAGAAACTTCTTTACTCAGAGTTGTAAGAATGTAGAACTCGATACCACAAGGAGCAGTTGAGGTGAACAGCACAGGTGCATTTAAGCGGGAGCTAGATAAGTACATGAAGGAGAAAGGAATAGAAGGGTATGTTGAGATGAAGGTGGAAGGAGGCTCATGTGGAGTATAAACACCAGCATGGATCTGTTGGGTCAAATGGTCTGCATCTATGCTTAAAATTATATGTGATTTGACATTATTTTGAAGTAAACTTAGAGAACAGCTTCTCCTTCAGGTGTCATGTTTTACAATGTTGGTGATCATGGCTCTCCAATTTTCATGATCCTTGATGACAGTCAACATCTTGGTGTTGTTCTCAAATCTGCTTCTTGAGCTGAGAGTGTATTTCCTCTTTTGTCTCCCTCTTGTTCTACTACCTTCAATTTTACCTGTCATTATCAGGGGCAGGATTTTCGACTGGTCTGGCGGGTGCGGCGAGCCTGGGAGTGGCCGTGAAACTGACTGCCCCCTGCGATCGGGCCCTGACAGCCAGCCAGTGTGAAACATGTGCTGCAGCGCTGCTGGGATGGGGGCGGGAGGTGGGCGAGCATGGAGCTTCGTGCATGCACGTGAGTGCGCGCAATGAAAGCTCCCCGAGGCACAGAGCCTCAGAGCTGCCTCAGGGAGATGAAGATTTAAAAAATCAGGAATAAAAAACTTAGCAATGGTAAAAATAATGTCCCCTCATGTGACTCTGTCACATGAGCAGGGACACATTATAAATGAAATTTAAAATTTTTAATTTAATTTTTAAATGCAGTTTGAAACCTCATTCCGCCCATGGATGGAGGTTTCCTAAAAAATCCAAAAGTCGCTTGGCCTTTTCGCCTGCCCACCAACCATAAGGCTGGACAGGCAGTGAAAAATTTCATTTAATTATAACTTTAATGGCCTTAATAGCTAAATGCTAATTGTTGGCAGGCGCGCTGCTGACTCCTGTCCGCACCCGCCAACCAAAAGTGCGCAATGGCGTTGAAACGCTCGCCCGACATCATCTCGTGTCATTTTACGCTCGAGCGGGTCAGGTGCGCACCCGCCCGCTCAGCGCAAATTTCTGCCCAAGGTGTACTAGCTTCTTTCACTTATGTACGAGCCCAAAGAACTGTGTTTGTCTCTTGGTGATCACCTGCAAAAGTTCTGCTTATGTGCCAGCTTTCCCCAAAAATTCCACATTAGCTGCGTGTGTTGTCCATAACCCTCATCATACGAATCAGAAACCATGGCCGAGATTTTGTCTTCAGCATATCATTCTCTCCGTGGTAACCAGAACCGAGTGCCACTCCACTTTCTTTCTTTCTGCCTTTTTCCACGTGATTATAATTAACATTTTAAGTGCCAGCAACATTCATGCAGAACATGTTTGACTGAGCAGCAGAGAAAGCTTTTCATTAGTGAAACCTGCCGTCAGCTGACAATGCTGTATCTATGTATGGCCTATTAAAGAGCCTCCTGTTCAAACAGGGATGCTGTGCATCACTGCCAGGATGCTCCGCTGTTTGAGACTGCCATACTCTTTGGAGGGATGTGTGACTGCTGAAGCAGATTGGTCCCACGGTTCACAATGCCTTCCTTTACATTCTCCACCAGGCCATCAGGGAAAGGGGGGAGGTGTCCTTTCCTGAAGCTGGTGTAAGAAGACCCTCTCACCAGACCAAGGTGGCCTGGACAGAGGTGACAGGGGGACGTGAGCAACCATGGGATCACCTGCTGAACCTGGGTCCAGTGCAGGAAATGGGTCAACAAACTGCTCCAATCTGCAAGATAAGTGCCAGTGTCCCAACTTCAACAGAGTCTCTTGTGTGGTTATCAATAATGCATAGGTGCGAGTGGGCAGCTATGCCAGAAGACTGAATGGTAAGGCTGGACTGGCCAGGAATAAGGAGGAAAAGACAACCATCCTGCTGATGGCATATGGGCACAGGATAGATGCAATGAAATGTGAAGCACTCAAACACTGATGATCCTTAATGTGATTCTTTTTGTTTTCCACTACAGGTCATTACCTTGCAAGGACCAGGTCACAGCCAAGGGAGGACCCAGAAGACTTTAACTCTGGGAATGAAGCAGCCAGTGCCCCAGAGGAAGCATCATCATCTGCCTTAACAGTGTAGTTTTTTAGAGGGTATGGCAGATTTCATGCCAGCCATAAATTCTGCTTCATCAATTGAGACGATGGTGACCACCATGGAGATCGAGCATTCGATCCATATGTGCTCTGAACTGCATTCCATTGCTCTAACCATGGGCTCAGTGCAACAATGGCTAGGCAAGAGAGGCACAAGGCTCTTGGACCTCCCTCCAGAGCCTCTTCCCATCAGGGAGACAGAGAGGTGCCAGTGCGCATCCAGATGGGGGAGGAGTTCATGTTGTCTATCCCGGGGCTTTCATCTCAGGATAGCCCCAGGGTTAGTGGAGTGTCCTCTGATGACATCAACAACTCCAGCAGGCGGGGCTGAAGTGGATGCTCCTGAACCACTGCAGGAGACCCCCAATAGGCTGGAGCCCTCAAGATCCCATGCCTTCAGAGGATGCCCGCCAGTCATCCAAGTTAATGGGACATGACACTGATTAGACTGCCTCCACCTCAATTGCTGATGTCAGGGTAGCACCTAGACACTGTGGCAGAAAAAGAAAGTTGAAGAAAGTATGAGCACTAAGGTGGCACAGGTGATTTTTCCATATCTGTCTCACTTGTTAAAATGAGCACAAAATAATTTGTTTTCTGTAATTGTCTGTAATTATTGAGACTTTTTGGGGCCTGTCGTGTTTTTCTCCCAATGTGATGGCTAGAGAGAAGATAGGGACACAGACATTATTCCTGAAATGAGATGTGTTGTATTTTTGTGCATTCTTTATTGTATGTTCATATGAATTGTTACATCTGCGATGATTATTCTATGGAACATGGCTTTAAATGCAGACACAGCTGGTCCCCCCGGGCTCTAGAGGATATTGACCCACTTAACTCTCAGCAGCCATAAATGAGGCAGGTGCAGTTGCATCCAACGCACTTGGACAAAGGTGTTGGATCAGAAAAATTGGGCAAGACAAGCTGTTACATGAATGTTCACATACCCCTAATATTCCCTTGATGCCAGCACTCACTAGCGAGTGTGTGGGACAAAGCTCCACTCCTCAATTCTTTTCTAGGTGGTAGATTACACAGGTTTAAGGTTGACTTGGCAAGGGAGGATGGCAGAGCTAGGTCTGCACCCCAGGAAGGCGATGGGGCAATGGTCATGCAGAAGCTTCACTGTTGTGGGAGCCATGTGATCAGGTTGGCCCTGGAATCCCTTGCAGTTCTCTCCATGGCCCTGGCATCCATGAAAGGCTCATTTGGATTTATGGACTCCTCCTCATGCTCTGACAAATCCTCATCTGAGGAAGGCTGATCTTCCTTCTGCTCTTCCCTGACAATATTGGTCCGTGTTGCACACCAGTTTGTGCAGTGCACAGCAGACCACTACTATCCGTGACACCCTCTGGGATGTGTATTACAAAGCCCCTCCAGACTGAGCAAGGCGGTGGAAGCGCATTTTAAGAAGCCAATAGTGTGTCTACGATAGCTCTGGTGGAACATGAGCTTGATTGTAGCGTTGCTGTGCCTTGCTCTAGGGATGCCTCACTGGTGTCATCAGCTGTGTACACATGGGATAGCACTTGTCACTGAGGATCCATCCACCATCCTGGAAAACGAGCACAGATCTGCATTATTCTTCTACTGTGGTCACACACCAATTGTACGTTCATGGAGTGAAACCCTTTAGAATTTACAAATGCAGCTGTCTGTTGCCAGGGAGCTTTTATAGCCATGAGTGCAGTCAATAACCTGCACTCAGGAAAACCCACTGATAAAATAAAATGTGGCTGACCTTGCAGCCTGGCTGTCTTCATCTGTGGTGAAGAGAATAAAATCCATTGGCTTTATGTGCCTGTCAGATGCCACAAATGTTGCCCATTGTGCCCGGAAGCCATTGTTGGCGTAGAAATTTAGCACCGCTGTAATCATCAGGCCCACTGGCATGGGGTTCCCATCAAATCCACGTGGCTGCATATCTTGTTGGACAATCCGGCAGATCTGACTATTTCCCGGGACGTCCTCAGGCATCTCTGGCATTGTTTCTCTGACATCTGAAGGTAGTTTGTTATTGTCCTCTGGATGTGTTGACACGCCAGTGCCTGTCTTTGCCCATGCCTTCCCAGGATGTCTGCATCAGGACCAGCCTTCTCCTCTGGTGCTGCCTTCTGTTGGCCTCAAGGCCTCTGTTGTTGGACAGCAAAGGCTCTCTCTCTCGCATTCACTCCTCCTGCTCCCAAGGTTGCAGGGATATTGGGTGAATGAGACCCAGGGTTCTCATCCATTTAATTAATTATTAGGGAGTTCTTTTAATCGGCCAGTTGTGTGCAACATGAATTCCACCCACCAACATGACCCTTCTCCCACTTCAATCTGCGATCCTTGCAACTGAATGGGTGTTTTCAGCAAACCACAGGCATTGGTGCGTGTTACATTCCAAACCTGTAATTCCAAATCTACCTTCTACCCCCTCCCTTGTCATCCTCGCACTTATCCCCATCACCCTTCACCCCTGCAACATAACCTTTCCTTTCCCCTCTGTTACCCTTGAACCTCCCCCTATTATCCTGGACCCTATTACCATTTCCTTGCACACTCCATCTCTCTCTTCTTTGTGCCTACACCCATGGCCATCCCAATGCCCACTATGACCCTGAACTCTCCCACTATCCCCCTCCATGCTTTTGTTCGCTCCTGTGACCCACACCACGAGACCCTCCAAATCCAGTCCCGAATCTGGACCTGCCCTCAAACAGAGTACAACTTATCCCTTTAACTGTGGCTGTTCCCTCTGACAAGCAGAACCCTCAACTTGACTCTCAGGATCCCAACATTGACCGCACTGACCCCTTCCTTTAGGATCTTCATCCACCTTTCAATCCCTCCTTGACCTGCACATTCTCATTCACTCCCCTCAGGCGACCAGCACGTCCAGGACATTAGGCCCTTCCTCCACCACACCTCCCTCACCTGAAGAGCCCCCTCTGTTCACCCTTCCTATCTTCCACTGCACCTCCCTGCACTCAAACACCAATCTCTCAGCATCCATTGCCTTGTGCCACAGAGTTCAACATGGAAATCTGCTTACTTACCTTAGTCATACCTGCACAAAGCCAACTGTCACCTTTAAATGATCACGAACTGGGTACCGTAAGAGTCACGTGCAATGCTGACTGCATTCCTAGGGTAGGACTTTATTAACAATTGGTTTGGGTTAATGAATACTCATGACACACAAACATATTACAAGTACAAACCTGCCACAAGCTGGCATAATTTTTGGGACGTTGCAAACCCACGCCACTGACTTTATCCCTGCATCACAACCTGCTGGTGG
The DNA here is from genome assembly GCF_017639515.1 of Carcharodon carcharias. Classification (NCBI taxonomy): domain Eukaryota; kingdom Metazoa; phylum Chordata; class Chondrichthyes; order Lamniformes; family Lamnidae; genus Carcharodon; species Carcharodon carcharias. Next base: position 8,045,568 of record NC_054500.1, read on the forward strand.
GAAATCGAAATTTTGCATCCCGCTAATTAAGTCACCCTGCACGCCACGTTTCCTGCTCTTGTGGGCTCCATAAAATTCCCTCCCACATCTCTGTTGCCTTTAAATTTAACCTCCATTGTCTTGTTTATATTCCAACTTTCACATCCATATAGTAATGTTGACCAGATGTAGCATTTTAGTAATCTCATTCTGCTTTCCATAGAGATGCTCTTATTTCTAAAAAGGTCAGGCATGTTTGCGAACGTCTGTTTTTCAAGTTGTCACACACTCCCTTTTCCCATCAGATGTTATTAAAACTGTGCTGATGAGAAAACACTCCTACTTGTTTTAGAAAACTTACCGTCATCATATCATCACACTTCATATCTGGATCATCTTCATCCTCACTCTTGTTATAAAATTTGCGGAAGAAGTTGAAAGCCACTACTGTGTAGAGGTACACAACAACAGCCAGCAGGCCCACAGTCATCATCAGCTACAGACAATGAGAAAAAGACAGGCTTAAAGCTTTGCTGGGGAGAATTCAAACATTTTAATTGGGGAATTTAAAGAGCAAAAGTTGCTCTTTCTCATTTCTTAAGACTGGGATTTTCTGGCCCCATCATGGCAGGACCTGCTCCATGGGATGCGGCTGCCCAGCTAAATATCCATTGACTTTCGGTGGGAGCAGATGATCCCGACGGTAGGTGGGGCCGGAAAATCCCGGTCTTAATCTGAAGTTAACAGAAAGTAAGATGTTATGAGCCCCACCTGTTTGCCATTGTGAGTTACAGAGGATAGGATGGTGCGAAGGGTCTTGACGCCCATAGCGATATCCAGGAGGTGAGCAGCAAAGAAGAAACTGTTATAATGACCGAGGGCGGACATCAGCATGTACCAGCACAGATACAGGAAAGACTGATGAAGAAACAAAACAAAAATATTTAAAATTGCAAAACAATTACATCAAATCACACTGAAGAATTTGCCACATGTTGGTTCTACTTAAATAAAATTGACCCTTTTCCTCTAGGGTAAAGATTTCTTCTCCAAAATGGAAAATCTTTGAACAAAATGCAGTCGCCAACTTCCCTTCCTCTTTCTTCACTAATTCTGTTCACCACCTTGGTACGTACACATCAGACAGAGGGGAGTGAAAGCTCTGCTTGGTAAAACCTTTACACCCTTATCCCTAATCCTCCACAATCAATTAATGCTTTCCTTTCCATTCAAAAACATCCATTAAGGATAAAAACGATTCAAAATATTTTCTGTTTCATTTCACTAATTAAAAACGTGCAGTGTGTTTGCATCTACTTACATTGTCAGTGAAGATCACCCCAAACTTCCAAATTTGGTACTTGATGTCCAAAGATGTGATCCTGTAATCAAAGCAGAAGAAAGGAAATGCACAAGTTTACTGGTAACTGGGTTCATGTTTCACGTGTATCCTCATTTTTACTTCAACATTTATAGCTTTAATAGGTGCTTGAAAATGAGAGTCATTTTCATCAAATATACATAGAATTAATCAGTACACTCACAAAAGAGAGACATGGGACAGAATCTTCGGATCAGTGAGTGGGGATCGGTCCCGCTCACCAATGTGTAAAATGACGCGCTGTGACATCAGACATGCTTCCCTGCGTCACCGTGCGTCATTCAGGTATTCAGTTCGGTGGGCACGCACCGGACTCGGCTGTGCGCCGGCCGAACTGTCAAAGGCCTATGAAGGCCATTTAAATTCCAATTGAAATACTTAACTGAGCTGCCTGTCCAACTTTAAGGTTGACGGGCTGGCTAAGAGCCCCGCATTTATCATGAAACCTCATCCACGGGCGGGATGAGGTTTCATTAAAGTTCTGAAACTTTAGCAGAAAATTTTAATAAAATTCATAGACATGTCCCAGCTCATGTGACACTGTCCCATGCGGGGACGTGTCTTTACATTTTTTTCCCTTTATTAACATTTTTAAAAATCAAAGTAATCTCTCTGAGGCAGCTCTGTGCATGCGTGAAAGACCCCCCCCCCCGACTCAGCCTACTCCCGCCACCCACACAGAGAGCTCACAGCGCTTCCTAGTGTGCAACATGCTGAGCGGGTCTTAATTGGCCCGCCCACATAAAATGGCAGCGCGCAGCTGATTGCGGGTGGTGATTGGCCACGTGCCCACCCACGCCCGCTCCCCCCAAACCCCCCCCAACGGGGAGAAAACATTCCCCATAAGGAACTTCTTTGTCTGACATCTGGACTATTTCATAAAATTTGTTGTAACAGTTTCATCATTGTAACATCTGACAGTACAGTACTTAACAGGTTGACCTGACAATATAGTAGCCAGAATCCAACCATTTGAGCAGAATACAAGGTGCCCCACCCTAGGAACAGCATCGGAGACGGTGGGAGAACACTTAATTGAGTGAGAATGCATGGGATGGAGTGCCCATCATCTTTTTGATTACCCCCAATTAATTCTGCGGCAGGGAAGATCAAGAACGACCTTCCCGCCCCTAGGCAAATTGAGACCCTAAAGTGGCCAATTAATGGGTGGACCCACACAATGTGAGTAGACTGTCAGGTGTGCACTGGGCACTTGTCTGTGGGCTGGGGGGGTTGGGGGGTAAGGGTGCAGGGGGAAGACACCCCTTAGGCCTCCACACTTAATCCTCTCTCTTCACCCTGCCCACACTACTTCTTTGGGACTTGACTGGTGCTGGCGAGGCTGTGTCACTTCTCTTCAGGAGCCTCCAGCACTGTTCCTTGTGCTGGGCCTCCTATAGGCCAGTCATGGCTGCCACACTTGTGGGGCTGCTGGGTCTGCAAGAACTGCTTGCTCTCTATATTAATGAAATCTGGAATATAAAGCTAGTCTCAGTAATGATAACCATGAAACCATCACTGATTGTTGTTAAAAACCCATCTGGTTCACGAATTCCCATTAGGGAATGAAATCTGGCCTACATGTGACTCCAGACCCGCAGGACTGTAGTTGACTCTTAACTTCCCTCAAAGGGCAATTAGGGTTGGGCAACATATGCTGGCATTACCAGTGACATCCACGTCCCATGAAGGAATTTTAAAAAAGGCACTAACCATGAGAGAACAGAGTTGTCAGTTGCTGGTTTTTTCTCCTGAGGTACAGTGACATCCAAGGCACTCATATCCATCCCCAGCAGCTCTGCGATACGCTCCCTGCCATAGATATCACCGTACTTATCCAACACCTAGAAATGCAGGAAAAAATATTTAAACTTTTGTTGTTGTTTCAGAATTTGCTCCTAAAATTCATCTGTATAATGAGCTTCATTTCCACCGCATTGTGATAGTTTTTTTTTACAAATTATATTCATGGTATGCACAGAATACCAAACAGCTGAATACTGAATGTCAACATCATTTCATTTAATGCTTCTCATTGACAAAATTGAAATTGATCAGAACTGTTCAATACAGTAGAAGTCAGTCATGGGAAACTGTAGTCTAGTATCTGTGAAAAGGGGATGGGGATAGGGGGTGGCGGTGGGGGGGTAAGATGGTGATGTAGTGGCAATGTCACCGGATTAGTAATCTAGAGGCCACCCAGGTTAATGCTCTGGGGACGCGGGTTCAAATCCCACTAGGGCAGCAGGTGGAATTTAAATTCAATTAATAAAATTTGGAATTGAAAGCCAGTCTCAGCCATGAAACTATCATCAATTGTTATAAGAACCCATCTGGTTCACTAATGTCCCTTTTGGGGAAGGAAATCTGCCATCCTCACCCGGTCTGGCCTACCTGTGATTCCAGACCCACAGCAATGTGGCTGACTCTTAACTGCCCTCTGAAATGGCTCAGCAAGCCATATTGAACATTGAGTACTAGTTCAAGGGCAATTAGGGATGGGCAACAAATGTGGGCCTTGCCAGTGAAAGAATAAATAAAAAAAGTAAATTTTGAGACATATTCGTGATTAGTTTTCAAAACTACGTTTACCTTTCTTTTGACGAACTTGTCCCAATAGTTATGTGGGAATGACCTACAGAGGATGACAAAAGGAAATCTTGTCAATGTAAAAGAGGGCTTGATCCTATCAAAACACTGATACATAGCAAGTGCATGGGATGCAAAATAGAACATTATCGAGGAGGTGATAAAGAATTGTTGGTGAAGTTTAGACCACTATTACATATAAAGTTCACATGGTGGAGGCGGGGGTGGAAGGTGGAAGATTTCTGACGCCTGAGAGTAGGGATGTTTCTAAAATACTGTGTGGCCCTAGCTGACTCTGCCAAAAGTATGATGAGCAATAGCTTACCTTGCCTGCATAAGTGAACAGAATTAAAAAATAACTGTATGTAACAAGTGGCGAGGTGTCACAGAGCTGCTGTTTAAGGTGTACTTATATCGTAGCTATCAATCTGTGACCACAGCCAGGAGACAACACTGCACGTGTGTCCTGGACAGCAAATCTTAAACGTACTGAAACTACAAATGGGATGATTACAAATAGCTTAAGTTTATAAAGTGTCCATGAGGCCTAAGAGATCCTGAACACTGTTGCACTCTGGTTTCATAGTGTACTAGAGTTATACCTACGAGGTGTCAAGTTCAAGTGGTTTAACAAGGGTTTCCCTATTAGTTCTTACATGACTACACTATGTGACCCGACTGAAGTTATACTGGCTATTTGCTCATCACTGTGAAGTGGAAAGTGATCAGTATAGGGCCAATTCTTTGGCTTTGCACTACTGGTGTGGAAACGTGTCCGTCTGCCATGCCACAACTTTCCATGCATTGAAATGAAAGGTGCATCGGTGATTACTGAATATGTATAACAGCATCCATTCAGAATATTAGCCCATATAAGTACATCCTTATACAACTCATACATAAGCAATACATAGCTGAGCTTTAAAAGAACTCCACTGTTTGACTGTAAGAGAGTGTGCTTTTGGCTGCACAGTTTTGACATGCAGCAAAGTTGTGTCTGTTTCAGCACTTACGGCGTATTGAGTACCAGCCGATCCCACTGCCCTTTAATATCATCATCTGCCGGTTGCTCTGTAATGTATGAACCATCAAATTCCAATTTCCTGGCAAGTTCTTTCTCCCGTTTAAAGATGACCAAAGGAACCTAGAGTTTCAGAAAATGAAATGAATTATATCTTAATTTAATGATTCAAGCTGAGTTTCAAATTAACCTTCGGCTGATTATGTCACCAAGTAGCAACAAGGTCCATAACTTCTGTCAAAAATAAGAGTGTGGATAATAGCACTCACTGTAATTTACACACAAAAGCCACAGCAACTTCAGGCGAGAGCAGATGCAAGATCAAATCTGGAAATCCAAAAGTTCCTGCCTGACATATGCCATGACGCCGTTAGCTTTGCGAAAATGACATCTGCTGTCTGCCTCACCATTGAAATGAAGTTACTGTACTTTCAAGCTCACCACAGAAAGTTAAATCTTGTCCATTTCTGTCTAAGAGCAGAATCGTTCCAGCTTTGCACTGAGTGTGGCAGCGGGCAGGTAAAACTATGTTATACCCGCAGGCTGCGATGGCGGGTTTTCACACCGTATCATCCCAATCCCGCCGCATTATTTATGCATTCCTGGGAAACACGCCGTTTTGATGGCTGGCCGGCTCTCATTCGCCCACCCGTCATCACCTCACCGCTTCATCACGCTGGGCGCCATATTTAAAGTCCAGCCGTGCGCACATATCTCAGTGTTTCCAGGTCATGACTGCTGCAAAGAACATGTCCATGAAAGGCAAGAAGGCTGCAGCCTCCAGGTTTATTGGCACATCACTGGAATGTCTTTTGGGTGCCGTGGATGCCTGCCATGATGTCCTCTACCGCTGCTCTGGCTGCAGGATGGACAACAGCATTACCAACCAGGCTTGGGCGGTGGTGCTCATCCATTTCGCCAGGTTGACCCACTCTTTTCATCACTCTCAACTTATACTCAAGCCCATCACACATCCACAGGAATCTTGCACCTCCAGGGACAACACCACTAATTCTCACACATTCTCACTTCTCCATCAGGCTCATATCCTCTGGAACTCACATTCTCATTCCCGTCCATGTCTCCGCTCACCACACAAACATTCCATGCAGTGCCTTGTGTCCTGCTCACACTCTCTCCATCTGTTTTCATGAAGGAGCAGTCTGCTCACAACAACAGGGCGAAGTCTCAGATCGGGGATGGAGTCGCCCACATTAGGCCCCTCACTCACTTTGAGGAGCGTGCCATCGCGCCAACTGATGAGGATGTGGGCCCCATCTGCAGCGATGGTGAGGTTGGAAACGAACACACACTTGAGGATTCTGTACCACATCATCCCTCCCTCAATGCAAATATGAGTGCTCTCTCTCCTTGTGACTGTGCTGCCATGCACTACTTTTTTCTGCTTCGGTTCATGGGGAGATCTGCCAAGGGACCAATACCCTCAGCCAACTAGTCCCTCAGCTCCACACATGTCCTCATCTGCCACCAAGAGGACTCCTCCTCCAGTGAAGAGGTGGAAATAAGCAGCCTGGAAGACTCATCACCGCAGAGGGGGCAGTTGGCCTAGGAGTGATCCTGGAGGGAAAAGTGCGTGTGTGGCAAGGCACTCTCAAACGCATGCGGATCCTTCACATTTCACACTCCTCTCAATGTCCCGAGCATTTTCAATGCTGCCTGCTGGGGATTGCTTACAGCTGTCCATCTGAGCTGACCTGCATCTCTGTCCATCCAATGATCACACCCCCAAGTAGCACCTGATCTCGCCCACCACGGCTTTAGTTTCACTTTCAATTTGGACAGCATGGTGCTATTTCGGTTTTACTTTCGCTCCCCTGTCCTTCACCCTCCAACGGTCACCTACTTCCTTTGCCCATCACAGTGGTTCAACACCATCCAGAACTAAGCAGCCCACTTGATTGGCACCCCATCCACAAACATTCACTCCCTCCATCACCGACTCACAGTGGCAGCAGTGTATACCATTTACAAGATGCACTGCAGCAACCCACAAAGGTAGGTCACAAAGGGGAGGTGAAAGGTGAAGCTTTCAGAAATGCATTTTTCTTGCTGTCCCATTATCAGCTTGCACTTGCAGCAACTTGTCACACAAAATTTTAAAATCCTAACCATGCAGCGGCTAAACCACCTAACTTTAGCATGATTACAGGAATTCAAAACTTGTCAACCACATTTTATTTCAAATGCTATGATACAATTCTTTAATTTAAAAGTACTCAAGACATGATGTTTAATAAAATCAGAAACCTATAAATGGTGGCCTTTAATTTACTGGAAACCTGTGCCATATAATGGTGCATATATGGTGTACAGCATTATTATGGTGCAGAAATTCGAGGAAATTATACAATGAGTGACTTATGCCATTACATAATGTTAACCAGCGCAGGTAAAATAGAGAAGACAGATGTGATGCAGCAATCAGCCTTGAGATTATTGCTAATTACTTACAACCCTCTATTTGTATAAAGATTTGTAGGGATGAATCTGGAATAACGCTCCAATGTAGTTTCATAGGGCATGGATGTATAAAATAGTGACACTATATGCACAGTGACTAAATCACAGGTCAGGGAAGGAGGCCATTCAGGCAGATTCAACTCTCCACCTGGAGTTATCATCCAGGTTTTTCATGTCTCCCTGTGCCCATACAAGTGAAGGGTACAAAGTCCTTTGGGATGCGCTCTGTTGCATTCTTGTCTTGGTGGGCCTACCCCTCCCCACCCTCCACAGTGCCCCTTTGCCCAATCTGTGAGCATCAGTTGCGCCAACACACAATACTTATAATAATGGAACACGAATGAAGGGCCAACATGTTCTGTGCCTTATGCATCATTTAACTGCTGAATGCAACGGTCATCTTTTAGGCTCAGAAATCCAGTATTTAATGCTGGGTGGCGAGGGTCTGTAATTTGTAAGCAATTCACAGACCCAAGAAAGGGGATACAATTTACCCATATAAATCCCTGGATTATAACACTGCTACGCTCAATCTCCTCATTTTTATTGGAAGTACGCTCCCTGCTCAAAATGATGGTTATCCTGAAGCTGAAAAACCATCAGGGGTCCATGGGACAAGATGGAAATCCTACTTTCTTCGAGATGTGCCCATATCTTTTTCTGTAAAAGAGATAATTTTATTTGGATCCCTAAATTTTGATGAATTTTTCACACTTTGACATCTAAAGAGGTACATAATATATAGAATCGTAGAATGGTACAGCACAGAAGATGACCAGTTGGTAGAGTGATCCAATTAATTCCACTTCCCTGCTCTTTCCCCACAGCCTTGTCATTTTTTCCCTCTCTGTTCCCTTTTGAATGTTGCTACTGAATCAGCTTCCAGTTAATCTTTCAGGCAGCACTTCCCAGATCATAACTCGATGTGTAAAAATGTCCTCCCTTTGTCCCATCATTTTAAAGCTACGTGTTCTGGTTACTGACCCTCTGTAAATACAACCAAAAATGTTATCCAATAGGAGCTGATTGTATTAGAGTCCTGAGAGGACTAAACTTTGAAATCTGAATATCTCTACTAAAACCCGAGCATGCCATTCTCCAAGTAGCCGCAAAGATACCAATATCACATTGAAGTATTTGACATGGCAAACTATCTTATGAGTCATGAGCATTACAAAACAGTCAAAAATCTGTCCAAATTGTAGTTGATTCATGAGTGTTGGTGCTGAAAAAAAATCCTCAGAAGATTGGCTTTATTTTTAAGTATTTGTCCTTACCTTTAGATAGTTGTATCCAATAATGCAGAGAAAGGAGAGGAGAGTATGAAGAATGGAGAGGGCTTTCAATGTTGGGGCCATATAACCTGTACTCTCTTCAAGGACAAAATAAACCAATGAATCTTCATCCTCCTCCTCTTCATCTCCATTGCCATTCCCAAAGCCAGCACTAACTATTTCATCTTCAAAGCCTGATTCCTCAAAGTCTTCCTCATCTTCAAGCTGCGACACCTGTCATACATTAAAAAAAAGTGATAACAATTTGACAACTAGCGGCACATGTCAAATTCTTATGATTTATTCAGCCAGGAAATGCTAATCAGCCAGCCAGATCTTTCATTGGCTGGTTTCCAACAGGCATCAATAGTGTAAAATGAGGCAATGATTAATTTAGTAAGAAGATTACAGGGAGAAAATATAAGTGTTAATATGTCAGTCATGCATTCTTGCAATGCAGCCTTTGTAAAGAAAGATAACACCTGTCATTTCTTCAGTGTCCCAATGTACATCCCTAGTCAGTGTAAATGCTTTTGAACAGCAAAATATTGTGGAAGCTGGAAATCTGATATAAATTTAGAAAATGCTGCAAATACTCAGTAAGACAGGAGGAGAGAGAAGTAGAATAAATGTTAAAACGGTTGATGACCTTTTGTCAGAACCCAATTCTGATTAAAGGTCATTGTCTTGAAACATTAGTTCTGTTTCCAGAGGAGCAGTCAGACCTGCTGAGTATTTCTGCCTTTTTCAGCTTTTATTTAAGTACTTTTGAAGCATAGTCGCTAACTGTATTGTAAGCAAATCTGTTTTGCTGGTTTCAGTTGCGAGAAATGTTGGCCAGAGCATTGGGAGAACTCCCCTGCTTTTGTACCATAGCGAGTTAGAGAGGAATAAGGCTTTAGGGTGAGGCACCTGAAGACACAGCTTCAATGGCGGGGTAATGGAAATTGGGTACGCACAAGATGTCAAAATTGGAAGAGCGCACATATCTCGTGGGTTGTATAACTGGAGGAAGTTAGAGATTGGGAAGGGTGGTGCCATGGAGGAAACAAAACATAAGGATGATCGTTTTAAGCTTGAGGTATTTCAGGACTGGGGCCCAATGTAGACCAGTAACACAGCGGTGACTGGCAAACAAGACTTGGTATGAATTAGGATATGGGCAGCAGAGTTTTGAATGAGGTGTAGATTAAGGAGGGTGGAAAATGGAGGGATGGCAAAGAGAGCACTCAAATAGTTGAGTCCAGAGATAACAAAGGCATAGATTAGGGTTTCAGCAGCCAATGAGCTGAGGCATGATGTAGATGGGCGATATTATGCAGATGTAAGCAGGCTGTCTTGGTGATGGACTGAATATGGGGTCGGAAGCTCAGTGTAAATGAGGGCACTAAGGTTGAAAACAGGTTAATTCAGCTTCAGATAGCAATGGAGTTGGGAGGGTTACTTGGATTTAATTCTACATCAGCAAAGTGGGCACAGGATTGAGTGTAAAATCCAGGTTGCGCCTAAGGAGGAAACCCCTGCTTTGATAGAGAAAACTTACCTTAAAAAAGAGGAGGATAAAGTTGATTGCAAATGCCACAAACAGAGCCAGGAAACGGAGATTGTAGAAATTCCTTGACAAGTAATTCTAAAGGAAAAAGGCATAGTGATGTCACTTATTTCATGTCATACAGTTGCACATGTATTGTATTCTGCATCTTGACTAAATTCATCACTGGTTTCTCATGCAGATGAACAGAAATGGGAGAACTCCATTGTATTCTGCATATTGTTGAACAAACCTGAATTCTGCAGCCAGGGCAACAAAGCTGGTACTGATAACATAATTTGAGTTGCTTGTGTCATGGGCCAGGATTTTCCGGCCTTTTCGCAGGTGGGACCTGCCATGGGTGAGATGGCGCCCCAGCCAGAAGTCCACTGACTAGCGGTGGGACCGGAAGTTCCCAGTGGTGGGCGGGTGTGGAAAATCCCGCCCATGGATTCATTTGGATTTGAACAATACATTTCTTGGCTATTGGGATTTTCAGTTTTGCTACTTGTTTGGGTTCCTTCTCTAATTTATGTTGTCCCAAAAATAACTTCCACAGCCCATGCTTCCTATGAGCCAAGGCACAATCTGATACATGAAATATATGGTGCAATCTGTGGAAAGGGTCTTAAACAGCACAAAGATTTGAAGGCACTGATATAGTTTTGTCATAGATGGGACATATACAGGATGATTTGGGTCAAGGTTGGAGAATTTCTGCGTGAAGGAGTAGCAAATAGGAACACTAGTCACTGTGGAGGAGAGCACAACTTCAACTAAACAGTTGAGTTTGTTGTCACAAGGGGACTCTGATGGCAGGTTTCATTTGGCAGAGGAAATTGATCTTAGTCAGTCCGAGATGTTCCTTACAAGCTGTGTCTGCAGCTCTCTGGTAATTGGCACAACTCTGTTATTGCTTCAATACAGCTTTTTCCAGCATTGGCTTTGGGACATAGTGAAGTAATTTGTGAATGAGGGGGTGCCAGTAGGCAGTGGCCACAGAGTGCATATGGTTCAACCTGATCTCTTTTACTTCAGTCTTGGGATATGGGAAAAGCCAGGAAGGCATCACTTATTCCCCAACCTTTGTTGTCCTGAGCATACTAGGAATCAACCAGTTAGGTTTTTATGACAACGCAGCAGATGTAATGGTAATTTTCCAGGAGTAAGTCCATAATTTATCAGATTTTGTTGAACTCAATTTCACAATCTACCACCCTTTAATAGTTGTTTGGTAGTACAGAACTTGGGTACTGCTGAAAATATAGACATTTTTTGTCAAAGTTTTTCATCTTGCTCATATCAGGACAATTCGCATAAAAAACCAATGTCAGGGGAAACAACATATTTATACTGTATTAGAAGAGAGTGCTGATTGGTTGGTAAATGGACTCTGATTAGTAGAGGTATTGCCATGGAGAATGTATCAGTTGATTGTGACTGACAGTTAACTGCCAAGCACTGTTTAAACCAGGCACCTCGACTTCGATTGATCAAGACATTGACCTGGGGAATGAACCAGTGAATGGCTGTCACTTGTTTTGTTCACCTGTGGATTAATGTATACTGGAAGCTACAAATATTAATACACACAGAGCCCTGTTCTTTGCAGACAGAAAGAACATGTACACACATTACACCTGTTTCAGCTAAAGAAAATAAATTTCTTGCAAATTGCCCTGAGTGCAAGACAAAAAGCTTCGACAAAACAGTCTCTTTTTTGAGCAATACCACCCTTTAAATTCAAATGTAGCAATTAGATAACAAATTGGGGAAAATGTTTATGAATAGAATACCCAAAATAGACTATTGTACATTATTCTTACTTCCGTTTTATAGTATTCAGTATTGGGAATTTCCTGAAATTTGTTTATGCAGATGCCTTTATATGGAAAACCTGCACAGTTTTAGCTTGCAAAGGCACCTATTTCTCAATTAATGGCTAATATTCAATTGTTAAACCGATCTTATCAGATTTCTGGTGACCAATTCTTGTACTTAAACATGAACTACTTTGAAGAAAATCAAAGATGGCGGAAGAATTTGCTATAAGTCAGGGTTTTGTATAAAATAATTAAATACTTTACAGATTCAGTTCTCTCAAAAAAAATGATCCTACCATTCAAAAACCTGTTCAGAAATTGTGTTAATACAAAAGCTATGAGGGGGAATGTTTGTCTTCCTCTGATTGATCCAGTTAACATTCATGTTTAACGCAGGGCTCCTAACAGATTCCTTTACAGCTTTTCGAAAATTGTTCATACTTACCAAGAGCTTAGTCTTGTAATTTTCAAACTCGTTCCAGAATTCCATTACTGCCTCTGGTTCCTCCTTTTTGCTCTCCTGTTTGGCTTTCTTCCTAGCCTTTCTTACTGGGGTAGCTTTCACTTCCTCTTTCTCTCCTTCTCCTTTTTCTCCCTTTTCTCCTTCTTCCTTCTCTCCTTCTACTTCCGCCTTTTCTCCTACTTCTTCCGGTTGCTCCAATACTTCTTTTTCTTTCATATCCTTCTCGGCCTTTTCACCATTCTCGGTGCTTTATAAGGCAGTATGAAGAAAAATCATTCAATGTCACACCGACGCTTAAGCTGCACAACAATGATCTAAATTACAATTACAGGATAGTGCTTAGGGCTAGAGGAAAAAACTCTACCCATCAAGTTAGTAACATTTTGTGACTTATCACATCATTATATAGAAGTATTAATGAATCAAACTTAGCAATTATGTAATTGCACAATATGTACAAGGAATTTAGTTTCCTCACAAATCAGTTTTGAAGTGCAAAATAATTCCTTATAAAATTTACTTCCTGTCAAATAATTGAAGGTTATTACTGCAACAAGTTTGTAGCAATTAATACAGTATTATAAAGACACATTTAATTACCTGAAGTATTTCCCTATAAGTGACTGATGTACATTCTTCATAATTGTAAAACAAAAAGGCTTTTATTTTCCCCTAATATGAGAAAGTGTCTAGATTTTGCATGAGACTAGGAAAAGTTAAACTGTGTGGGTCACAGTCTATCCAGGAGTATTCTTTAGTGCGGATAAAGTAGGCTTATCCACAGCTGATCACAGTCCTAGGGCTTTTCATTATTATTCAACATGCTAAATAGAAATCCGATTTACCTCATAAGCAGGGTTGCAAAGGCTCGATGAAAGGATATAGGACTCTTACACCTGGGAAGAAGGTATGGATAAGAGAAAAAGAGCCCACTGAACCACCCTACAGCCAAGTTGTTGAGGGCAAAATGGAGGAGATCCAAGGGCAGATTTTCCTCTTTGATGCATCTGGATAACGCTCAGGATCTGGGCAAAAGTGAGCTGGAAATGAGGGTTGAGACTTGCATGTCAAGCCTCCCCGCAGAACATTTGGTCCAAGATTTCTGATGCTTCCCCACATCCATGGACTTCCCAAAGAAAGCTGGTGGTGGGCCTTGTTCCAGAGTCCCCTGAAGACCAGATACTTGCTAAGGTTTCATGGGTAGCTTGAAGATGAAAGTCAAAAATTCACTTCAAATTGTTAAAATATCCTCCCTTGCCACAGCAATCTTTAGGCCTGGGTCTTCTCTTCAACTGCAGTCAGGAGCACAGCTGCAGCTCTCACAGCTTCACTTGCGATTGCCACTGCTCCTCGCTGCATGGTCATGCCATGGGTGTTCTGAGGTGATGAAGATGGCATGCATAATGAAAGGTAATTCACTGGTTGTGAAACACTTTAGGAAATACTGAGGATGTAATAAGCTGCTGTATAAATGGAAGCTATTTTTCTCTTTCCAATTACGCTTTTCTAAAAGCTATGAATACTTATCTCTCAAATGGTAACTTTGGCACAGCTATTTTGTCAGTAATCCGAGTTGGAGAGGCAGTAAGTACAGCTGCAAACAATTACATAGGAATAGGCCATTCAGCTCAAGAGGTCTTTTCTGGTATTTATACTGTACATTAACTTCCTCCCATCTTACTTCATCTCATCCTATCAGTATATATTTCTATTCCTTTCTGCCTCATGTACTTATCTAGCTTCCCTTAAATGTGTCTGTGCTATTCGCCTCTAGTATTTCTGCGGTAGCGAGTTCCACATTCTAATCACTCTTAGTTGCTCCTGAATTTGTTACTGAATTTATGAGTCACCTTCTTATATTTTTATGACTCCTAGTTTCGGACTCACACATCAAGGAAAACCTTCTCTACATTCTACCCCGTTGAACCTTCTTAGTTTTAAAGAATTCTATCAGGTCACTTCTCAGATGACTCATTTCTGCAGAAAGGAATTCCAGTCTGTTCAGTCTTTTCTGATGTAACCTCTCGGTTCTGGTATCATTGTTGCATATAGTTTTAATCTTCTTTTGCACTTCTATACCCTTATAATATGGAGATAATAGACTATCATTGGATAAAGACATAGGGGAATCACAACGTGCAATTACTCTATATCTGATGAAACCGATGAAGGCACCATGCAAACCACGGGTTGCCTGCTCGTCTGTGTGATTGTGACATGCAGCCCAGCACCAAATATGCTGCTGAGCAGCTGCAGGCTAAGCAGGGGCCCAGATTCAAATGAGGCTAGCACCAATTAAGGCTGGCCTGCAATTCAGAGTGCATTCTAAGACCATAAGACATAGGAACAGAAATTAGGCCATTCTGGCTGCAGCTGGAAGTGGCTAGGAAAGACTTTCAGAGCAAAGAAAAACTGGAGCAATGGAGCAACAGGCCAGAGGGAGGGCTCCTAGATTCTCAGATTTCCATGCTGGAAGACCTAGTGATTGAGGCAGAAAGGAGGAGATAGCTCAACTTGCTGGAGGGAGCCAGAAGGCCCTTCACACAAGCAAATAGAAAGGGAAAGCAGACAGCCTTAGAAGTGCAATGCCTGCAGCAAAGAGCCAGTAAAGGACTGGTACGGATGCAAGTCCTCACCCACTTGGGGGTAACAGTGTTCAGCATTACTGGCGTAGCTGTCACTGAGACCATGGAAATCAACGTGACTGGAAGCCATCCAATATTCCACCTTATGCATCTTCACCCTCATCTCATAACCTACTTTGATGTGCAAGTTGCAGATTGTGTAACCATGCATCTTTTGCTTTCTACCCTAACCCTTCCCTTGTTCATTTATGATTTCAGTTACCCAAGATCTGCCACCTGGACAGCCAATGATGCCTATGGATGAAAAGTACGGCTCTGAGAAAGAAGCATGGTCACGTGATTCGACACTCGCAGCCACTGGTGGACAGGAAACAGAGATGTTGGCAATGTCCAGCTCCGGTCTGGTACAACCTAGCGTACAATTTGAGGGCCATGGTGACCTTGATGGGCAGCTGGCAGCAACAAACTCAACATGCTCTGCAAATGCAGGGATCCAGTTAGAGGAGATGGAACTTCCTTGGTGAAAAAGGAAGTATTACAGGCAATGCTATTGGCTGAGGTGCAGAAAAGAAAAAAAATACTTGCATTTATATAGCACTTTTCATGGCCACCAGCCAAATGAAAGTGCTTTGCAGCCAATGAAGCACTGTTGTAATGTAGGAACACAGCAAACTCCCACAAACAGCAATGTGATAATGACCAGTTAACTTGTTTTTGTGATGTTGATTGAAGGATAAATATTGGCCAGGACACCACAGAGAACTCCCCTGCTCTTCTTCGAAATCGTACCTTGGGATCTTTTACATATACCTGAGCAGGCAGATGGGGTCTCATCTCTCATCTGAAAGCCGACACCTCCAACAATGTAGTGCTCCCTCAGTAATACAGTGGAGTGTTCAAGCTGTGGAGTGCGATTTGAACCCAGAATTTTGTGACCCTGAGTTGAGAGTGCTGCTCACTGAGCCATGGCTGACACAGAAGGTGGTGGAAGTGTTCTTTGAAGACTTAAGCTGAGCAAGGCCTACTGTAGAGAGACCTCCTCCTCCTTCCTCTGCATACAGCTTCTTTCCCGTGCTACCTCTGCTTCATCTCCTTATCATGCTCCATTCCAAGAGGAACTGCAACTATAGCCCCCATGAGCGGGAGCAAGTGTTGTGCTTACAGGCCTTTCAAATCCACAGCTAGCCTTCCAAAGGTTCAGCACCACTTCCTCTCTTTGCAAGAACTTCTGTCAATTCCTCCAACAACAGTACACAGTATGTGCACCAAACCTGCACCAGCAAAAGGAAGTCAAAAGCATCTTGCCTGAGAATTAAATAGGGGAAGGGCAGGTGGAGTGGGGGGTGGTGGCTGCAGAGCCCCTCAAGCAGTTGAAAACATTTTCAGTTGTGCATGTTAAGGAGAGGGCTTTAATAGGACTGGTGAGGTCCAAAATGGCAGGATCGGCACCAAATCATTGTTAGATGCTGACTAAAGTCACAATGTTCCCATTCTGCATGCTGTTAGCACAAGTACTGGATATCTGTATTAATGCCTAAAACATGATGGTCAACAAGGGCCAGAAGCCATCAGAAGTGTAACTCCTGCCATGTTTTTTTTATAAATCTCCTGGCTCCTGTAGTGCCAAAATCAGTGGTTCCATGGCGATGAATTTTGTGGCCGAGAACTGCATGTGGTCTGAACAGGGTTCTATAGAAGTTTAAATTAACTAATGGTTTTGGCAGGTAGGTGAGTGCATTGCTGAAATGGAGCCTAACTGCATGGCTGTGATAACCCAATTTAATTCCTATTGTAAATTAAATTATATGCTGTGTTTATCTTACATTTCCATTTGGCATTCTATTTACCAAAGCTATTTTTAAATGACCTGTAACGGGAGGGATTGTGGGGAAGGGGGAATGGTGGCAGTGGCGGGGCAGTGCAATGAAAGCAAATATTTTTAATTTGCTGATATGAAGTTGCATTTCCACATGCTCATCTGTGCAAAATTAAATATTAAAAAATAATATTTAAAGGACTTACTCTGCTTTCTCAGCTTCAGTCTTGAGTTGATCTTCTACCTTGGTTTCTAACTGAGCTTCAATCTGTTGCTATTAAAAGGTAAAAGCTCATTTTACAATTGATGCAGTAACATTTACTGTGGGACCAGGCATTGGAATTAAAACTCTTGACAGAGATCTAAACAATGGCCTCTGATAAAACTGTGGTTAGAGAATTGCAATATGAACACACCAAGACTTCATCTATGAACTGCAATTGAGAGACTATGGTGGGTATTGCAGTTTTCTTCGCTCATCCTCACCAGCTAGCAACTTAATTCTTTTTATTCAGTATCCTGGCATTTAGGATTTATTTTGACACAAGAGTCTAATAAGTTGGGAAGGAGAAAAGTAAAGTACAACCTTAATACTTCCAGCTTACGCTTTTTGCTGAGGTGTTTTTTTCTTCTTCAATGCCATGAGCATATTATCCAACTGTCAATTCAAGTTGGATAGGAAAGTGATTTGTAACAGGTATTCCAAGTATGTTGTTAAACATTTGTTATCTCTTGGGAGGAATTAAATCTGAGATCTGGCTATGATATTTTCTAAGCTGTAAAGAATTGCAAGGTGCTTACCCTCACTTTCCTGAAACTTGGTGGTGTTCCCTCAGGTGTTGGGGGTTCAGCTGGTGCGGATTCCACAATGTCACCAAGTCCCAGGCTGGACTCCGGTGAGCCTATCCTCACTTGGCCACTTTCTCTCTTTGCATCGGACTTCTCTGATGTTTCCTCTTCTTTAGCTTGATCTTCAAACTCTAATTGGACAGTCAATTCCTCAACCTCTGCCTTGCTAATGTCAGGAAGGTCAGCATGGACCTCATCCTGAGTAGGATCAGGCATACTAGCCAGGAGTTCAGTGACCGTCAGATGTTTGGCCCCTTCAACTAAGCCACCTCCAAACAAGGTATTCCATACTATCATGAAGAAACCACTGCAGATGTTATAGGTAAACTGCAAAATGCCAATAAACAAAGTCCAAAAGAAGGTCACTAGGGCCATCACAATCTCTTTAATTGTCATCTTCTTTATTTTTCTGTACTTTTTTCTGATATTTTTAAAGGTGAATATTTTAAAAAAGTCAACAATACTGCTAAGGAATGTTGCAAAGGCAGATGGTGCCTCAGCTGCAGAAGATATTTTCTCAGCCTCTATCCCCTCAACATTCTCCCCTTCCTCTTCATCATCTTCTGACTTTTCCCCCTCATCTGTTTCAGAGATCTTTGAAGCAATTTGCATTTCAAAGATGGTGTCCTCACAGAAGTTGACGAAGAGCTCCATCTTTTCAGACTCCCCGCCTTCATTCACCACATCAAAGATAAACTGTCGCTTAGACTCTTTGACTTGAGGCATTTCCCACTGAGTTTTATTAGCCTCACTAATCTCAAAGTAAATGCGCTCTATTTTCTTACTGGCACCCATGATTTCAATGCGGCCTAAGAAAGGCTGGAAATAAGTGAGGATACTGTCTGCTAATTCTAAGAAGTTTTGCAGCCTTGTGTCATGAGGCACATGTTCAGACAAGTTCGTGAGTAACACAGCTACGTTGAAACCAATGTCCTTGGCTGGCTCTTGGAACCGATTTGCAAATTCTTCATAGTTTATCATTTCATTCTCATCTGCTTCTGAGCATGATAGTAAGAACTGGATCTCAGAAGGTGTGTATTGTTTCTGGCTGTCCATTGCCTTATGGAAGTCCTTCTTTGAGATGAGCCCTCTGGGATCAGTCACATAATCTTTGAATGCATCAGAAGCCACAATGTCCTTCAGTTTTAGGAACATATCAAAAAACTTCAGGATCATTTCAACATTGCTAGATGACTCTACCAACATATCCACCATTTGTTTAGCGATGGTTCCATTCACAACATTTCCTGAAAATAGAAAATGAGAAAATACATCATAGTCTTGAAAAATTAAGTGCTTTTAGTTGCAGTTCAAGCCTGAGGAAAAAATTTATTGCACCTTCACCCCATTTTTTTTGGATGTGTACTTATTGTGTAGATCATCACAAATATAGTATAATGATGAAATCTTATGAATTAAGTAGCATTGTAAAACATCTTACATAAACAAGGGTACTATGCATACATTAATTTCACAATAGGTAACATTAATGGACTTTTAACTGAAATGAAGAAGCAGAAAATGAGAAAGTAGACAACTGGAAAAGGTGAAGGTGACAGTCTGGTATTGGTGATGATAGAAGTCGAAACATCAGGAAAGGACAGGCCAGGTTCACATTGTTTCGCTTTGTTCACTTAGGCAGGAAGAATAAAAAAAAGCAGAATATTCCTTAAACAGAGAATGGCTGCAGAATCCCGAGGTGCAGAAGGATCTAGGTGTTCTGGTGCATGCAGATACAGTATTGCAGGTACAGCAAGTAATTAAGAAGGCTAAAGGAATGCTAATCATTATTACGAGAGGAACTGAACATAAAAGTAATAATGTTCTGCTTCAGTTATACAGGGCACTGGTAAGACCGCATCTCGAATACTGTGCGCAGTTTTGGTCTCCTTATTAAAGGAGGGAGGTAAATGCGTTTGTGGCGGTTCAGAGGTTTACTAGATTGATACTTGGAATGAGCAGGTTGTTTTATGAGGAAAGATTAGACAGACTGGGCTTGTTTCCACTGGAATTTAGAAGAGTGAGGAGTGACTTGATTGAAGTATATAAGATCCTGAATGGTATTGACAAGGTGTGAAAGATGTGGAAAGAATGTTTTCTCTTGTGGGTGAGTCCAGAACTAGGGGGTACTGTTTTAACTGTTTTAAAATTAGATGTTACCTTTTTAGGACAGAGATGAGGAGAAATTTTTTCTCTGAAGGTTGTGCATCTTTGGAACCCTGCCTCTAAAGGTGGTGGAGGCAGGGTCTTTGAATGTTTTTAAGGCAGAGGTAGTAGATTCTTGTTAGGCAAGGGAGTCAAAGGTTATCATAGGTAGATGGGAATGTGGAATTCGAAACACAACCATAACAGTCATGATCTTATTGAATGGCGGAGCAGGCTTGAGGGGCCGAATGGCCTACTTCTGCTCCTATTTCATATGTATGATTGTATGTAGGTTGGAGAAGGACTGATGGGCTGACAACATTAGGAACTGGAAGGAAGGGAGAATAACAGTGGCGCACATAATTGCAGTGAACAGAGAGAAAAGCCTATAGTCCTTTGTGAACTATAGCTAATTATGGATGGATGTAACAATAATCCTACCAAAGTGTTTATATAGAAGTCAAGTCATAGGTGTGGAACAAGTTTATTCAAACCTCAGAGATCGAAATAATCATATTCAGTGACCATTATCCAGCTCTACTTGATATTCTACCTGCAAGTATAATTTCCCAGTCACTCCAAAGTTGAAGTTCACAGGCTAAGTTTAGAATAAACTTAATACATTCCAAAGTTGTGCGTGTGATAGGAGCTTAAAGAAAACTTGTGGCAGTCTGTGGCGAGGAAGACTTTGCTGCTGAGCAGAGGATTTTTAAATTAGGAGCTAGAATGAACAACATTGCAAAACAAACACATACGCCTGCCTATGGATACTTCAAATGAAAAGGAACTTTAATAAGTTGTGAACTTATCTGGCACTGAAATAGCCGCTGAAAGACACCAGGAAATTGTAAACATACCAAAGCTCCATGGACAACACAGCTGACCAACATTTGATGGAAAATATTTGACAAATAGTGAAAAGTATGCAGCATACTAATGACATTAAAAAAGGAAAGCTAACATGATTTGAAAAGCATCAAAAGAAAACTGTGGAACCAACTTGAAGCTTTCAGGGCTTTCTTATATTGTATGGTGTCCACTGATTTGAGGGCAGGAGAAGAGAATGTTAACTGATCACAGTCTTCAAAACCATAAACTTCCACTCCCTCTCTCATTCCCTCAAGTCTATGGCAGCTGCCATGCTCAAACAGTCAGTTTTGTAGACTCACTTTGGCAAATGTAGGAGTACTGGCTAAAATCATTTGGATTTTTTTTAAACACAATCACTGGGGTGAATTTTTGCTTTGGGGACAGGAAATGGAAGCAAGTCTGTTTCCAAGACCTGAACCCACCCCTGGGTGGAAACAGTCAGTTATTGGGATTTTGGCCAGGGCACTGCCTTAATTGGCATGGAGATGTGTTTCTGTCCAATTAAGGTTGGTGGGTGCACTCGCAAAGCTGGTGGGCCAACCAGAGGCCCACTTAGCTTCAGAGGAGCACGGGGCTGCATTATGTGGTAAGTGTCTGAGAGGACGCTTCAACCTGAAGGTGCCCTCACAGTATTTCTTGAAAAATTCCTTAAAAAGTGGAGAAAGCAATCAGGCCAACCGCTGTGGATGGTGAGGAATCCCTCTACAGGCCTTTGGCTGTATCCCCCATATCTGTGGACCTGCCTGGAGCGCTGGCACCCAGGCCTGCCACTGGGTGCCCCCCTACAGGTAGTTGATATATCCCCTTGTTGCATTTGGAAACCGAAGATTGAGTGGGATTTTCCTAAACTTACTGTTAACAAGGGTCTTGATGAGCCTAATTGGCCTGCTTAATGGGGGAGAGCAGCCCTTCTGGCCCTAAAACCACCTCAGCCAAAATAAGTGATGCTAGGAATGGTGTCGGGAAACCAGCATGCTGGCTGGTCTCGGTACTTTTGATCCCCTGTCCACCTCTGTTCCCGAATTCAGCGAGGCTGGAAAAAACCTGCCCACTGTTCTTGCACAAGCGGCTTCCTCAACCAGCACCTGAGCAGAAGCCAAGGTTAAGATGGGGGTAATGTGTAGTGTAGCATGGTGGTCATATTGTCCACATTCCTGCTGGTCATAAATGTTTAGGATAGTCTTGTGGGAGCAAGACATAGGTTTGCGAGATTCAAAAATTAAGGTATTAAACATTAAAGATAGGATTCAATGAAAAAACTGGAACAGAGGGCTGAATTTTATGGGCCACCCACAGGTAGGAAAACAGGCGGATGGACCCACAAATTTGTATGCCATGCCATTGGTGGCATGTCCAGCACTGGCCCATCTGCCCCAACCCACCATGATTTTACAAGCGGCAGGAGAGCCATCAGGTGGGCCATTTGGGGCCCTTAAGTGGGCAATGAATGCAAAATTAAGGGCCTCATCCCATCACTGCTCCGATTTAATGGGTGGCGGGAGAGACCTGTACCCTTCGTGCACCCAGCGGGTTTAACCTTGTGGGCTGATGGTCAGTGTAGGGGGTGGGGGGGGTGTCTCCCTCCCAGGCCCCCTGTGCCAATTGAAGGCTCCCTTCCCACAGTTTTGCCTTTCCCGCGCCCACTCTACCCCCCGGCCTTGCCCAACATACCCCTCTCACCAGGGCCTGTCAAGCTGGCCCTGGCGAGATCCGAGAGATTTAGTGGGTTTGGGGAGCATCCATGGTTCCTCTTCCATCTGAGTCTCCTGCAATACTGACAGTGGCCACCGATCCTGGTGTGGAACAGAGCTGCTGGCCTTCGATTGGTCAGCGGCTCTATAAGGCAGGACTTCATTCTGGAAACGGACAGAAGTCTTGCCTCATTCTAATTAAAGGGGTGTCGCCTGAAAAATTAATGCAGGGCCAGCCAAGTAGAGATGGGCACACTCCCAAAATATACCCACCCTCTGTGTATAATCCAACCCAAAAATAATTTAAGTGGTGAAGCCGGTTAATTGTTAAGTTAACAATGCGTTTTTCAATAGGAACACAGACTTAGGAGCAGGAGTAGGCCATTCTGAACTTTGAGCCTGCTCCACCATTCAATAAGATCATCGCTGGTCGGGTTGTGGTCTCAATTCCACTTTTCTATCTGGCCCCCCATTACCCTCAACTCCCATGTCTATCAAAAATCTGTCTAACTCTGATAGGAAGGAACACATAAAGTAACACACAATCTATTTTACATCAGTTATGATTGCATAACTGATCTGCTATATACAGTGTACACTGCAATAGTAGCAACAACTGGTCAAAGCAAGTCTCTTAGGAATAAACCAGAGAGACAGTTATTGAAAGAGTTAGAGAGAAGGATGACTCAGTTGATCCCAGGATGTAATGGAATGACGGATGAGGAATTTTGCTCCTTGGGTCTTCTCTCTCTTGAAAAGACGCTGATGCAAAATGATGGAAGCATTCAAAATGGTAAGAAAAGGTCTGAACAAACTAAGTCTGAGTTTGCTATCCTGCTCTTTTCAGGATTAAAACATCAGGGCTTCAATTTACATGGGGAAGACAGGATAATGGTACAATAATAAGTGGCAAATTCATCAAAGCCATGAACTTGGAGATTCTGCCAACCTTAACGACATGGCCTCACTTAAATAAATCTGCAGCATCCCCTATTACAACAGCAGTGTTCTTCTAGTGGCAAAAGGTCACAGACAGGGACCCTGTGAATGGTCCCCAACAGTGAGTGGGAAGTGGATATTCTGGCTGGGTAGGTATCAGGAGAGGGGAAAGGCCCAGGGAAAGGATTGGGATACCTACGAAGACTCTGGCTATCATTGGGGTGGGAGGGGAGTGAGGATCTGCTAAAGATTCCTTGTTTTCGCTGGTTGGGAAGTCTAGTACTTGAGGGTATAATCTAGAAATTCAGAAGTGCAATTTCAGAAGGAAACACTTCCACATACAAACGATGGTAGAAGTTTGCAACTCTGTTCTGCAAATGGTAGCTAATGGTAAATCGACTGTTAAATTTAAACCTGATATTAGTAGAGTTTTGACAACCCAAGGTATTAGAGGACATGGGGCAAAGGCGGATATATGAATTTGGGTCACAGATCAGCCATTATCTCACTGAATGACAGGACAGGCCCAATGGGGATAATTGGCCTCATCTTGTTCCTATTTTGGGGTGAAGGGGGGAGGAAGGGGTGGGAGTAGGACAAAGGCTTCTTTGTCAGGCCTAGAGGAGTACTCCTGAGTCACATATTTAAGGTTTCGGTCAAGAGATGCAGGGAACATGTGAGGAAGAATGTTTTTACACATTGAGCAATAATGACCTACAAAATTTGTGGAAGCAGAGGCTCTGAATAATTTCATAAGGAAATTGGATGGTCAATTGAGGGAAATAAACTTACAGGAGTCTAGGGATAGAATGGGAAAGTGGAACTAGTTAGATTGCTTTATAGAGAGCCAGAACGGACCTGATGGGCTGAATGGCCTTCTGTGCCGTAATGACCCTGTGACAAGGAGACCTGGTTTACCTTTTGATTTCGTCTACACCAGGCTCCAGCTTGCAGCAGGTCTGTCTGATGGGGAAGCCAACACAGTTCCCCTACTGGGGCCTGATTTCAGCGTGGCTCCCGAAGACATCAAACAGGCCTAATTTGCATACTTAAAAGCATGATCCTACTTTCTTCCTGCGTGTGTCCCTGCATATCTGCTTAAAAGAGCAGGTTAATATCAGAACATGACAGGAAGAACGGAGGGTTGGACAGGTTTTTTAACTGTCTGCCCCTTGTCTAATTTCTTCCAGTTGTGGAGAGTTAAAATTGGGGCCTATGGGATCATATTTCCAAATAAAAGTGATAAAAGAAAATAGGAAAAGCAGGAGGAGTGCTTTAGCCAAAATTGGTGGTGAAACAAGAAACCTTATTGGACTTCATGAAGGAAAGAGTGTAATGCAACAAATGGGATTCAGGATTATTAGAAATGCACTAAACGAATACTGGTGTTAGATGGACTGAAGGTCTTCTCCTGCCTGAAACAATATTACGTGGTATCAACTGCAGTCAATGTTTTAATCATTTGCATGCAAATATGGTCAAAACATGAGAAATAGGAGCAGCAGTAGATCATATGGCCCATCAAGCCTGTCAGCCATTCAAAGCGATCATGGTTGATCTTTGGTTTCAACTCCACTTTCCCACCAAATCCCCAAATCCCTTGATTCCCTGAGAGACCAAAATCTGTCTATCTCAGCCTCAAATATATTCAGCGATGAAGCATCCACAACGCTCTAGGGTAGAGAATTCCAAAGATTCACAACCGTCTGAGTGAAGAAATTTTGCCTCATCTTAGTTTTAAATGATCGCCTCCTTAGCCTGAGCCCCATGTTCAAGATACCCCAAGCCAGGAGAAACAACCTTGTAGAGTCTACCCTGTCAATCCACTTCAGAATTTGACATGTTTCAATGTGATCACCTCTCATTCTTCTAAACTCCAGAGAATATAGATCCAATTTACTTAACTTCTCATCACAGGATAACCCTCTCATCCCAGGGACCAATCTAGTGAACGTTGGCTATACTGCCTTCAATGTAAGTATATCCTTCCTTAAATATGGAGACCGAATTTGCACACATCATTCCAGGTGTGGTCTCAGCAATAAGCTGTACAACTGAGGCACAACATTCCAAGTTTCATTTTAGTCTTGGTGGTCACTAGTGGTACAACTTGTCCTGCTATACAGAAGATCTGGTCATGGAGGGAGTGGTTAGTTCATGATAGTGCAAGGGCTTGTTGGGTTGAATGAAGCTTTAGTTTTTTCTATTTTTTCATATAATGAGTTTCCTCCCCCCATTCTAGGCCATTCTATTTACCTTCCAGTAAAGAAAGTAGCATCACCACCATGTCTTTCTGTAAATCCAGGAGCTCCTTCAACAACTCAATCTGGCTAGAATCCTGTCGATAAATGTAAAAATATTATGATAGAACTTCAATGCCATCTTGGTACCAAACAAATGAAAGACTTAACATTCCATCTGAATGAGAAAAAAAAATATTATTTAGTTACATTTTATGGCACTAATGAAAACTGGATGGGATGACGAGCAGCTTTATTATTTTCCTGGGTAGTGAATCTATTAGACTATTTGGAGGTAGTAAGGAATTTCTTTCAATGGACTAAGCATTCAAAATAATTTTAAAAAATCACACAAAACAGACACTGAAAAACTGTTACTGAGGCCTGAGCAACATCTCAGATGGTGACTCACGATCCTGGTAAGAATTCTTGAGACACACTAATAAAAATGTTTGGAAACAATATGGGGGTTCACACCCTCTTAGTAAACAGGTTGTGTTTAGTGAGAATTAATTTTTGTTCCTTTTAAAAAGTACACTCACAGGAACACACAATTCCACTCAGTGTACTGATGATCATTCCACTAACACAACTGAAAGCTGATCAGAACGCACTGCAATAATCCTCTGAGACACTCACCAATTATCACAACTAATACCTCTAATGTAGAAAAAACAAATCCACTGGAGCTTCAGAGAATCACGAGAAAAAATGGGAGTTTTAAGGTGGAGAGGGAGATGGAGAGGCTTAAAGGTTAAGTGTAGAAAGCAGGTTGAGGTGGCTGAAAGGATAGGCACCACTGTTAGGATGATGGGAGCACATGGGCAAGGTCAGAGGAAGAGTATGGGCAGAGAAAATTGTAGGACTGGAAGAAGTTGCATAATTCTTGAAGGCTGAAGAATCAAGAGATTTAAACAAGGATGAGAATTTGGTTTGGGGGATGGAAACCAATATAGATCAGCAAGGATGAAAGAGAGGGTTGGGTGCAACTTAAGTGTGGGATAGGGTGCACATAGCAGAAATATGGACGACCCAAGGTGGATGATGGGCCAGAACGGTGCTGAAATTATTGGGCCTGGAGGTGACAAAGGCATTTAAATAATGCTCAGTGTGCCAATCCGGTTGTTCTTAAGAGCGGGCAAGGAGATGTTAGGTCACTGAAGAGGCCCATCAGATTAACTGTCATGAAGGAATTGCAATGTGTTCTCCATCAGTCAGAAATAAAAGAGGATTGACTACCTGCGGGGTGCCATTTTCTGGAGGATGCACTAGGTGCATGAAAATGGTGTGTCAATCCTGCCGCAACTGGTGTTTGATTTAAAGATTAGTGTCATGAGAAGCAATGAAGAGGATTGTCAATTAAATTACCCTGCTACAACTGCCTATCCAAGGAGTTTTGCAGGTATCAGGCATGGTTGCCTAAGTAGTTATACATAAAAGTATTTTCAGATCAAATAAATCCATTAATGTGTGCAAAGTGGCAAGCTAAAGAGAAGTAACAGTAATATTGTGTAACTAGTAGAATAGACTGCAAAGGAAAGATTTGCAGAACTAAAGCCAGGAAAGACTGATGGCTAACTACCTAGAATTTATAGTACTCATTTTGCCAACTGAAGATGCAATAGTGAAGTGTTTAACAATTTATTTTATTATGCCTAACAAGAGATTCAGTGGTCTTCGATCTTTATTTCTCTTTTGAAAATGTTTTCCTATGTAAGGCATAACGTGGTTTCCTTTTCAAAATATAGCAGCTTTCAATAAGCATCAATGTATGGACTACTGACAAGACTCAACAGGTAAAAACCTTACCCACTATAAGAAAACTTCATGTAGATTGTGGGCGGAGAGGCCAAAGAGGTTCTGGGGCATGTTCTGGGGAAATTGGTGAACATGGCAATATTTTTGGTTTGTGAGATGATAACTGCTTATATTAACCACCGTGATTTTGACATTCACTGACTTGAAAGCTGTATTTGTACTCTATTGCAAGACATGATTGCCTGTCACCACAACAACAGCATGTACAAGGCCATGCCCATATATTCATCATGTGATATCTTTTTCTCAGAGAGACAGGAAACACAGAAGGGTGCTGCAAGGCTCATCTCAGCACTTGCCTCATCTACAAAATATGAGCAGGCACTCGTCCAGACTGAAATATTGAAAGGTCTAAATGAGTTTAAGCAGGAAAAATAGGGTGATTCATAAAATGGTTACGGCACAGAAGTAGGAGATTCAGCCCATCTTGCTGGCCCTCTGAAGTGGTAGGGCAGAAGTGATGATTAAAGAAGGACTTGCTATTGCTGAATGGAGGTACATGGTATATTGTTATATTGCCCGTAATTCTCACTGGATAGGCTTATCAGTAAAATTGATCCTTCATAAGCATCCACTGGTGAAGAAGTCACTTGCCTCATTCAACACCAATAATGTAAGCTGGCTTGGACAGTGTTGGCAAATCAGATAGTTGACTGAATGCTGCATTAATGATTAGCAACGATCCTATAGCGGTACAGTTTTCTTGGTTGGTGTTGGTAGGAATTGGCCTCCAAAAGTGCATGCATTGAGAAGCACAGATAGAGGTGGGTGAAAACTAAGTTGCCACCAACCCTTTGGCTGCACACGATTTTGGGCAAATGACAGCAGAGGCACACCTACGCAGGTAGACCCCTCCATAGCTGGTATGAGACAGGCCATTCCTGGCACAAAGGCAAATTTGCTGGGTCTGTAACACAAAGGTGGACAGTCACAGGAAAAATGAACATGTCTTCAGGAGACCTCTAAGGACATTCTTTCAGTAAGACATTACTCATGAGTAGTACATAAGAAAGTACGTGTACTAGTACACGTAGTGTAAGGGGACATCACAATAACACAATGTTAAACATGTAGATTGCCTGGGATCCTTTGAGGAGAAAGGGAAAAATCAGTTTCCTGAATTAGCTATAAATCTGCTTGGTATTGCCTCTCCAAGAAAAGGAGGAAAATCTCGCATTTATATAGCTCTTTTCACGATCACAGAGCTTCCCAAAGTGCTATGCAACCAATCAAGTACTCTGGAGAGGTATTAACTGTTGTTATAAAGGAATTAGAGGGAGGGGAAAAGGAGAGTGTGCACTATGGGAATGTGCCCACATTGTGGCAAGGATGTATGAGCCCTGTACTTCCCCCTGCACCCCCCCACCCCACCCAAATACTGTATCACATAAATAGGTATATTCTTCACTACAGGGTTTATAGACACAGCACACCTTGCTTGTAAGGCAGCAGCTAGCATATTTTTGCTCCCCAAAGCAAGTTTCAGAAACCAGGCCCAGGTACACATTCTGATTGGTACAAAGCAATGAGGGAAACATCAGAGCGCAGGCCTTCTGGCTGCTGCTGCTGGAGGTCATGTCTTCATGGCCATCCTGTGCCAGAGTTGTTCACTGAGCAGAGTCCCAGCAATTTGAGGCAGTAAAATGGATACACTCCTCCTACTTCAGTAAAATAGCTGCAATGGGCTTGTTTCATTGGACATTGTGGGGAGCTCTAGGAGTCTTGAAAAGCCAACTCTCTGTCTCTTTTTCCTGATAGATTCCCCAGGCACAGGGCAAATGAAAATCTATCCTATACATAAATAAAACCAAATGCCCAACCTATAAATATAGGTATATACCTTTTCAGATGATAAACAAAGCAGTTGTAAGCAAGCAAGCCATCTTCAGGAACCAAGTTTTCACTCTATTTTCTCCTCCAAACAATTGAGGGGGCACTTTTGATACTGTGAGCAAATATACATCAAGGTGCTTTCTAGGAAATAGGTAATCACTTACATCATCCTTTTGCTAGAGGTCATTAGTAGATTCAAGAACAATAACACCTTCTGTTGAAAGATACTTAGAAAGGTATTTGATTGGGAAAATGGGTGCCATCAATGGCACTAGCTGGTGTTGCATGCAGGTGCTCAGTCTTCTGCTATTAATGGTATCATGGGATGTAAGAGGGCACATTAATCTATAAATAAGCAGTGAACTGCATACTGATTGATGCTACTGAAGTCTACTGTTAGTGCCTGGAAGCACCCAGAGTAGTGACCATCATGACAAAATTGGCTTTTGGACATTGCTCTTTGGCTACAGGCCAGGTGTTGGGAGCTAACACAAGTCAGAGACTGAGTAAGCCTCATGTATACACTATTTCTCACCGAGATACAGATAACTGATAGGTCAGCATTACTTGCAGTGCTTCAGGTAGCAATCCTTAAATCCTCCCTCCTATCCCTCCCTGACCACAGTCTCCTGCTCCTTATCCTCTGTGCCCACACTATTGTGGTCAGCAACAAAATGTTGCCAAAGGACAATCTAAGTTACCTTCCAGCTCAGTGCACCTCTCTACAATTTCTCTGTAATGCATTCAGTGTGAATGAATTTAGCAAACCATTGAACCAATATTTCCAGGAATCATTCCAGACTAAGTTTGAACATTCAAGATCACTTTAGTTGATACTACAATTGAGATTTCTCCAGGATACCAGCTGCGTAGGAGGGAAATGTACGTCAACCTCATCTAAGGGCACTTGTTTACTGCCTTTTTCGGAGATCAAGCAGGCTAGAAGACCAGGTAGTTGAGATTGATAGGAAGTCTAGCTCTTGCCCATGAATCATAATTCTGAGTTGTTTTTAATTCAGACAGTAACTCACTGCCTTAATCACATACAGAAGAAAGAAATGCAAATGCCACCCAAATATTAAGGCACTACCTTTTCAAGCAACAACTGCTCTAACATAAATAAACCTTCAGATATTGGTTTTTCTTTTATTTAAAATGCTCCTGAAACTATACCATTAAATTAATACATTCAGTATTCAAAAAAAAATCATGATAAGCTTGGTTTTGGTAAATTCGTGTAATTTAGTAGATGATGTTTAAAACTTACCTCATGCCGTGTTTTAATCCAAAAATGTTCCTTTTTTGCATGATAACAAATAATAAATATTATACATTAAAATGGCATCACACCTGAGGTTATACAATGACCTTTCCTTTTATACTGTTCAAGGTGAAATGACATGGCCCATTCCCTTTCATAAAGGTCAATCTGACTTTCCAAAGCTTACACATGAAGAAAAGCAAAACCAACACATGTTTCAAAGAGATATTGTAAACTAAATGAAGGCCCTTGTAAATATTTTGGACGTTTTATTATGACTTCAAATACAATACTGAATGCTAGTTTGAAATTGTAAAAAATACTGAATATAAATCTTATTACTCATTACCTTCCTGAGCTACCATTTAAAGTATTAATATCATGATTATATTTTAACACGAGAGGATATCATATGATATGACAATGCGCCCGCAATCCAGTCTACCTGCTCTCAATCATGTGGAGTGATCGAAATGAAAATCTCCAGACAACACACAGCTCACAAGCAATGGTGTTGGCCGGGGTGGGGGGGATCTATTTCAATAGTCAATCAACTGAAAAAACAAAAGGGGGCCAAGTGAAATGGAGAGGTCTCCATTATTGGTTTTATTCCAATGATAATAGGTGTCTACTTTGTAGCATCAATATTTTCATTTGGTACATTATAAGAGGGAAAATTGAAGATTTGTTTTGTATGGCAAACAAACAAACAATGCCTAAAGCTCACAGCTCTCCTAGAACTATGTATGATCAGGAAAATCTCTGGGAATCTTAGCATATGGTAGATGGGGTGACTACTGTAGAGTAGAACTCTTTCTCAGTAGCAACTAGTTAGGACTTGAGCCTATCTGTAAATTACTTTATCCAGCTGACAATCTCTTTTTATTGCTAGATTATTAAGAATACAATTACAAGAACAACAATTATATTTGATATTGTGTATGCTGATCATGCAGACTTAAGTGTATGTTGTTAGGTTAATTTGCTTTACCTATAAGACATTAATGGGGTGATAGAGATTGCAGATCTCCATTCCATCGGATTCTCACCAGTTCTGGGCCCTGCTCTACGGGGAGGGGGGGAATTTTTGCCCTCTTTGGGCAGGACTGGTGGGTGGGCCCGGGACCGGCCACGAAACTGAACGCGATCGGGACTTGACTGTAATTTCATGCTGACGAGCCAATTAAGGCCCGCCCAGCGTGAAACATGGCTCATCACTGGCCAGAAAGGGCCGAGCGGGGCAGGGGCCTGCCAGCTGCCAGGTCCAAAGGTGACCCGGTGGCTGATCAAAAACCGGCCCAGGCAGCCCCAGAAAGACTGCCAGAGAAGGATGCCTGTCTGCCGTTGTAAAGATGGACTCGAGTGTGGCAGCAAACACCAGGTGAGAGGGCAGGTTGGGTGGGCACTCAGCCCCCCGCTTTTCTGATGAGTGCCTCGCTGTCCGCCTGGAGGAGGTGGCTGCCAGGGGGGGCACCCTTGTCCCCAGAGATGGGAGGGGCAGGCCACCACACCTCACCAAGAGCGCATGGGAGGAGGTGGCAGCCCTAGTGAGCAGCCATGATGTGGTGCGGTGCACATGGTTGCAGTGCCAGGAGTGCCTTAATGACCTGCTGAGCTCAGAAAGGGTACCATGTGGCATGGGTCAGTGTGCATAAGTGCTAAGCCGGAGCTGGCCAAGGGGTGAGCCCTGGCTGCTTGGACTGAGTGCCTTGTGGCTCGAGGGCCACGACTCGGATATGCCTTGCGATGTGTTCCTCAGCTGGGGTTGGCCAGTCTGCAATAGCGCTGCAGGTAGAGAGTGGATTAATCAATGCTCCACTGTCCTTTCAGGAGAAGAGAAGCCATAACCAA
Source organism: Carcharodon carcharias (assembly GCF_017639515.1). Classification (NCBI taxonomy): domain Eukaryota; kingdom Metazoa; phylum Chordata; class Chondrichthyes; order Lamniformes; family Lamnidae; genus Carcharodon; species Carcharodon carcharias. The sequence continues at coordinate 8,078,008 of NC_054500.1, forward strand.
GCAAGGAGGGCATGTACAGGCGGAGGCCCGCCCAACTTGCTGCTGCTCTCCTGGTTCGAGCAAGATGCCCTGGAACCGGAGAGATGCCACGCTTCCTGTGCAACTAGGCATGGAGAGGCAGGGGTGCCACACGAAGGTAAGAGAGCAGTGCACAGAGATGATATTTTTGGATTGTGCAACATTTCTAGCATAGTCTCCTCATTGATGGGAGCCTCGAACCTGGAGTCCCCATTGATCATTGAAAGACGATGGCACCGTGATGCAGATCTCCATCGTCTCACCAGGGTGCCTGGCATGTTGCAGGGACAGTCTGATGACTTTAGCTAATGACATGTTGCTCTTCTCCCTTTTAGGTTCGCCAGCAGGCATCTGATCTGCAGACCCCCAAAGGGCCACACCTGACACCAGAGGACTACCAGGTGTTGTTTTCACCTGCGTCACACCAGTTCTCTGAAGCAGGCATCAGCGCCTCGGTGGGCATTAGAGTTGGCAGCTAGTACCTCGGTGCACATTAGTGAGGGCACATCAGTCGGGTTGGAGCTCTAAAGAGCTTCGGTATCTAGGTGTGTCTTAGGATGTACGTGTCTTAGGAGCTGCCAGGGTACCTTGCACAGACTTGCAGAATTTGCGTTCTGTAGTCACACACAAAGGCACCCAGCTGACCGGCTGGTGCCTTGATGGCCACATCGGTGCAGCTGATGGCACTCTGGACGCGGGGCAATCCAACAATTGCTGCAAAGCTCCTGGCGCGCTCAGCCTGGCCGGTCTTGTCTGTATGGTAAAGAATAAAGGTCAGGACCCGCCTGAACAGAGCTTCTGTTACCAGCTTGACACAACTGTGGACAGCTGATTGGGAGCCTCCGCACAGATCACCCACTGACCCCTGGAAAGACCCAAAGGCATAGACGCTGAGGGCCACTGTGACCGTCAGAGCCACAGGCAGGGGGTGTCCACCCACACAATTGGAGCTGATCTCGGATCCAATCAATCTGGCAAATGGAGGTCACGCTTTCCCTTGAGAGACGGAGCCTCCTTTGGCATTGTGCCTCAGACACATCGCCGCCTGTATATCCTGGCAACAGGATTCTGCGGCCCCTTCCACCTTGGACTACCTGCTGGCCCTCCACCCATTGTGCCTGCACCTCTCCTCCCTTAGGTCCCTCCCCTGGATGATGCATAGGGACACTTGGCCTCCCCTCCCTTCTGCCCCTCTCTTCCTCCTAAGAGGAGGTGCCACCAGCGGAGACCACAAATCCCATTATCTGGGTAAAAGAAGGCTGTCTGATACCTAGAAGGGTTCACGCGGTCTGAATCCTCCAAGGGCCTGGCAGACACCAATGGGGCCTGAAAACACTAACAATGAGGCCCTGAACAGAGATGAAGCTGCTAAGTACCAATAAACAACCAGCTGCAAACTGTTTTCAAAGATCCTCACTACTCACACTGGCAATGCTGCTGACTCTTTTTATCATGCTCTCGGATGAGATTTGTGAAAATGTTGGCTGGCTGCCTGCCCGTCTTGCCTGTGCGACGAGCATAAAATTGCATGGACAATGGAAAATTACAGACAACTGGACTGTTAAGGGCCTTAAGTGTCCTGTTAATTAATGGCGGGCGCTGCTCCAGCATCCGTGTGTGCCCGACAAGCGAAATATCCTGCGAGCACGCGATGACATCGGGACGCTCACCCGATGTCATCCCGCATTATTTCACTCCCGTTCTAGTTGGGCACTCACCCGCCCGCGGGACAAAAAATCCTGCCCAATTTTTCCATGGAATTAGGTCTGTTTGATGCAGCCACTCTAAGTAGTTGGGAATTTGTTTGTGCATATAACAGGGGCATGGAAAAGATTCATGTTATTTCCAGCCCCTGGTGTGCTGGCTGCGAAAATCAGCAGGCTCAGGAGAACCGAATGGGAAAATTGGTAATGTAGTTAAGGCGCATCAGCTAAAACTGGAGCAATAGACAGTAAGAAGGAATTACTCGCCCTGTACAGACTACAATCTTGCCTGTGAATCATAATTCTGAGATATTTTTATTGCTATTAACTTTTTAAAGAATGCCCTGAGAAATTATGCTGGTATCACAATGTCTATTAGATTTTGTGATTGTAACAACAGTGAAACAGCCAGTGTTTTCCATCATTATTCTGTGAAACTGAAAGCAACTTCTGGTGTTTGCACATGCACAGTTCAACATAAAAATCCAATAGTTGCTGTCAGTGATTCCCCACTTCTCCACAGGAAGTGAAGCCTTCATAGGTGACAATCAGTTAGAAATCACGAATTTAATGTGAACTTTATGTGATTAGCGTTACTATAGAAACCCTTGAGAAAGTCACACCTTGTTAAATGAGATGTAACTGAGTTTTTAATGAGTACTAAGTCATAGTTATTGCTGGACAGCCTCTCTAGTTTTGAAAAATTAAATGTTTGTGCAATGGCAAATTTCTCCATTCTATGCTGAAAATAACATAGAAATGTTATGATATTTCAGCTTCTACCTCAATCTGTTGTGTATGTCCCAATTTTTATTTCCTTTCTGCAAAATTAGAAAATGTGAATGATAAAACTTGCTTTTACTGCCTGAGAGAATGCTTCAATGTGATTAGCTGCTTAGTCTGTTTAATGACATCCCACCCTGGCAGCTGGTGGGAATTAAATTCAATTAATGAATCTGGAATTGAAAGATAGTCTTATTAATAGTGACCATGAAACTATTATCGATTGTTGTAAGTACCCATCTGGTTCACTGATGTCCTTCAGGGAAGGAAATCTGCTGTCTTTACCTGGTCTGGCCTACTTGTGACTCCAGACTCTCAGCAACGTGACTGACTCTTGACTGCTTTCTGAAATGGCCTAGCAAGCCACTCAATCCAAGAGCAATTAGGGACGAACAACAAAATGCTAGCCTTGCCAGTGATGCTAACATTCCATGAAAGTATACAAAAAACCCCCACTGCTGCTGAACGGCAGAGTTTTCCTATAGCTGGCTTCAGAATGAAATTAATGTTGGGAAAAGTGAAATAAATGCCAGATGCCAGAGCCAGAGCCAGATATCCCAAGATCATTTTGGGCAGTCTTCTTCAAGGCCAGTGGCGAATGCATCTGACTGCAAAAATCCAGGGCCACCTCTGTGCTCATAAGTGTATAAAACACATCTTGTAGGTCAAACTACTGATTGCACATAAAGCATGATGCAGCAAAGTGTTTTTCAGGTTCAACAGAAGTCCAAAACACTGCAGTAAAGTTATCTTGTGTTTAAAAGTTATGATTAATAATTCACACAAGCGAAAAATAAAACTCTCAACAAATGCAAAGGAATCCTAGTCATTGTTAACTCTCAAATTAATAGAATGTCTCACAAATGATGGGGAATCCCAGGTATTCTTTGGTTTGTGAAAAGGTGGTATGAGTCACTTGCATTTGAAGACTTCTTAATTTTGTAAAAGATCAGCTTTAGCTCTGTTACCACTGGCGAGATATTTGTGCAATCAATTAGGGACCAACAAATGTAGGGCTAACGGTTACAGACAAACATAACAGACTGTAGTTTTATAGCATCACACTAGGTTGTTTGTTCGTTTGCCATCACAGTTTGGTCTAAAATTATACCACAAATCCCAAGATCTTTCAGGACATAATCCCATCTAACAATCATTAATAATATTTGGAAAAAAAATTACAAAAAGGGGTTTTAAGCTTAAGGTGACAAAGTGGTAAAATGACATTAATGTTCATCCAATACACTGAAAAACCTGATGATAATTTCTTGTTCTGAAATGATACAGATACACTAAAGGTTAATGCAAAGATGTACAATGGATTATTCTGAAGCAAAATTATACATTGGAGCAAATGGAAGATAAACAATAATATAAATGGTCATTCCTTTTGTGTGTTAGAGACCAAAGCAATTGTGCAGTTAACATATCAGCCTGATAGCCTAGAAGTAATAGTGCTGGCTTCATTACAAGATGGCTGTGAGTTTTAGTTCCAGAGCTGGCCCATACTTAAACTTGTTTACAATAATAGTGGTGAAATGCAAAAAATCTCAACATCACAAGTGCTTCCCCTGTAGGATAATAATGGAGTATTGGTGACTGCTTTGCACTCCTGGCAGAAGATGATAAAGTGCATAGAAAGTGGGTGGTGAGCAAAATTAGGCACAACATACATGGTCTGATAAACTGCTACACATACATGAATGAAACTTTCGGAGAACAGAAAGTATACTGTTCCTACATCCATTTCATATTTTTTTTTTATTGAAAGCAATCTGCTAAAGGGACATTTAGATACCAAAAATTAAATTTCACTCATCTTTCAAATTATTTTAAAAGCAAAGACATGAACCACATCCTTTAGAAAAAGGTCAAATTATTTCTTTCACAACCACTAATTGACCTAATCTGTTCTTGTTATATGCTTGGCAACATTTTAAGCCTGATAATGTGAAGTTGCCTTTGAGGTAATAGTAATTGTGAATTTGTTTTCGTGCATTATTGTCTTGGCTAGACAGAGGCAGTTACTTCAGTAGCTTCCCACTGTTTTCAGTGAAGCAGAGCGGCATTGCAGTAAGAAAACTGGACTTAGCAGCCTTTCATTCAGGTTAAAAAAAAAACTTTTAAAAAAACCCTTCTAATATGGTACACTGCTAAGAACAAAGTCCCAGTTCCTGAAATGGATGCTTGACATGTGTACCTTCCCTCCCCTGTGTTTTGTGATTGGCTATTGAGGATACTTAAATACAACTTATATAAAGTGCCTAAATTCAACGGTGACTTGAACATTTTGATAGAAAGCGAAAGTTAAGCCTGATGTATCACTGAAACAGATAATCAAAAGGTAACTACGGAGTTACGTGCCCAAATGAAAAATTAAAATGACAGCGTTTATGGCAAACGATTTGCATGAGATGGCAGCTGCGGTACACAAAATTCTTACGCTATTTCTGGATCTTCGATTATCAGGCATCTGTTATTCATCAGAATAAAAATGATATTTAGACACTTTGTGGGAAATGTTTTGAATTCATTCATCTTCCCTATATTTTTCTTCTAAAAGTACATAATATTTTATTCCAACACACTACTTCTACAGAAACAAAGCCTTCAAGTTTCAGATGGACTCCGAATATTTTTGCAGAGTAGCTCTTGGAACATAGTTATTTCCCCAGAAGTACCTTTGACAACATTACTGCTGCAGTATTTCCATGGACATTCTTTGGCAGCAATGATGGCATTCCATATAACTTCTCAGGGCACATTTTCCCTCAGAAATTATAATCTAAATTGATTAAAACAATGTACAGATTCTAGTAAACATTTATACTTTAAAAAACGCTGTGTTACAATCTTGGTTCTGTGAAACCAGTGACAATAGTGACCAATGAAAAGGCTTGCAGATAAAATATTAAAATCCTTCCCTGATAACCAGTCTGCAAGGCAAAATATGATACTATTATGGGAAATTTACTCGCTGTTATATTGACTCTGGCATTCCAGAAAATTCTATACTTCTTGTCTGGTCTTTTAATATTTTACTTCATGCATTTCAAGGGTCAAGAATAACCTATTACCATAAAAATATTGATATTTCAGTACTGTAATTACTATATTACTTATTAATAATATACACCTTCCTGAATAGAAAGCTATGCATAGTCTTACACTTCCTGCCCTTCCTTTTATGTTATTCCTTATTGTGTGTTTGTCATTTCCTTCCTTGATTTCCCCACCTTCACTGATCAGCCATGCAGTTTGCAGCCATGATCAACTTCATTTAAAAATCTCCAACTCATTAACTGAGAAATAGCTCCAAAGGCTACTTTTCCCAGCTAACTTCAAGACAGGACACTGCAGTTTTACCTTACTGCTTATTAAATTAACAAATTGGCAACATTACCACTTTTCGTGAGGGATAAATGGTTGCACCTATAACAAGATTTCATGTCAGCCCTGACTTACACTCTTATGGAGTGTAATGGACGTTATAGAAAAGCAGAGTAACTTTTAGATAACTGAATCTTAAATCAATATTGACAGCGCTCAACAGATTGAACCCAGATTTATAAATACATTATTTCCTCAACATTGGTGAATGCTTTAGTGTCTTATTTGATGAAATAGTCACTTTTAATCTTGTCAGTAATGTCATAATTTATGGCTTAGCATTCACTCAGCAGTCTTATTAGAATTTGCTGTCAGAAGCAGCACACAACACTAATAAAGCTAAGCTCGCTATAACAATGGCAATGTTAGATAAATATAGGGTAAACAGCCATTGACTACGCGCAGGACTCTTAACAGTGCCAACTCTGAAGGATTGAAGCTATTCTTTTTATCTAGGATGAAGTAGCTAATTAATAAGATAAACACAAGTTTTTGATAATACTGTGAGGATCATCCCCAAACAGGTGGAGCTATGATGACCAAAACTGTATTGAAATTGTTTCTTCAAAATTAGCAAGCCAATATGTGCATTTACTTTGGTTACATGTTTGAATTAAGAAAGAAATCAGGAATACCCAATTCAGGTTAGAAGTATTGTTGAAACTGACTTGAGCTGGGGGCCTAAACTACCATCACAGAAGAAAACTTCAACTCAGCCATCTGGGCTGCAGCTGAATTGTGAAAAGACTGCTCCAATACACTGCACCACTCCATCCAGGATATTATAGAAAAGCAGAATAACATTTAGATAAATGGTTCAAAAAGGAGTGAAATTAAACTACGATCATTTGTTACTAGAATAACCCACTTACCTGTGCAAGCTTCATCATCATGTGTGCAAAGATATGAAGAAAACCAACAACTGCATCCCACAATCTGCTGTGAGCCAAGCTCTGCTGGTTACCAGTACATGGACCCTACAACAGAGTTTGATATATTGTAACTCATATCAAGTCCCGACAGACCCGCGCTCTAATGGGGCTCTCACTCTGCCATGTATTTCGGTAACGTTAATAATTAAATTATAAAAACTTCTTATTTTTAAATAAGAACATTGGTTATTGATGGTCAGCTAGCAACAACTTGCAAAAGGCATGTTGTGAATGAAATAGAGAAAATGTGGTTTAACTGGAGCAGAAAAGGTTAAGTTTAATATCTGATGGACATTTTAATAAGATGATGGCCGATGCTTCATTACCTGAATATATTCAGTAAGACTGTTAAACACTTGTTTAGCTACTGCCATGGCCTTGGAGAAGTTCCTTTTCCCTGGTTCATCAACAACATCTTTCCCAGAGTAGTACCAATAGAAATCACTGATAGATTCCTAGGCCAGACAGAGACAACAGGATCAGAATAGAGTCGGAAGAATTCCAAACAGCTCACCTTTTCACAAATATAAATTATTCTCCCTTCTTTATGAATAGAAGGCAGACTTTCTTTAAAGTGAAGGAATACATCTATAATGAGGGAAATATCTTTTCTATAGATTCGAGATGGAAGCTATTAATTCTTCCCTTTTGAGTTTATTTTTGCATTGTGCACACGTGCATAGTTGCAACTATATTGTACATGTGCACCAAATATGATGTGTGCTACATTTAGCGAGCTGAGGTTGAATGGGCTATTACAGTTTCCTCATTATAATCTTCAGCCAGATACAAGCACCCTGAACTTCAGAACGCAAAAAAAGTTAGTACCTGTAGGCGAAGCAGGTAGTCGACAGTGCAAATAATGATGTTGATAGTCGTGGTGTTACCTGTTTGAGTTCTAAGGTAATTTTGGAAATCTGAAATTGAAATGCATTTTCGATGTTAGTGTGGCTCTTCCTTAAGAGTAACATTTATTTCAATTTCTTATGTTTGTGATGATGCTGTGAATTTTGTTTAGACTTCGGTGTACTGAAAGTAATATTTACTCTTTTCTAGTCAATGCACTACAACATCTATAGAAAAACTTTACATTGTCCAGAATTGTTACAGGCACTAAAATATGGATACAAAACAACAAAGAAGAATAAAACAGGAGAGCTGTGATTTTACTCATGCAGATCCGGCATGTATGTTATTATTAGCATAGACAAATGGTAAATAAACCTATCTACTGGCACTTGTTGCTTCAGAATTAACTGTATTTTTAATCTAACATTAACACTTAGGAACCAAACTGAAAAAAAGATTGTTGAGTGTTGGGACAGGAATACGATTACAATGGGATTTATTATTGTTCTATATTACTACATCACAACACTTCTAATGTTCTCCATTGGATACCAAGCGCTTTGACATGTCTGGTGGTCATGAAAGACATGACATAAATGAAAGCCTTCTTTCCTCAGAGTTTAATAGCACAAGGTAGACATTGTTATTTCTTTGTTTTGTGAAATTTTCTTCTCTGCTCCATTCTTTCTCCCATTGTTGCTTCAGTATAAGGCAATCACATGAACTAAACTGATTGAAGTAGGTTTATAAAGGAAGATTTGGTCAATCCAAATTAATCTGATGTTCAATAAACTCTGACTCTAAACTTGTTTCCTGGGATAGACAGAACTCATTCCAGTGTAGCTCTCACCAGTAGTTAGCAAAAAGTGTTCCGTTGAGGACAGAAACTTAAAGTCAGAAACATGCTTTAGATCAGTGTTTTTCAAACACTGTTTACTACTGATTGGACTTAGAAACCCTGCACTGGTGTAAACTGTTCAACTATTACACATGGTAAACTTCCACAACACATTGAACATTTGATGAAACTTTAAAATGCTGTTGGAAAATATAGCAGCTTAATGGATGATCTAAATTAACTTTCCTTAGATTTTTCATCATTTTCTCACCTGCTTCTGGTTAAACTTTTCACTAATTCACTTTTGTTTATGAACCCAGATGAAGCTAATTTTTATTTAATGAGAAGAAATACTTTGACTTTTTTCACCAATTAATTAAATCCTGGGAAAACACTGTTTAATTCCTACTGAATATGAATTTCAAAGCAAGACATTTTCTAACTGTTTGATAACTAGTTAACCAAAAAAAGGAATTGTCGGAGTTGGGGTGGGGGGGGTGGGGGTTGGAATTTTACAAGCAGGCTGTGGACCCAATCCCAGCTTAAAGGTCAGGGAGAGCCTGCTGCCAAATTGCCAGGTTGTCCACAGCTATTTAACTGGCTCAAGGCAAGACTTCTGCCCCCCATCAAGACCCCCCTCTGAGAGCTGCCTGCCAATCAAGTTCTAGCAGCATGACCAGGAGCAGCGGCCACTACTGGGACTATAAGCAGTCCCTGAGGAGGAGATGCCATGGGGCCGGACACCCGGCTAAGTCCGGGGTTTTCCTGGAACCAGGCTGGCAGGCGCCAGCAAGAGGATTGGAGTGCTGGATTCAGCAGGGCAGGATGGGTAGACGCACAATGTGGCGGTGGGGATTCCACTGGGTACAGGGTTCCCGAATAGAAGGCACCCCAACTGGCAAAGTTGGCCTGGGCACTTGCTGCCTCTGGTAAAATACCAGCAGCAATGACAGAAGACACCATTTATTGGCCACTTAAGGGCCTTAATTGGCTCATGGGCCACCTGCGCCTCCCCAGCCACTAGTTAAATACCAGTGGCCACTAATAGGTCATGGGCACAGTGCCACCACCACAGTGCCCAAATTTACAGCCCTCACCACTTCCTTGCACCTGTCAGCCGATTCCTGGGAGGAAGGGATGGGGGGTGTAAAATTCCACCTATGAGGTTAGAATTAACTTCTATGTTCAAGTAAAGACATAGTTTCAGTGCTATACATGTTGGACATTTATAAGCCTCATATACAATAACTCAAGGATCCTGCACAGTGGCACAGAAAATGTCAAGGGTGAAATGTGCCATGCTGCTTATCGAGCGTAGTCTTTTAGTACTCCAACTCCCTAGGCAGAATTTTCCCCCCTTTGGGGTGGGGGGGGGGGGTGATGTTCAAGAGTGGGTGCCTGACCCCAAAGTCTAAAACACAGCTACATCTTTAACTCCACCAACATCTTTGATTTCACCGTTTTGCTTTGATAGGTTATTCCAAATGTTTATTAGTCTTAAGTCAAGGGTTTTTAAAAAAATATTCCATTTTAAATTTACCTCACACTGATTTTAATTTATGTCATAAGGCCTTGAAGTTATAATGTGGGTTCATCACATCCATATAATTTAATACGTCTACAATGAAGTCATATTCTGGGTTTATTCTTTCCACATTATGTAATAACTTTGCAGTCAAAAAAGAAAGCTGGGTGTAGATTTTTGTTATTGCTCTTGGCTTTACACTTGGAAACATTTTTGTTGCCTTTCTCTGCAGCCTGTCCAGTTCAAGTTATTGAATAAGATCAATATTTTAATTCATCAATATTTTAACGAGTGAAGGGAACCACATCATTAACGAAAGGTGAGGATATGTGTGAGTTACATAAATTAATTTGTGTTTAGTTCTTACTTTTTATTTGATTGATTAATTTTCAAGAAGGTTAACATTGTTTAAGTGTGTTATTTGTTTCACACACATTTGCAGCCCCGTTTCAACCTACCTCTTCCAATAAGACTGATGACAGATTTCCAGCAAATTTTGATAAAATAGAAAATCAGACAATTTTTAAAACATGCATTTTGATTTAAAAAACTTGCAGGCTTCAAATCTTTAGTTCTTTCTGTTTATGTATTTTTTTCTCTGTAATACATCAGAAACTCCCACTGTAACACTTCAATATTGTTCAATTACTTACCTCATCCATTTTTTCTGACTATTCAAAGTGCTTTTGGCTCAATTTCTAAATTGTCTCAGTGGATTTTCCACCTCCAAACAAATTTACCATTCTTAGACCAAGACAGGTGGGTAGTAACCTTAATTTGAGCCAGATGGAGGGGATTTTAGTTTCAATTTGCCTCCCTCCCTATAGGTCAGCAGCCAGTCTCTGATTGCTACATTCTACTGGCAACCAAACTGGGAACTGCAACTAACTTGGGAGGTACTGCCGAAGGAAAATTGGCTAATTGCCACAATGCATCTTAGGTGGTACACACGGCTGCCATTGTGCGTTGGTGGTGGAGGCAGTCAATGCTTAAGGTGGTAGATGGAGTGCCAATTAAGTGGGCTGCTTTGTCCTGGATGGTGTTGAGCATCTTGAGTTCTTGGAGCTGCACTCATCAAGCCAATTAGAGTATTCCATCACATTCCTGATTTATGCCTTGCAGTTGGTGAACAGGCCTCTGGGAGTCAGGAGGTGGTTTTTTTTCCCTCAGAATTCCCAGCCTCTGACCTGCTCTTACATATATATATGGCTGGTCCAGTTCAATTTCTGGTTAATAGTGACCCCGAGGATGTTGATGCTGGGGATTTCAGCAATGGTAATATCTTTGAATGTCAAGGGAAGGTGGTTAGATTCTCTCTTGTAGTCTTGTAGGAGATGGTCACTGCTTGGCACTTGCGTGGCATGAATGTTACTTGTCACTTATCAGCACAAGCCTGAACGGCCTCAGGACTTGCTGCCTGCAGGCAAGAACTACTTCATTACCTGAGGAGTTGTGCACTCATCTGCAACCATCTCCCCACTTCTGACCTTATGATGGAGAGAAGGTAATTGATGAAACAGTTGAAGATGGTTGAGTCTAGCACAATGCTGCCAGCAATGTCCTGGGATTGAGATGATTGGCCTCCAACAGCCATAATCATCTGCTTTCGTGCTACGTATGACTCCAGTCAATGGAGAGTTTACCTGGTTCCCAATGACTTCAATCTTTCTAGGGCTCCTTGATGTCACACTCAGTCAGATGCTGTCCTTGATATCAAGGCAGCTTTTGTCCATGTTTGAATTAAGACTATCATGAGATCTGGGGACGAGCGGTCCTGGAGAAACCCGAAATAAGTGGTGGTGAGCAGGCTCTAGGTACATGCTGTGTGAGTGCACTTCTAATGATATGTTCTATCATGAGAATTAAAGAGAATTGAGAGGAGGCCAATGGGGCGGTAACTGGCCAGATTGGATTAGCCCTTTTTTTTATGGACAGGACATACTTGGTCAATTTTCCACTTTGTCAGGTAGGTGCCAGTGTTGTAGCCAAACTGGAACAGCCTGGCTAGGGATGTAGCTAGTTCTGGAGCACAAGTCTTCAGTACTACAGTGGGAATGTTGTGGGAACTCAAAGCCTTTGCTGTATCCTGTATGCTCAGCCATTCCTCGATAATCATTAGTAATTTGAATGGCATGCATGATTGTGGAAGCCTCAGGAGGTGGCCATGATGGTTGAAAATGCTTCTGCCTCGTCTTTTACACTTGATGTGCTACGCTCCATCATCATTGAGGATGGGGATAATTGTGAAGCCTCCTCCTCTTCCCATTCATTGTTTAATTGTCTACCACCATTCACAACTGGATATAGCAGGACGGCAATAGCATTCAATTGTTCTGCTCAGAGAGCTTAGCTCTGTTTATAGCATGTTGCTTCTGCTATTTGGCAAACATGCTGTCCTTTGCTAAAGCTTCACCAGGTTGGCACCTCATTTTTAGGTGTTCCTAGCATGCTCTCCTACACTCCCACTGAACTATGGTCCCCTGGCTTGATGGTAATGATAGAAAGAGGGATATGCCAGACCATGAGGTTACAGATTGCAGTTGAACACAATCCTGTTGCTGCTGTTGGCCCACAGTGCCTGTCAATGTATCAGTAATTACATCTTCAAGGTCCAATAACAATCTTCTTGTTGATTGGCAATTACATTAAGACAGGTGATGGGCATTGGCGCACCTATAAATGGGTACAGCTGTAACACTCCAGGGTGCAAGGGACTGGGAGAGTTTGCTACACTGCAGAACTGTCTTGAGAATAAATCTGCTTGAAGTAAAAGACTAGCTTTGAACTCCTTCTTCTACAATAAGCACTTATTATGAGTAACAGTGCCTCATGGATGGCCACTGTTGAGCAACTACCTGTGTTCAGAATCTATCCCAGTTGGCATGGTTGTAGTGCCACACAACATGATAGAGGGTGTCTATAAGAACACAATCTAGAACTCTATGGTACAGCACAAAAAAACACTAGAATGCTGTCCTAAAGGTAATTAAAGGATTGGTGTTGGTATGAACAGCAAATGATCACAATAAGGGCAGAAGCAGGAATTAAAATCAAGTAATTCTATTTGTTGATTTTCCTGCCTGGCACCAGGTTTAACTGCACTGTTTTAATAGCCAGGTATGGCTCCTAATTGACTCAGATAGGAGCCTCATTAATATATGCTAATTAGGGTTATATGATGTACACAAGAACCCAATGGAATTTTGAGTAGGATACTTGTGCAGGCACCTCATTCAGTAAAACATGTAAGGGAAGAGACAGAGATCCTAGAAATTAAGTTTTAAACTTATTTTTATGGTGCTGGGGGTGCAGGGAAGCTGTGCAGGGCTGAGCCCCATAAAGAAAGTCTGGATTGCTGCTGCCCCAGGTTCATCAGTATTCCTGACCCTGCCAAATGCTCCACACCTCCCGTGACTTACTTGTGTGTCAGTGGGTGCCCTGTAAGCCATCCATTCTTTGCCAGCCAGCTATCTCTTTGCACCCATTTCAGGAGCAAAGTTGACTGGCCAGAGGTAAATGGGACCAGGCAGTTAATGTCAACCGGACCTCCCACAGAGACTCTCATATCGGCAGCCTGTTTGTCTTCCAATGCCCTGTGGAACGTTAAAATTCCCTCGCCCGTCTCGGACTTTTCTCAACTCTAATTTTCCCTGAAGTCTCCAACTCAAATCGGTCACCTGCAGTCTGATCATCAGCAATTAATTTCTTATTTTGTATTCCATGCCACACAGCTGATTCAGAACTGTTAACTCTGGGCAATATTTGCTACAACTTCAAAAGTGCCAAGTTAGAACTTATTACAAGCAACAGAACTTATCCCCAAGAAATTCAACCTTGAAATAATTAAACACTGGCTTACAAGAGAGGAAGAAATGCTTAGCTTTTCATATATAAATTTTTTTTAAGGAATGAAGGTGATAATAAGGTGGAAACACAAATATTGTATACCATTATTGTGTCCTTCACAGAGCAATTGTAGGAACCTGAAAAGGTCTTGAGTAAATTCATCATCTGACATCACCTTCTCACCTACACAGAAAAACAAATTATTATCCTGCAGCAGAATCATAATCTTGAAAATGACACACAAGGAATTAACATCTCTTTTAAGTAGGCTTTTGTTAGTAAAGAAATTACGCACCAAATTATAACTGCTTCAGTATCAAGCCATAGAAATCTATGTAGTGACTACATTGTTGAGGTAAAACTAAAAAAGAACTAACCTACCCACAGCACTTATGAAAATTAGAAGATGTGTGCACCATTTTGTCCAACCCACACTCTCTCCTTAGTTACCTTTGCAGTTGGGAGGAGAGGCAATTAGAATGCAAATAACTCTTTAGTATTAATTTGTTCATAGTGTCAAACAGGGATCAGATAAAGAAAAATCATCATTAACAATAACAGACATGAAGAAGTGGTGAACTTGCCCTGGGGTTTTCCTGCTCGTCTATTGTAAGTAGAGAAGTCACAGAAATTGCAGAAAAATGTTGAGGCAGTAGAATGGGAGATTCCCTACACAAATTCACCCTGCCCACACCGCCAAGTGTTCAGTATAAATGGAGCTGCTACAATGGCTTAATGGGTTAGCACACTGAAGTATGAGCCAACAGAGATATCCTGGAACATCTAATTTTGGACACTCCCTCCAAGTAGAATGGTACATGTTACCTTACATGTGAATAGTAGGATTCAATGTTACTTCATTATTGGGCCTTGGGCCTCAATCACGTGGGAACAGCATTGCATGAGGAGAGCAAGGAGGTAAGTAGGGCACAATCGGGTGACTGGGAGCGTTATAGCCTAGAGGCAGAGAGAGAATGGCAAGCATCAGAAGGGGAGGAAATTCTAAATCGCTGGTGGGTGGGTGGGAGAAAGTGGGGAAAGGATATCATGGTAGGAGATGGGGCACCTGGAGGTAGCAGAAAAGGGAGGTAGGAAATTTTGGGTTGGGAAGAGTGTTAACGCTTTGGGGAGCCTGGATTTCAGACCTGGAGGTGAAGGATATTGGAGATCAGGGATGGTGAGCCAGGAGGTCAGGGCCCAGAAGGAGAGGAAAAAGGGGTGAAGGAACCTTGGGGTCTGCTGTGAAGTGAGTGTGAAGATAGTTCAGTGTGGAGTTGAGAGGAATATTCCTGGTTATCCTGAATCCACATTTAGAGGTGAGTAACTTTCCTTCTTTATTTCACTGAATGCTGTCAATGATGGAACTGGCTGCTTCAGGGCAACCCAATCTTGGAGCAGGGATCTCAATTAGGCAATAGGTCTCTTTTTATATATGCAGAGGGACCAATAATGGCTTCAGGTATGGGTCTGTCCTTAACCCAAGACGCCGAATAGTGTATTTTCAGTCAGAAGTGGACGCGTGCTTCCTGCCTGCTGATTTAAGAACTCAGTATGCTAGGTAGCATTTGATAAACAGGGGCTAAGCACCCTGATTTCTAGGTACCTGAGTTTGATTCCTAGTTTGTGCTGAATTTATTGATCTTAACACAGGTGGAACCAGTGCATTTGGCCTCAGTGACTCTTGGTGAATGAGGGGGGAAAACAAATCAGCCAGAGTTTCTGCTGTTGACGGTTATTCATTGATTCCCACTGCAAGAATGTGCAGATAGGTATTGGATGGGGGAGACATCAGGCTTGGTCGTGATACTACCAATGGTACTCTCAATCCAGGCTAGGCAATTGGGCAGAGTAGTGGAGGCCAGTGGACATCAATGGAATAGCCTTCAGATGAGAAGGGAAGAAAATGGTGGGGAAATAAACTGCAGTTTAAAATCGCATCTACTTTTATTGATAAGTTTCACCCCTGTAGTTTACAATCTAACTTCCTCACCATGAACTGAACAGCTCCAAACATTAGTTTTGAGTGGTAAAATAACCCAGGTGCTGCCAGTCTGTCTGCCTTCTGCTTCATTGCACTAGTTCCTGGGACTGATGGGTGGCTGCAGCTGAGAATTAGAACTGATTATGCACACAGCCCATTGGTGCATGCATAGTTTTCCTGTTTCCCAATCACATTAGCTTATAATCCACAAATATTTTCCCTAAATAGAATCATGACCATCTAGATATGTCAGTCAGCTATTAAGATAAAGAACCAAAATCACACAGCAGGTATCGTTCTCATCAAAAGTAAATAGTTGGGTAAGGTTCACAAATATGAGTTTTGAGAGACTTTTTGGGGTGGGGGGGGGGGTGGGGAAGTATATGTAAGTCAAAATCTCCACCACAACTCTGTGCATTTGT
This sequence comes from Carcharodon carcharias, assembly GCF_017639515.1. Lineage (NCBI taxonomy): Eukaryota > Metazoa > Chordata > Chondrichthyes > Lamniformes > Lamnidae > Carcharodon > Carcharodon carcharias. Next base: position 8,094,295 of record NC_054500.1, read on the forward strand.
TATCCGTCACAACTGTTCAGATGTTAACAGTATTCAACCTCAGCAACAACAACTAGTGAATTAGTAATTTGTTTAGAAACAAATTAGGACTGAAATGTACATATATACATTTATATAAGAGATCTAGAAATCTATAGGACAACTATATTCTTATGCTTTAGATGTTTAAAACCATCTGCGTTTCACTCCCATGGCTTATGTTTACTGTGGTGATTTACAATGTCATGTGACTGATTATGCCATTTCAACCTCATTATGTCATCATCTTATGGGCTCCCTCACTCAGTGCATCAATTTCAAAATTTACAAATTCCTTGAAGACTTCATTCTACGCTACCTCTACAACCTCCATCAGCTCTACATCCAGCTTACAAATTCCTCTCTTCCGACCTGTGCTCCATGACTGGTGACAGTCTTCAGCTACTATGAGCTCAAGAATCTTCCTAGACAAATATTTCTGGTTAACTTTCTCTCTATCCTCGGAGATCCCGAAACCTCTCTTGTGGATAATGCCTCCAAATGCCCAGCTGACTCTTCTCCCAATTAGTGTGCTTGGTTTCTGATTCCCTTACCCCACAGAAACAATTTGCAACATTTCATTAGATCAAAGGCACATTAGAAATTCTGTATTGCAACAAATCAGACTCTGCATTCTCCTAGTTTCCTTGCACTTCTATTTTTTTTTTCTAAGCCTCAACAGTTTCCTGTGACAAGATGAGATCAGACATGAAGGAGAGATAGTACTCTGCTGATGATGCACTACTAAATTAACACTGGCTGTTTAACTTGCTGTAGCTCTGTTGTTTGTACATTAGTAACACTGACGATGTTAAGAAAATCACTTCAATAAGAAAACGTTAAAAGAAAATCTGGGCAAAATTTTCATATGAAGTGGGACTAACAATCAATCCCCAGTGCAATTATAATACATAATGAGGAGAATTGAACATAAAAATAAGGATGTTATGCTTAAGTTATAAGGGCTTAAGGACACTGGTGAAAGTGCATCTCGAATACTGTGTGCAGTTTTGGTCTCCTTATTTAAGGAAGGATGTAGATGCGTTGGAGGCAGTTCAGAGGAGGTTTACTAAGCTGATGCGTGGAATGAGTGGGTTGTCTTATGAGGAAAGGTTAGGCAGACTGGGCTTGTTTCCACTGGAGCTTAGAAGAGTGAGGGGTGACTTGATTGAAGTATATAAGATCTTGAATGGTATTGACAAGAATGTGGAAACGTTGTGCTTCCTCGTGATGAGTCCGGAACTAGGGGTTGTCCTTATAGGACAGAGATCAGGGAATTTTTTTTCTTTCAGAGGGTTGTGTGACTTTGGAACTCTCTGCCTCAGAAAGTGGTGGAGGTGGGGTAACTGAATATTTTTAAGGCGGAGATAGATAGATTCTTGATAGGCAAGGGAATCAAAGGTGATCGGGACTAGATGGGAACATGGAATTCAAAACTCAAACAGATCAGCCATGATCTTAACGAATGGTGGAGCAGGCTTGAGGGGCCGAATGGCCTTCTTTTGCTCCTATTTTGTATATTCAAATGTTTGTATGCTCGTAAGTGCACTTTGAAACAAAAATAATAGATTGCTCACTTATAGCTTAGTGGACATCATTCTTTAAGTAAAGGTATAACCCACATATAAAGGTTGTCCAACCCATCTGGGAAGTTAGACCAGCAGGCGTATTTAGACCTACAGACCAAAATCATCATACTTTCTGTTTCCCACCAAAGGGGAATGCAACCTCCACAACCATCCTTAGCTCTTCTGACAGTAGGCATTTAGTACAAGGTTTGTAGGTTAGATACTCAAGTCTTATTTTCCTTACAACAGAATGAACTACCTATCTAATTATAGAAAAATATTTTTATAATTATTTTATCATAAACACAATGCAATACGCAGAGGTCCCAGGAGTGGCCACCGTTTGAATCTGCGCTGCTGGGACTACAGACCAGCCGGCTAATCTGATTGATTGGCAGCTCTCTAAGGTGGAACTTTCTCCAGAGATGGGGGCAGAATTCTTGCCCTGAGCCAGTTAATGTCCCGCCGAGGGTAAAATGGCTATGGGGCAGCCAGCTTTATCACGGACAGGCTCCCGACAGTTTGGGGGTGGAGGGGGAACATGACGCCCCGTAAAATTCAGCCCTATATCTGAGGAACTGATAACAGAAAACTTACAGACATTTCCAAAGGTGAGAGAGATGGGATACATGGGTTCTTTAATTTGAAGAATGATTACACTACCTAAGTTATATTTACCTTAATTCGGTTCTTATATGCCAACATCTTCTAAAGTAACACCTCATCAGAAGGAGGGCAGACCAATATGCCATTTCCAACCTACATATGAAAAGTGTTATGCTCGATGTGGGTTACCCCATGGGGTCACTCTACAGGTATACATCAAATAAAATGATGGTTGGCCCATCACTATCACTGACTTTAGCAAGCATCTTTTGCTAATACTGTTAAATAATTTGGAAAGATCAATGGAATCAGTCAACCAGTGCATCAGGTTGCATGTGGAAGAGGGTTGTTTTTGTAAAAGATTGTTTTATTTTCCCCTAATTGAAAGACTCCAACTATATGTTAAAGCTGGAACAAGTCACTTGCTGCATCCTCCAGCTTGAGCAATTTCTGTCAGCAGTGACCACACAGACGCTCCTGACACTAGCAAACGTTTCTTTGGCAGGGAGAGAATGATAATTTGATTACAGAGTTATATTTCCCAGTGAAGGTAAAATCTATGGCAAACTATTCAATAGTCTTTCTAAGGCACTGTTCTATCATCATAGCAGTAGAAGTTTTTAAGACATTTATAATGTGGAACATGTGGTCCCTTCGCGATCTCTGGGGTGCTGGATGAAAAGAAACAGCAACTTCCTTAAAAAGCAAAATTTCAAAATGACCTCAGACAGGGGTTTATAAGTAGATGAAAGGCACTAATGGTCTTCATGAGCTATGGTGATTCACAAATTAAAATATGGAACTCACCCATCTGGCTTGCTCTGCTATTATAAGGACATAAGGAAAATTTAGGGCAAGAAAAGATTGTTTTTGGCAGTTCTTCCTGTACCCATGCTCTTCCATTATGGTGTCTATTCTCTATGTTCTTAAAGATCTACTGCCCTGCCTGTCGATCATTCAAAACATGCATTACTTTTTGAGCTCTTTATCGGCTTAAACTTAATTTCACTAATTTAAATTGCGTCTGCCAATCCTACTTCCTATTCTGGGTTTCTTTTATCTATACTATTTAATTTTTTGCACGATTGATCCCTTTCCTTTAACCACTTTCTTTAGATTACATAGTTTCAGCAACCCATTCCTTTCCCTTTGTGGATTTACTTTACACTGAGGATGCAGTACTAGCATCTCAGTACCTTACCAATTCTTGTACATGTTCATGATGTGGTGGTGGTAAGAGCTGAATACAGGACTAAGTGCAATCTGTCCAGTCTTATATAAAGGCTTAACATGATATCAGATTGTGCACTGGATATATATCTGGAATTTTATTTCTGCTGCACCAATGGAAAATAACTATTACTCCCAGGTCCCTGATTTTTCCTTGTAATGATCAAATTCTATTCATTCTATGCTGAAATGGCCATAAAGTTTCAACCTAGCTCAATATTTTACAATTTAATAATATGTATCACTTGTAGATTCAATAATCTAACCAATAAATAGTTTCATCCACCAGCCCCCATGCCCCCATCGCCCCCTCACAACCTTCTTGACTTCACATCTTACAATTATCCCAACAGGCTGGCTGTAATACTCTGAAGCCAATTAGAGACTCCTTACTGGAAGGAGTAGATATGCTAAAGAGCAGTGGGAGATCAATGCAGGAATGCAGGAAAGTATAATTGAAAATCATGCTGACAACTTATATGACAAATATTATTGGGCTGAATTTTACTGGCTCCCAGGAGATGGGGGTGGAAGGGTGGTGCGGGCAGGCGGGGTGGTACTGGTGGTAATTGTTAAAATCACTGGGAGGTTAAAATCACTGGGAGCCATGTGGGATTAGCTCCCCGACCACACTCCGTGTTGGGAAATTTTGCTGTTGGCAGGGCCGGAGTCGGACAGGCAAGGCCTACTTAACAGTGCTGTCTACATTTTATCGATGGTGGATGATCCGCAGCCATCCCACGACCCCGCATGAGGAGGCTGCCAGCTAAATGGAGGTGGCTTCCAAGTGGCAGCCAAGGTGCAGCGGGGGGATGGTTTTATAAGAGGGGGTTCAAGGGCAGGGAAGGAAACCCTCTTGGCTCCAGCGATTTCCCCGCAAGGTCTTCCCATTCAAGCACTTGCTCCTGTATTGATTTTGAAAGATTTTTTGCCTACCATCTGTAAGCTGCAGGGCCTCTGTCTGCCTCAGCTGTCTGCCCATTTGGTAAAATTCACACCACATTTATTCATGTAAAAGGACCACTTAATAATTGTATATTTTGTGCTGGGTTTGATGTTTCACCTTGGTGTCAAATAGACAGTCAAATGGAAAGAGCTGGTATGTGAGGAAGAGGGCAAGGAAGTGAGAGATTGTGGAATTGTCCAGGTATAGAGTTATTTGAGGATGGATTGGTTTGTTACTTTCCTGTAATTGACAGGACTAGAAATTTTACTATGGACATTTGTGGCACACAAGTGTTCTTTGATGCATTGGAAATACCACAGGTGGCTTGTGATCATCATTGTTGGAGCCGTGGCTATTTGTGGATTGTCCTGAGTCCTATTGCAAAGCAAAAATATGCAGCATTCAGCAACTATTGCACATATTAAGGGTTGGTGGTCTAAAGTTCCTGGAGCGATCCAGAAACCTGGAACATGTTTGAGGACATCAGCTAGTATGATCTGTCAGTTATTATCAGGGCATGCACCTCATTGTATTTATGTGTTGTTGCATGCCATATAGATTTCATTACCAGGTGCTGCAAAGAGAAGCCCTGGTCTTCCAGCAGCTGAACTAACTGGTACTTAGGCAAGTCCCTCCTTTAATCCCTTTATTTGGTGTAGTGGATGATTGAAGTACTGTAGTGCCCAGTAGCCACTTATTCCTACCAGCAATTATGGGAGATAAATTTCAATTTCAGCAGGGCACGAAATGTACTATAGCAGACTGGCTGCCCATTTTACATCTTGACTAATTTTCCGTGACTTCAGTGGAATGGAAAATCAAGCAGGGTGTGTAAAAGGTGGCTGATCCTCTTCTGTCCATTTCATGCCCTGGCCAAAGTAAAATTTCAAATAAAAACAGGAAACGCTGGAAAACCCCAACAGATGTTTCGAGTCCGCATGGCCCTGAAGAAGAGTCATATTGGACTTGAAACATTAACTCCATTTTTCTCTCTCCACAGATGCTGCCAGAACTGCTGAATTTTTCCAGCATTTCCCGTTTTTATTTCAGATTTCCAGCGTCCGTAATATTTCGTTTTTATGAAAGTAGAATTTCGCCCTATTCCAGAATCTCAAAGCTGAAATTTATTGTGTACCATATTGCACATGCAAGCATAACATTAGTGGTCCAACTGGGCTTTTACATCTTTCCTGATAATTACCAAGTTAAATTTCACAACATGACATTGTGGGATCTGAGCTCACAACCTCCAGGGTATTAGCTCAGTACAGTAACCACCACAATAGTACTCCGCTCAAAATGGATCAGCCATTTCAGGTAGGTAACTGTGGAAAGTAATGAATGAGAAATTCTAATATAAAAACAAAAAACTGCAGATGCTGGAAATCCAAAACAAAAACAGAATTACCTGGAAAAACTCAGCAGGTCTGGCAGCATCGGCGGAGAAGAAAAGAGTTGACGTTTTGAGTCCTCATGACCCTTCAGCAGAACTGGGTGAATCCAAGGAGAGGGGTGAAATATAAGCTGGTTTAAGGTAGGGGTGGGGTAGAGAAGTGGAGGGGGGTGGTGTGGTTGTAGGGACAAGCAAGCAGTGATAGGAGCAGATAATCAAAAGATGTCACAGACAAAAGAACACAGAGGTGTTGAAGTTGGTGATATTATCTAAATGAATGTGCTAATTAAGAATGGATGGTAGGGCACTCAAGGTATAGCTCTAGTGGGGGTGGGGGGGCATAAAAGATTTAAAAATAATGGAAATAGGTGGGAAAAGAAAAATCTATATAAATTATTGGAAAAAACAAAAGGAAGGGGGAAGAAACAGAAAGGGGGTGGGGATGGAAGAGGGAGTTCAAGATCTAAAGTTGTTGAATTCAATATTCAGTCCGGAAGGCTGTAAAGTGCCTAGTCGGAAGATGAGGTGCTGTTCCTCCAGTTTGGGCTGGGCTTCACTGGAACAATGCAGCAAGCCAAGGACAGACATTTGGGCAAGAGAGCAGGATGGAGTGTTAAAATGGCAAGCGACAGGGAGGTTTGGGTCATTCTTGTGGACAGACCGCAGGTGTTCTGCAAAGCGGTCGCCCAGTTTACGTTTGGTCTCTCCAATGTATTTTAACACTCCACCCTGCTCTCTTGCCCACATGTCTGTCCTTGGCTTGCTGCATTGTTCCAGTGAAGCCCAACGCAAACTGGAGGAACAGCACCTCATCTTCCGACTAGGCACTTTACAGCCTTCTGGACTGAATATCGAATCAACAACTTTAGATCTTGAACTCCTTCCTCCATTCCCACCCCCTTTCTGTTTCTTCCCCCTTCCTTTTGTTTTTTCTAATAATTTATATAGATTTTTCTTTTCCCACCTATTTCCATTATTTTTAAATCTTTTATGCCCCCCCACCCCCACTAGAGCTATACCTTGAATGCCCTATCATCCATTCTTAATTAGCACATTCATTTAGATAATATCACCAACTTCAACACCGCTGCGTTCTTTTGTCTGTGACACCTTTTGATTATCTGCTCCTTTCACTGCTTGCTTATCCCTACAACCACACCACCCCCCTCCACTTCTCTCTGCCCCCACCCTACCCCACACCTTAAACCAGTTTCACCCCTCTCCTTGGATTCACCCAGTTCTGCTGAAGGGTCATGAGGACTCGAAACGTCAACTCTTTTCTCCGCCGATGCTGCCAGACCTGCTGAGTTTTTCCAGGTAATGAGAAATTCTATTTTCTCCAATTGTGAGCTACCACGTAAAAATATATTCATGAGATTGCTGCACAGGTAGAATGCACCAGTGTCATTTTCTTGATTTCTCCAGTGATGGCAGGCTATCAAATACAGCAGAAAAAGCAAGCACAAGGGTTTTTTTCTGCCACTAAAATATTTTGTTGACTGCCATCATGCTAATGATATGAATTCGCTTTCTTCCAATACAAAAGCAGCTTTTAGAAGGCATACTGAAAGTTCAGGTCCAATCTGCAGTTTGCTTAGTTTTAAATGGAGGAAATGCCAGGGTTACTTATGAAAAAGAGGCTAACCCTTTCTGCCTTTATCAGGCAACCCCTTTTTAAAAAAAGCAATGAGAAAACACAGCAGATGCGCTGACTGCCATGAACACTACATTTGCACTAGCTGCTGGAATCAAAGCAAACTTCACTTAGCCTAAATTGTGCTTTTCTCCTAAAGTGAAAATTTAGCCCACTGTTTTTCAACAATATTAAATGAGGAAACGTAGTAGCCACTCAATATGAATGGGGATGAATTAGTTACAGACAGTAGTAATCATGATTTTATGAGGTAAAATCTACTCTATGGAGAATGGATAAGTAGATGAGTGAGAGTTCCAAAGATAAAAACACACAATGCAACACTCCTTTTACTGGCAATGCTCATCAACATACCAGAACCGTTTTGTTTGCCTTCTGAAAAATAGATTAACCAATAGGGAGGGTTAAACATCATTAACTATTGTACTTTTAGCACTCATCAAATCATTTAAAAGTTACTGCCTTCTCACAAATGTTTTAAAATAACTCAGTTGTTAATTTTAAGGCACACACACACAACTTGCTGATGTTAAATACTCAACTCACAATAGAAACTCTCACCTGGCAATGCACTGGATCTGGACATGTTCAAGATTATAAAATGTACCAAGCAAAATCAGAAAGACATTCATTCAAAGTATTATTAAACATGCACTGCAGATCATAATTAACCAAAAAATCAACTATCTGATCAAAACAATGAGATGGCTTTTTAAAAAGATTAAAATCAATATTCCTCTTTATAACAGTTTATTCCAAATGTAATTTTAGTTCTGCAATTTTATGTTAATTGGCTTTATCTTTTAATGCCACATAATCCTGTATTGCTTTCCAGAGATTCAATACTTGACTCCTTCATTAATTTTGAGAAAAGTGTTCCAGGAATCTTGGTTATGTTATTTTTTGCATAAAACAAATATTTTATTTTAAAATCTCATTGAAAACTACTGAAATATTCTTGTGAATGGGAAAGCTAAGCTGCCTTTCTCTAGTAACTACCTAACCTGTTTTGCTAATTAGATGACAGTGGTAGGCAGACATCTTTCATGACATCCTCAAACTCGTCCAGACTGAACCAGCCAGATCTGGACCCTATAAATTTCATCCCAACTTTGGCCAAACGGGGCCCTACAATTGGCCTCAGTGCCCTTAAATTAGGTTGGGGGGGCGGGGGGGGGGAAATCAGCCAGAGTTCTTCAATCCTGGTTGCTGTCGAGCGATGCATAGCCGAGAATCCAGTTGTGGAGACAGTGGGCTGAATTTTGCCGTCAGCAAGCAGGGGGCGGGGCCTGCGCGCCGAAGCACAAAATGACGTCAGTGTCATCCCGCCCTATTTAAATCTTCAGGAAGGCGGTGGTGCAGCAAAATCAACTGCCGGCCCGCCGACCTGTCAATGGCCAATTGAGGCCATCGACAGGGTAGTTAAATCAATTAAAGGCCCTGCCCGTCCAATCTTAAGGTTGGCGGGCAGGCCAGGAGCCCCGGCGGGGAATAGAAAATACATGAAACCTCATCCACTGGCGGGATGAGGTTTCATGTCGGGATTTAAAAAGTTGAATAAAGTTTTAATGAAATTTATTAACATATCCCATCTGGTGTGACATTGTCACCATGAGGGGGACACGTTAAGGATTTTTCTCCTATTTTTAATGCTTATACAACTGTCAGCGATCTCCCTGAAGCATTACTTAGCCTCAGGGAGATGTGTGTTCTTTCGTGCGCATGCGCGAGAGAGCGCACTCTCACATTTGGGGAATACCCCCCGCCCACACAAGAAGCGCAAAATGCTTCCCGCCGGACATCACGCTGGACGGGCCTTAATTGGCCCGCCCACTTAAAATGGCGGCGGGACCCGCTTCTCTGGCAGAGATCAGCTACCCGCCCGCTGGAGATTGCGTCAGGCCCGCCCGCCCGGTAGGCAGAAAATTCTGTCCATTGAGTGAGTTTAAGGTTGGGTTTGACTGTAACACCAGTCAAATAGCTTGTTGGCATTCAGGCTCTGGTACTTATGGAAAGGTGAAGAGGGACTAACATGGATGTCTTGCTGATTTTAACAGCAAGACATCATGATCAATTTTTAATTCTGTTTCTCGCTTGATAGCCAGGCAGAAGAGCCAGCATGGTACTGAAGCAGTCGGTGTCCATATGCAGCAAGATCTGGACAACATTCAGGCTTGGGCTGAGGAGTGGCAAGTAACATTCGTGCCACACAAATGCTAGACATTGACCATCTCCAGCAAGGGAAAATCTAACCATCTCCCCATGACATTCAATAGCATTACCAACACTGAATCCCCCACTAAAAACATCTTGGAGTTTACATTGACCAGAAACTGAACTGGACTAGCCTAATAAATGCTGTGGCTACAAGACCAGGTCAGAGGCTAGGAATTATGCCGTGAGTAACTCACTTCCTGACTCCCAAAGCCTGAGCGCCTACAAGGCATCAGTCAGGAGTATGCTGGAGTACTCTCCATTTGCCTGGAGGAGTGCAGTTCCAACAACACTCCAGAAGCTTGACACCATCCAAGACAAAGCAGCCCAGTTGATTGCCACCACATCCACCACAATAAGCATTAAATCCTTCCACCACTGGCAGCAGTGTGTACCATCTACAAGATGCACTGCAGTAACTCACCAAGGCTCCTCCAACAGCACCTTCTAAACCCGTGGCCTCTACCACCTGGAAGGACCAGGGGCAGCAGATGTCAGACCACCACCTGCAAATTCCTCTCCAAGTCACATATCATCCTGACTTGGAACTGTAGCGCTGTTCCTTCACCGTAGCAGGGTCAAAATCCTGGAATTCCCTTCCTAATAGCTCTGCGGGTGTTCTTGCAACATGCGTTGCAGCAATTAAAATGGCTCCCCAGCCACTTCTCAAGGGCAAAATGGGATGGGCAATAAATGCTGGCCCAGCCAGCAACACCCACACCCTGTGGAAGAATAAATAAAAGAGAATGGAAAAATTGGATTTAGCGGGATGAGGTTGGGGCTTGGAGTCTTGTCTTGTGACTGAAGTTTTAGCCAATTTGATCCACTCCTGCTCGCTATGGGTGGGAGGAGTGGTGTAATAGCAACTCCTGGGTCTATACGAAGAATCAGGAACATTTAGTAACATACTACACTTAGAACACCCATCTAACGGCCACATTATTGATGGAGATGAGTGGAAGAGGGAGTGGGAGTGGGGGAAGATGTAGAGACTGGAATCGCAGAAGTGATGGTTTTCTGCAAGTGCCACTGAATTTAACATCAGGACCCTATTTAAATTTTTGGAAACTGGCTACTGGCTGCAAGAGCAGATTAGCCAACTAGCAGCCCTCCGAATCTGCCTCCCATTTATGAAATTTTAAACTCATTGCCTGACCTGGGTGTTTAAAATTGCTCCCAATATGTCTGAAATTGAGATATTTTTAAATAGCAAGAATTAGTTAAAATTTAATGTTGTGACTGCAGTGAAGTGTACTCTGTCCTGAAGTACAAGATGTGGACATTTCGCATTGTACCCTAAATGGCGAGCCCTTCACCTGAATATTCCATGGGGAAAGTGGATGTTCCCAGAGATAGAAAAATCAGAGAATCAGCCATTCTTGCTTAACATCCAATAAAGATCTAAGAATAAGACTGCCTGACTGCCCTTTCAGCTAGAGAATGGCTTGTCTTTTCAACAGGAGGGGAAATTAATAAAAAAGGGGAGAAAAATCTAACTTTGATTAATTCAAGTTATTGCACTATGAGGAATAGGCGAGTTACCAGTCTTGTTATGAACTTAGAAAAACAGCTTTACACTTCCCAAAATGTATGATTATCTCTTGGAAATTTTGTGTCATAGGCACTGTGCTGCAAATTGACTTGTACAGGTTTTGGCTTTGCTGCTTTGTTCCTACTGGGTCACTTTTCATCAGATTCAGAAGCAGCAAATTAACATCGAGCTAAAGGCTCTTCAAATCTCAGTAATACCATCTGGCCAGCTGTGCACTGCATACATTTACTATAAGCAAGTGGCCAGAGGATCAGATGCTGTTTTGTTGGTTTTGACCTGCACAAAGATCACGTGAGAGAAAAAAAAACAAGAAAAAAACCTAAACAATCATTTACCACTTTCACGTTTGATGACTGTGGACCAGAGAAAAGTGAAAAAGAAAAAAAGGACGGAAAATGAGTAAAAAATAGAAAACAGAAATACAATCACAATCATTCAATAAATTTTATTGAAATAAAACCAACAGAAACAATTATAACCTGGAATATACTGGTTAACTGATCTACAAAGTTACACAAAAAGCCAAACTCAACAAAGTGAAGAAATTAAAGTAAAATATATTAGGATGTTGGGTATAAGTCTGTTGTGGAAACAATAGATTCTCTGCCTCACCAATGCTTTTACACAACTACACCACTGCTTTTACACAACATCAATGAGAACGCTTTAATTATTTTCTCATAAAGAAGTTATAGGCCAGAACTTTTCACTGAGTGGGCAGGTGCATGCCCAACCCACACAAATGTAAAGTAACGTGTGATGATGTCGGGCAAGCATCCCAACGTCATCGCGCACTCGCATAATATTTCGGTTGGCGGGCATGTGCTAAACTCGGAAGCGCGCCCCGGTTGACATTTAAGAGGGCTATTACGCCCATTAATGGATTTTTTGCTGCCCGTCCAACGTTATGGTTCACGGGAGGGTGAATCGGCCAGGTGGCCTTTGCATTTCTCAGGAAACCTCATCCAAGGGTGGGATGAGATTTCCGTTATTAAATTAAAAAAAAATCTACGCACAGAATTTTTATAATGTTTATGCTGGTGTTGCGTGGACATTTTTTTTCTGGATATAAAAATATTTGACACTTTTGGAAGTCTTCAGCTCCCTGAGGCAGCCCTCTTGCCTTCAGGGAGCTCTCTGTGAGCGCTCCCCTGTGCCGACTTCAGTGTTTGCCCTCCCCTAACCCAGGCAGTGCTGATCATATCAGCAAGCGCTGCATGCTGGCTGGCTGTTAATTGGCCAGCTAGCGTGAAATTGCAGTCGGGGGCCAATCGTGGGTGGTGGTCTGTTCTCAGGCTGCTCCCTGGCCCACTGATTCCGTCCACATGCTGACCTAAAAACCCTGCCCATAGTTTCACAGGTATAATTTTGTTATTTCCACATTTCAGATTTTTTTTTCACTGGTTTATTAGTTCTGAGGCATAATACATAGCTACTTACTGGTCCCATCTTCTGTGACCATGCCTAGGCCTTCAGCCTTATTCTGTCTTTCAAAAGCATTGAGATCCAGCACACTGTGAACAAATAATTTCCACAACTGATAAGACGCAGGACTTGAAAAGTTAACAACTTTATTTACTCTACATTTCAACGACCAGGATTTTACGGCCCCGCTGCAGTGTGTCTCCTCTCCAGCGGATGCGGCGAGCCGCTGAAATCTCCATTCAGTTGGGCAGGACTGTAATATCCTGCTAGGTGGGAGAGGCTGTGAAATCCTGGCCAACATCTTGAAGTCTAAGGGCATGGCAGAACACTTGAGGATTTCATTATTACTAAGTTTCTGCTCTTGACCTGGCCCTGGTGGTTTTTTTTTGGTGCTGCAGTTCTTTTTGTTGCAGCATGAAGGGTATATAAAGGTATATAAATAGTTTCAGATTAATGCCTGAAGCAGAGAAAGATACAGGGCTATGGGGAGAGAGAGAGAGCAAGTTGTAGAGTTAGTCTTCGATTGGTTTAGCAAAGGGCAAGCACAGACATTAGCAACGTTCCCTGTAAGCTGGGTGGCTGTGCAGCAACCTGAAAGTTCCCGCATAGGCAGCACATAAGTGGCTCCCTTTGCGGTACTGCACAGCTGTGCAAATAGATTTAAGAGGCCCGTGCACTTAAACAAATCACTCGGTACTCTCCAAAAAAAAAATGATGAGTGAATGGCTTTCTGTCCTGTAGATGTCTATAGTTCTATAAAATAAGAAATGTCTTACGTCCATTTCACCATAAATTCTTATTTTCTAATGCAAACATTTCAAAACAACTGTTTGGACTGTAAAAGGTTGGACCTGTCCTCCTTATTCAGGAATAATCTTTTTATTGACTACAAACATTCTTGTGCTCTTATCAAAGATTGTAGGGAGAAGTCTATGTGCGGAATCGCGATGAAGTGTTGGGAGTTGGCTGGAGAGCCGCTGAGAGACCCGCACTGTTTCTTTTTGGGAAGGCCTGCCATACTACATACCAATCAGGCATTGGCGAGGCCAATGGTGGGCCTTCCCCTGGAATCAAAATTCTCATCAAGAGCTGCTAGCCAATTAGAGGCCGGAAGCTCTTGGGCTCAGCAGCTCCAATGGGGAGGCCATGATTGCTGCTGGGAGGACATACTCTGGAGTCCCAGGATTGCGGAGCGACCCAGGCCACAGGTTACTAGTTGGGGGGGGTGCGGGAAGGGATGCGGTGTTGCGGGAAGGGATGCGGTGTTGCGGGAAGGGATGCGGTGTTGCAGGGTGGTGGCTCTCAGCTGGCCTCTCCCCACCCTTCCCAATGTCCAGTCACTCAATCAGCCACCGAGTGTCTTTGATTGAGGGAGCCCTCCACCCACCCACCACCCCAGAAGTGACAAGCAGCCTGCACAGGTTTACCTGTCGCATGCTGCAGGGCGAGAGGCCCACCTGAAACTGGCGGTGGGATGAGGCCCTTAAGTGGTCATTAATTGGCTACTTCAGGGCCTCAGTTGGTGGAATTGGCAGGGGGGCAGGAAGGTTGACCATGGGCCTTGCTGCCCAGAACTTAATTCTGGCGGAGGTGGGGTCCTGGTAAGCCACCATCCCACGAAATTACATGCCCTTCTTGCCTTTAAGTTCACCACCAGCAAGAGCTGTGCGGCCCTTTTTCTCCCTCAGTTTTAATGCATAAATCCTGTTGATAGAATCAAAAACAATGCCAAAGGTAGAAGGGACATGGTTAATATAAGTGTCAGTGAAACCAATCCTGTATCTACAGGTACATAATGAGATTGGCAGCATATATAAATGATATTCATATTTTGGCAAATGTTATTGAAAACATCATAATTGTCTAATAAAATTTCCAAGAGGATAGCAATGAACACTTGTTAGTGTTTATGTCCATTCTCTTCACAGTGATGGATGACAGCATGGGAAGGCTTACTATTTTTACAGTGCATCAACCAATATGTCCAGGTTCTTATTGGTTAACAATAATAGCACTCATCAGATGTGATTTAAATCACACCCGGCATGGTGCTCATTACATAAAACTGCGGTTATAGAATGAGTGGGAAGAGTGAAGGAAAATGAAAATCTAATTTTGGAGAAGCTGATAAAATTATTTCCTATAGTTCACACGTAAATTTCTGTCTAGGAATACATGACACTCTGAATATCTGCCCTGACAACATATAACCTTGTGTGAAGTACTTATTTCTCTATCTATTATGCTCTATAAACTGTGAATGAAAATGACATTAGTGTGAAACACAAGATCAGTTTTGCACTTATCTTAATCATTTCTACCTCATATACACTGCTGTTCCATGCTTTCTTGATGCTGTAGATACTCTGACTTCGTTTTTCTCCCATTCCTTATAGATAAGCAATGTGAAAAGTGACTTGTCAGCCTGAGTTTACAAGAGTAATTTTAATCCCAGGTAACTGGTGGTTTAGGGTTTGTTGAGAGGCAAGGTTTTTTATAATCTCAAATCCGATCCAACCTGGTTTGAAATAAGGCAGGACGGGGCCAAGCAACCAACCAGCTCCCAGGAGATGGCCTCCCCTATAAGGAGAGGTGAGCGCCTCATTTAACCTGTGCTACAGGTTTAACCCTGGCCAGCTGGGTTTCTCAGGCCTGGGAAAGCCTGGCAGCTCAAGGGAGGAGAGGAAAGCTTGGAGAAAATGTAAGAACCTTTACAACACTGCTTGTGTCTCAGAAGCAGCCACCTACCAAGCTACTTTCTTCCCTGCCATCCAAAGACATCCTTGCACTCAGATCAGGGATCAACCTGCACCACCCCACACCCTCAAAAGGATTCAGACCTCATTCCTGCATTCTCTGCTGATGTAGAAGCAGGTTCCTTATCTTCCCCTGTGGCCTCCTCCAGTGTATCCCTCACCCAACAGTGAATTGGAATTGGAAAATTCAGTCAGCCTCTATCGATAGATCTTAATAGGCCATAAATCCCCTTAGTTGGCTAGCCATCACTTGCTGGTGGGGTAGCTCTTCTGACCTCTATCCTGCCTTGGGAAGACCGGCATTCTGGCTGACAGAGCGAATTTTCACACCCAGCCCCCTCCGCACTCACCCTCCTCCTGCCCCCACCCCAGCAGTGCTGAGCGCTGTAGCGCGCGTTTCACACTGGTTGACTGTTAATTGGCCAGCCAGCGTGAAATTGAGGTCGGGGCCCGATCGCGGACGGCAGTCGGCTACGTGACTGCTCCTAGGCCTGCCAGCCCAACAAGGTAAAAATCCTGGCCATGAAGGCAAAAGCTCCGCTCAATGAAAACCCTTTATAGTTTTAAAAACCTTCTTTTATCCCTTTTCTTTTCCAGTGGAAATAGTCCCAATATCTCTGATCTCTCCTCATAAATTTCCATCTCAGGCATAATGCTGGTTCTAGTATTACAACATAGCGACACTTTATTGTCTAACCAGAACTCTATCTTTTGAGGGTGTAACAGGAGTAGTAAATTTGGCAGCAACTTTGCATGAACCTAATGATATTGCATTAGTTTCGTCAATGATTTATGTTGATAATGGTGTAACCAAATTAACAACCTTTACTATAGAACATTCTTGTACACTGGGGATAAAATTGAAAGCTCGCAACATTTTAACGCACACAATGTACCTTGAAATATCACAGAAATGAACCACAGAAATCCACTCACCTGCAGGTTTGCATGAGAACTTGCACACTTTGGAAGAAACCAATGTCCTTTTTCTCTTTCAGGTAGTCTAGCATTTTCTAAACAAAGAGTACAACACTTTAACATTTTTAACCTGATTACTTAGTGCATTTTTGAATGTTTCGATGCAACTCACACTGCAATTCAGCCTTCGGGCTGTGAACGTATTTCTTGAATAAAATACCATTATTACTAACAATTCAGTGGACAACTGTATAGTGCTGCGGTTAACTTAATCGATTGTACAACTGCGATTATATTTTTCTGATATCACAATCACCCGCCTTCATATTTTATCTCTCTCATAACTGCAAAAATATACCTTGCATTATGATAATGAACAAATGATATTCAGTATAAAAATACTGAATAAGGCAATAATAATATTAATGTATAATCATTTTCACCTGTTGAACCTCACAGTTACCGCCATTCAGAATCGAAATACCAAGTTTCAGGGTTGAGGAGACCATTACACCCGGCTCACCTGAAAAATGGGGAAGGAGAAAAATATTGGCAAAAGAGTCATCTGCTGCTTTTTCAGGAATAGAACTTAACTGAAGCTAAAGAGGTTGCTGTCTTACAATACTGCTGTAACCTTGTTCTAAGTTTCAGTTTCATACACCAATGTCTTTTTGTGAAGTTACTTCTGAGGGCAAGTAACAAGGACACTGTTTGTACTGTCATCATAGTGCTTTATTATTTGGACTTGCATGGGGTGAAAAAGAAACAACTTAGAAGGCACTGGCCCAGAAATTGGGTAGCATAGCACCCTCCTACTATCCCAAAATGGCAGTCAGGAAATGTGAGCATATTTTGGACTGTAAGTCCCCGACCTTCCATGTTTGTCAAGGGGAAATGAGGGGTATTCTTTACCCACCCTTAGAGCAGGTTAGGTAGTTGCATATGTCGTTGCAGCAAGACTAGTGTTTTCTGAAGCAGCCAGCACCATTGCTTGCTGCTCTCAATAAAACAAACCCTATCGAGTCACTGCAGCAAAAAAAAGCTCAGTTATATTCCTCTGACTGTGGGGCGGGGAGGAGTAGGAATGCTCCTCCTGACATCACACTATACCGTCTTCAGATCGCTGCAACTCTTGGCTCACTGGCCCTGACTTCCCTCTGTCTCATCCCTGAGGCTCAAATACAAAGAACTGGATGAACTAGATGTAGCTTAAATTTTGTACAGCATATACTTCACCCTGCAGAAATCCATTATCGTTATGTAGGTGACATACAGATACAAAGTGGGTGTTGGCACCTTATTTGGGTCTTCTAGCACTGCCGCAGGTTAGACATTACATTGGTGAAATTGAAAAATAGGCTTATTTTAAAATTCACATACTTTAAAATCCATACCTTTGCAAGCACTAATCATTTGCAGAACCATCTCAGCAGCTCCGCGGCTGTGCAATCTGGATTGCTGGTACAGCAATCTTTGCTTTTCCATCTCCTTTTCCTAAGAGGATAGATAGTGCAAAAGCATAAATTTTCTCAGCCTAGTAATAAGAAAATATTAATTCTCTTGCAGTCCTTGAGGCCTAATATGTTGTCAAAAACAAAACAACGAATGCATGTCGACCACGTCAAATCTTCAATAGCTTAGCAGTGATGCAGATGAAGTTGAGGTATATAATGCAACCCTATTGCACTACTGCAACCATGATTTAGGGTTACTTCAACTGAATACAAGGCTTCTGCACTCCTTCATTTCCTCCAAGGTTCTTGTGATTGGCTGCTGAAACTTCAGTAGAAGCCAGTTGAAAGCCCCAGGTAATATTTTGTCATAAATTTGTAGCTGGCAGCTGGCCAGATTGAAAAGGCGTCTGGCTATCAGGTGAAAAGGCTTGAGACACAAGCCTTGGGGAGGTGGTGGCATAGCAGTATTGTCACTGGACTGGTATTCCACAGTAATGCTCTAGGGACCTGGGTTTGAATCCCATCATGACAGATGGTGAAATTTGAATGAATTCAATAAAGATCTGGAATTAAAAGTGAAAACATTGCTAATTATTGTAAAAACCCATCAGCTTCACTTTATGGCTGGAAAAAGGGATTTGAATAGTTACTTGTTTGACCGGTGCAGACTCAATGGGCCAAAGGGCCTTTTTCTGTGCTGTAGATCTCTATGACTCTAATAAGGTCCATAACTGAGGTTTGCATTAATCTTCTGTTGAAGTTACAACAGAGGACGGGGAGAACCACTGAGGAAATTTCTGAAGTCCATCTCTTGTGTGCCTTGCTTTATATATAAACCCAGAACAGAAAAGTTACAAAAGGCAGATCCATCTCAAACAATAACAACTTGTGTACACAGGGCACCTTTAATATAATAACATGTCCCAAGGAGCTTCACAGCTCAAACTATTTCCACATAGGGAAATATTAGGACAGGTGACCAAAAGACCAAAAGCTTGGCCAGAGGTGAGTTTTAAGCAATGTCTTAGTGGAAGAGAGAGTTAGAGAGATGGAGAAATTTAGGGAGCAGAGTTTAGGACATAGGAAGCGGAAGACAAGACCACCAATAGTTGGGAGGTGAAGATCAGAGATGTACAAGAGGCCAGGATTTGAGGACAGTAGTGACCTTGGAAGGTTACAGGACTGCAGCAGGTTTCAGAGACAGGGAAGGACTTGGCCATGGAGGGATTTGAAAACAGAATTTTAAAATCAAGGCATTGCTAGACTGGAAGCCAATGTAGATCGGTGAGGACAGGGGTGACGAATGAACAGGGATTGATGCAAGTTAGTATACTGAAAAACAGGAGAGTGGCAGAGATGCTTAATAAGTATAATGGTTTTTGCAGAGGAAAGTGAGAATACAGGACTGGAGGAGAATATGGAAGAGCCACTGTTGGAGATAAATATTCAAAAGAATCTTTTATGAAAGAATGTTAATGGAACTAGAAATAGAAAAGTCACCAGGCTAAGATCATGTGCATTTGAGGTGTGGGGAGGAGATACTGGGGTATTAACAAAAAAAAAAAAACTTAGGATGGACGGGTAATAAATGTTATATACTAGCTCAGAGAGGAATGGGATAACTCAGGAAAATGTATGCATTTTGGTCTATGTCTGTGGTGCATAACCCTTGAGAATCCATAATACAAGATGAGATTGAAAAGGAGCTAAGTAGGGCACATGCACAAAAGAGAGTTATACTCGGCTAATTTATTTTTTTAACGTAAGCATGCTACATAAAGGGATTAGCAGTATTGATATGCTACATTTTAGAGTGGAGCTGTACCTATACAGGCAGCTGCTTGGAGTTTACGATTTTCAGTTAGTGTAAAGATACACACAAATTCTTCAGCTGTCTGATTGCTTTTATTTGATGGACGGGAACTGGATTTCAGAACTTATACTGTTTGAAAATTCTGTAATCCGTTACAGACTTACTTCAAAGGTAAGTTCTACATCTTCCACATCTTCTTCCTCACCATCTTCCTCCTTGATATGGCAACTCTGAAATCAAAAAATATGACAGTTAAAGTCCAATCTGTAACTTATTAGCTTTAACAATAGAAAGGGCCAGAGTAGGATTTGGGCTACAAAATTAGCACAAAATGTATAAGTTCCCTATAGTTTCATACTTCGCTTATAGCTTTTACAAAGTAAATTAATAGAATATAATTTCATAATTGCTGGATGCAAACACATACTTGTTTTTCTTTTGATAGTTACTACAGAAACTCAGTCCTCTGATATAAATAAAACTGACAGTCGAATTACAACAACTGAGGATGATTGCAGCAGCTTGAATACTTTTTTTTACACCCACTCTTGAATTGTGACTTGTTACTCGCTTTGTTCTCTTGTGGCCATCATTTGTGTACGAGCCTTGTCAACGGGCTACTTAGCTGACAAGAACAACTCAGTCAAGGGCTACGCTATCTTCAGTTAACACCTATACATATGGATTTCCAGCAAGGCACTGGATAGTGGTCTGGAGGGGGAAACTGAATAATTTTCCTCATGACTCTGTAGGCCAATGACAGCAGCTCGGCTACTGTCCTGGTTGAGATTAGGCAACAAGGCAGATTGGGAATGAAACCCATATCTTCCAGGTACGTGGTTCAGCTTTAGTACCAAAGTGACAATTTGATAGATCCCCAGTCAAGGGACTGGAAAATGAGTCAGAACATGCTTGTGTCTGAACTTCTTTCCATTTTTAAAGACAGCCTTTGTGTTTTCAAGAACTCCAGATGTCTCAAAGTACTTTACAGCCAACTTCTGCAGCGTGGTCACATTTGTAATGTAGGAAACACATCAGCCAATTTGTGCACAGCAAACTCCCACAAATAGCAATGTGATAATGGCCAGATAATCTGTTTTCTTTTGTCAAATGAGGTGTAAATATTGGCCTTGGCACCAAGGACCCCTGCTCTTCTTCAAAATTGCACAATAGGATCTTTTACATCCACCCAATCAGGCAGATGAGGCCTTGATTTAACATCTCATCCAAAAGATGGCACTCTGACATCCCTCAGTACCTCATTGGAGTGTCATCCTAGATTTATTTGGTTCCAGCAGTGCTACTGGAGAGGAGAAAGTCATGACTAGATCTTCTGTGCCTGTTAAAGGAGGAATGTTAGGGGAAGTTCACACTGAAAGCAGAATTAGCTTGAGTTTTGCAGATGTCTTAGACCTTGCCAGGTAATTGAACCTAGATGAAATTAATAGCTTTACTGTAACAGCGTTATGGCTCTCATTGGAGCTGAATATCCCTAGAAGGCACAAGTTCTTTCTATTGGAAAGGGACTCCAAGTGCCCCTTGTGCACTGGCTGCATGCCACTTGCCTATTCTATTGCAGGATTGAAATGGATGCTACTGATATGCACTTACAGGCATGAAACATTCGTCCCGAACAAACTAATGGTCTTGATACTCAAAATTTGGGATGCCCTCACTGTCTTGGGGCATGTGCTATTACTTTACTTAAGTGTGGAGCTTTGACCCTGGGATTTCAGACAGGCCGGGTGGAATCGTCCCAGTTTTGTACAGTGCTATAGCGGGCATAAAATAGGACGTTTCACCTGCTGGCCTTAATAGCAGGTTTTTGCACCATATTGTCCCATTCCTGGTACATTCCACCTCATTAATAACACATTCCTGGAAACACACTAGGTCACAGACAGGGCAACCTCTGATTCGCCTGTCCCAACGTCACCTCAGGCCTTCAGTAGTCCAAGCGTTATATTTAAAGGGTGCCCCTGCACAGAGTTAGCACTCTCCAAGGGATTGAAAGCTGCTGCAAAGTCATGGCTGCCAAAGGAAGAAAATGTGCTGCTCCCAAATTCAGTGATGCCTCCCTCGGATGCCTACTGGACGCAGTGGAGACGTGCTGTGAAGTGCTCTACCCAGAGTCTGGGCAAAGACCAGCAAGCAAGGTCACCAATCCAGCCTGGGAGGCGGTGGCAGTGGTGGTCAGTGCCAATGCCCTGCAAAAGAGGACAGTCACCCAGTGCCAAAAGAGGATGAATGATCCTCCGTTCCGCCAGGGTAAGTCATTCTTCTCATCACTTTCAACTCAGACTCATAAACCCATCACACATCTACAGGAATTTCACTCTCTGCCAGTTCAAGGGATATCACCATTCACCCTCCAACACACACCTTCATCTGTCCTGCAGATCGTGTCCTCATCCTGCCCATGGCACCACTCACACATGCCAGGCATTCTTTTCATCTGGCCTGGCAAACATCCTGCTTACACTCTCTCCATCTGTCTTCATGCAGGACAAGCTGGCACACAACAAAAGTGAGAGGTTGCAGACTGGTGGAGGAATGCCTGACATCGAGGTCCTCACAGACTTTGAAAATAGAGTCATCCAGCTGGCTGACGACATCCAGTATCATTCCTGTGCTGACGCTGAGGTTGGCGGAGCTCAACCAAGTGAGGATCCATCAGACAACCATGCTGTGAGTGAGTTTCCCTATTCCACAGGCCTCTGCCATGCACTAATTATCTATCCTTGTTTTCGGAGGCACATCGGGGAAGCAGCCGAGGAGGTCCATATGCCAGGAACTTGGCTCAAGCCCCAAAGACACCTCGGAAGAAGACACCCTAATTGAGGACCCGTCACAGTACTCACTCACACCCTCCACCGCTGCAGATCAGTAGGACCTAGTTCTACAGTAGCCTCAGGATCACAATCTGGTGAGCACTTCGCACCATCTGATTCCCAGAAGACAGCGGAAGGGACTTCCGTGGTTTCTGGCACTCAGGGAACTGCTGGAGGCCAGAAATTTGCGGAGTCTGATTAAGATGAGGAGCACCTGGACTTGGTCATACCTCAGTTGCTGGAGCTGCAAAGGCAAGCTCAGGAACATCAGGGAGGGATGTCAGCTGCACTCCTCAGATTGCAAGGCACAATGGCAGAGTCCACTCGCCTTCGGTCTGAGGTGATAGCACCAGCATACCAAAGCACTGAGATTAACATTGGTAGGATGGCAGCTGTCAGGGAGACCTTGGTCTAGGACATCAGACCTGTACTGCTGCGCAGGCTGAACTCCATCGCTGATGCTATAGTTGGACTCCAACAGTGTCAATACGAGAGGGGTGTGGGGAAGTTTGATCTCACTCTAGCTTCCCAGACTCCTCAAGGAATCAGCCAGGGGACATAGGGCACCCATAGGGAGGAGGATCAGGAGGTGCACACCCCAGGGCCATTCACCCAGGTGACTCCAGGGGTGTCCGGTCCATCCGAATCCCATCTCCCAGTGACCCCAAGTAGCTCCAGCATCACAGGGTGAGGAGGGTGCCACTGCCACACAGCAGGACCCCAAAAGCAGGTCTCGGCCCTCCAGAGGATGACCGTCAAGGTAATCAAAGCCAGGGCAGCAGACTGCCTCCATCTCCGCTGTGGATGTCCGGGGAACACCGAGACATAGTGGCAGCATTAGGAAAATTAGGAAGATGTCTTTGCATAGCCTGGTCATGGATGTTAATCAATTGTACATAATTTTCACTATTGTACATAAACTCCCAAAGATGTCTAAGGGTCCTTGTTATGATTAGCAGTGCTCGTGTCACTCAAATGTGTAACTTTGGTTCCTGCACAGGATCTCAGTACAGCGATTCTTCCCTGTGCAGTGTGTAATCTTCAGACCAAAGTGATGGTCTGGCTTCACACAGACTGGACACATTACTGATGCCTGCACCTTGGCGGTGCTGGTTATAGTTGCCAGAATGTTGTGGGCAGGCATCACAGAGTTCCCTAATTCTCTCGGTGTGCTCCCAGCACCTCTGAGGTGAGGCTGGTTCCCCAACTCATCAGCATTTGTGACTGGTGATGCGGTGCTCCTGGAGGGGTCTGGAGCTGAAGGCTGACAAAGGATCAGGTGCATGTAAAGTTTCACAGCTGCATCTCCATGATATGACCCTGATCACAGAGCGCAAGCAAGCTGCCCTCAGCCAGACAGGAGTCAGACATTCACAGAGGCTATGTGAAAATCTATGGTATATCCTCACTGCATGTTGTCATCATCCTCCTGGAATCTAGTGACTATTAAGGCCTCTGCATCTCCATAACATGAGCCTGAGCACTGAGGGTATGTGCCACACATCAGCCACACAGGAGTCAAACATTCACAGATGCAACGCCAGGATGTCAGGACTGTGCTTACTGCATCTCGTTATCATCCTCCACAAATCTTCCGGCTATGAGGGCCTCCTGAGCATGTCTGCCTTGTCTGGCCAGTGCGATGGCTTCATCGCTGGCATCGTCATAGTTATTCCCTTCGAAGCCCTCCGCATTGGAGGATAGATGAAGCTCCCCCATCTCCTCCTCAGCCAGGTCCTCCCCCGTTGCATCGCCAGGTTGTGGAGCGCAGAGCTAACGACGGTGATGTGCGACACCCTCTGGGGACTGTATTTCAGTCTCCATCGGACCTGTCGAGGCACTGGAACCTCATTTTCAAGGTGCCTATAGTTTGCTCCACCAAAGTCTGGGTTGCAGCTCGAGCCTTGTTATACCATCGCTCTGCTGCAGTCTGAAACTGTTGCACGGGCGTCATCGGCCATGTCCGCTGTGGGTAGCCCTTGACCCCCGAAAAGCCAACCCTGCAGCCTCTCTGGACCCTGGAATGTGTCAGGGATCTGAGACCTGCTAAGGATGTAGAGTCGTGGATGCTTCCTGGGAACCATGCGCAGACCTGTAGGAAGCGTGTGTGGTGGTCGCACACCAGCTGAACATTCAGCGAGTGGAAGCCCTTGCGGTTGGCGTAGTTGACTGCTTGTTGCCACAGAAATCTAAGCACTACTTGAGTGCAGTTGATGGCACTCTGTGCAAATCCCAGCGCTCTTGCTTCCTGGCTTTCTTGATCCCGGGTGAAATGCACAAAATTCTGTGCCTTTGCGAAAGTGGCGCCCCTGACCGCCAGGATACACTTGTACATGAAGCCTTGCCTTGCAAGATCCCGCAGAGGTCACCTGTGGAGCCCTGGAAGGAGCCACTGGAGTAAAGATTTGCGTGCCACGGTCACTTTCACAGCCACTGGCCTTGGATGCCCTCCATGTCCCTGTGGCGGTAAATCCTACAACAGGTGGCATATGTGACTGACCCACCAGTTCCCTGGACATGCATAGTTTTCAGTGACACTGGTTCCCGGTCATCTGCAGCAATGATGGGCGCCGTCTATAGAGCCTGGGTCAAGCAAAGATCCACAGTGGGACACTGGATCTTCAGCTGCCTCTGCAGCAGGCCCTGTCGCCTCTTCATCTTGAGGGAAGTGCTCCTCCCTCTGCCAAGCCAGGTGCCTCCGCTGCTTTCTTCTTCTTCTCTAATCTCTGTAAGCCATGAGAAATACCGCTAAATTACCAGACTCCATGATCTTGATGTTGTCCTTTTGCAGGGTCAAAGAAAGAGATGTGTGGGCTAGCATAGGTGTACTAAGAACCTCTCTCTGTTAAATCTGAAGGCCCCTTCATGCCTGCAGGAGACTGCTTGCCACCAGTTAGATGATCAGTGTGTAATACGCTCATTGGCTGTTCAAAACCCTACCCACCTCTGCCCCACTCCACTTGACCAACTGGCGACAGCTTTGGCCACTGGACTGCATGCTGTGCTCTCAACTCAGGCGCAGACATTCTCCTAACCAGCACTGCAAGGCTGCGCTGTTAACTTGAACCATGATGGATAATGATCCAAACCTTAATAAATACATTGCAAGGGGCTGAGCGTGCCTCCACCAATGACTACACCATGGCCACCTTTGGCAAGGGAGATGTACAACTTGCCCAGTCAGCCAATTGCTCTGTTGCCCCCTAAAACGTACATTTATTTGCAGTCTTCGCCAAAGGGATGAAAGGTTCTGGAGCATTTGGTGGTACTTTCAAAATATTGTGTTGCTTGAGTGGGCAGAAAAGCTTCAGAGGCCAGACTCCAA
Source organism: Carcharodon carcharias (assembly GCF_017639515.1). Taxonomy (NCBI): domain Eukaryota; kingdom Metazoa; phylum Chordata; class Chondrichthyes; order Lamniformes; family Lamnidae; genus Carcharodon; species Carcharodon carcharias. The sequence goes on from NC_054500.1 coordinate 8,119,998, forward strand.
GCATGTCAATGGAGCTGCTGCTGAACAGTCTCAGCAGTGGAAGAATGCTCACTTTTGACAAGCTTTTCCAAGGGCCTGGCTGCTTCCCTCACCACCCCCCTCACTCCAACCTCCCGACATGTGCTTGAGTATTTCCTTCAATCTGTGCTGCCTAGCCCCCCCCCCACACCTCTGCCATGACCCACACTGGAACGCTTGACCAGGCACCGCATTGAAAGCCAGCCTGGAAAAGGCAGCTTGCCTGTGCCCCCTGCAAATGCACGGCTCCTCTTCCTTGATGTCCCACGGGCAATGTTCGCGAGCGCTGCGTAAGGTTGTACGTGCTCACCTCCGAGTTTCCCCCCAAAGTTCAGGTTGCTAGGTGCGTGTCTTTTAATGGCAATTGTGAAGCACGTTGTTCTGAAGTCACGCCGACGCGGGCGGTAAATTTGACATGGGGGTGGGGCGATGATTCCGGCGAGCAGGGCTTATAATTAGATGCAAATATATCAAAATGACATTCCTGACATGCGGTGGCGGGAAATGCAGCCCGTCATTGATGGGTGGGGCAGACAGACAATCACAAACTGGTTTCACGATGGTGTAAATGGATGTTTGGCCTTCGTGCCATATTGTTCCCCCCTCTGCCCGCCATGATGCCTGACGGCAATGGGGCTGGAAAATTCTGGCCGCTGAGTCATCAGGGACTCACAAGCTTGAATTTTAAATTCTGCGTTCCTCAAGGGTTTTTGTTTACAGAAACGGTAACAAAATACAGAGCATGATAAGCAAAAGCTGATTAAAAGTGAATATGGGCTATCTTTGAATTTTCAAATGTGACAAATCTTTGATGTCAAGTTGCATAAAACAATGCAGTTTCTTAAGTTTATTACTTTTAAAATCACAGCATGCTGGGGTATTTAATCTCCATTGAAATAGTTCTAAATATTTATTAGAATAAATGTGTACTCACCTTTGCCATGATATCAGCATATGACATGTAGAGATGGTCCATTTCTAGTTTGCTGAGTGAATCAAAAAACATTGTTTTTAAACACATACTTAGATACAAATGAAAACACAATTGAAACAAGAAATTCTAAAATGTGCCATTTTATCTGAGTTAGCTCAGTAACTGCCACAAATCTATAAGTATGCAGTGAAGTTTTTTTTTGTTATATGCCAGTTGAAAAAGCACAAAATATATACTTCACCCTCACAATGCTACCATGCACTCCCACAGAATGGAGATTTTTTTTAGCCAGAATACACAAAAAAAAGCTATCTTTTGAAAAAAACAGTGAACCACTTATTTCCTTTACGTGGCATTGGGTAATTTAAGAATGTTCTTCCTTCTCAGACTGTAGAAAATTTAAATAAAGGAGCAAACATTAAAAGTCAGCCACAGTTGTAACCTAAATGAATGATTAATGAAAATCCACTAACTGTATAATGTTTGGAACTGGACTGCTTTATGCTATTTTTCAAATAGTTACGTTATTTTATTGCTGGAAAGTTGCCAAAGTTTCTTGTTTTGCCCTTATCAGGACAAATACAAGAATACCAAATTTCAAACGATCAAAACAATACATACCTCAGGTGAAAAGGGTGCTGACTGGTTGTCCAGCCGGCATGAATTGGCCAAGGTGTTGCCATGGAGAAAGCAACAGGAAACTATAGGCTTCCCAAACTCCCTCATAATTCAAAAAAAGACGTAAGGTGTGAGAGTATTCCTTTCCTCTGCAGAGAATGGGTCCCTGCGTATGAACGTATGTCGCTTCTAGCGAGTGTAAATGACCCAGTTTGACTGATTATTTTAAATTGGTTGTTGGTGTAGCTATAAGTGCACTCAAGATTGTTTAGCAAGTGCTGCCCAATTGCAGAATCACATTAAACAGTTGACGTTTTGTTTTGGGTTTTGCAAGCATGGCTGGTTCACAATGGTCTCTACTCTGGTTATTATGAACAACCAAAGAAAATAGCTTTTTGATTTAATCAGCCAATCACAACAATTCATTTTCTGCACTACCAAGCAACTTATGCTATTTTATTATTTTCATATTATTAATCTAAAGCCACAGATAATTATACTATTTAATGATGTAATGCATAATCATCCTGCCCCATTTCAAATTTGATATTTTAAAGCCAATTTGCTAGGACTGCCTTACAGTGCCTAATAAAAACCCATGTTCCTTCACCTCTCGCACAACAATGCATTGTAAATGTAAGTTCTAATGGAAATAGCTCAAAGCAATACAGATCCTCATTTGTAGGATTCTTTATACCAAGTAACTACACTATGATGCCACTCAACTCCTGGGAAAGACTAACATTCTCCACAAAATTCATTCCTGGTATTAACAGTAAACCTTGCAGCAAGCTTGTAAAACTGCAGGCTGTTAAAAAAAAATCAACAGGTCAAAAGTCCAGAGCCTGCTTTATTTGGACTGGTTGATAATATTGGTTACACAATGCTACAAGACATAAACTGGCAAGCTGGATAACCATTTTTTGCCACTAACTCAATGAAAAATTTCAACACTACCACGATATTAAGTTGATTTTTGTATATGTCCGAGAACGTGAGCACATTGATACTGTCAGCTGTTTGACTTGATTTTATCAAAAAAGATTGAACAGGCTGTTTTTTCTTTCTTTAGAAAGGAGAAAACTTAGAGGAGATTTGATAGAGATCTTTGAACCTATGAATGGGTCGGACAGGGTAGATGTGGAGAGAATGTTCTCACTTTTGAGAGAATCCAAAACCAAGGGCTATAAATACAAGATGGCGATAATGGTGATAAATAGTAATAATGAAACCAATAAGGAGAAATTTCTTTACTCAGAAAGTGGTTGAGAAAAACAGATGGGTTCAAAGGAAAACTAGACAGGTACATGATGGAAAAGATGAGCTGGAAGGCTGAGATCAGGTAGACGGACTGAGAGGATTCTTGCGTGCAATGTAAACCGCAGTACAGACAAGTTGAGCTGAATGGCTTGTTTCCGTGCTCTTTATTCTATGTAATTCTACATTGATAAGTATAATGTTTCTCCATTATTGAAAAATATGAGGGTCTTTTGCATATTACCAACCCTGCTGTTCTAATTTTTGCATTTAAAAAATGCCAATTATTTCTAGGGCTGCTGCATTATTTGCTTATGATGGTGTTTTAAAATGGACCTCATTCTTATTTCAGATGCCCTGCGCCAGCACTCCCGGGTCAGTTAGAGGCCAAATAAATCTGCTGATACTCTTGCTCAACAATATGTCATAACCCCAAACCCGACTGCATCAGGATGAGATTTTGATTTTCCTCACCAACAGTCCTTCTGTTGGTTTTGAGTAGGGCTACAATTTTGGGGGAATAGCTTTGTTATGGACCCACACCCAGTTGGAAGTAGATTTAGATTGGCAGATATCTGTACACACAGGACCCTTAAGTCAGACAAATAAGACATGACTTTCCTCCCATGGGTCCTTCAACTTTGAAGTGAAAGGGCAGGGTACTAACATAAGAACTAGGAGCCGGAGTAGGCAATTCAGCCCCTCGAGCCTGCCCCGCCATTCAATACGATCATGGCTGATTTAATTTTGGCCTCAACTCCAATTTCCCACCCTCTCCCCATAACCTTTCCACCCATTACTAATTAAAAATCTTTAAAACTCACTTTTTCGAACACTGTCAGCGCAACATTTTAACAAACGCTGCAACTAATTCTTAGTGCTAAACTGCACAGGAAATTATGTAAATATCTACCTTTTCTCAGTCAGAGCAGTACGGCTAAAGTGTAGAATCAACTGGTGAAGTGGATCAGGCTTCGTCTCTTCTGTCTCTTCCTCCTCCTCTTCCTCTTCACCTGATTTCTATTCATACATCAACAACAATGAACAAGGTAACTTTGATAAAGACCTGAACAAACTTTTCAAATGTGCTGTTACATGCACATTTTAAAACGCAACATGATGCTAAATCTTTATTGTGCAAGATTGTACCCAGGTAATCTTGCATTAAAATTCCACACTTTAATGATCCATTTGTTTCATCAGTGCTTGAAAATCTTTTTTTTTTAAAACCTCTATTTGCTAACACAACTTGCATGTTCAATCTCACACAAATCACAACCATTTGCACATGTAATACAACTTTTTCTGCAGCTGACACATACGTTGCGTTAGTGGATATTGTGCACATGCACACATGCAGCACTGTTAATACATTATTAGTTACAAAAGAGTAAGAATCACATCGAAAGGCAACACCTTGCAGGAGATTTTATAAAATTGTCCCAAGGAGTTCAATTATTTAAAAGCAAAATTAAAGCTCCATATTTTTGAGAAACCTTCATGCTACAAAACTTCCAGTCCTCTGACGTGAAGCGTTGCCTATTGTATTTCTGGATCCTTTTCTGTTACAATTGTTTTGTTGTACAATATACAACTGGTAGTTTCACATTCAATTATCTTAAAGGGAAAGCATGAAGCCTCCATTGATGAACTGTCCTTGTTTCCACAAAGTCAAATTAAAGAAGTAGCATCTATTGGCATTATAATTTATTATCTGTTTCAAAGGTAGTTAACAAGGTAGGGATTCTGTACATCATTTGGAGCGGATCTCCGATAATCATACAGACAATGGGGTAGATTTTCACCTTCACTGCCTGGGTGGAAATCTGGCAAAGCAGGTCACCCGACCATTATAGAGTCCATCCAATTTACATTCCATTGAAATCAAGAGTGAAAATCGGGTGGATTTTGCACTCACCGGATTACCAACCATGTGGGGAAGCTGAAAAGTTACCCCAATCGGTTTGAGGCCAGATGTTTATAAATTGGTGAGGTATGTTTACCATTCAACAAGTCAACCAGTTGATATCTCAGTTTAAAGCCTCATTCAATCTACAACAGTGCATTGAGCTTCTACATAAAGGTGTTATTTTGGCTGTTGCAGATCTTTTGTTTGATTAACCACAGCGCAGGATTATTGTGTGTGTGATAACTGGATTCAATTTTCCCTAATTTATTTCATGATCTGAAGGCTATTAAAAACATATTAGTGATCCTTGATTTTACTAATAAAGGAATAGAGCACAAAAACAAGTTATGCTAGCCTTCATAAAAACTCTTGTTCAGCCTCAGCTGGAGGACTGTGTTCATTTCTGGGCACTACTCTTCAGGAAGGGTTTAGTGAGGGTACAGGAGATTTACTAAAATGGTACTGGGCACGAGGGTCCTCAGTAACGTACAAAGACTGAAGAAGTTGGGATTGTTCTCCTTAGGGCAGAGAAGCCAAAGTGGAGATTTGACAGAGATGTTCAAAATCATGAATGGTTTTGAATAATTTTTGAATAAGGAGAATTTTTTTTCCAATGGCAGATAGCAGAGAGGACAGATTTCAAATAATTTGCAAAAGAACTAGAGGTAGCCTGAGGAAATACTTTATTAGCCCGCTGTCATTCTGTAATAATCATTTAACATTATGCTCTATGAAACAGAAGATTCAAGATTTTTGATTTTACAATGTTCATTTGGTGATACAGAGCTCGAGCATTGCTGAAAAAAGAGACATGTCTAAGCTTTTCATTTTGCACTCATCAGGACACTTTGCAAGAATACCAATATAAGCGGAAAACAACAATTTATACTGTATGTGAAGAGAGTGCTGACTGGTTGGCAAGTGGACTCAGATTGGCAAAGACATTGCCATGGAGAATGCACTACCGATGGTGGCTGATAGTTAATTGCTAAGCATTGTTTGAAATTTAAACCAGGCAGCTTGACCCTGATAGGGTCAAGGCATTGCTCTGAGGAATGAGTCAGCGAATGCCTGCCAATTATTTTATTTAGCTGAAACAAGCACAACTTGTGTACACGTTCTGTCTACAAAGAACAGGGCCCTGCGTATTAATATATGTAGCTTCCAGTACAGGCAATGTGCTACGCTGCGAGCCCAACTGACAATCTTAAATTGGTTGTTAGTGTAATTCTTAGCGCACTTAGGATTTATTTAACAAATGTTGTTCAATCGCAGAATCACATCCAAATGCTGGACACTGTGGGCGGAATCATCCCAGATTTGCACTAAGTACAGTAGTAGGTGGGAGGAAAAAAAAAAATCGATGTTTTTCCTGCCGGCTGCACTGGCGGCTTTCCGTACTGTATCATCCCAAACCTGCCACATTAATTATGCATTCCCGGGATACATCCGTTTCAATGGCGGATGGGCTCCACTTCGCCTATCACACCGTCACCTCGCTGCTTCATCATGCCAGGCATCACATTTAAAGTACAGCTGCGCTCAGCGCTTCCAGCCCAAGACATGGCTCTCAAGTGCCTTTTGGACACCAAGGCCTTCCTGTGATGTCTTCTACCCCCACTCTGGCCGCAGGTAGGGCAGCAACATTACCACTCTGACTTAGTAGGCGATGGCCGTGGTGATCAGTGCCAATGCTGCACAGAAGAGGTTGGCCATCCAATGCGGATAGTGGATGAATGATCTCATCCATGCAACCAGGGTATGGCAACCATCTGAAGACTCTAAACTCTCACACTCAAGCCTATCACACATTCATTGGCATCTCACTCACTGCTAGCTCAAGGGACATGACCACCCATTCTCACACACATGCCCTCACATGTCCATCTGGCCTCATCTCCTCTGGAGTCTGCCTCCTCAGCCCTCACCCTCGAGGCCACTTGCACAGATCAACATGCGCCCCCACACGCACCCTGCGATACACTCCTTCCCCAGTACAGCCCTCATCCTACAGCCTCTTTCCTTGCTTGAGGCCACATTTCCCCCTTCCCCAAGCAAGCTCTAACCCTGCAACTGTTGAAAAGCCACTCAAATATGGCTGATCCAGTAGGTAGGGATCTGCCTGTGAGCGTGTAGTGCTGTCTGTGAAGCCTGGTGCTGACGGCTGCGAGCGTTGACCGAGGCAAGGTAGGCAAATAAACCTTGAAGTCCCAAGCAAAGTGCAGCCGACCAAGTGCACACCTTATATATGCAATGAAACACATCAACGGGTGGGTGGACAATCCAGCTGGGGGAGGGGGATGAGCCCGGCTGGTTGGCTGATGTATTACAATGAGGCACCCGACATCTGATGGTGGGGAACATGGCCTGCCATCGATGGGCTGAGTGGACAATCGCAAACTGGTTTAAATTTCAAACAAATAATGCTTGGCAGTTAACTCTCTTCACATGCGTAAATTGTTGTTTTCCCCTTATATTAGCATTCTTGCAAAGTGTCCTGATGAGTGCAAGACGACAAGCTTCGTCATGTCTCTTTTTTCAGCAATATTTTACATGTATAATTTATTTTAAAATAATCTTCACGCACAAAAAGGAACTTGCTGCAAATGTATGATCAACATTAACACTTTTTTGTATGTATTGTCACAACTACTTATAATATTCCTTTTCTTTTGGCATCTATTACTGATGCCCAATTATGCTACATATCTTACTCTACTAAGGGTATGTTGGCTCAGTGTTTTGCTTTTGACACAGGACCATCTTTAAGAGAACGACTCATAGCATTTTTTATCTGCATCAATATGATCGTTCATCATATAGCATGACAATGGTATAAAATCACCCCATTTCAGGCCCTCTGTGTAGAAGGAAAGAAACTATCAGCCAGCCTGAAGAATCAAATGGGCTACAAAAACATTGAACAGATTTTTATCTCTCTCTTATCAGTTTTAAAATGAGAGGACAAACAAAGAAAATTAGAGCAATGATGGATTAATTTAATTACGACAATCTGAGCGCACTGAAGCGAACAAAGAACATATGTCCAGAAATCACCAGCACACGGATAGTGCATTCAAGCTTGCATGTGCAGAGCCCCAGGGAATGTAATAATGAAGCAATACATGTGGGTAATACTGTATATACTCGAGTAATGGTTCATCTCACGTAAAAGTTGACCCCCAACCTTTGGCCAAAAAATCATTTTTCATATCTTGTCTATTAATCGACCCAAACTTTTAAGCAAAAAGTCCAAACTCTTTGTATTTACCACCTGCTCGCAGCTGAAGTCAAACTTACCCTGGTGCAAATCTACTCATTGATAGGATCATAGAACAGCACATCATTAAAGGCAGCTGTTCAGCTCCTTGTGTCTGCGCCTGTCAACATGTGATGTCAAGGCTACATTTGGGGATAGTTTGGCGGAAACAGTCTCCGACTTGGCAACTCTGCGATAGCAAGACGATGGGACAGGGTGGATTTCAATCTCTCAAAATTATTACTCATCTAAAAATCGCCCACCCTACTTTTTGGCTAAAAATTTATTCTTAGAAACTTGACTTTTACATAAATATATACAGTATAACACAGCTTGAATTGGTCCAAATGAATTGTTTCATGTTGGCACAACATTCTAGAATGCTGGGTTATCAGAGAATCGCTGCAATTATTAATTATTTTACATGGACCCAAAGATAAATCTTTACATCATGTCATATCATATTCTGAAAGAAATATCAAAATACTCTGATTATGTATCGCTTTCCACCGCTGATCTCATATTGGCAGCCCCAATTTGTTACCCAAATATATATTAAACTACAATATTAAAGAAATGAAGCAAAATAATGATAAAACAATGAAAAGCTACAACTGTAGGTATGTAAAATAAAAATGAGAATGATAAAATAGAAATAATGAGAAAAATGGTTAGAGGAACAACTTAAAGGAAAATAGATGCTCAGGACTAAACATGCCAAAGTATATGGCAAATATAAAGGATTTGAGGATGATAGACAGTAATGTTCCCCAAGGTTCAGTGCCAGGGGCACTGCTTTGTGATATATATAAATGACTTGGATCTTGGGATACGGGGTAAAATTTCAAAATTTGCCGATGATACAAACTTGGAGGCATGACAAACAGTGAGGCTGATACCAATTGACTACAAGAGGACATAGAAAGACAGAATGGCCAGACAAGTTGCAGCTGGAATTTAATACAAAGTAGCTGTGAGATGATGCATTTTGGCAGAAGGGCTAGGGAATGGAAAAATACTTAATGGGCAAATTCTAAAGAGTGTGCCGGGTCAGAAGGAGGGGATATGTGTGTGTAGATCTTTGAAGGTAGCAGGATGTATTGAGAGAATAGTCAGTAAAGTACGTGGGATCTTGGGCTTGAGTACAAAAGCAGGGAAGTTATGCTGAATCTTTATAACGCTCTGGTTAGGCCACAACAATAGTATTGCATCCAGCTCTGATGACCACAGGAAAGGATGTGAATGTTCTTGATGGTGCAGACGAGATTTACCAGAATGATTCGGGGAGGAGGGAGTTTAGCTCCAAGTTTAGTTTGGAAAACCTGGACTGTCCTCCTTGGAGTAAAGAAGGTTGAGAGGAGATGTGATAGAGGTGCACAAGATTATGAGTTTTAAATAAGGGTGACAAAGCTGCTCCCATTAGCTGATGGTACAAAGAATCAGAGGACACAGATTTAAGGTTTTGAGCAAGAGATACAGGGAGGAATGTGAGGAAGGACTTTTTAGTAGGCAATGACCTAGCCAAGATGAACAATGATTCAAAAGGAAACTGGATAGGTACTTGAAGGAAATAAATGTGCAGGGCTACCGGTAAGGAGTGGGAGAATGAGACAGGCTGGATTGCTCTAGAGAGCTGGCATGGACTTGATGGACCAAATGGCCTCCTTCTGTGCCATAATGACTTTACAAGTTGTATTTAATGGAGACAACGGGGGTTGTGTTTGCTGACTGGGGAGTTGGTGGGAGTCCTGCAGCGCCTCTTTTAGGGAAAGCCCACTATACTAAATGTCACTCAGGCACTTAACTGGACAGCAGTAAGCCTTCCCTGGGATCAAGTACCCTGAGGGCAGAAGTCCTGGCCACTGAGAGCTGTGGGCCGATCAGAGGCTGACAGCTCTATCTGAACAGCAGTGCTACTGAGGAAGCAGTGGCTGCTGCCACTATGACACCTGCACAAGGCCTAGTATTTCCACCGATCCCAGACCACAGGAAAGTGATAGCAGGAGGGAGGCTGCAGGGTGAGGGCAGTGGGGGAGTGGGTTTCACAGCAAGGGCAGGGGTTGGTTCTCAGCAGGCTCCCCTTCCCAATGCCAGGTCCCTCAATCAGGCACTGAGTGCTTTTGAATGAGGGACCCCCTGGGAGCCAGCAAGCAACCCTGCAATAGCAGTAGTGGCACGATGGGGCCCTTAAGAGGGCATTAATTGCCCACTTAAAGGCTTCAAATGGTGGTGGGGTGGGAAGGCTGTCCCAGGCCTTCCCACCAGGGACTTAATTGGGATAGAGGTGGGAAGGTGGTGGTGGTGTCCCCTCTGGCCACTCCTACTTGATTAAATGCTCCCACTGGCACTAAACTCATCACTAGGCAGGACATTAAATTCTCCCCAATGATCAATTCATACCTGGAGTTACAGCCAAATGTTTAAAATTTAAGTCATATTATATAATAGCAATGAGATAACATCATTTTGCTAGTTTATCGTCAGATCGGGTTCAAATAAAGATAAGCCAATTTACAAGAAGCCTACATATTTGAAATGCAGGTGTGTTTCTTGACTTCATTTTCTAACCACTATAAACAAGGGCAAAGACAAAAGGCTGACTGAAATACATGAACATTCCAGTCCAAGCGACATTGTCCCTTCCTATCCTGTTATTGCTGTAGATGAAACAGCACAGCACTTAATAGTATGATGTCTCCTCTTCTAAATGTTCAAAGTTCTGAGACAAAAGATGGTATATTTTAGCAAAATTCTACTCATCAGTTGTGTATATCCAATTTTTTATTTATTTTTTTCTCCAGCTAAAAGCTGTTGAAATAGTTTGGCTTCAATAGCAGGAATACCTGTGTTATAAACTGAGTATTTAATTCCGGGTTTGTCAGCTCAAGTTGTGCAGAGATCACTAATGCATCGCTATAGAATTTCTGCTGACCTTTATCTGTCTTGCGATCTGGACTAGACAGCTTCATCATAAATAATGGAAAGTAGTAGGTTTGGTGGAGTGGAAAACCAGAGACTTTCTCATACCAACTTCTCAGTTACAGAGAAAAGGAAAATAAATAAAAATTTTGAAAATGGAGACCCCCATTCCCCCCAAGGTAAGAATTATGAATTATTTTCACGCCACAAGTTGTGTGTGGGTGTGGCTTTAAACTAATGCTGCATACGGGCTTTAAATAAAAAGCAACGGGAGTGAAATTGATCTATGCCAGCAATGCAAAATGGGCTCATAGCAAATCAGCAACTGATTTCTCACCATGCCAGTTTCTATTTTCCATTGACTTTGAAAATTTTGCCAAGATTTTTATTTTCAAACCAAGTAAAAGTGACATCTAGCCTGTGAAAATCTCCAAAACGGCATTGGGTGAAATCATCCTAGATTTGCACAAAAAGCGGTAGCGGGCGGGAAGAAAGTAGTTTTAACTGCTGGTCGCAATGGTGAGGTTTTGCGCCGTATTGTCCCATTCCCGCCTCATTAATTATGCAGCCACAGGAGACACGCTGTCTCGCTGGTGGGCGACCTCCAATTTGCTTGCCACACCATTACCTCGCTGCTTCCTCACACCGGGCACCATATTTAAACTGCAGCTGCGCGCAGACTTCTCAATGTTTGCAGCTCAGGGCTGCTCCAGTGAAGACATGGCCCCAAAATCCAAGAAGAGTTCAGCCCCTGATTCAGTGACGCAGCCCTGGGTTGCCTTCTGGCCATGGAGGCCCACCACGATGTCCTCTACCCTCACTCTGTCTGCAGGAGGCCCATCAGTCTCACCGCTCCGGCTTGGCAGGCGGTGGTAGAGGTGGTCAGTGCCAACGCTGCACACACGAGGTTGATCATCCAGTGCAGAAAACAGATGAATGATCTCATTCGTGCCGCCAGGGTAAGTCAATCATCTCATCACTCTAAACTCACACACTCACAAGGCCATCACACATTCACTGGCATCTCACTCATTGCCAGCTGAAGGGATATCACCACTCAATCTCTCTCACACACCCTCACATCTCCATGTAGCCTCATCTCCTCTGGAGACTGCCTCCTCAGCCTTCACCTTCTCGAGGCCACTTGCACAGATCAACACGTACCCCCACACACACACTGGGATAACCCCCATCATCAGGCCAGTCCTCGCCCTGCAGCCTCTCCCCTTGCCTGAGGCCAAGCAAGCCCTAGCCCTGCAGCCATTGAAAAGCCACCCCTGCCTTATGGCTGGTCTGACAGTTACAGACCTGCCCACGAGCACCCTAAAAGTGATTTGGTGCTGTCTGCAAAGCCGGGTGCTGATGACTGTAAGTGCTGCCCAAAGCAAGGTAGGCAAACAAACCTCGAAGTCCCGAGCTAAGTGCAGCTCGCCAGGTGCACGTCACGAAACATGCAATCACAGACGCTAAAGTATTGAAATTAGGTTCCCGATGTGTGGTGGTGATGAATTCAGCTCGCCACTATCGGGTGGAGTGGAAGATTGCAAACTGGTTTCACAACGATGTGAAGCCAATTTTGGCCTTCAGGCCATATTGTCCAGCCTCCTCCATCCCCCATGACACCCAACGCCAATGGGGCTGGAAAATTCCGGCCATTCTGTGAGCTTCAGTGGAAAGCACACCAGCTGCCAATTCGCTAAGAGCCCATTCTGCCATACTGACGTGGATCAATTTCTCAAAGTGACTCTGATTCTTATGCAAGGTATTGTTAGACTTTCACTTCAAAAATGTCTCAAGTCACTTTAAACCAATGTCTAGTTGTGTTTCAGGCTGACATTTACACAACGAATGGAGTATTATTGTGAAGCACAACCAACACTACAGCTGCAGTGTAAATGGGCACTTAGAGAGGCTCTATTATCACAGAAATTAATATAAAACATCACTTTTACACTTGATCTAGTGCCTTAGTCAGATCTACATCTTCACAAAATATGGCTTGAAGCTGCTAGATTAGCCACATGCAAATCAAAGTGAGCTACATGCTCCCAATGAAAATGTTGGAAGTAGATTGTGTTGATTTTGTCAGTTGGAAATTAAACAGATATTTTTACAAAAAGGTATTTTGATGTAGAGTAAGTGGATAATCTGAGACATGACCTATGGTAAGTGCAGCATACTTGCAAAGAACGGCTAACACTGGGTCTATGGTTCCCAAGACTTTCCACCACTGTATGGGCTTCATAAACACACGAGGGGGAAAAATAGAAGGAAAAGTTGATGGGCTTGGATGGAGAAGGATGGAAGGAGGCATGTGTGGAGTATAAACCCTGGCATGGAGCTGTTTCTGGGCTGTAAATACTGTATAATACAATGTAAAATATTTTGTTGGCTTGAAGAAGCCTAGGTTTGGTAAGAGTGCATATTCAGTCCATCTTTTGAGCTAAGCAGAATCTTGTGGCACATGAAACACATTCCAATAGCTGGTCTGCTGTTCAAAGGTTCCCTATTCTGATCCCTAGATTTCACTATTATTTACCTAGCTATAGACCAAAAAGGCCCTGGATTATAGGCAGTGTGTACACTGCTGATGTTGCTCTCGAATTAATATCTAGCATATAAAGCAAAAAATATCATATTCATAAATGGGACATTACACAGAAATTGTTCTAATATTTTGGTTTACATATTGTGACAAATTGATCATAATGTAAAATAGTCTCACAATCAAGTTGGATTTATTATTAAAGTTGATTCTCTGGGATACTGCTCAAGAGCAATAAGAAAAATAATATTTGTGTGCCTCTCTTTTCGTATAGCTGCCTTTTGTCTACTATTTTTTCAGAGATGGGCAAAGACATGAACTGTCCAGGGCCTCAGCATATGGCCTTGCTTTTAAAAAGGGAAGATCTGGGTCATGTGAAGCAGAGATTCTGAGCAAGTCAAATACCCAGCATTGTGCTAAGTCTGATGGTGAGAGGGAGGATAGAGATTCATGTTAGGCAAGGCAGGGTTGTACATACTGGTATGCATGGTTGCGGGGCAGCTCATCAAAAGCAGCACTTAAAGCCTGATCATCTAGCAGTTCATCTTTAAACGATTGCTCTCTGTGTCAATTGAGGAATTTATGACTCAGGACTTGGCCATTTGTGACAAATTATTATAAAATGGCAAAACACATCAAAATAACAAAGTATACAAAACTAAATTCAGAAGAGTAAAAAAAAAATCATGGGTAAAATAAAAATTGCCATCCTGTAGAATTAATTTTGAGGGTGATTCTATGACTGGCCTGTGATGGGTACATGATCATGTGGTTAGCATGAACCATTTAGCAAAGCTGAAGGCACTATATAAATACAGAACCATAGTCTTATAGGCACAAAACTTGCAATTATACAGATGCAATAGCTATATAATGCCCCATTAACTAAGGAATAATGAATATGGTTTATATAAATTCAGTGTTACTTTGATTAGGAGAAAGTGGGTCTACATTGTGGAGCATATGTAAATTGAGAGACATCAATTGAATTGATGTGTACAAATTAGTTATGTACACAAATATTCTTTGCAATTTATTTAATTCATCTTTACCCAAAATATTGCTTTTATCCAGTTTGAATCAAACCATCAAATTCATTCAGTTTACGCTACATTTTTTGATCTCTTTTGATATGAAACCAGATCCACAGGATCTGGTGTACAAAGTTCTGGTTCAAGTGTAACTGGTCCTTCAGATGTCAAATAGGCTCTTCTGGCAGAAAAGTGAAGTATACTCAAGGAGATAGAAGAATAAAGTAAAATGGGAGACCTTGGTGTAAAAGATTTCTTAGCTGAAATGCATTCTTTACCATATGAAAGACCTCATTCCATGGACTCAGCTATTTCCAGTTTCCAGTCATGCAACACAGAGTGACAGGAGACAAGGCATAACTGTGCCACAGACTTGACGCAAAAATACAAGCGACAGCATATGGTGCAGAAACAGGGTTGTACGTACTGGTACAGCACGGCTGCACGCCAGCTCACAGAAACCAGTACTTACAGCCAGATCATCTATTAGTTTATCTTCAAACGAATGCTCCTCGGTGTCAATCCAGGAATTTCTATAACTTTCGATGAAGAGGTTAGATGCGCGATGCCTGAGGGAGGGCAAGAGTGAAAACAGGAGGGGTTGGGAATAAAGACACAACTTTAGTGGTTACACTATCTTATCACACAACTGTTAGAGATGGCATTTGTACAATTTTGCTCAGCTGATAGGTCAGAGAACAGAGGAAGGGGTAAACAAAGACCTCGATGTTGTTATGCTAACCTCCTTGACTTTATCTATCTGCATTTCTCCACAATAGATGAGTATGACTATGTCTGGTAGGAGATAACAAATGCATAGAAGTTAAGTAGGTTATGCCCAAAATCTTTTAAAATCTAGTCATTTTTATAAATCGTTATGTAGTTAAATTGTACATTTATAGAGATGACCTTGAAGTTACACAATGTGAATATGACCGTATGAGCACTTAATGCATTCACATGAAATTCTTCCGATTCTCGCTTTACAGGTGGCATTAATATTCACTAATATTCAACGTGTAATTTCAAGGTTTGAATATTAGTAAAAAATATATCAGGTTGGTATACTTTCTGTCATCAGTTTATAGATTCACTGTGACTTATCCAATTTCTTTTAGAGTCCCTGCTTGTTTTTAGTGTTATTTTTCAATCACTACTTCTTAATTTAGCTCAGCTTCTCTTTTCTGTTAGGTGAAATTCTGCCTTATGGACATTGGTCATTCACCCACATTTTTCAAATGACATACTCATTGCACTAATTCTGACTAAATAATGTCCATTAGTTTGTGTTTACTGTGGACATTCTAATTCAGAACTAAAGAATTATTTCAGTTCCTCAACTTGCTGCTCTGACCGATCAGTTAATGCAGTAATTGTACAACATGCTTGTCAATGGACCATGTGTATTGCTAACTCTAAGATTTAGTGTCAGTGGGTGGTCACGCAAAGCCTACGTTACCATCAGTAGGTATACTAGACTTGCAAAGTCCGTTTCCTCACACGCTCTGCGAAGCCACAGTTCTCGATAGGCGTTCATGAAGTAATAGCTAATTTTATGTCTGAGAGAAGAGGATAAATTTTCTACATTCAAGTCTTTCTGAGCAATATAACTGTTGTAGAAATTGTTTAGACACCAACATAAATCACAACTGGGTACTGAGAGTAAAAGGTGTTTAGTTAAAAACCATTGCACTTTCAATATGCACTCACTAGAAAAATAATGTAAGTGTTAAGACTACAACAAAACTTCGATATTTGGTTTTATTGTTTGTGCAATGTTCCTAAGTTCAAGCTTCACTTCTGTAGCTGTAAAGGCAGAGTCAACTCCTGAGGGTCTAAACATTTGTATACATGTGTTAAGGCAACAAGTACTCTAACCAGCGTATCACTTAACAATCAGTGACCTACATAGCATTTTTAAGTGGTTAAAGCTGCTGCAATCAAAAGCAGCTTTGAATTGATATGCATTTTACAAACTAAATTGCAAAACTGCTTCGTACAGAACATGGAATAATGTTAGGAGGATGGTGAAAGTGCTGATGAAAATATACATCCGCTACCAACTTTGTTAGCCAAAGGATTCCTACTATTTTATGCTTAAAAGTCCCACAAAATAGTGGCCTAGAAATGGTTCTGCTGCTGTCCACAATAAAAAATAATTGAGATCCAATATCTGGTACTCCTTGGGCCTCTTCATTCAGCTGCAGGGAGCAATCCTGAATTTTGATATACACACTATCTACACACATCTGGCATGTAAAATTTCTAACATTACAAAATGTAGGGTGCTGAATTGCTGGGGAGTTGGAGGGCAACAAGCTCGAATGCAACGCAAAATTAAAAAAAAGTTATACTTCCTCCAAACTACCTAATCAAAATGTTAGAAAATTCACCAAAAAATAAAACCAACATTTTCGGGGGATGGAAAATCTACCACTGACTATCTCTCACTACTGGCCAGGTGATTTATGGTTTAAACAATAATCCTTTGATGTTTGTTTTGCTCTTCTCTTATTTTATTGCCAACAGAGTGAATCTTCAAACTGCTCCTAAATTTCTACTTATCATACTTAGAGCTCTTTCTGTGCGTTAAGCCAGCAAGCAACAGATTTCACTTGGCATTATGTACTCCCTTTTTGAAAGGTATACAGACGAGTTTTCCATAATTACCTTTTAATCAGCCTGTAACAATCACAAAAAAAACTTAATTTTTTCCAATCTCTTTGTTTAGGTACATTTAATAGACATAGAGACTCAGAAACTAAAAAGCTAAAGAAATGGGCTAAAGATAATTTTAAAGCGACACACAGATCAAATGTGACATAGGCAATTATAAACAAATCATATGGTTATTTCAAATGGGCTGAAAGTCCATTCCCCTACTCTGGCAAAGGTGCAAAGCCATCCAGAGGGGGAGCCGAAAATGATGGGGTAAACAATGTCTTTCTGCCAATTCTTGACAAAGTGAAGCACGTGGATTGTCGTTAGGTCTTCCCGTGGTCACAACAGATACTATACAAGTGCAAGCACTTTCTTTCTTTTTTTTTAGCAAGATGGAGTGTATATTTCAAGATATTCAGTACACATCTGCAATGGGGTAATTGTACTCAAAAACCTCACTTGCATCAGGCAGCTCATTTCAGTTCCAAACATCGTAACAGCACAGCACAAGATTGACAACAGGTGCCAAACTGCTCTGAATCAAAGTTCTTGACGATTTCAGACAACCCAAATGTACATCATACAAAATCCTTAACAGTCATCATAAAGACAGCATCACTACCACATTAAATTATGATCATCATAGTGTGCAGTAACAACCAGTATGAATAATTATAAATCAGACAAAGTTGGGACATTAACCTCTTGCTTAACATCACTAAAGAGCTGTTTGCAATACAATTTTGTTTATAAATGCAATTTTTTACCGAATGAAAAATTGTTAAAAGATAAAAGGTTAACATGCCTGGGTTTTATTCCAACTGCTAAAACAAATTGTGGAAAAATGTAAGGTTGGATCATGGAGAGAAAGGCAGTTATCTAGAAGTTTCCAAATCTTCAGGACATGTCTATTTTGGTATCAGTTTCTGCTCGATTTAGTTGTCTTGTGAGAGCACACAACATCGAATAGATAATTATCACTCAATATTTACCACCTTCTATGATTTAATTTGCTGGGGCTAGTGATTTATAGGAACAAATTACACATCACTGTCTTGAAAGATTAAAAAAAACGCAATGTTCAGATAGATTTATCGCTCATTCATTATCAGTGTACAAAAAAAAAAATCTAATGCCAGCGATTTTAAATAGAAGGGAAAGCAGCATTTTTCTGGTTCCGTAAAACATTGCATGCTAGCTTACCTTGGTAGGTTATACAGAGGAGTCATTCTGAAGCATGCTACCACAGCTCTCCTGCGCTGTTTTGACAAGAGCTTGTACCAAACCATCTTCTTTGACTTGAAAGGATGTTCTGTCTAACCAACAAACAAATTCCAATGTGTTAATGACATGACAAATTATAAAAAAATGCACATGCTCTCCCTGAATATGGTAGCCTTTTAATGCATTGCCTACCACAATAGATGCAGCACTATGGTGGGACTTGGTGGGCTAGATTTGAAGCCCATTCGTAGTCAATGTGAACAGAATCTACCACTGTATTCGCAGGATGGTAACATCTTGTAGTGAACATTTACTGTATGTAATTTTTAATTAGCTGGTACTCCCTCAACAGTGATAAGTGTACTGGTGGACATTATTACTAGTTTAAAACCACATCCCTTCCACTAAAACTGAAGGAAACAAAGCGCTGAATTTTACAGCACCCCCGCTGGGTGTGTTTTCAGTAGTGGGGCACATAAAATATGTCAGGTGGCTAGTCCATCGCCTTCCTGCCCACTTCCTGACCTAGTCCTCAGTGGAGATGGGTAAGGCACCCACTAATCTGCCTGCCACTTGAGGCCCTCAATAGGCCTAAATGCCAATTATTGACCTCAGTCTGTCTTCACTGTAATGATATGCTGAGCAGTGTCAGGCGGGCAAGAGTGGGATGGCCATTTTAAAAAAAATACCTTTAGTGAAAAGGCTGAAAGAAAGGGGGGTGGGGCACATCATGCAGGGAGTGTTCTTATGGCATAGACGATAGTAAATGCTGAGCTGTACAAATCCCAAAGGGAAACTTGAAATCACTGCAACAACTGTTTTTCAATTTGTATATATCTCGAGGTGCGTGCTTTGAATTCAGTAGTAATAAGACCACTGAATCTTATAGGTTTCTTACAAAACTAAATTAATTCTTTATTAAATAGAAAAACAAATGATTTTAAGCACATACATAGGGCTGAATTTTGCCCTGGATGGGTGGGCTGGCCCAGCCGACTCGGCGGTGGGTGGGCAGCTGATCGCTGCTGCCGAAACAAACCCTGCCGCCATTTTACATGGGCGGGCCAATTAAGGCCAGCCCAGCGGGACACCCGACAGGAAGCGCTATGTGCTTCCTGTGCGGGCGGGGGGGGAGGGGATTCCCCAACTTCGAAAGAGCGCACATCCCTCTGAGGCTAAGTGCTGCCTCAGGGAGATCGCTGAAAGTCTGTGAAGCACTAAAAATAGAAAAATAAAAAAAATCATTAACATGTCCCCCTCATGTGAAAATGTCACACGAGATGGGACATGTTAAGAAAGTGCACAAAATCTTTATTGCACTTTTTAAATTCTGATAGCAAACCTCATCCTGCCACTGGATGAGGTTTGATTAAAAAATCGCTTACCTGCCTGCCTGTTGGGCCCGTGCGCTGAGCCGAAGTTCACACGGGCCCCTCAAAAACCTCGTCGATTGGTGACTTAATGGCCTTAACAAGGCCTTTAATTAATGGCGGGCGCTGCATAGCGCTCCCACCGACTGAAACATCGCGATGCCACACACTGACGTTGGGATGCTCGCGCGACATTTTAAGTAATGACGGGTGGGCTCCGCCACCTGCACATCAGCCAGAGTTTACAAATTACAACTATGATAAATCCTAGCTCCCCTAATTAATCTAAGCCCCGGTTACACCTACATTAAGGCAACAGTAAAACACACAGGGCTGCACCTTCTGGTCGGCGAGCAGGGGGCGGGGCCCGCTTGCTGACGCATAAAATGATGTGGGGATATGTCGGGCGTGCATCCAGACGTGATGCCGCGTCATTTAGATTTTCAGTTCGGTGGGCACACTGTCAAAGGCCTATTAAGGCCATTACAAAAGCAATTAAAGTGATTAATGGGCCTGCCTGTTCTAACCTTAAGGTTGGCGGGCAGGCTGGGAGCCGAGGTAGGCTTCTGAAAAACCATGAAACCTCATGCATGGGCGGGATGAGGTTATTAAAATTTGTATGAAATCACTAAATAAAAGAAATTGACATGTCCTACCTCATGTGACAGTGGCACATGAGGGGACATGTCAGTAATTTTTTTTCTCACCTTTATTTAATATTTCAAACCTGAGCCAATCTCCCTGAGGCAGCACTTTGCCTCAGGGAGATCTGCGCACTCCTTTGCGCACACTCATGAAAGAGCGCACTCCTGGCTCGGTGAAACCCGCCCCCACCACCCGCACAGGGAGCACACAGCGTTTCCTGGCGGACGTCACGCTGGCGAGCCTTAATTGGCCTGCCGATGTAAAATGGCGATCAGTAACCTGCCCGCCCGTGCCCACTCTTGCACATCCCCCCGCCAACGTTGTAAATGTTGCCCATGGATTTTAAAAGACCCAGGCAAAGTAACATGATAGCGTGAACAGTCAGATTCAAAGTGAGTTTTCTTAACTTCTTGGGGGAGAACTTTCTCCCCTTCGGTTGTGGCGGGAGGGGGGGGTGCGCATAGCCGTTCGCTGCCTGCGATTGGCTGGGCGGGTCTGGGCTGGGCTTTAATTGGCCTGCCCACATAAAGTGGCAGCGCCCACCCGGAAGCGCTGACCACGCGTGTGAAAGAGCACAGAAGTCTCCCTGAGGCAGCTCTGAGTTTAGCTTAAGCGTAAAAGATTTTAATGAAAAAAAAAATTTAGGACGTGTCCCCTCATGTGAAACTGTCACATGAGCTGGGACATGTCTATGAATTTTATTGAAAAATTTTCCACACCTTTAAAAACCTTCATGAAACCCCATCTGCCCAAGGATGAGGTTCCATGAAAAATGAGAAGGCCGCCTGGGCTCTTCGCCTGCCTGCCAACATTAAGGTTGGATGAGCAGCTCAGTTTGTTGTTTTAATTGATAGTTAACTGACCTTAATAGACCTTAGACAGTTCAGCAGGCACGCAGCCGACTTGGGTGCGCACCCGCCGATCTGAAGATCTGAATGGCACATGGTGACATCGGGATGTACGCCTGATGTCACCGCGTGTCATTTTATGCCTCGGCGAGCAGGCCCCACCCCCGCTCACCGAACTGAAGATTCTGCCCATGCAGACAGCAGTTTCAGGCTTAGAGGCAAGATGCTTTTCACACTTGTTAGATCTTAGAAATCCTTATTTTCTACACACAACCTCATCTCCTTTATACAGATTTCCCCTTTGAATGCAAATTCCCGTTGTTTCACTATGTCTTTGGACTTTACCTCTCTAATAATAAAAATCTATCATAGTATCACAGTAATCTTTGGGAAAAATAAACACATTTCTCCTGGCTAGATGAAACATTTCATCTGCTCATTTGAATTCAAACTAGTCTGGTTTCTTCAAAAATATAAATGTTCCCTTTGCACCTCACATTCTAAAACTTCTCCCATGTTTACCTATTTAACATATTCAAACCTAGCCTAGCTTCTGATACATCAAAGCCTTCAGACCAGCTACCTTTAATTCAATTAAGTCCCACACACACACAGACTCATAGACACAGACCCCACTATTATTCTATTTTACAATAAATTCCAATATAATTATGAAAATTATTATTTGATTAGTTGATCGGTGTGCATCAGGGGCACCCCACGAGGTGTTACCCTCTTCCTTTGTGCCTCCCCACTTGGCTTCCAATTTACTGCTGTGATTGTAGGCAAGCTTGTGATGTCCTAACTGTTTAGTTTTAGTAAATAAATGTAGTTCAATACTTTGTGATTTAAGCCCAGCCTGAGTGTGATAGGTTGATAATATTATCATTTGAAATGGCTTGGAGTGAAATACTGCAGAGACCATTAATGGCCTAGGCCTGAGAGTACCATAAAGGATGAGGTCACTGGAGTGGAAGAAAAATTCAGTACTCCAGTTTATGGCTTATAGGAGAAATAAGGTCTGCTAAGGAAAAAAAGGTAAGACCATTGCAAGAGAAAATGACTGCTTTAAAATAAGCATTACTTGTGCTGGTAGCAGTGAGTTAAGAGGGATACTTACATCAGAATGATAACATAAGCACCATTTAAGAGATAGTTATGAAGGATCTGAGGGAGGCTTTGGGACAGATTTTCATGCGCCAAATCGGGTTGCACTGAAGCAGGAGACCTAAAAAATGGTGCCAACGTCGTACGTCATGATGTCTCACCTCCGTTCCCCACCCAAAAGAGTATCATAACTATGTTCAGCTCGATACATTTGGAAAAAAACGTACGTATTAATTATCCTTTACTGATCCATACAATGGCCCTGATATTTACTCAGGGGTGTAGTCAGAGGGGTGGTGGGGGGGTGCGGGCGCAGTGGGGGAGATTGGACATTGGGAGGGGGTGAGCAGTCGGAGATCACAGTGGGTGCTGGAGGTCAGAGATGCCGGGATCTGAGCTGAGACCAGGTTAGTACTTCCACAAATCAATTAGACCTACCCAACCTGTTATGTGCCAGTTTATGGTTACACATCCTGAATGTTGCAATATGCTGACCCTCTGAGGTTAACAATACATTTAAAAATACAGGGTACCAATGATTGGGTATTACTGATATTCTTTCATCAAGTACCACCTTTGGTGTGATATTCCCATTTTTAATTAACTCTGTTATTTAACTTAAATTACACAAAAAAACTTAAGACTACTGAACACAAAGCATATTTGTCACAGATGCTTGTACCTGCTCCAAGTGATACAGGACGGCAGAGACCTCTTGTACTCGTTTCACAATTTTGTCAGGGTCATTGCTGTCTTCAGCCTTGCCAGCCATGTCCTTGTACAACGCCATCTGCCATCGCATAGATGAAGAATTTTCACACTACAAAACACATGCAAAAATTTAATAAGTTATTGTTTCATGTCCAGTCACTTTACAATTTGGTCCAACCCCAGCCCCTATTAGCATTCACTGAAAAATATTACACAAGTTTACAAATAAAAGACCATATCAACAAGAACAATTTGCATTTATATAGAGCCTTCAATGTAGTAAAAGATCCAAAAGGTGCTTCACAGGAGCCTAAGCAGGCAACTGACATCGAGCCAAAGGAGACCCAGGGCTGGATTTTCATGTTAGAGACAGGTATTGGGAGTTGGGAAATTTTCTGACTCAGTGTGCTCACCTTGGGAAAAAGTGCCTGGAAAGGGGTGATATCTGTTCAGGGAAGACAGATGCATGCTGGCGTCAGGCCCACTGCCCCTAGAAACAGTTTGAATGTGGCCACAGGGGCTGCTGCTTTCTGAGGTGAGTTTGTTAAAAAGCCTGCCTCAGTTCTCTAGACTTTGTCCCAGTTATTTTATTCAACAGTAGGTCCTCTAGTCCATCCACTCCCCAATCCAACTCATGTTCTTCCACCCACTCCAATGGTCCCTCATACCTTCTGTGCCAAATCATGACCACTCACCCTCAACGGCTTCTCATTCCCTCCATGCCAACCCATAGCACTTCCATGCCCATTCACCCAGTATACGCTCTGTACAGAACCAATAGTAACAATGGCATGTGTGGAAAAGCTTAAAAAACAGCCATTCATAACTTTCTTACAAATCTGCTGTTACTACATCCCTATAAAAGTGTCAATCAACTAAACATTTAAAGGATCAACAGCAGAAACTACAAGCATTTGCCATCTCTTTATCTTGTCTAAATAAACATCGAGCATTGGCAAAAACTCCAGGACAAAGCAGCCCGTTGGATTGGCACCCCATCAACAACATTCACTCCCTCCACCATCAATGCACAGTAGCAGCAGTGTGTACCACCTACAAGATGCACTGCAGGAACTCACCAAGCCTCCTTAGACAGTACCTTCCAAATCCACGACCACTACCATCTAGAAGGAAAAGGGCAGCAGATAGATGGGAACACCACCACCTGGAAGTTCATCTCCAAGCCACACACCATCCAGACTTGTAAGTATATCGCCGTTCCTTCACTGGCACTGGAACAAAATCCTGGAACTCCCTCCCTAACAGCACTGTGGGTGTACCTGCACCACATGGACTGCAGTGGTTCAAGAAGGTAGATCACCACCTCATTCTCAAGGGCAATTAGGGATGGGCAATAAATGTTGGCCGAGCCAGCAATACCCACATCCCATAAAAGAATAAAAAATAATTGGAATGCCTGGGCTCTCAGCCAATGGATTAGTCTGTTGAAACAGGTGCACACAAGGTAAACATGGCTCTTTCTCTTTGATAAATTTTGTTAATTGCTCAATGCTTATTTACACATGATAAAGAAGCGTCAAGTGCTTGGAGTTTCCAGTTTCAAGTCCGACTTCAGGATTGATGGTCATGGAAGGTGCCTTCATAACACAGCAAAAAGTTGAGTATCAACTTGTAAATCCTTCCAACACACTCCAATGGAAGGCAGTAACAGCGGGAGAGATTCATGGTCAGCCATATGATATAAAAAAATTGGAGTCTCTACCATCATGATTTATAGCTCCAGGCTACAACAGGCATATAAAGGTATATAATGTCACAGCACCGCGGATACCTTGTTTGGGGGGTGGGTGGGGGGGGGTGGAGGGGGGGGGGGAGGGGGGGGACGGCGGCTAAGTAGGCCGGATGGTCGGTGTGGATTAGATTGTGTCAACAGCACGGGATTCGATCCCTGCTTCAGCTGGGGCCGATTTGGGGCTTGCCTCCTTGCCCTAACCATGGTGGAGGTTGTGGTGCTGTGGACTGGACCTGCCTTCCAGGAAGTAGGAGAAAAGAAGAATATCTCCGGCCTCCACTTTTATTGCAGTTGAAATGTTTCTCTACATGTTTGACACCTCTAGTCTCATGGCCCGATATTAGCCCAGAGGAGAGGAGGAAGCGAGGTTTGCGATTTTGAGGTTAGGAAACCCAGATTAACGAGTTTTCCTCAAATTTAACGTTAGGACCTTGTCAACATTTTTGGACTCAGGCAGGTAGGCCTTCAGCACCAGGCACTGTGGAGCAGAGAGGATTGGGTGATCAAAATGGGGAAGAGGTTTGGGAGTGTTCTGGGGCCTCAGTGGAGAATCTGGAAGATTCAATGCTGGTATAGATTGAAGCCCTCTGTAGAATTTGGAAGCATTGGGGCGGGGGGGGTGTGGTTGCCAATGGCAAGGGTGAGTGAAGCGGGATCCAGCTGTTAATGGGCTAACTGAATCCAGAGGGGGAACTTTCTCCCCGTTGGGCAGGCTGGTTGGGAGCAGGTGGGCGAGGAGCCAATCGCAGCCCACGTGCCGCTATTTTATGTGGGTGGGCCAATTAAGGCCTGTCCAGCGTGACGGGCGTCAGGTAGCGCTTAGCTCTACCTGTGCGGATGTGGGGGCGGTGGGGGGGGGTGGGGGTGGGGGAGAGAGAATCAGGGCCTGCGCTCTTTCATGCATGCACACGAAAGAGCACAGAAATCTCTCTGAGGCACAGAGCTGCCTCAGAGAGATTAAGTTCAGTTTGAAACTTCAAAGTTAAAAATCATTTACACATGTCCCGTCAGCATCACACGAGCTGGGACACGGTTATCAAATGTTTGAAAAATATTTATTAATTTAATAAACCCTTCACGAAAACTCATCCAGCCCACGCCCAACGTCACCGCACAGCCTTTTACGTGTTGGTGTGCGGGGCCCGCCCCCTCATGCTGAACAAAAAATTCTGCCCCAACATTCCTCACCTACCTTTAGGTGCTGGATTTCCCAAGAGCTGGAAAAGCCCAGCTGGCCAGAATTAAATGTAAAATGCTTGTTAATTTGGAGGTACACAGTCTTATTATAGTACTTAAATGGAAAAAGGCCTCCTGCAAGTTGGTTACCCACCTTTCATCCCACATTTGTTAAAACTTGCGGGGGAATTTTCAATATCGGGCGGGGAGTGCGGGAGCGGCGATTGGGACCGCACCGCCATTTTGCACGAGCGGGCCAATTAAGGCCCGTCCAGCATGTCTGGCAAATCCTGGAGACAGCTGGGCTGGGTGGGCGCAGGCGGAACGGCAATCGCTGCCGGGTCCAATGACGACCTGGTGGCCTGTTTAAAGTCCAAGCTGCACCAAGACTGCTGGGGCAAGGCCAATCTGAAACAGCCATGCAGGAGGGTAGGGCGGGTAGCCAGTGTGCACCCAGGTTTTCCGATGAGTGCCTTGTTGCCTTCCTCGAGGAGGTGGCAGCACGGCGGGATGTGCTGGCCCCCGAGGACTGGAAGAGGAGGCCAACCCACTTGACCAAGCGTGTGTGGGAGGAGGTTGCGGAGGTTGTGAGCTCCCACGACGTGGTGCAGCGCTCAGTGACCTAGTGCTGCAAGCGCTTCAACGACCTGCTGCGCACGGGAAGGGTGAGTAACATGTTGGCATTGTTCACTGCACCCATCATGTAACCTTCTGCCCCGCTGGCGGACTATCAATGTCTGATTGGCCTGAGTGCAATGAGTTAGTGACAGCATGTGTCCTTTGCTGGGCAGCCCATCAGAGATAGCCTATGCGTTCGTCAGCA
Organism: Carcharodon carcharias; assembly: GCF_017639515.1. Taxonomy (NCBI): domain Eukaryota; kingdom Metazoa; phylum Chordata; class Chondrichthyes; order Lamniformes; family Lamnidae; genus Carcharodon; species Carcharodon carcharias. The sequence continues at coordinate 8,146,806 of NC_054500.1, forward strand.
TGAGAGGGTTGAGGTGAGATGGGTTCAGCACCTGCAGCATGTAGTGCAGTGACACCCACATGGACTGTCGTGGGTTCAACCTGCTACACTCAGGTGCACTGGTTGAACTCCACGCTATGTGGAAGTCAGGGTGATGACATGGTGTGAGGGGATGTTTAAGGTCCTGTGGCACAGATGGATGTACTGCCCTCTGCGCTCCATGTCATTGTGCCTCCTTGCAACGGCTGGTACAACTGTGTGCTCCCAACTGTGATGAAGGCAGCATGTGAGCGGGGGAAAGGACACACCAGGCATATTTGTGTGAGTGCCAGCCACCAGTGGGGGAAGGAAGCACTGCAGACCTGCAATAGCCAACTGCGCTTGGGTTTGGCCGGCCACGAGGAGATTGACGGTACAAGTATCATTTATCAATGCAATTTTTTCATTTGCAGGAGAAGAATTCTCATAACAGCACCGAGCGGCTGAGGACTGGCGGTGGGCCAGCCCAGATATTGATGCTCAGTCATTTTGAGCAGGAGGTACTGGACCTAGAGAGGTGGCACACGCCCAGGTCCACTGGAGCCAGAGAGGTTGGGGTTCCAAGGACAGGTATGTATGGCCAGCACTCACGTCACCAGTAGTCTCCGAACATCCATGCCATTGCTGATTGTTCAGTGAGTAACGTTACCAACATGGCTTGCCCAGAGCATGTGGAATGATGAGCGCTTGATGAGCCGGGTGGCAGACATGTACATTGACATTGTCTGCAGGCTAACTGATCGAATTTCCTTACTCTTCCTTTTAGCATCATCGGCGCAGGAGCAGGAGCAGCAGGGGCCCCTCTGACACCTGAGGGGCATGAAGTTGCACTTTTGGAAGCGTCACACCATCTCTGCCAGGCAGGCACCAACACAGATACTGGCACCACGGTGGGCATCATATTTTTGGCTAGTGTCCTGGGTCACAGAGCTAAGGGCATTTCACAGTCGCTAGAGCAGCTGGCAGAGACAGAAAGTGTCGATGGCACCTACAGTTGGAGGACTGCAGAGGCCCAGGCACATGCTCAGTCCGTGGCGAATGATGAGCCTCTGGAGTCATGGGCGATGCAGTCAAGTGCTGACAGGCGGCTGGGTGTTCGGGAACATCTGTTGGAGATATATGAGGCTTTGCTTGGCTTGGTGTCAGAGGAGTCTACCCGGGGCAATGCATTGAGCATCATGGCTGAGCGCCAAGCTTCCTCCATGGAGAGATTGGCAACTCTCATGGAGAGGCAGCTCCAGGGACAGGATCAGGGGTTCCTGGGGTTGTACTCGGACCTGCACGCCCTCACAGGGGCACTGACCTCGTCTGGTCAGTGCCTGCGTGGACGGTGGTTTGGCCACCAGGTATCCCGCCTCGGGGCCCGCCCATTTACGGTAAGCAGGGTGGGCCAAATAGACCTCACATCGGCGGAGCAGCTGCCTGTTGTCTCTGCTGGCGCCTCTCAGGGCACTGCGGATGAGGGCAGTAGCTCCCCCGCCCCTCTGTCAGTGACCGAGGCACCCAATGAGGCTGTGATGACTGGGGAGATGCCAGCTGCGGAGCTGGCAGCTCCCTCCCAGGCGGGGCCATCACAGGCTCGACGGGCCAGAGGACGTCTGCCAAGGTCATCGAGGCCAACAAGACATCGGAGAGAGCACATCACATTCTTCCCCTCCAACATTCAGTGGTTTTCAACTCCCCCAACAAACTGTACTCCAAATCTTAGCCTGCAAATAGCTTTGATGGAGCCTTTTGCTGGAGAATGGAACAATAACTTTATATTCTTTTACTTTGTTTTATATTTTCTAACGCACCTTAACAGAACTCATTGGAAGGGAGGTGAAGGTACTTCATGGGGAGGATTTTCCTCTTGTTGGTTGGGTGTGGCACGCGGGCCCAGGAGCGGCTGTGAAACTGACTGCCGTCCGTGATCGGGCCCTGGCAGCGATTTCCACACTGGCTGGCCAATCAGCGGCCAGCCAGCCTGAAACACGCATGGGAGGAGGGCGAGCGCGTAAGTCAGCGCATGTGCGCTCACAGAAAACTCCCTAAAGGTACAGAGCCGCCTCAGGGAGCTGAAGGTTTTCAACTTTACAAATAAAGGTTTTCAAGTTAAGGGAAACACGTCCCCTCATGTGACTCTGTTCATTTCACCTGAGCAGGGACGTGTTAAAAATGACGTTTAAAAGTTTTTTTTAAACTGTTTTCTTAAGCAATGGTCTAAAACCTCATCCCGCCCATGGATGAGGTTTCGCAAAAAAATGCAAAGGCCGCTTGACCTTTTCGCCTGCCTGCCCACCGTAAGGTCGGACAGGCAGTGAAAAATTCAATTCAGTTAATTGATTAGGGCCTTAATAGGCCTCTTAGTTGTCGGCAATCGTCCCAACAATTTTGCCCCATGTTCTCGATTCAGATGATGTCAAGATGCCCATTCAAATTACAGGAAAATCTGTTATTGGTGATAGATTACAATCAATTTTAGAACTTTTAGCTATCTGGAGATTGAGAAAACACTGAATTATGGAACAAAATGAAGATATTGATGATAAAAAGTGAATGATCTTTTTTCTCATTTTGGAATTATTTTACCTTTCCTTGCAAGTGGAGGTTATCCTGAAGAAACTCTCGTACTTCTTCATCTGTATCTTTCTGTCAGAATTGTAAGAAAAGAGAGATCAGTGCCAGAGCAAATCACAGAAACAGTACTCTTGTTTGAAGTAATACCTATGAGAAAATAGTTTCACTCTCTGTCATTTTTCCAAGGAACTGAAGATATTTTCAATTGGGCATTCTCCATACAAACTGTAGTTTATGATCTAATTGTGATTTTGAAATCTAGAATTCTTTACTCCATTAGAGATTTAGCACCAAGTATTGTACACACGTACATTAAGCACTTTAGTATTTGTTTTATACATAGGAAAAAGTTGATTTACAAATCCTGCAGATGCAGAGAATGTCGACAGGAGACAAGGTTACAACACTGCAGTACCAAACCTTTGACCTGTTTCAAGCATGGCTCTGCAATGGATGTGAGATTGATAGATTTATTGTACAATATACAATGTACTTTTCTGGATATATTGATAGAACTACAATTACAGTATAAACAGATGATGCTAGAAACCTTCAATGCCCCATTTAATAAACTAATCTGTCTCTCCTTCTCTTCAGAAGATGCTATTTTGTTCACAGGGTGAACTCTAGTACTTTGCTCAAGTAACCATTCTTCATGAGAAGCCTGGATGTTGGTAAGTCAACAGCAGGAGGTATCATAGCTAAGCATGATCTTTTCCTCCTCCCCTATCATCCACATAGACAGCTTTCCTATAGATTCCATTTGATACCTTAAGTACTTCAATGTTTTATATAATTTTCATCTTTACAAAGATCTTCTTGTTTATGACTACTGTAAAGAACATACTTTTTTATTTCTGTTGGACTGTGGATTAAAATCACAATGGCTGCAATTTTAAAGACATGTCTACTGGAACAGTGTGAGGGATATATACAATGTTGCTGTCCTGGAACAGAGTGTGCCATGAAGGACAGGATGGTGCCAAGGAGGAGTCCGGTCTAAAGGGAAACTGGCTGGCAACAACATTTTAATTGGCTCCTGACCAGGTTTTGTGTGAGAGCAGTGCAGCAATAAAAAGCTCCTAGCCCGAAAAGAGGGAAAGACCTAAAACCTCTTTCTCCTCTGTGTGTAAGATTCCAGTAATTCTACAATAATAGCTAGCTGTTCCTTTCCCCCCTCATATCTCCATAACCTGCTCTCTCTCTCTCTGAAAAACCCCTTTTAAGAGGAAAAGGGGAAAATCACCATTAGAGACACTGAAAAGCAAGTGCTCAACCAGTGAACTAAAGACTGAAAGTGCTGGAAGATCACCTCGTGTCATCAACAAAAAACTGAAAGGAATTCAAAATCAACCCATCGAATCCTGTACTCTGGAATTGGTGCTATTGAACTGTCTTATCGCACCCTTAAAATCCACGGGTAGAATTTCACCCTTGTCGGGTGGGCTCAGCGGAGGTGGTCAGGAAGACGGTGCGGCAGGGGGAGGAGGGCGAGTGGGGTGAGCACACACTTGATAACCTCCGAGGCATGGAGCTGCCTCAGGGAGATGAAGCATTTTCAAAAAATAAATAAATAATGAAATAAAACATATTCCCTCACGTGACACTGTCACATGAGCAGGGACATGTTATTAATTAAATTTTATTTGCTTTAGGAAACCTCATCCCGGCCGTGGATGAGGTTTCCTAAAAAGTGCAAAGGCCGCTTGGCCTTTTTGCTTGCCCGCCAGCCGTAAGGTTGGATGAGCAGTGAAAAATTCTATTCAATTGATCCTTTAATGGCCTTAACAGGCCTTTGAATTGGCGGCTCGTGCCAGCCGAACAAAATATTGCATGATTGCGTGTTGACATCGTGACATTCGCCCGACGTCAATGCGTGTCATTTTACATGCGAGCAGGTCGGGCAAGCTAAAAATTTTCCCCTATATTTTTGTGTGCCTATGTGTCTTGTATGTGTGTGTATAGAGATTTAAGGGGTAGAGTTTAGGTTATAGAATTAGAAATTAGCAGTTCATGGGCAGAAGTTTCTCTTCGGTGTGCGGGCGTGGGCCCTGCATGCCGACGTGTAAAATGACGCGTGGTGATGTCAGGCGTGCGTCCCGACATCACCCCGCGTCATTCAAAATGTCCATTCGGTGGGCCCACGACGGAGGCGACTGCCCCCTGCTGAACTGTGAAAGGCCAGTTACGACCAGTAAGAAAATAATTAAACTAATTCCCCACGCTGCCCGTCCAACCTTAAGATTGGCGGGCAGGCAAAGAGCCCAAGCGGCCTTCGTGAAGCCTCACCCATGGGCGGGATTAGGTTTCATGAAGGTTTTATTAAATAAATAAAAATTTTTTTGACAATTCATAAACATGTCCCAGCTCATGTCACCTGAGGGGACATGTCTGAAAAATTTTAATCTTTCTTTTTTTCAAACTTTAAAACTGAACTTAATCTACCTGAAGCAGCTCTGTGCCTCTGGGAGATTTCTGCGCTCTTTCACGTGCCTACGCAAAAGAGCGCAGGCCCTGAATCTCCCTCCTCCCCCTGCCCGCCCAGGTAGCACTGAGTGCAACCAGGCACGTGTCACGTTGGGCGGGCCATAATTGGCCAGTCCACGTAAAATGGCAGCTGATCGCGGGCGGCGATCGAATCCATGCCCACCCGCGCCCGCTCCCGTATGGCCCACTTGTCAGGCAGAAGATTCTGCCCCATATTTCTTTCTTTTGCTGCTGGTTAAAGACAATTTGTTCAATAAACTGTTAATTACTTTTTAATTTTACAAACCTGGCGCTCATAGTCTCTTTACAAAAATTAAACAATTAGGTGGTTTGATCAAACTTATCACATTGTCGTGGCTCAGGGAGCAGTGGGGTTTGATATTGCAGCACACTGTCCCAAGTGAATCTGACACCACATCGTAAATGTAAAAATAGCAAACAGTAGAAACCTTATAACTCTGTCCAGGTTTTTCCAAACTTGCGACCTCTACCACCTAGAAGGACAAGGGCAGTAGATGCATGGAACCTGCAAGTTTCTCTCCAAGGTACACACCATCCTGACCTTGGAACTATATTGCCGTTCCTTCACTGTTCCTGAGACAAAATCTTGAAACTCTATCCCTTTCCAACAGCACTGTGGGTGTAGTTACACCACGTGGACTGCAACAGTTCAAGAAGATGGCTCACCAACACCTCCTGAAGGGCAATTAGGGATGGGCAATAAATGCTGGTCTCGCCAGTGATGCCCACATTGCATGAATGTGAAAAAAGGCCATTATGTTCAAGCTATTCTAATCTTTCCTTAGAGCTCATTGCCTTTATTTATACCCTTATCAACACAAATATTTGTTTATGGCACAGTGACCAAAGCCAAGAACAAATTTCTCTATATGCCTAGCTGTGTATTATAAATCCCTCGTATTAACATCTGGTGTCTTGTATTTTACTCTTCCTGTACATTCTACTAGCATTTAATTGATTTACCACACAGTCAGACCATTGAAAGTGATGGGTCTACAATTACTACTTCCTAAAAAAACACATGGAAACACTATTATTAAGCATTTCATAGATACACTCATTACTGTAAATATACATGAAAATTCATCACTTACCAAGGCATATCTTGTTTTGGCTATGTTAATCAGCTCTTGATCAGCAGGTGAACACATGTTTAGGCCAATGGGAAGCATTTTTTTAAGGGTTGCTACAATCAGTGATGTCTGAACGGAGTAACGGTCACCTCTCTTCTGCTTTTTTGTTCTTTCCTGGTCAGACCCTCCAGACTGAAGTAAACAGTGAAGATGGTTTACAAAATCATATTCAAATCATATATGGCATCCTTCAATAGGTAACAGATAATAAGGTGCAAATCTTAAGTTGCAGGTGCAAAGGTATGTTATCAAAAAGGACTCTATGTGCACACAAATATATTCTTATGAAACATCCCCAATAGGTGTTACATTTGAAAAGAAATATACAGGATATTGCACCAGTGATGGTTTCCCTTTCATGAATGTAGATGCCTTTCAACAACTGAGTGTAACTGAAATTTAAGCACCAGAATTAACCATTGCCTGGTATAATATTCTATATATTGTTTAATTGGGATTAAAATGTTATGGGACACAGAGCTATTTGGTGATGGTTTCATATGGATGTAACATTTTTACCTTAACTGTTGGGAGTTATCCTTCACAGTGGCTGCAAATATAACAATGCCCATAGAATAAATATATTTATACAGGGCTTAAGATAAGAATTCAAGTCACAAATACATTCACCTTTTGACTAAATATTATAAATTTACCACTAGATTATTTACAAAACCTAAACAAAGTTTTAGCTTCCAAAATTTCCTGAAATGTCAGCAGCTGTATCCTATCTGAACCCCTGTTTATATACACAATGTCATACATGCATTCACTCAGAGTATGGGCATAACATAGACTTTAAACACCTGCAACTTTAGCGAGAAGAGAGCATTTTATTCCTCCCCTTGATCTACTGAAGGTATTGATTAGTGCCACGTCCCTAACGGCACTAACTTATCTCCCGAGTGCCTTACCCCGAGTGGCCAATCTTCATGTGCGAGCCTCCAAAATAACTTGTCAGTGGCTTATTTAACAATGGGAGCATATCAGCTGAGTCTGAACCGGTTCTCATTTGATGACCATATGTTCCAGCAGAGATCAGAGAAACTTAATTGGAGCAGAAACTGTTTTGGTCTTTCTAGGTCCAGGAGCATTGAGATCCAGTTACAGAACCTGGGCTGAGATCAGCTAATGGAACAGGTCTAGGAGTAAATTGAGCCCAAGTGGGGAATCTGCTGCAGCTTTTCTACCAGGTCAACCCCAGCCAGAAGAGGATTCAGCTCCAGAAGAGGCCAAACCAGGTAGATGTCTTTACTTCCTTTCTGGGTCTGAGCGGAGCAGAAGTGTTCCTTCAAGCTCCACAAGGAAAGTTAAAGCCTCTCTTGCCCTGAACTCTCCTTCCTTCCAGAGAGCAAAACTAGTGTAATGTGTCCCCATCTCTCCACTGGTCAGCAGCTGCTTCTCACCCACTTCCTGCTCATTCCATTAATGATGATCAGGAGTTTAAGTAGCCCAGGGCTAATTTCTGCAGCAGTTGGTGCTGATCAGGCACCCAAAGCCCCTGTGGAGTTAACACTGGGACTTATTCATAAAGACAAACCAAGGACCTTATTGGTCTGTTCAAGCCCGCACTACATTAATTCACAACATTGCTGCTTTTTGATTCTCATGCCGTTAGTCCCGATTTCAACTTGGGGCACAATGCAGCACAGAGGGTTCAGAACAAGTTGCAACCATGTGAGCACTTGGCCATTTTCTTTCCTCATTACTATTTTTCAGGGGAATGTCCTGCATGATCCTGGTGGCGGTGACAAGGTTTGTAACAGGTAATTATGATCAGGAACCGGGAGGAGGGCTGGAACAAGGGAGGCTTGAGGTTTTCTTGTGGGGCCTGGGGAAGCACTCCTGCTCCCCTCTGACTCACAAGCAAACTATTTAAAGTATGTTACAACTTATCTTGCTGGACCTCAACAGGCCCTGAATTCTTCTGACACCAGGTTTCCCAGTGTGAATCGTCACCGTGTGCAAGTCACAGGGTTAAAATAATGTCAGGTGCTACCCGACCCAACTTCTGAATGTTTATGAGGCCCTTGCCCGCCTGCGGTGAGGGCCTCATATGCTTCCCACCGCACCCCCTCACTGTGACCCAGCTTAAAATACTGGGCAGCTGGAATGCATTCCCAATGAGAAAAGTACTCTAATCTCATTTTAGTTCCCGTACACCCTGTTCTTGCAAATTATAGATTAAAAGGGGAAAAAAAACACAAATGCTGGAAATGTAAAGAAAAAACAAGAAAACAAAGAAAATGCACAGGTGGTCAGCTACCTATCTTTTTTCTCAGGTGCTAACAGACTTGCTGTGCATTTCTAGCATTGTCTTTTATTGTCAAATCTAACTGTGGTTTTATGTTTCATTGAAAACATGTTAAGAAAGAAAACGTCCATTCACAACCTTGACCTAATTAGAATAAAACGCTGCAGTAATGAGAGTTATTAAAAATGTTGCTATTAAGATTAAAGCTCCGTGTGTGTGTGTGTGTGTGTGTGTGTGTGTGTGTGTGTGTGTGAGCGTGTGTGAGAGAACGGTTCCATGAGAATGGTGATAGGATTGAAGTTGACTCAAGGTTTGAAAACCAAATGTTTTGTTGACAAACTCTGGGGGTGAAATTGGTCTTCAATAGCAGTGCAAAAACAGGTGATAACAAAGCAGAATTCTGTTTCTGACCTTGCCTTTTCTTTTCCAACAATATATGTAAAACTGGCATGGCCTGTTTCTCTGCCTTATATCCTATGTAGGAAAATAGGCTGACTATTTATGTCTCATTTTGCACAACAGCTGAAGATCAGTTTTATCCTGTGTGTATTTTAGTGTTGCAAATGAAAGCAAATACATGTAATGGAGCTAAGTTGAAAGTTGAGGTCTAAACATGCCTTTCACTTAAAGTTTGCTTATTCACTTATCAAGAAAAATTGACTATTTGAAAATTAATGTTAGAGTGGATATCAGCTTGGTTTTGTCACCCACAAGTCTGCTGTATGTTACATTAAAGCTGGCTCATTAAAAATGACCTTAGCCCTAAAAGCTCTGCATCACTCTTCAAATATACATGTACATAGATCAAGTTAACTACAACATCTGATGTTTTTACTCGATCAGGAGGCATAACTTTATTTAATCAAAACATGGTAGCTAAAATGGGAGTCAACTGCTGTATTTGGTACACAAATTAATTCTGCATATTTCCTGAAGACCTGTAAATTACTGAAATGCAATCGTATTTGTACCCAATATTTAAAAGTATTAATTTTGTTTGGAAACGGAAATTTTAACAACATCACAATTCCTGGTGATGTGAACTTTTAAGAGTTAGTTACTAAGGAGCAATGAATAGTTCAGACACTCTTCAATTGGAAAATAGTTCTACATTATCTCTTCAATTATTTTGCTTTGCCTTTTAGCTTTAACCAAAACTGATGATGTTATTGGTTATCCAGAGACTTGCAATGTTTTAATCAGGAAAACAATCTCATTCTCATACCTGAGAAGGTATTGAAAAAAAAAATCAAATGACCAGTAACTTAGTGCAAGTCAAACCTGAATTGCTCTCAAATCCCTATTACTCATTTTGTACAATGCAGGCATTTCAAGACTGTTGTTATGATGTATTAATCATAGTATAAAGGTTTATTTTTAATCCTGTTATTTTTCTTGCTAAACACACCTAGTCCAAGTAAGACTATTAGTTATGGACTCCTAACCCCCACATTCTTTTTGCACTGTTTTACACTAATCATAACTATTTGTGCTGATTGTTACTGTGATGAATGGGGTTCTAATGTGATATTTACTGTCAAGAATATCAACATAACACACTATGGTGATTAACTATAATTGCTTATAAAACAAAAGCCAGCATATTCTGTCATTACTATCAATTTAGATCTCGCTTAGACTTAAAAGCACTAAAGTTTGACCTTATCAGCAGTTTTATTGAGCTATTTCACAATTGATCTTTCTTTCTCATAAAAAGATATATTTTGGAGGCAAAGCACCCTACATAATAGTGACCTCTAAATGCATTAACATACTTAGATGAAATTTCCTCTGCCTGGCATTTTAACAACATTCAGCCATTTATTTTACTTTGTTCTAAGCTATAATTGTGTAATGCAATTTCAGTCTAATTGGCACAATTCACATGAACTGCTAGACAGTAATCTATCCAATTTTATATACTTTGATGGGTCATTAGTGGCTATTAGCAATGTTTTTAAATCCTGCAGCAAGTGTAGACAATTCACTAACACCATATACTTTATATAGTCGGAGAACTAAAACAGTAGCCTACTTTCTACTTTAACTACAAGGAACTTGGATTCATTCCAAGTCTGAATGCATTTTATAACCCCACATCCAAATGAAATAATAGGGCAGAAGGTTGGAAGGTTATCTTTGGAGTCAAGATCCAAACTAAGATATCAGGTACAGGCTCGTGATACAAAGCATCTGCAGGTTGATTTATTTAGATTTAGTGAATAGTAAATTATTAGTTTCATTGAGAAAGGCCTCAGCAATGCTGGGAGGGGGAACAAATAATTCTGCATTGTTGTTTTGGAAATCTTGCTTCTCATTTCATGACTGAAGAGTTTTGCTGGGGCTGAGTAAAGTGGAAGATCAATTGCTGTAGGTATCTCCTTCCTCATTCCTGGAGTGAAATTAAACTCCACACTAAGTCACTCTGTCCATGGGGGTGAGGCAGTGCTGTGGCAGTGGTGGGGGAGCACTGTAATTTTCACACACTCTCATGTGTAATCTCAGGCAGATGGCTAAAACAGATGATTGACATCAAGAATAAATGAAGGGCCTAACACCTGTTGAGGATCACTTTTAGAAATTTATTTAGCCACTCAGCAACTAAAAGGTAGGTTTGGAAAAATTATTAAAATTATTTAAAAAAAAAATTCCTGTGGAATCAGAGGACAGGAGTGCTCCCAAACACAACCAGTCCCTAGCCTGGACCTGCTCCAACCTTCTCTGAGATTTACCTGTAGGCTACCGCCAGCGGTACAGACAGCCCCAAATTAAAGGCAGGGCTGGATTTGCCAAGTATGACGGTGGAGTTTCCGTCAGTGTTTAGGTTTCACCATTTACAGTGGAATTTTAACTTAACACCATGTGCCCTTTTCTTTTTGACAGGTTATATGAATGATAGTGAATCGGCTGCCCCATTTATATGCCAAGCCATTTTCTTTTCCATAAAATACCCTTGTAACATCAATACATATTTCAGGAAAATAAATGGAACAAATATATGAGGGGAAGTTTATGAATTTTTAAAATACATAAAAGTTTATAAATTGACATCTAGCAACAACATGTAAATAGCCTCTGACTCAAATCTGACTTGGCGGTGAAAAATTACCATAACGAGAGTTAACAGTTAAATCTCTTTTTTTAGATTGAAAACACATTGTCGCCTCGGATGTATCAGTGTAGGATCAGGTCACATCGAAATGGGCCATGTCCTTTTTTTCACAGTTTTGCACCTCAATGTTTTTCTGTGCAAAGGAAGAACTGCAGTTGAACTATAGTAGTTACTTAGTGTTGCTGTGGTGAGAGAGAAGTGGAGTAGCAACATGGAATGAAATGAAAAGTTCTGACTGCTGGCACATCACAGACCTGTTCCATTCTGTCCTGACATCATAATGAGAGTTATAGCTTCCTATATTTAAGGATGGCCGGATAGTGGCTCATGTGACCAATAGCACGCTAAGCAATTATGCTGGATTAAAATATTATTTGTCTTCTTCTTCAATAATATGATCATAGGGTTGCTTGGGTTGGGTTGCTAACTGGTTACCTGCAGGTCAGAAGCTGGACATGAAATGAGTTTTGATTTAAAAAAAAAATCTTGTGTGTTACTTATTGCGAAACACATTCTAAGTTCTAGTGGAAAAATATTAACAAACACTGCAAATATGTTGGACAGTTTCTGTTGATTAATAAACAGTAAATTGAAATGGTCTGATGAAAGGTCATCGACCTGAAACATTAACACTTTGTTTCTTTACAGATGCTGCCTGACTTCTGCGTATTTCCAGCATTTGCTGTTTTTATTTTAAACTGAAGTGTAATTTTGGGTTCCACAGGCCTGGAGGAACGAATGTACGAGTGGGTTTATTTTAATCTCCACCTGTTGAATCAGAGATTTTACATTTTGTAACTTGCACATTTATAAATAATTCTTTTTGTTACTAGCAATAGTTTCTAACTCAGACATTTATGAGGTAAACACATTTTTAGGACAAACCTGACATGAAAAACATTGTAATTTCACTAACATATGAAAGCAACATGCTAGCGCTGACAATTAAGGCATTAATCAACACCTGCAAGTGGCTTTCGCATATCATTACGGGTTTCATTTTCTCTCCAATCCATTGAGAAAAATAATGGACGCTGAGGACTGTTCAAGACTTCACAGAGCTATTCTTAACTTGCTTGCCAGTGGCTGATGGCTCTCTTAATTTAATAGCTAAACCTAACAATGTATAGCAAGTCACACTTAGTCTATTCTGTCACCAGTCTGAAGTTGGCTTAATTAGACAGTGGCTTCTGAATAACAATTTTTGGTTTCCCAGAGCAAATTTAACCAGCGAATGCCAGCAGCCTTTGATCAATCTAAATGATAGAAACGTAAAGATATTTCGTTTTAATCAATAAAACTGTCTGATTCCATGAGCCTGGTGATAGAAACTGAAACAGCACGGCTAATCAGAGGGCCTTAGCAGGAGAATCTGGGGGAATGCCATCAGCAGTGCGAAGCTAGCTGCACAGCGGATGCACATTTATATCATCATGCCCTCTGACCTGTCCATCCTCTCCAGCCTATTCCAGCAGACACGACCGCAGATATCAATATGCCAGAAAAAAGATACGAAATTAGCAGAGTATTAGTGAATTCACTTATTTCCAAACCACAGTACAGATGTTGTCAAATATGGCAATGTATCAAACCTATACAGAATACATGAAATACATAAATCTAATCAGCAACTTCACTGAAAATATAGAAAAACATTTCTGGCTTCAGGGCTTGCAGGACACACCAGTTTAGGAACTGTGAATTCCATTAATACCTAACAGGCAAACTAAAATAATATCTGAGATTTCAAATTCACACAAGTTAATCTCTTTTAATTAAGTTGCAGTAAAATCGTCACATAGTTCATTCCTCAGTAGGAAATTATGGTGCAACAGTCCATGAAATAACCATAGGGTGAAACATTTCAGCAACTGATTTTAAGTGACCCACTGGTACAGTGATCCCAGAAGATAAATTGTAGATTCTGAACCTCAGGCTAGTGGAATATTTGATCTTTTCCATAGCAGTGGAGAATGCGTCTGTGAAGAATTCTGTATCTTATTAAAACAGCATGGTTTAAGGTACAAGTTGATCATCATAATAGAACAATAACTTACCGAACTGAAAAGGCAATCTTTGCTAAAAATGTTGATACATTTCGCATATTGCACTCATAATTATATACTTTGCAATTTTCTTAAAAGAATATACAGCTGTTTCCTTGTGAATATAGCTGCCCTGCAGTTTTATGAGAACAGCTAGAAAAACTAGGGACTAAATTGGATAGCCCTGAAAATGGGTGTTTAATTCACAATTGCAATTAATCCCTCCCCAATGACTGCAAAGTAGATGGCACACCACCTTTGTGATACTGGATCATTTGAATGAACTCTGCATCCAGCCAGTGCCAACCAATCTACTCAATGAGCCAGATGTATCAGTAGGGTACCCAAAATCGCAATTTTGTAGTACCACTTAAAGTTAACAAGCACTGTTTAGATGAGGTCGTAAACGTTGCTGGAGCAGGAGCTTAGAGTCATGGCTGAAAAGGAGAATCTGGTTGTGGCAGTGGGGGGGAAAGTCAATGCCAGCATCCAAGCCCTGATGACCTCGATACAGTGTTGAAGAATTTCAATGACCTCACACGAGTGGCCAAGGTCAGTGAATACATCTTGGAATGCCATTTCCTACCAACTGCACCATTAGCTTCAGCCGCTGCTCAACTCACCACACCTCCATGACTTACCTACCAACATTCTCTAGTGATAGAGCTAGGCAGGCATCTCAGCCTCATGGAGTGTACATCCTGTTCCATGTGGGAACTCCAAGATGCTTTCTGTGTATGGAAAAACCATATGTCCAGGAAGTTTCATCAGCTGAAGCTCTAGATTTTTGGTCCTCCAGCAGAGCTGGAGTCACTGCAGTACATCTGAGGCCAAGAGCTATGTGGATAGCACATTTCTGGATGGAGTCACCTTGCAACTTAAGAGAGTGCAGGCAGAGATGGAATGAGTGACAGCCAGGCAGTCAAGGAGCTCCAGGCAGGTACTGCCTGGTTTTCAATTGTATTATCCACCCAAGATCTCACTCTCCAACTGGCATTCCGTTCTAAATACTGGCAAGAGTGATTGTTCCTCTGGTGAATGCTACCAGAGACAAGACCATGACACCACATCATACAGCAGAATACGGTGTCTGAAATAACAGAAAATGCTGGAAATGCTCAGCTGCATCTGTCGAGAGAGAAACAGAGTTGTTGTTTCAGGTCAAAGACCTTTCATCAGAATAGGGAAAAGTTAGAGATGTAATAGGATTTGAGTAAGGTGTGGGTGGAACAAGGATAAAAGGAAGGTCTGCAAAAGGGTGGATCACAGGAGAGATTGAATGACAGGGCCAAAGGGAATGGTGATGGGGTAAGAAAAGAAACAAAAACTGCCCAGAGTTCATGGTCTGAAATTGTTGAACTCGGTGTTGAGTCTGGAAGGCCATAAAGTGCCTAACCGAAAGGTGAGGTGCTGTTCTGCAAGCCACTTAGGCACCTGTGTTGAAAGAAGATTGAAAAATAATGGCTAGTGCCTCTGTAATTTCTACTCTCACTTCCTTCAGTATCCTTGGTGCATCTCATCCAGTCCTGGTGCCATATCAATTTTAAGTACGGACAGCCTATCCGATATCTCTTCCTGATTATTGACATGAGCAGCAGCATCTTCCTTGGCAAAGTAATTCCTGTCGGCCAGATCCATTCTTACCCCATTGAAGCTGTCTCTCCCCCAGTTAATTATTCTTATTCTGGATGGTTCCTTGTCCTTTCCCAAAGCCAACCTAATCCATACAATACAATGATCACTTTCCCCTAAATGTTCCCCTACTGACATATGATCCACCAGTCCACCTCCTTCCAAAGAACCAGATCCAGCAGTGCCTCCTTTCTCATTGGACTGGAAACATACTGCAGTAGAAAATTTTCCTGAATACACTCCAGAATTCTTGCCCCTCTTTGTCCTTTATACTAATAGTATCTCGTTCTAGTTAAAGTCCATTATAGCTACCCTATAATTCTTGCACTTCTCTAATTCCCTTACAAATTTGTTCCTGTACCTCTTTCCCACCAGTTGGTAGTCTAGAGATCACACTGAGCAATGTAATTGCATCTTTTTTGTTTCTTACCTCCCAGCCAAATAGATTCTGTCCTTGAACCCTCTGGGGCATCCTCTCTCTCCAGCACTGCAATGTTCTCAATCAATACTGCCAACTTTCCTTCTTTCCTATCATTCCTGAACACCTGGTATCTCGGAATATTTAATACCCAGGGAAGAACTGGGAGCGGGCACGGGTGGGCACACAGCTGATCGCTGCCCGCGAGCAACTACACACCGCCATTTTACATGGGCAGGCCAATTAAGGCCTGCGCAGCGTGACATGTACCAGCGCTCCCTTTGCAGGCTGCCTCAGGGAGATTACTTTGATTTTTAAAAATTTTAATAGAGGGAAAAATTTTTTTAAAGACATGTCCCCTTATGAGTCAGTGACACATGAGCTGGGACATATCTATGAATTTTATTAAAACTTTTTGTTAATGTTTTAAAACCATCATGAAACCTCATCCTGCCCGTGGATGAGGTTTCATGATAAATGTGAAGGCCACTTGGGCTCTTCGCCTGTCCACCAACCTTAAGGTTGGACGGACAGCTCAGTTAAGTATTTCAATTGGAATTTAAATGGCCTTAATAGGCCTTTGACAATTAGGCAGGGTCTTAGCTGACTCCGGTGCGTGCCCGCTGAACTGAATATCTGAATGATGTGCGGTGACGTTGGGACACACGCCCGACATCACTGCGTGTCATTTTACACATTGGCGAGCAGGGACCTGAAGACCCTGCCCCCAGTCTTGCCCTTCTCTGAGCCAAGTCTCTGTTATCACCATAACATCATATATCGCCATATCATCATTTTTCCAAGTAGCTATTGTCCTGCAACTCACCAATCTTATTTACCACACTCCGTGCATTCACATACACGGTACCCCAAATTGAGACTTTATTACTTTCCATCTTTGATAGTTAGGAGAACAGACACATGTTTATGCGGTTGCATCCAGGATGGTATGTTGCACCCCTGGTGCCAGGATCAACTGAACATTTGCAGAGCACCCTGAGGAAGAAGAGTAAACAGCCAGTGGTCATGGCCCACATCAGTACCAACAAGCAGAGAAAGAGGAATGGAGCTAGGTAGAATTTAGGAAGCTGAACCCACCTGGTATTTCTTACTCTGGTACTAACTGAGTCTCCCGATATTCTTTGCACCTTGGTATTCTTTGCTAGTATTGCCTTCTGGTTCCCACAGTCCTGCCAAGTTAGTTTAAACCCTCCAAAATTAGCAAATTGTCCCGCAAGGATATTGGTCCCATCTCTGTTTAGGCGCAACCCATCCAGCCTATAGAGATCCCATCTCCCCCAGAACTGATCCCAATGTCCCAGGAGTCTAAAGCCCTCCCTTGTGTACCATCTCTTCAGCCACACATTCATCTGCTCTGTTACTGGGAGTAATCAGGAGATTGCTAATTTTCTACCTAGTTCCATTCTTCTTTCTATGCATGTTGTGGGTACTGATGTGAGCCACTACCGCTGGCTGTTCATTCTTCTCCCCCAGGGTGCTCTGCTGCTGTTCAGCTGACCTGGCATCAGGGAGACAACATACCATCCTGGGTGCTGCCGCAGAAACATTTCTCTGTTCCCCTAGCTATCAAATCTCTTACCACTATTGCTCTTCCAATCATTTTTGTGACCCCCTGTCACAAAATAGCTGTGGTGCCTGGCTGCACTTCCCAGATGAACCATCACTCCCATTAAGTTTCAGAACCAAATACTAGTTAGAGAGTGAGATGCACTCAGGAGATTCCTGCTACCTGCCTGTTTCTTCTTGACTGCCTCGTGGTCACCCATCTCCTCTCTCATTGCATAATCGTAAGCTGCTGGATGACCCCATCTATAAATATGCTATCCACAAAGTCTCAATCTCAAAGATGCATCGTAGCTCAGAAACCCGGAGCTCGAGCTGCTGCAGTTGATGACAATTCCTGTACACGACACAGGAAATGTCCTGGAGTTTCCACATGGAACAGGACGTGCACTCCAGGGGTTGGACTTCTCTGCCTTTCCTCCATCTATTTAGATAATAAAACTTGATACTTAAAAAAAGGCACCAGCTAATCAGCTCTCTTCTGTTTTCACTTAAATATAAAGAGGTTACTATCAATATAATTGAAAATATGAATTTTCCAGCTCCTTAGACTAATTCCCTAACTTTGGAGAAAGTGAAACAAAGTTACAATTCTCACCAGCCAATCAACTCACAGCTTTCCTGTGATGTCACAGTTTGATTTTTTTTCTCTCTCTCTCTCTCTCTCTCTCTGACTTCAGTGATCCTGACCTGTTTCAAACTCCTCCCGGTCTGCTTCGCAGTGATCTTGACCTGCTGCTTACTCCAACCGGTCTCAGTAGAAGCAGAGATGGTAAAGGTTATGGATGGGGTGAAAACTGAATGGAAGGATGAACTGGAAAGGATAGCTATATTTAGAGTGGATAAGTCATCTGGTCTAGATGACTTGCATCCCAGGTTGTTAAAGTGGGGGTGGAAATAGCGGAAGGGCTTAATAGTCTAATCTTCCCTAGATATGGGGAAAGTTACATTTCTAGTAATTACAGAACAGTCAGTTTAACATCAGTGGTGGGTAAGGCTAGGAATCGTGTGCTGAGTAACTTACCTCCTGATTTCTCAAAGCCTGTCCACAATCTATGAGGCACAGGTCAGGAGTGTGATGGAATACTCTCCCTTGGCCTGGATGAGTGTAGCTCCAACAACACTCAAGAAGCTTGACACCAACCAGGACAAAGCAACCCACTTGATTTCCACCCCATCCACAAACATTCACTCCCTCCACCACTGACACACAGTGGCAGCAGTTTGCACCATCTACAAGATGCACTGCAGAAACTTACCAAGGCTACTTAGACAGCACCTTCCAAACCTTTGACCACTACCACGTAGGAGGGCGAGGGCTTGGCAGATACATGGGAACAGCATCACCTGGAAGTTCCCCTCCAAGACCCTCACCATCCTGACTTGGAAATATATTGCCATTCCTTCACTGTTGCTGGGTCAAAATCCTGGAACTCCCTCCCTAACAGCACTGTGGGTGTACCTACACTACATGGACTGCAGCGGTTCAAGAAGGCAGCTCGCCACCACCTTCTCAAGGGCAACTAGGGATGGGCAATAAATGTTGGCCTAGCCAGTGAAGCCCAAATCCCTTGAATGAATAACAAAATGAGTTAGAAACAATAATCAGTGGGAAAAAAAATCCACAGGCACTTGGAGAGGTTTGAGTTAATTAAAGAGAGCCAGCACGTATTTGTAAAACTCAGACTGTGTTTGACTAATCTAATTGAATTTTTTGATGAAATCACAGAGAAGGTTAATGAAGGAAAGCTAATGGATGGTGTCTATATGGATTTGAAGAAGTGTTTGACAAAATGCCACATTAAAGGCTGACTAACAAAATTGAGGCTTATGTAATAGAAAGTATCAGCTTGGATTTAAAAACTGGCTTACAGATAGAAAACAATGAGTCTTGGGAAATGTTTTTCAGACTGGAAAATAGTAGTGGTGTTCCCTAAGGGTCAGTGCCAGGGACACTACTTTTTTGATATATGTTTAAATTATTTGGATATTGGAATACAGAGTAAAATTTCAAAATTTCCTCATGATTCCAAACTTGGAGGTGCGGCAATGAGAATGATACCAATGAACTACAACAGAACATAAATATGTTAGCAGAATGGCAGACAAGTGGCTGACTGAATTCAATACAGAGAAGTGTGAGCTGATGCATTTCAACAGAAGGGACAGGAAAAAGTAATATAGACTTAATGGCATAGTTCTAAAGAGTGTGCTGGGCCAGAGGGACCTGGGAGTTCTCCTGCATACTTGAAGGTGGCAAGACATGTTGAAAGAGTCATTAGCAGGCATATAGAATCTTGGGTTTTATAAATAGAGGTACTTAGTATAAAGCAGGGAAGTTATGTTGAACCTTTATAAAACTCTGGTTAGGTCACAACTGGAGTATTGTGTCCAGTTCTGGTCACCACACATTAAAAAGGGACTTGAAGACATTGGTGAGGGTGCAGGAAATATTTATGACATTGGTTCCAGGGATGAAGGACTTCAGTTACATGGATAGATTAGAGAAGCTGGACTTGTTCTCATTAGAGAAGAGAAAGCTGAAAGGAGACTTGGTAGGGATGTTCAAAATCATGAGGGGTCTAGACAGGATAGATAAAGAAAAACTTGCCATTTGCAGAAAGGTTAAGAACTCGAGGACACTGATTTAATGTGAATGGCAAAAGAACCAAAGGTACCATGAGGAAACATTTTTCGATGGAGTAAGTGATTAGAGTCTGGAATACACTGCCTGAGTGTGAGATGGAGGCAGATTCAATCACGGCTTTCAAAAGAGAATTGGATAATTATTGGAAGAGAAAATATTTGTAGGGCTACAGGAAAAGGATGCGGGAGTGGAACTAGCTGAGTTGTTGCTGCAGAAAACTGGCATGGACATGAAGGGCTGAATGGCCTCCTATTATGTTGCAACCATTCTATGATCCTATGACCAACTGGCCTTATACCTAACATTCATATGCTTTAACTCATCCTCTTACAATCTGTTGTTACAAGACTCATATTTCACAGGTTACACACAATACAGCTAGTCAATCATGGCAGCTGCGTCAGTCAAACAGATCATACCATACCTTCTGGCACACTTTCCTCTCTCTTGAAGGATGAGATGGTGCAAAACTAGAGGAAGCAGGAGCTAACCTGAGAGGGAGAAACATGCCTGCCATCCTAACCTCTTGAAAGGAGGTAATGCTGGCCATTATTGCAAGGGCTATGGGTCCTGGTAACATTTCAGCAATAGTACTGAAGGCTCATGCTTCAGATCTAGCCTAGCCCTAACCAAGATGTTTCAGGATAGCTATAACACTGGCATCAACTTGGTAATGTGGAAAATTGCCCAGGTATGTCCTGTCCACAAAAATCAGGACAATTCCAGCTAGCCAATTACCATCCCATCAGTCTACTTTCAATCATCAGCAAAGTGATGGAAGGGGTCATCAACAGTGCTATCAAACAGCACTTACTCAGCAATAACTTGCTCACTGATGATCAGTTTGGGTTCTGCCAGGGCCACTCATCTCCTAACCTCATTACAACTTTGGTTCAAACATGGACAAATGAACTGAACTCAATAGGTGAGGTGAGAGTGACTGTCCTTGACAGCAAGGCAGCATTTGACAGAGTGTGGCATCATGGAGCTCTAGCAAAGCTGGAGTCAATGGGAATCAGGGAGAAAACTTTTCACTGGTTGGAGTCAACCCTAGCACAAAGGAAGATGGTTGTGGTTGTTGGAGGCCTATCATCTCAGCCCCAGGATATCGCTGTAGGAGTTCCTCAGGGTAGTGTCCTAGGCCTAAACATCTTCAGCTGCTTCATCAGTGACCTTCCCTACATCATAAGGTCAGAAGTGTGGATGTTCGCTGATGATTACAAAATGTTCAGCACCATTCACGACTCCTCAGACACTGAAGCACTTCGTGTCCATATGCAGCAAGACCTGGGCAATGTTCAGGCTTGGGCTGATAAGTGGTAAGTAACATTTGTGCCACACAAATGTCAGGCAATGACCATCTCCAATAAGAGAGAATCTAAACTTCTTCCTTTGACATTCAATGGCATTACCATCGTTGAATACCCCCTCCATCAACATTCTGGAGGTTACCATTCACCAGGAGCTGAATTGGACTACTACAAGAGCAGTTCAGAGGCTGGGAATTCTGCATCAAATAACTCACCACCTGATTCCCCAAAGCCTTTTCACCATCTACAAGGAACAAGTCAGGTGTGTGATGGAATACGCTCCGCTTGCCTGGCTGAGTGCAGTTCCAACAACATTCAAGAAACTTGACACAGGACATGGCAGCCCGCTTGGCTGGCAGCCCATCCACCACCTTAAACATTTACTCCCTCCACCACTGATGCACACTACATTACTACAGCACTACAGATGTGCTTACCTGATTGGGATCTTCAGAATTGTTTTCTATTTTCATATATAAAAATGAATCCCAGTAATAACACAATTACAACTAAGTTAACATTAATTTGCCAAATGAAGCTTTTGATTTGCGGAAATAAACAACCCTCAAAAAGTGGAAGGTGACAGCCAGTGGGAATTGGTAGCTGGCAAAATATTTAAAAGTCGTTTTTGGAGGGGAGAAGAGGAAGGGGAAGTTGGAAGAGATAGAACAGCTTATGTTTAAAGAAAAATCAAGGGTTAAAAATAATTTTTAAAATGGGAAAAGAGAATGGGAAGAAGAATTTAAAAAGATCAAATTAAAATTGTGTTTAAATCTTTAGTTCTGTATAGTAATTATTGTAAAAAAAAGCTATGTTTGATATCTGACAGCAGCCTTGTTACTGTAATGTTCATGGTTATTTTAGCATCTCCGTTTGGAATTTCCATCAGCAGCCGAAAAGTTAATTTTACTGCAATAGGTTAAACACTTGAAAAAAAAAAATTAAACATTTGACAGGGCTACAGGTTTTATAGTATTGTATTCATCGGAATAAAAGACTGCAACAGTCTTTAAAAAAAAAAGTAAATCATTCATGTTCTTTTAATATTTGCAAGAAAAATGTACAATCAATGGCCTCCAGGTTACTGAAGTGTTATGGCATTTCACTCTACCAGCATTGAAGCTCTGGCCTGCGGAACCTACTCCAATGGACAGGCCATTACGTCTGGATACCCGAAGACCGCCTCCCTCGGCAGGTTCTCTTCTCATAGCTCTCTGTTGGCCAACGGGGAGGTGGTGGCGTAGTGGTGATGTCAATGGACTGGTAATCCAGACACCCGGGGTAATGCGCTGGGGACCTGGGTTCAAATCCCACCACGGCAGATGGTGGAATTTGAATTCAATAATAAAATGAAATCTGGAATTAAAAGTCGAACGATGACCACGAAACTGTTGCCGATGGTCATAAAAAAATCTGCCTGCATGTGACTCCAGGCCGACAGCAATGTGGTTGACTCTTAAATACCCTCTGTGCAATGAATGTTGGCCATGCCAGCGACACTCTCATCCCATGAACGAGTAAAAAAAAAAAAAATTGCTCAAAGACCGGCCAAATGAAAAGGTATAAGAATAAGTCCCCTTACAGCATGGGAGCATTAACACCACTGACTATCGATCATTTGGCATGGCATCAAGGCACAAGCCACTTTACGGGTTAGTGACTCGACAGTGAGGTGGAATGGTGGTGGCAGAGGAAGGAGAAGGAAGCCAAACCAGTTTCCATTTCCCTGCGCAACAATGTGCTCTCACTGTGGATCCAGAATTGAGCTTTTCAGTCATCTGGAGTCTCACCAAGCCTGATGGGCATCATCCTTGATTCCTAGGGACTGCCTCCGCCGACAATGATGACATTTCACAATTAAGTCAATGAAAAATCATACTAGGGCATAATTAATTATAGCAACACTTTAGATATAACAAAGGTAAATGGATGAATTTTACTGAAGAAATGTAGGAAACGAACACCCTCACTCAGCCACCCCTATTTACTTTCATTTCGCATCTGCACTTCAAGATGCCCTGCAGCAACTCACCAAGGCTCCTTAGGCAGCACCTTCCAAACCCACGACCACCATCATTTGGAAGGATAAGAGCAGCAGACACATGGGAAAACCACGACCAGGAAGTTCCCCAAGTAACTCACCATACTGACTTGGAAATATATCACCGTTTCTTCACTGTCACTGGGTCAAAATCCTGGAACTTCCTCCCGAGCAGCACTGTGGGTGTACCTACACCACATGGACTGCAGTGGTGCAAGAAAGCAGCTTACCACTAGCTTCTCGAGGGCAATTAGGGATGGGCAATAAATGCTGGCTTAGCCAGCGATGCCCACGTCCCGTAATGAATTAAAAAAATTCATTCTCTGCATTGCACTTCAACATTATGGATAAATATAACATTGCATAAAACTGCAATCTCAAAGAGTATCTACAAAATGGTGTGTCCATTGTGGAAGCAAAGGTCTTACAGGTTAAGGTTGATGCCTTACCTTGGACATCTTGCTTTTGCTATCTGCAGTGAGAAATGACATGTTGTTGATTTCATTTTGCACCACAAAGTTCTGCTCTTCACGTTTGAAATTCTGAGAGAGAAAAATAAACTATTGAGGAACAGAGGCAACTTATGCTGTAGACTCACATTGTCTAGGGACCAGTTTTAGCTGTCCATGCTCATTTAATTTATGGAAGCATCATACAAGATTTCTGCAATCACAGTATGCCCAAGTACTAACTTGTAAGAAAACTGAAGTGTACAGCTATTAAACTGCACTTCTATTTGGCTGATAAACCTACACCAAATCGTACCTAATTAGGTGTTCCTGTGTTACCAGCACACTGTGATGGCTTCAGTTTAAAAGCTGTACTCAACATACTCAAAGTAATCTGTGTTGTGACTGCACACTCTAATTACAATCATCAGTCCATTATTCTTCGATCAATAAGTCAATCAGGTGCAAGGTTCAAGGGGATAGACTCAGTACTTCACTTGGCTATGAAGTATAGTCAACTATTGTGTCTGTGTAGAAAAACCAAAAAGAATCCTTATGGAGTTGAGGATGAACAGAAGACAGAAACATACTAATTTACTTTTTGTTGAAGGTGTTGGAACTAACCATATACCAACATTAAACACAAATCATGTGAGCTTCAGGTCTTTGACATTAGTAAAACTGTTGTTCCAAATAAGTTCCAAGGACAGTGAATTATAACCCAGAAACTTTGACATGGGAAAACATGAAAGTAAACAAACAGGTGCAGCAAGCAATTAGGAAGGCAAATAGTATTTGCAAGTATTTCCTTCATTGCAAGAGGATTTGAGTTCAGAGTAGGGATGTCTTACTGCAGTTATATAGAGCCTTGGTTGAGACCATGCCTGGAGTATTGCTTGCAGTTTTGGTCTCCCTACCTAAGAAAGGATACACTTGAAATAGAGCGAGTGCAGTGAAGGTTCACTAGGCTGATACCAGGATGGCAGGACTCTCGTATGAGGAGAGATTGGTTCAACGGGGCCTGTATTCACTAGAGTTTAGAAGAATGAGAGGGGATCTGATTGAAACATATAAAATTCTAACAGGGTTAGACAGACTAGATGCAGGGGGGATGTTTTCCCTGGCTGGGGTGTCTAGAACCAGGGGCCACAGTCTCAGGATATGGGGCAGGCCATTTAGGACTGAGGTGAGGAAAAATTTCTTCACTGAGGTTGGTCAACCTGTGGAATTCTCTGCCATAAAAGCAGGCCAGGTCACTGAGTATATTCAAGAAAGAAATTGATAATTGTTTGGATATTAGGGGCATCAAGGAGTATGGAGAGAAAGAGGGAATATGGCATTGAAATAGAGGATCAGCCATGATCATACTGAATGGCGGAGCAGGCTTGAAGGGCCAAATGGCCTACTCATGCTCCGAGTTTCTATGTTTCTGTAATACTGGATGCTGTTCATTTAAATAGAGGTGACAGCAGGGACTCATTCAACATTATTTAATGCCTCAAGCAAACACTCGGGAAAATTATGTTCCGAAATGTTTACATATCATCAAATTTGGTGTAGTGTGTGTGAAATATCAGTTTGAAGAATAGATGCTGAAGATTACAAAAAGAGTATGAAAGTGGGCTTTAAGTGCTTTTTATTAAATCTTTAGAGTAAGTTTTTAAACTTACTTTCTCAATATTGTATGATTTTTCTTCACTGGAAAATATATACAATAGATACTACTCAGACACCATAATTAATGTGAAAAATAGGAGAGAGAGAGATAATTGTCAACAAAGAAATCTGGCACTGGATAGAGCCTCAATCTTGATTCAGTATGATGAAGATTGTATAACCTACATGTGACTTTGACCACAATATGAAGATGTCTCCCACCATTCTGAAGAGTTCTTCAGCATCAGGGTTTGGTTCTGTTAACCACTTTGCCCTGTGAATACAAATAAAACCAAAAATAACAATGCAGAGAGACGGCGATATTTTTCTGGAAAGGAAAAATGTACTCCTTAAAATGTACTACCTTAAAAATGTACTCCTTAAAATGTACTACCTTAAGAATGTACTCCTTAAAATGTACTACCTTAAGAATGTACTCCTTAAAATGTACTACCTTAAAAATGTACTCCTTAAAATGTACTACCTTCAAAATGTACTCCTTAAAATGTACTACCTTCAAAATGTACTCCTTAAAATGTACTACCTTCAAAATGTACTCCTTAAAATGTACTACCTTCAAAATGTACTCCTTAAAATGTACTACCTTAAAAATGTACTCCTGAAAATGTACTACCTTAAAAATGTACTCCTGAAAATGTACTACCAGACAATGGCAGTTGACAAGGTGTGAGGAAAACTTCTGTTCAAAATGAGTTGGAAAGCAGTATTAACTAAAATTACTGTACTGCTTCAAAACTAATCTACAAAAATGCTATCAATTATGCAATAACCTGTAAAATTAACTGACTTATTTCCTGGTAACCAACTGCAAATTATTACTTGATAAATGTGGATTAATTGTTTTACACTTGATGCCGATGAAAATTATTTGCAGCATTTTTCATTACAGAAATAATTTGTTGCTACAGCTTTAATTCAGACTACACTGACATTGAGCGAATCTAAATTTGCTCAATAAAGTTTCTAAATGTGCTGTGCTCAATAAAATTTGGTTCCTTTTTGTACAATAGTATTGCTGCTCTTGGTCTAGTCACAGTAGAAAGCAGAATTCAAAGTCTTTCCTAATACATAAGTGACGGTCCGAATGGATGCATTGCTGTGTGCTTAGCACAGTCTTATAAGGCAATTCTGGGGGAGGTGATAGTAGTCATGCTCTTCAGCTATCATGTTTTTGGGGCAGGGTTGGCGGAGAAGTTGGTCTTTTACTGTCCATCATTTCTGTATGCTGTATGAAGAACGGGAGTCCCAGAGGTCCTCT
Source organism: Carcharodon carcharias (assembly GCF_017639515.1). NCBI lineage: Eukaryota > Metazoa > Chordata > Chondrichthyes > Lamniformes > Lamnidae > Carcharodon > Carcharodon carcharias. The sequence goes on from NC_054500.1 coordinate 8,173,451, forward strand.
TGAATTCAAAGGCAGAGTATCTTTTAAGTGTTCTGACAATGTTTCCCAGCTGACAGCCAGCCGGATTGAGAGGCTGACTACCAGGCATGAAAGCTTGCTGCATTAGACTGAAATTGAAGACCAGAAAGGATGGAGAGGGTGGACTGGAAGTGAACACATTGTGTGTGTGTGTGTGTGTGTGTGTGTGGGGGGGGGGGGGGTGGGTGGGGGGCGGCGGGAAGATATTGGTGGACGGGTTGCTCAGAAAATTTGTGGGGGATGATGGGGGAATGGGATGATAAATGACATGGGATAACTATGATTACATCAGCGAGGGGGGAGAGTAAGCTGGAGAAGACATTGAATAAAAGGGAGGAGGATAAGACTTTTTTGGGAAGAAATTATGGATACTGTGAGTGGTGCCCGATTGCAGGGAGGGAAGCAGGAAAGCTTGATGGGCTAGTGGGGAGCACTTGTGCTCCTCCTGAGTCACAAGCGGTATTGTAAAGTCATTTCCCTGATGGATCAGAATGGCTTTCATACAGTTGCTGGGTTTCTCAAGGCCCAGGAAATTCAGCCTGCAGACATTAAAACCCAAAGCAAAATTTAAGGTAAACAGCTACATTAAAATATTTTACTGTCGGATTTGCCTCAGGAAAGCATGTTAGTCTGATAAAACTGGAAGTGGGTGCACTGGAGGCAGGTTTGAAATTTTACCCCTTCCCGCCCTTTCTCTGGGGTTAAATTAGCTCAAAATGTTTGATATTAAACAGAGGCATACTTACCTATTATTGTCCACATAGCGAATCAGCAGTGGATACAATGCATATAAATCGCGACAGAGGACAGAAAATTCATCTCGAATTAGTAATTCACTCTCCACGGAGTCACCCTTGCCCTCCATGCGCAGTTGATCCTCTTCGGCCACCACCTTTCCTGACCTCTTCTTTAACTTTTCCATAGTAGGGATAAAATGGGATTTCAGCAGCTCAGGTTTGGCCTTGCTGATAATTGGTTGTGCAAAAACTGGATGGAGTAAAACAAAACAAGTGCTGAGAGATCAATTGTGGTATATGTTCAAGTCATTTGCTTTGCTATTGTACCTTTTGCATAGAACAGAATTGATTTATCCCATTTAATGCAGGGATTCCCAAACAGTGGGTCGTGCCCCCCAGTGGGGTTGTGGGATGAGATTTTGAGGTCGCGAGCTGAGAGACAGCACTGGTAACCATGGAACTTGGACTGAGTTTTGAAAGCTGCGAGGCCGCTTTAAATGTTTGTTTTGTTTCTGCTGGTGGGCGGGGCTGAATTATTTGCTCTCTGAGGGCAGATTACTGCTACCACCACAGAGTCTGATGACGATCATGAAACCATTGCTGATTGTTGTAAAAACTCATCTGGTTCACTGATGTCCTTTAGGGAAGGAAATCTGCTGTCCTTATCTGGTCTGGCCTACATGTGACTCCAGACCCACAGCAATGTGGTTGACTCTTAAATGCCCTCTGAACTAGGGCAACTAGGGATGGGTAATAAATGCTGGCCTGCCAACGACACCCACATCCCATGAACTAATTAAAAAAAGACTATAAGAAGTTGATTTTCACTCTTTTCAGGGCAAATCCAGCAGGTTTAATCCCCAACTTTATGTGATAGACAGAGCTAAGTGATTCCACAACCAACATATCATGAAGATATGTCACAATGGGGTCGTAAAGCCCTGACCCTTGTCCATTTGTCCACCTAAATGAGAAGGGGGTAGGATGAGATAAATATAACTAAAAACAAATAATAGGTTTTTGATATGACTCAATTTATGGAGAAAGATTAGCACTTAACTGAATAATAAGCATGTTTCTACAAAACATGGCAAATAGTCATTCGGAGTAGTAGTACAGAACTTGAGCACTGCTGAACAAAGAGACATGATATCTAAGCTTTTCGTCTTGCACAGGATAGCTCGCAAGCAACTACCAACGGTAATGGGAGAAACAACAATTTATACTGCATGAGAGGAGAGTGCTAATAGGTTGGCAAGTGGACTCTGATTGCCTTGTCCAGAGCTGACCTGCCTGTTTTAAATTTGGACAAAGCTGGGCAGCTAACTGCTCCAGGCTATATTCTCCATGACAACACGTCCACCAATCAGAGCCCACTTTCCAACTAATCAGCACTCTCTTCTCATGCAGTATAAATTGTTGTTCCCCCGTTACAGTTTGGTAATCTTTTGCAAGACGAAAAGATTAACGAGCCTGTCTCTTTATTCAGCAAAACATAGCAGGTTGAATAAATGATTCTTTCTAATGCTTTCCCATTTATCATGATTGACATGTACCTGCAAGTCTTTTCATCCAGGATGCCTCATCAATACCCAAGTTGTTAACTATGATTTTCAGAATATTTCCCAGCAGGGCATTAAGGTGTTCAGAAGTGACATTAGTGCAGCATGGCACGTCTTCATCAGCAATAATCTCATATCCACGTTCCCACCATCGTGGCAAGTAGTTACACAACATAGGAAGTGTAATTTCAATAACATGAGGCATCTCAGTGTAACGGGCACCAGACTCTGCGAGATCATTAATTTCCTTCATGAGGTGGTCCAAATCAGGAATATCTGAACACATCTCGTGAACACTGCTCGGCAAACCCAAAACTGTTGCAAGAAAAGAAATTCAAATTAAATTACATCTGATCAGTTTTCTGAACATTACAGTACATACTTGTTCTTTTACAGTGTTTAAATACAACAACTGCGCCACATTAAGAGATATATTATCGCTCCTTCAATAATTCAGAGTATTTCTGGGGCGGCTAAGCCATTTGAAGGGCCCAGGTTCATCTGTGCTGAGTTAATTGATCTCAGTAGGTGATGCTGGGGGTGCTAGAATTAGTACATCCTGAGTTAAGGTAAGGGAAAAATCCATCAAGGTTTGCACTGTTGGTTGCTATCCAGTGACGCCTGTTAAAGGTGCAATATGTGGATAGCAAATGAACTGAGAACTGAACTTGGCTTTAATGCCCTCTGAAGTCAATTATCTGCCGACATTTCCTGTCACATATGGATAATATCCACTTGGGCGAGGTATCTATGGTCATCTATGGACCTGTCACAGTAAGCAGTCAGAAAAGGAAAGGAGAGGAAAATTAATGCAGGAAACTAGTGAGGGAAAAGGAAGTGTGTCAAAGTAAAGATCTGGTGTTTACTCTGTAAGAAAGTGATGCTTTAATTAATCGATTATTTAAACTAATTTTTTTAATGAGTTCTGGAAAACTTGCATGCTTTCTTGATTGACAGTACAGATTGCATTAAGTGTTACCTGATACATTCAGTGGAGGTAGTCTTACCCCGGGTTGCATAAGATCGGTAGCTTGGGGGGTGGGGGGAGGAGGGTGGGGAGAGGAGGGGGCACGGACGGGACCACACCATACATTGGGGAGTGGCTGGGAGTTTTTGCTGCGTGTAGCATCTTGGAATAATGAAATGGGCAATAAGAAGCCAATCTGCAAGTCGTTCTGAGGTCTCTTTGGATCTTTCTATCTAACCATTTTAGCAATTACATAATATCTATAACAGTGAAATAGTCCATTGAGCTCAACTGATCTGTGTCACCTTATTTCATCAAACCCTATTATCCTATCCTTCTATTCCTTTCTCTCTCATGTACTATCTAGCTTCTCCTTAAATGCATCTATGCTGTTCACCTCAACTATTCCTTGTGTATGCAAGTTCTACATTCCAATCACTCTCTGCATAAAGTAATTTCTCTTGAACTCCTTACTGGATTTATTAGTGATTATCTTATATTTATGATGCCTAATTTTGTACTCCCTGACAAGTGGAAACGTCTTTTCTACGTCTACCTTAACAAACCCCTTCATAATTTTAAAGACCTCTATTAGGTCAGCCTGCAATCTTCTCTTTCCATGGAAAAACAGGCTCAGCCTGTTCAGTCTTTTCTGATAGTCATACCCTCTCAGTTCTGGTATCATTCTTGTATATGTATTTTGCACCTTTTCCAGTATCTCCCTATCTTTTTTGTAAAATGGAGACCAAAAATGGGCACAGCCTTCTAAGTGTGGTCTAACAAAAGTCTTATACAAGTTTAACATAACTTCTTAACTTTACAATTCCCTTTCTAGAAATAAACCTATGTTTTATTTGCAATTTTTATGGTTTTGTTAACCTGTGTTGATACTTTTAATTTGTGAATCAGAATCCTTAAATCACTTCGCCTGGATCACTAGCCCATTTCAACTCCTATTTTCCAATGACTATGTGGCCTCTTTGTTTCTCCTACCAAAATGCATTACAACTCACACAGATCTGTATTGCTTTTTCCATTTACTTGCCTATTCTGTGAGTTTAACATCATCTTTTACTCTGTTGCCTTCTAACCCTGGAATAGTTATGACACCCAATTTGGTGTCATCTGCAAATTTTGAAATTGAACTTCCCAAGTCCAAATTGCTCATTTATAAATACAAAAGTTTGCAGCTATAATTACTGGTAGGGACTGCAATTATACTTAAGAGACAAGATTCTGAAATTGAGGGCAATTTAAAACAGTTCAGAAGAAGGAGAGATTACTTGAAACTGAGAACAAGTTTGCTTTGGTGTAAAAAATTATTTTTTTTTTCTATTCAACTATATAGCTGATGTAAAATGCAATGAAAGGTTACAATTATATTATTACACTATGGATTGTAATCATCACTAAAAATTTATAGCAAAGCTATGTCGAGAAGAAAAACAGAAAAATTCCCCCCTCTGATGTTTTGGTTCTATTTGAACGCAATAACAAAAATATTACATTGAATTTTCTGAGATTTCAGGATATGAAATAACAGCACACGATTTATATCACTCCCGACATTGAAAAGTAACTACACTGATTTTCACTTTAAAGCAATCTGATAGCTGCAAACAATCACTTTTTTCTTTGCCTTTAGCATTTCTGCATGCACCAGTTTTTACGAACACTTGGCGAATCTGCTAAGTGAATGATTTTGTACGTTTGAGATTCAGGTGAAAGAAATGCTCTACATCACTTTTGTGCACTTACAGATGTAGTTGGAAAAATGAACACTTCTCCCCAAATCGGGCACACAGTGGCAATATCAAGCACCGTGGCATCAGCCACAGCATGGTTAAATGCAAAATAAGATTGCTAATTAGCAACAGCTTTGTGCTGTGGGTCCTTGTCCATTTCGAACACTGCTGAGACTGCCCAAGTTCATTTCATGTGGAACTCTTTGAGGCAAAGATATAGAGACTTTTTAATCCATCAGTTCAAGCTAAGCTTGAAACAAGATCCCAGACATATTTATTCCTATATTTAATCTTTCATTAATTCTTCCCATCAACCAAATCCACAAAATACAATGAACTATAATATTGGTAAATGCAGCACCTTTTAGTTCTTCTTGTACTTACTAGCTCTCTCCCGTGGTGTTTTAGTGTTGTAAACTGAGCATATATTATGTTCATTTAGATGATGCTCAAGGAAGGCCACTGGCATAGCAGCTGCAAGTCGGGCAAGACATTCACCCAGAGAGGGACGCTGCCTGTGGAGAAGGACCAGAATTTTTTTTAAAAAGTAAAAAAAAAAAAATTCTGAAAATATTTACTAACAGAACATAGCATTTCTAAATGATGTCACTATACTACAGCCACATTAAAAATAATGGGAGTGAAGATCAGATTGTTAAATAATAAAGCTGTGATGATAGTGTGAGCACCAATGCTTCTGGATATGCAAAGAAAAATGGGACAGAATTTTACCCTTGGCGTGCGGGCTCGGTAGCGGCGATCGGGAAGCCGACCGCTGCCCGTGATCGGCAGCGCACTGCAATTTTACACAGGTGGGGGCTTAAGGTCCACCAGGTCCAACGGCAAACCAGCGGTCAATTCAAATGCGGCCTCAGCAAGTCCTGGAAGTCGCTTGCATGGATGCCGCGGCGGGTGGACATGGCAGGCGGGAGGGCAGGTCAGCAGGGCAGTTGGCCCCGCGTTTTTCGGAGGAGTGCCTCGATGCCCTCCTGGAGGAGGTGGCAGCGAGGAGAGAAACACTTGTCCCCAGGGATGGGAGGAAGAGGCCCCCCCCGCACCTCACCAAAAAGACCTGGGAGGAGGTGGCATCCAGGGTCAGCAGCCATGACGTGGTGAGGTGCACAGGGGTCCAATGCCGGAGCACTGTAACGATGTTCTGCACTCGAGAAGGGTGAGTACTGTGTTGGCATAGGTCACTTTGCAGAACAGGTAAGAGCTGCCCATCCCCCCGTGCATCTCAGAGGTGTTACAGTGTGAGTGGCAAATGTCAATGAGGCAGGAGCTGCCCAAGGGGGTGAGCCTTGGCTGCTTGGACTGAGTGCTTTGCAGCTCCAGGATCACGAATGTGCTGAGCCCTTCGAGGTGTTCCTCAGGTGGGATTTGCCAGGCTGCAATGGCGCTGCAGGTCGAGGGCACACTAATCAATGCTGCTCTATCCTTCCAGGAGAAAACATCCCATAACAATGCAGAGAGGTCACGGGCTGGCAGGGAACCCCCACACCTCCTTATCCTCAGTAGATATGAGCAGGAGGCCTGGAGCTGGAGAGGCACGGTGCACCTCGGTCAAGCGGCCTTGGTGAGGTTGGGGTACCAGAGGGAGGTAGGAGTGCAGCGCACTGAGGTGAGGATGTGGCTTTTTGCAACTGTTGCTGTGTAGTCTGTATATTGATGTCAACCTTGAACTTGCAATGCCCATTGATAATGGAAAGACAAGGGCACCATGATGCAGATCTGTGTCTCATCAGGATGCCAGGCATGCACACTGACAGTCTAATGACATGTCCTTCTTCTCCCTTTCAGGCTCACCAGCAGCCCTCGTTTTGGGGAGCCTGAAGGCCCACCCCGACCCCTGAGGACCAACATGCTGAGCACGCACCTGCGTCACATCCTCTCTGTCAAGCAGGAATCAGCGGTGGGCATAAGATTGGTGTCTAGTATGTCGGTGCACATAGGTGCGGGCACTTCACATTCGCTTGACACACAGGCGGAGGCTGAGTATGCCCAGGGTGCCGACAGTCGGAGGACTGCTGGAAACAGGAGCATGCTCAGTCGATGGCTGATGATGGGCCTCTGGAGTTGTCCCTGAGGCAGCAGATGCTGGACGTCCAGCAGGGTTTGCGGGAGAATCTGGTGGAGATACATGAGGGTATGCGTGCCATGGTGTCCGTTTTGGAGGAGGCCATGCAGAGCATAAGCAATGCGTTGACCCTCATGGCCAAGCGCAATGCCTCATCCATGGAGAGAGTGGCGACTCTCATGGAGAGGCTCCTCCAGGGACTCAATCAGGGGTTCCTGGGGCTGAGCAGTGAGCAGGCTGTCTCCAACGCCGGTGCCAGCAAAGGGGGAGCACTCGTAAGCGAAAACTTAAAGCACCTTAAGCACAACATGGCCTGATCACATGGGTGATAATTGTTTCCCCCACTTTTCTGTTTTTTTTTAAATGGTGTGAGGTAAAACACCAGTGAATGTTAATTTTTCCTTTGTTTGTCACTCAGAAGTAAATGAGATGATTTTTTGCAACTGGCCTCTGGATGCTCATTTGGTCTGTAGGTGTGGGGTAAGCCATGATGTTATGATGGGCACGTGACTCCTTACACTTCATTGCACTGGCACATAGTGTATGTTATTGACCAAGGAACTGATCCCTTCAGGGACTGAATATGGAGCCTGCAGCCCTGGCTTGTGGTGATGGTTTTTGTTTGGTGGGCTAGCTGAAGGAGCATTGGATCAAAGAATCCCAGGTAACCCTTCCTCCCTGGAGGTTACCCAGGTCAGCATCTACGCCCTCAGCGTTCTGAGAGTGCTCGTCCTCGGACTCAGTACTGGATTCATCATCTGTGACCTGTGGAGCTGTGTCAAGATCTTCTTCCTCTGCTGCATCCCCCCTTTCCAGTGCCAGATTGTGTAGCAGTGCCAGATTGTGTAGAGCACAGCATGCAACCACTATCACTGACACATGATCTGGGGGGGTATTGCAGCGCGCCCCTGAACTGTCCAGGAATCAGAAGCGCATCTTGAGAAGACCGATGGTTCTCTCTACCACTGCCTTTGTGGAAGCGTGGCTCCTGTTGTACCGCTGCTCGGCCTCTGTTCTTGGGTAGCGGAGAGGCATCACGATCCACCTTTTGAGGGGACAGCCCTCGTCACTCAGCAGCCATCCATCCAGTCGGCACCTGGGAGTGTCTGAGGATGTAGGCGTCATGGGAGCTGCCTGGGTACCTTGCACACACTTGCTGAATCAGCATCTTGTGTCACACAGTATCTGCACATTCATGGAGTGGAATCCCTTCCTGTTGACGAAGGCTCTCGATTCACCCACTGGCGCCTTGATGGCCACATGTGCGCAGTCGATGGCACCCTGGATATGGGGGAACCCAGAAATCGCTCGCTCTGCCTGGCAGACCTCGTCCATACGGTAATGAATGAAAGTCAATACATGCCTGAACAGAGCTTCTGTCACTAATTTGATGCAACTCTGGACAGCTGATTGGGAGACTTCACACAGATCCCCCGCTGAGCCCTGGAAAGAGCCGGAGACATAGGGGTTTAGGGCCACCGTGACCCTCAGAGCCTCTGGCATGGGATGTCCACCCACACAGTTGGAGCTGATCTCAGGGCCAATCTTCTGACAGATGGAGGCCACTGTCTCCCTTGGGAGATGGAGCCTCCTTCAGCATTGCAGCTCAGACATATTGAGGTAGCTGCATGACCGCTAGTAAACCCTGGCAGCAGAATAGCGGGGTCTTCTGCAGCCCCTTCCACCTTGGCCTTCCTGTTGGCACTGCGCCTCTCCCCCCACAGGTCGCTCCCCTGAAAGCTGAATAGGGACACCTGGCCTCCTCACCCTTCTGGCCCTTTCTTCCCCACAGAGGAGGAGCCTCCAGTGGAGACCACAATCCCCATTACCAGGGTAAGGGAAGGCTGTCTGACACCTGGAAGGCCTCAGGCGGTGAGAGTCCTCTGGGAGCCTGGAAGACAACACTGAGTCCTGAATTGATGCCTCTAAATGCTCTGAATGCAGCATTGAAGCGAAATGAAACTCTCCTGTTCACAGAAGCAAGCAGCAGCAGGTGATATCCAAAACTACTCATTATTTGCTTTGTGAAGCCCAATGACCCCTCTTATCCTGTCCGTGGATGAGGTTTTGCAAATTGTGGCCTGCCCATTTTGCCCATGCCATGGCCTAAAAATCGCACGGGCTACGTAAACCCGGAGTCAATTGGACTCTGAAGGGCCTTAACTGGCCACTTAATTAATGGCGGGCGCGCCTCCATCTTCATCACGCGCCGGGTAGCAAAATATCACCAGAGTGCGCGTTGACTCGGGATGCTCTTCCGACGTTAACACACTTTATTTCAGGCATGGGCGTGTTGGGCACGTGCCTGCACACAAAGGGTAAAATTCTGCCGATGATAACCGTAGCATCTATTACTCCCCATATCTTTTGATAATTACAAACCATCATAATTGAGACCGATCATCAGGAAAACATACTTGTCAGATAAGTATCCTTTCTGATTATTTATTCATGAGCTCACTCTGTCATCCAACATACTAACAGGTATCTCATGTTGTCCAATGAAAACGATTTTATTTCACCAGTAGGAAATTCTAAATGGCTTACAGTATTGTAGGCAAGGAGATAGCTATGCATCATCATCCTTGAGGAATTGGCAATGACTAATAAATCCAAAATCATAACTTCCCCGACCTGTGATCAAGCTAATCACACCATGGGCAGGATTTTACTATCGGTGAGCGGGGGCGGGGCCTACTCGCCGACACGTAAAATGACGCGGGATGATGTTGGGCGGAACCCCTGACGTCACTCCGCCCCATTTAAATTTTCAGGAAGGCGGGGGTGCAGCAAAATCAGCTGCGGGCCCGCCGACCTGTCAATGGCCACTTGAGGCCATTGACAGGATCAATTAAGCAATTAAAGGACCTGACCATCCAACCTTAAGGTTGGCGGGTTGGCCAGGAGCCCCGGTGGCAACTAGAAAAACCACAAAACCTCATCCAGCGGCGGGATGAGGTTTCATGAAGGGTTTTAAACATTGTAATAAAGTTGTTATGGAAATTATGAACATGCCCCAACTCATATGACATTGTCACATGAGGGGACATGTAAGGGATTGTTCTTTTCTCTATTTTTAATATTTTTAAAAGTCAAGGCGATCTCCCTGAGGCTGCACTTAGCCTCAGGAAGATGAGTGTGCTCTTTCGTGCGCATGCGGGAAAGAGCACACTTTCGATTTTAGGGAATCCCCCCGCCCCCCCCCCCCGGACAGGGAGTGTATTGTGCTTCCTGGTGGACGTCACGCTGGGCGGGCCTTAATTGGCTGCCCACGTAAAATGGTGGCATAGCCCTGATTGTTGGCGGTGATCGGCTCTGCACCCATCCACCTGACAAACGGAAAATTCAGCCCCATATGTCTGAAATCCATAGCTTGAGAAAGCAGAGCTAAGCAACTCCAACTCTGGAGATGACCGCAGAGGACCAAATTCAGAAAACTGCTCTATCTACAGGGAGCTTCACCTGCAGCAGTGCATAGGAGGTAACTGTGAGTAGTGCAGCTGCGATTTCCTGCTATATGCAACTAATAGATAAGGCTTGCACAAGACGCATGCATGGTAAAATTGGCCTGTGTGTATCTGGAATCTAAGTTATGAGAAGCGATTAAGCGAGTCAGGCTTGTTCCCTTTGTAAAAATGACTTTTGGAGCAACATTGAAAATTTGGTTGCTAAGGAAACTGATAAAATTGACCAGGGCAAATTACTTCCCAGGGAAAATAGTTAAAGTTCTTAATGGTGTAAATTTAAAAATTTGGAGGCTAGAAACAAGATGGTGTAATCAAGTAAAATTTTCATCCACAGAGTAATAAACTTGCAGAAAATGCATCAAAAGGAGATCACTGAAGTAGACATCTTACATTAATTCTGGGGCATGGCTGGAGACAGAAAGGTTGCAAAATTATAGTAAGACGGTAACTAAGCACAGTTGATTAATTAAAAATGGACAGCGTGACTGGGCCTAACTGCTTTTTTCCCCGTTCCTTCCCCATAAACTGGGAGTCAGACTTGATATATCAGTTTGAATACCTTTCCACATATGTGTTCTTTGTGGTTCCAAGAGAATAAATACTGGACAAGATTCGATAGCAAGAGACTTGAACGTCGTCCACTGAAAAATAAGAAAAATGAACAATCTTAGCACATGACTTTTATAAGGGTACATATATAAAATATAAGTAGCTCAGATATATCCAAATATTCAGCTCACTTATTTCTTTAAAACATACCAGTGAGATACTGATACTGTATTTCGGAGGTGGCTGTTTGTAGCTGTTTGTCAGCCTAAGCAAAGTAACGAGGGATAGATTTTTGTCTTCACCATCTAGATGGCAGATTAGTGGAGTGGAATGAATTCATTCATTGAATTCAATAGAATAAATAACAGGCAGATTATATAAAGGAATAGGCAATCTGTTTTCCTAGATTATCACACCTACAATGAAGTTGTAAACCTACCCCCAAACCTCTACTGTGCCCGCTATTACATTTCAATTTAGTACTATCACTGCTGGATAAACATTATATATATCAGCAAAGTTTGAGATGGGAATACATGGAAAGTGCTGTGAATAAACCATGCTCCAGTAACTTTTGCCTCCCACTGTCCCTCACAAACACATTTCCCCTCTCCTGCCCAATCCATCCTACGCACCTCCACTTAAGTTTAATTAGCTAGTATGATTAGTTACCATTACTCCAGCAAGTATTCGGGAAATGAGCTAATCCAGCCTCTGTAGAACAAATGAAAATGCTCCTATCATTAGTGTTTCACTATTGTTAATTCTGATAAGCTATAAGAGGACATAGGCGGGCTGGTGGAATGGGCAGACATCTGGCAGATGAAATTTAATGCAGAGCAGTATGATGTACTACATTTTGATAAGAAGATTGAGGATTGGCAATATAAACTACTAATGGAAAAAGGAACAGAGAGACCTGGGGGTACAAATGGTTGAAAGTGACAGGGTAGGTAGAGAAAGTGATTATAAAGACATACAAGGTCCGGTATTTATATAAATAGAGGCAGAGAGTACAAAAGGAATTATGATGAACTTTTATAAACCATTGGTTCGGCCTCAATTGGAGTATTCTGGGTGCCAAGTTTGGCAAGGATAGCTTTAGGAGGATGAAGAAAAGGTTTACGAAAATGGTTCCAGGGATGGCAGACTTCAATTACATGGACAAATTGATGAAACTGGGGTTGTTCTCCTTACAGAAGGCTGAGAGGAGATTTGATAAAGGTGTTCAAAATCATGAGGAGCCTGGACAGAGCAGTTAGGGCGAAACTGCTCCCACTGGTGGAAAGCTCAAGAACCAGAAGACACGGTTTTAAGGTGAATGACAGGAACCAAACGCAATATGAAGAATTTTTTTTTTATGCAGCAAGTGGTTGGGATCTGGAATATATTGCCTAAGTTGATGGTGGAGGAAAATTCAATCATGGGGGAAAATTATCCCCCCGTTGGGGAGGGGAAGTGTGGGAGCGGGCGCGACGCCATGTTACATGGGTGGGCCAATTAAGGCCCACCCAGCGTGACATCCGCCAGGAAGCGCTATGCACTCCCTGGGTGGGCTGGGTGGGGGGGGATTTCCCTCAGCCGGGAGTGCGCTCTTTCCCTGAGGCTAAGTGCTGCCTCAGGGAGCTCTGCTCGGAATTAAAATTTTTAATAGAAATGATAAAAGAATTTCCCTGACATGTCCCCTCATATGATGCTGTCACATGAGTTGGGACATGTCCATAACTTTTTTTGAAAGATTTGATAAAAATTTAAATACCCTTAAGAAACCTCATCCCACTTGTGGGAAGCTCACCAGGGCTCCTGGTCTGCCCGCCAACCTTAAGGTTGGACGGGCAGGTCCGTTAATTACCTTAATAGATTTTCAATGGCCTCAATAGGCCATTGACAGGTTGGCAGGTACGCAGCTGACTTGGCTGTGCCCCTGCTGACCTGAAAATGGAAATGATGTGGGGCGACGTTGGGAATTCTACCCGACGTCATCTCGCGTCGGCAAACGGGCCCCGCCCCTGCTTACCGACCGGAAGATCCTGCCCATGGTTTTTAAAGGGGAATTGAATAAGTGCCTAAAGAGAAAAAAATAGTGCTGGGCTATAGAAACATAAGAAATGGGAGCAGGAGTAGACCATTGGGCCCCTCGCGCCTGCTCCACCATTCGATAAGATCATAGCTATTCTTCTTGTGTTTCGATTTCCACACTCCCATCTAACCTCGATAGCCTTTGATTCACTTGCCTGACAAGAATCTATCTACCTCTGCCTTAAAAATATTCAATGACCCCACTTCCACCACCTTCTGAGGCACAGAATTCCAAAGTCGCACAACCGTCTGAGAGAAAAAAATTCTCATCTGTCCTAAAAGGGCAAGTGAGTTGAACTAAGCTAGTTGCTCTTGCACAGTCATCACAGACGTCCATCACTTTACTGATGATCGAGAGTAGACTGATGGGGGGGTGGCAGTAATTGGCTGGGTTGGATTCGTCCTGCTTTTTATGTACAGGACATACGTGGGCAATTTTCCACATTTCCGGGTAAATGCCAGTGTTGTAGCTGTACTGGACCAGCTTGGCTCGGGGTCGGTGAGTTTTCGAGTACAAGTCTTCAGAACTATTGCCAGGGCACATAGCCTTTGCAGTAACCACTGCCTTCAGCCGTTTCTTGATATCACATTCAGTGAACTGAATTGGCTGATGACTGGCAGCTATGAGGCTGGGGACCTCTGGAGGAGGCCGAGATGGATCATCCACTCAGCACTTCTGGCTGAAGATTGTTGCAAATGCCTTATCTTTTGCACTGGTGTGCTGGGCTTACTATAAATTTCTTTATTTGTTTTTATAATGGACACCACCTCTGTAAACTTATCATGTAATGACATTCTCCTGCCAGTAGAGGGATTTCAGCATGCCTGCATAGACATACATAGGTAGTTTTCCATTATAAATGTGACCATAGAGATTCATGATGTAAAAAGTTGACAGAAGTGCCTGCCAATAAAAGATTTTTAATATATTTATAAAGTACTGACTAGTGTGCAAAATATATATATACATAGTCGCTCGCAGGATTGCTTTGACACTTTTCAATACCTACATATGATATCATCTCCGAACTGATGCTGTGCCAAGTGATCGTACAGCGAGGTAAGTACAGGCAAAAGAGCCACTGTGGTGTAGTTGACATTCTGAGCAACTCCTTTCACTTGTGTTCGACTCTGAGAGACTTTACCAAGCTTCAGATTCTCCACAGTTTTCTCAATATCTTCAGAAGCTCCCTCAAAAAATGACCGCAGACCCGCTTTCACTATTTCAGGACCAGATTTCATTACAGTCCTGTTAACCAGAAGTGGAAACGTATATGTTTCAAATTTCTAACAAGACAAAAATTCTTTATGCATGCCTGCTGATGGTTGGCAGTGCTCAGATAGATAACAGCTACATGGGCAAAGTGTTTGGGGGTGTCTAATGCCCATAGAAGCATACCCCACCAGGGAGTCAATACCCTTGAAGGTGGATGGAGGTAAAATTTAGACAGAAAATAATAAAAATTTTCCCCCAAAAAATTAATAGTACCAAAGCTGAGTTGTCAGACAAAAGAGGAGCTTGTTAAGCATGCCTAAGGCAGTTTCAAGGAGTAAAAAAATGCAGTCACCTGGCATCCAGAGATCTTCCCAAAATATGCAAACAGTTTATAACTGAGGCAGCATCAGTACCTGTTTAATAAATGAGAACATTTGAAAGTTACTCGGATATACGCTAAGGTTGTTCCAAGCTTGTTGTTTTAACAATACCTTTTGTATCAAAACTGCGCATGCAATGGAAATTGTGCACAAGTTTTGTTCCCACTGAAAAACAATGTCAATATCAGTACATGCTAGAATAATTAAAGGTTCATAAATCAACAGCTCTTTAAAAAATGTCATAAAAATTGGGATGACGGTGTATAATTTGCCTGGATCTTTGAATATTTTTGTTTAAAGATGTAAATTTTGGTTCAGTTCATACTCTTCACCTCCAAGTCAAGTTCTATTGAACCAATTCAGAAACATGAACAAATAATCATGGTAGGTTCTTCAGTATCGAGTATGTCTTATATTGTTTGATGTGCAATCTTTTGGATGAGACATTAAAGCAAGGCACTCCATCCACTCAGGTGGATATAAAATGTCCCATGGCACTATAACAACAGGGGAGTTCTCCTAGTTCCCTGACATTTACCATCAACCAACACCACTAAAAATGAAAGTAATCTCACTGCTATTTGTGGGAACTCGTTGTACACAAATTCATTGCTATCTATGCCTATATTACAACAGGTGACAGCACTTTTAAGACAAGTTTATATAAACACAATTATTTCTTTCTTTAAATTGTAATTAGATTAATAAAAGGGCAGATATGGTGCAGCTCTTGAACGCAATAATGAGAAAGAAAAATGATCAATTGAAGAATGTGATCTTTGACCTGGAAGCAGTAAGAGAAAAATTCAATTGTAGTTTCTTCAAAAGTTCTGTGGAGTCTGTAATTGTTCTCAAGATTTTTTGGAAAAGAATTTTAAGACCTTGCATCATTCAAAAGGGATCAATTTTAATTTTCTTGGATAATAAGAAATACTAGTCCGTGTGACCTGGTAACACTTGACTTGGAAGCAGCACAAACAGGAAGGAAGTTAAGAAAAAGCCGTATACCTGGCAGACACAAAGGAGGGCTACACGTAAAGGAGCTGGTGGGTGAAGATGATCAGCGCAAAGATGGAGGCACAAAGAGAAAGCAGGCAGGGACAGAAATAGGAACACAATTATTGTGAGGGGAAGCAGCAAATCACTTTCGGGAAGAGGTCAATTTTGCCGTTTGGCAGAAAAGGCAAAACCTTGGAGTTAGTGTGTAATCTGGCTAAAAGGGGAAAACCTGGAAAGCTGTGTGAATAGCTAGAGGACATTAAATAGCTGGGTGTTTTTCTTGAAGCGGGCAAACAGTGAGCCAGCTTGGTAGGTCAGTTGAAAAGGAACTTTGGAAAGCTACACCATCAGGACTGTCGTGACCCAAGGGAGACAGGATTCAGATATGTGCCTTGCTGATGATAATCGTACCCATGAAATTCGGAAGTGAAAGCTGTTATCGGATAGGACTGCCGAATTACCGTGCATGAATCAATCATTTATATGTACTGTATTTCTGAGCAACCAAAGACATTAGCCTCAGTTTTGAAATAAGAACCAACAAAGGGTCATATTCTGGTGCAAATAATAATTAATATATATTCTGTCATCAAAGGAATATTTTCTGTCAGTCATATTAGAAATATCCATAAAGGTCAACAAAACCTAGAAACTGATTACTGTTAAACATGAGCTGATGCACATGTTATCTGAACAGAGATCAGTTCTGCCTACTCAACATGATGAGATGCAAATTGTATTTACTTATTGAAAGCAGCTAATAAACTTAGTGATCCTGTGGGTCATCCATAAATGTCTTATTTTTAAGAGTACATTTATCCTCTTCCAATAAATTTAAAGCATATTACTTTTTAATATATATTTCTGAAGGACACATGAACATGAACTTCCGAGTCACAGAGTTCTTCTTATACATATTTTATGTTAAGTGTAGAAGCACTTATAAACAGATACACTCGCAGACAATTTGAAATGATAAATTTACCCAAGCTGTTTCAGTTTGTGAAGCAAAGCCTTATTCACTTGCATAATTTTCTTGCTTTAAGTTAGAAATAACATTTTTATTGTTCAAATTGTTAAGCAAGGCTCATTTCAGTGCAAGCCATTGTCACACATTTACACCAAACAGTTAAGTGATATAGTACAGTATTTGCATGTCCACACCACACTATAAGCACATACAGACGAACAAATATGCTAAGGGTAGGATATCTGCATAAATTAATACCACCTAATCACCTGTTTACAGCACAAGAAACAGAAAATGAGGCACAAGAAACTGGGAAGATGAAGTCCACCACTTTCTTCTGAGTGCTTTTGACTGAAGCATAAAGCTGCTTTTATGTTGATCTTTTAACTTAATTTGATAAAACTGGGTCCAAAGGCTTTGTTATTTCTTTCTAACATTTCAAAAATTTCAAGGCTTAAATGTTGACCTCCCAGAATCTGAATTAAAAGACCAATATAAGATCAGCTAAAATGTGCTGAAGGGAATAAAGATGGAGTACAGGTACACTACATATTCTACTCATAGGATTTCAAATTCTTATTTAAGCACAATATTATTGCAACATTTTTTTGTTGGAGGAAGTTTTACATTTAAAGAAAACCAACCCAAGCTACAGACAGAATGACAGCATGACTGAACAGTACAAAGCTTCAGTAAGTAACAAACACTATGCTCCAACACTCCATGCCGCTTACCAAAGAGGGAGACTCTATGTCTGATCAAAGCTGCGAGTTTGCAGAAGATACTGAAGCAGAGAAACAATCAGGAAGAAAAGAAGTAAGATGAAATGAGAACTGGCAGCAATTATTATCACTAGCGAGGAATTTTGACAATGAGAGAAGCCTGAAGCAGATCAGGCTGGGCTGGTCTAAAATGTGCCCCATAAGTACGGCTATAGCTCAAGATGTGTACTTTCCTTTACTTTTAAGTTACAAAGTCTCTAGTAAGTGGACAAGACGCTTCTTTAACGCCAATGCTACATTATATATCAGCCCAGGTCATGATAAGTTCATTCATCCCTAACATAAATGTTTCATAAGGATAGCCAATTCTAAAATACATTTTTGCACTTTTTTTATTCCTTTTGTTCTTATGTCACTTGAGAACACAATAACCTAGCTGCATCAGCCCTGCAAGCACAGTATCCAACATTCGATGTGGTTCCACAATTGGACAACATTTACTAAACAATTCTGAGTGCGCTAAGAATTACACTAACAGCCAATTTAAGATTATCAGTCAGGCTTGCAGTATGGCTCACTTACATGTGCTAGAAGCTACATACACACCTTGCACTTTTTTCAATGAAACAAAATGGGGCAGAGTCATTCCCTGGTTCATTCCCCAGGGCAATGCCTTGACCAGAGTCAACCTGCCTGGTTTGAATTTAAATAAAGCTTGGAGTTAACTGTTAGTTGTCAGTTAACTGTGCATTCTCCACGGCAATGCCTCTACAAATCAGAGTCAACTAGCAAACCAACCAGCACTCTCTTCTCATGCTGCATAAATTTTTGTTCCCTTTATAATTTGGTATTCTTGCGAATTGTCCAGATGAGTGCAAGACGAAAAGCATCGACAGCATGTCTCTTTTTACAGCAATATATCTGGATATAATTAACATTTTTCATCCCCTGTTCTGGTGGACCATCTGAAGGTATAATGAATAACAGGGATCAAAGAAATAAATACAGAAAGGTTCAGTGCCAAATGGTAGCCCTAAAATAGAGTTCCCAAGTTCTAAAATTTCACATTTTGATCACCTGTGGGTGCAGAGGCTCCTTTTGTGATCTTCTTGTAGAAAAACAACTTGTTTGGAGGACCAAGTCCCTGCTTGGGATTTATCTACAACCCACTTATTTTCCAAAAAACGTATTAGATCTGTGGGGTGAATTTTCTTTTCAGTGAGGTGACTCTTTTAAAAGTAACGTAGGAAATTTATGGTACTGCATTTAAAATACAGAAACAAGGTATTGCAAACCTATTTCAAGGAAAAGCAATCATTAGCTAGCTTCATTTGAAAGAAAAAGGAATCAAAGTGCTTTGGATCGACTCACCAGGTCAGGCAGCATCTGTGGAGCAAGAAACAGGAGTTAATGGGCTGGATTCTGGCTGCCAAGGCGAGTGGCTCGAGTTGGGAAATTTCCCTTGGTAAAAAGTACCCCAAAATGCGCAATTTTCTTTGAGGGGGTAGATTCAGACCAGCTGACCCCAGAAGCAAAGCATAAGTGGCCAGAAGGGTGGGCAAGTGCTGAGGTGGGCAGCTAATTAGAAGGCCCACTTAGGTTCTCTGAGACCTTGTCCCAGTTGTTTTAGAAGTTGTTAGACCCCCAAGCTCTCAACCCATGTCCCCTCATACCCTCCACACAAACCCAATGCAAACTAATGCCCTCCCCCCACCCACCCCCATGGCCCCTCATACCCTCCGTCCCACCTTTATTGCTATTCACCCAATATTCACATGGACAGACCTCAGAAGCCATGTGGAGATGAAAAAAAATCTTAATCTGATACAGCTTTCACTCCTACACACTTGATAGTGAAAAAACTCCCATTCATGAAGTCCATATAAAATTTTAAATCTCAAGTGGTTATAATTTGTTATAAAAACAAACTTCTATTCCCACATCAAGGGCATTTAAGCCTCTAATAGCCTCTTTGAGCTGTCAATCAAACTGTGAACTCAGAATCTCCTACTGAGTTAACTGTAGCTTTTGAAAATCAGCCAAGCATCCATAATGACTTAATCATAGCCCTTGGGGAAATGTCAACAAAAAGCTCAATTGAAACCGCATGACCAGATACTATTTTTTTCTAACATACATATGCCAGGTTTTTTCAAAACTTTTGATGGCTGCTGGCTGCAGCCTGTTTTTTAAAGTTTAAAGAATGGGGCATTTAAAAAACTTCAGATCGTGACAGTTAGTAGTTTACATCTACTCAAACAATGCATGACTGCCACATTGCAGGTTAAGGCCCTTGCAACAGCCAAAATGGGGTCTGTTTTAACACAGCACTGGATTCAAAATGCCTTGCTGAGTTCTGGTTTTCTCCTGTGTGAATTTCTTGCCTCGTCTTTCTAACACCATGAAAATCCGGCCCAATGTTTCAGGTCAATGACCTTTACCTGAAACATCAACTCTATTTCTCACTCCACAGAGGCTGCTTGGCCTGCTGAATATTTTCAGAATTTTGTTTTGATTTCAGATTTCCAGCATCTGCAGTATTTTGCTTTTGTATTGATATGCTTTGGATCGACTTCTATTCTGTCGAGGTTTCCCATTCTTAGAGGAGTACATCTAGGATAAAGGACAAGAGAAAATCGTGATGAAGCTGGATCCTTTGCAGAACTGTGCTTCATTTGGTCCATCCATGGTAGGCATGAAGAGGGAAAATTCACCCTGAAGTAGATCAGCATTACAAGAGTGTGAGCAAAACGAGCTAGAATAGGTGCACGAAAGGAATAGCAAGGGTGCTTAAAGTCCTTGTACTTCTAAAATGCAAGAATTTTATGATCTGGTAAAAGCAAAAAGGAGAAAATCTCTCACGGGTTATGATCTCCAAATGGCTTTGTAACTTGATTTCTCTGATCTCTGAATTTGAAATAATCAAGTGCAGATTTATCTAGCTGTTGTGTTGAATATATTATGTGAATATGTATGTATGTGTATATATATATATATATATATATATATATATACTGAATATCTTTATTTCTCGGCACTTAATTTTCTTCTTTGATTTTTTTTAAACATGTCCATAGTTTGTGTTCTTCTTATTTCTAATTAATCATATCTTTCAATTTTATACTTTCTATACATTACCAATCATATTCTTAAATTTCACAATGTACATGGAATTGGGGAGACGGTGGCATAGTGGTAATGTTACTGGGCTAGAAATCCAGAGGCCCAGGTAATACTCTGGGAACATGGGTTCAAATCCCATGAGAGTAGCTGGTAAAATTTAAATTCAATTAATAATTGCGGAATATAAAGCTATCCTCAGTAATAGTGACCACAAAACTATCATTGATTGTCATAAAAACCTATTTGGTTCACTAGTGCCTTTTATGGAAAGAAATCCTTCCCTGGTCTGGCCGACATGTGACTCCAGGCCCACAGCAATGTGGTTGACTCTTAACTGCTCTCTGAAATGGTCTAGCAAGACACTCAAGAGCAAGTAGGGCTGGGCAACAAATGCTAGCCTTGCCAGCGACACCCACATCCCATGAAAGAATGAAAAAAAAAACACTTAATCATTGGAAGACTACCATTATCTTGAAGAGCTTCAGCTGCAGGGATGGAACATGACAAAGCTGAATGGAACATGATCCCAAGTCATAGTCCTCTATTGCCCAGACCTTGCCTAAAGCCTTGACTTATACTCACCAGATCTAAAGCCCAGCCTCAGCTTAATTTCTGCCCACACTGGGCTTGGCCCATAGTCTTAACACTTGCTACTTCCCTGGACCATGAGGAAAGGTTTTGCTTCACCGAGCCTCAGTCCTGCCTTCTCCTTCAATCTGGACATGGTTCCCTCATGAACTAATTTGATAGATCCCTCAAGCAAGCTGTGGAAGACGCACTGGTATATTGAAGAATGTGATTCTTTAAAGACTGTGATGGAATGTGTGCTTTCAAAGCTCATATTTTTTGAGACATACCATAAATGAAAAGAGAAACTGACAAAAGGAAACTGAACCTTCCAGTTTTTAAAGGAGACTAAGACTGAGAGATTGGAAACCAACGCTTCTGGGGAGACTGAAACCTGTTGATCCATATAAAAAGGACACAGAGCCATCCAAGTTCAGTAGTAGTTGATGATCCCAGTGGTGCAGTACAGGCAAGCTAAAGACAACAGGCTAAAGATGTAGAATCTGAGGATAGGCGAATATATAGTTGCTGCAGCTGATTCTGTTACTGGAAGATAGTATTGGTGGATCTATGTCATCCAGACCATTGTAAGCAGGTCTAGGGAAACAGGTGCCATTTTTGGTTAAGACCGTGCCCATGGAACTCAGGTTGGCTCTGCACTGTTGTCAGCTGTGGCCATCAGGCTAAATCGTCTAAGAGGAGCCGAAATTCTATGTGCGGAAGACAGAGGGTCAAAGGACTTTGTGACTAAGATTGAAAACATATACACGAGTGGATGGCGGAGCCAATTCCTAAGATGTGTCTTCATTGTATCTGTCAGTGAATGTGTAATTTATAGTTTATATTCAACCACAATTTGCCTGTTAATTCATGTTTAACTTATGTTGGTTCTGGGTTTTAGAGTGTAGGTGATTATTTAATGTATAGTATTTGCTTTGTTTGACTCTTGTAGAGTAAAAGTTCTTTTGCTATAAACGTGGAATCTTGTGGCTTTATTCTTTCAGTAAATAACTGGAATTTCAGATGTTCTGTTTAAAAAAGGTTACTGGTTTCTACCGAGATCATAACAAGATTTAGGCTCATGGTGGCATGAGGGGGAGGCAGGGGAGATCTAGCAAGAGCTGGTGGGGGGGGGGGGGTGCGCGTGTGGAAGGAGAAGGATCTAATTTATGTATTATTTGTAAGTAAATTGCAAATATGCTCACGATTTCACTATAAGAAGTGACGTGAACAGGGAAAATAGTCCCTCATGGAATGCTGATTATGAGGCTAAATCCAGTTAGAGTTAGAGATCTGTTGATGAAAAAGTGAAATAACAAAGAAAATGACAGAATTACTGATATTCTGCAGTACATGAGACATGGTACATGCACAGTTTGGATTACTAGAATGTCCGAGATATCCTGCTCCTGAATGATATGTTCCTAGGATATTTGTCAAATTCAGTGCCTGCTTTTCCAAGTGCATCATCAAAAACTCATTGAATTTGAATTTAGCAAATCATCTGAGGATAACAATATTAGCCCTTCTGCATATAATTTATGAAGAACAGGGACAGATGATAGCATGTCCCTCTAATTCTGAGGAACTACATGTTAACAAAAGCTCACACAAAAGCCTTTTATTAACTGGAGAATAAGAGACAGCTGGGAACGATTACCACGCAGAAATCCAAGCAAAGTGTTCAGATGATGCCAAAACATAACAGCATCTTCCAGTAATTGATAATCATATTCTGAATCCCGTGAGATTACAGCCTCAAAATTACAAATGAGTACAATTTTCAGAATTTGGAGTGAATGGGTTTTCTTTGTTCTCTGGGTGGTACAGTAGAAGGGGGTCATGATCGACAACTTGTGCTTCAAACATCTCATGCATAATACGATCCTCAGGAAGATTAATGATCAACATGTAATCATTGCTCATTTATTAAGGTGAAATATGTGGTTTATTACCTAAAACTATGAAAATGTATTGTTTGTCACATTAGTCAAATCATTTGTAACTAACTTTGATCTTGTTTTAAATCAGCCATGATGGTTCTATCTTAGGCTGTATTTGCACCATAATCACAGCAGCAATGAAAAGTGGGTGCACTTTGAAACAGCACTAAACTTGTAGTCTGAATCTAGGTCAGTCGCAGTGTAAATGTAGCTTTTGAATAATCAAATTGAGAATCTGGCAGCACTGTAGTTAAAGCTTTCGTTTTGCTCCCAACTGTTCAAATGTCAGGCTGATAAACTCTGGAATCTACACAACAAACATCCAGGGAGATTGACAGTTTTGAAGGTATTTGCCAGTTTAAATGATCAAAACTGGTGAAAGCAAGAATTGCCAGACTTCATGTGCAATTGTTAAACTGGTCGCGAGTCAACTTGATAGTTGAAGGAGGCACTAAAGAAAAGGCATTCAGAAAACTTAATAAATTATTAGCCTCCATATTCACGGTTTATCTCGCTGACTGAAACATTAACACTGCTGTATAATTTGCACCATAATCTATAGCACGTACCTGGCTATCATTTCCTTCTCTTTGTTTGAGGAATGCCCTCCACTGCCCAAGAGTTGAGCTGGAGTAGAAAGGAAGTATAAGCAATGATTCTTGAAGTATTGATTTATCAAAGGGAGCAAAATCTGAGGAACAAAAATGAATGGATTAGAGATTTAAGAGTTCTAACACAGAAATGCCATTGTTATGAATTAAGCAATTAGATCGTTAATCAAAATATTCAAAATGCTTCCAGATAGTGGATAAACTAATACATTTTCTAATACCAACATATCTTCAAGGCACTTTAATACAATCATCATACATGATACTTGCTGGTAAAAATGTTATACAATATTTGCTCTGTAGTCAATTGGTATCAATGTAACATTTCTGCTGATTTTAAAAATCTTGCTTTGCTATTTGCCATAAAGCAAGTTTGTGATGATGATGATGATGAGGTGTCCTGATGAGTGCAAGACGAAAAGCTTAGACATGTCTCTTTTTTCAGCAATACTCAAATTCTGTACTACCAAACGACTATTTGTGCAAACACCTTTTGAAAGAAAAATATGGTTAAGATACACCCTCTGACATCGGTCAAAAGTTTCCACTTCGGGCGCGTTCAGCAATCTGGGTACAAATTGCACGAGATTTCAGAAGTGTTTCTGCTCAAATTCATTTATACATTGGCAAATATAAAATGTTGTCCTTTTCAGTGTAATTAAAAAAAAACGTTATTCACGTTAAAAACAATTCCAGGATATATTTAAGAATGCTAACCTGGTGCAGTTTTATTAATGCAGCTGAAAATAGGTCCATCACAAAAAAATAAATATTTTTAATCAGAGTGTCCAGTAACCTGATTTTAAATAACTGAAAATGACTTAAGTAATCTATTCAGAACCACGCACTAGCCATATTGGTGTGAAGTAGTTGGTTCCTTGGTAATTTAAAAAAAAAATAATTTCTTTCAAAATGTGCACATTAGTGGCCTTATGCCCCAAAACAAGGTTAATTGCAAGAGCCTGCTTGAAGGTTTGCAAATGGATGCAATTTATGGAAACTTAATTCAATATGGGGATCAGGCCAGTTTTTTTGGCCAGGGCTGGCTTATGGCAATTTATTTTTTAAACTAGTGCAAAACAAGTGCAAAACACTCAATTTGCACTGGCTGTAAATTATGCTTGAAATTGCTCATTCTGCTGCAATAATTTCAGATGATTGCATTGAAAAAAACCCAGCACAGCCAAACAGAATCTCCTACCCTTTATGTGCAAGACATTGAAAACACATTCTCCGGAATCTGAACAATTATTTCATAGTTTTGCACAATTAACAATTTCAATAACCGACAGCATTATTAATTGTACTAGGAAATTTGGGGCATCAATGGCTCAGAGATGTCTGAGATTTAACGAAAATTCTGCTCTGTTCTCTTACTGGATCAGTGAGCCCTTAGATACACTTCCCAGCACAAGTGACATGGTGCCACTGCCCTCTTCCTACTGACAACTCATGAGATTTTTCCAGTTGGCCCCTCTGTTTCTCGGTTATGGTGGTGGCAGGATACAGAATTAGGCTGTCTCTTCTCTGCAGTAACAACACAACCTGCAGTTCTCTCAGGACTCGAGAAGTGCTTGAATGAGCACCACAACAGTAGCAAGGAGGTTCATGTTACTACAGCGCAGCCAAGCAGCGTTGTCATTCCTGGCCCTTGGGTAGCATCAGAAAAGTTCTAAAAATGGCACAGAGAGGCAACAGGAGAGGCACAATAGCAAAAGGAAGCACCTGTTGAAAATACGAACATATGAAATAGGAGCAGAAGTAGGCCATTTGGCCCCTCGAGCCTGCTCCGCCATTCAATAAGATTATGGCTGATGTGTTTGTGTTTCGATTTCCACATTCCCATCTACCCCCGATAACCTTTGATTCCCTTGCCTAACAAGAATCTATCTACCTCTGCCATAAAAATGTTCAATGACCCCACCTCCACAGCATTCAGAGGCAGAGATTTCCAAAGTGGCACAACTCTCAGAAAAAACTTCTCCTCATTTCTGTCCTAAAAGGGCGACCACTAACTATTAAATAGTGCCCCCTACCTCCGGACTCACTCACAAGGGAAAACATCCTTTCCACATCCATCTTGTTGAGACCGTTCAGGATCTTATATATTTCAATCAAGTCACCCCTCACTCTTCTAAACTCCAGTGGAAACTCCAGTCTGTGCAACCTTTCCTCAAAAGGCAACTTGCTCATTCCAGGATCCAATCTAATAAACCTCCTCTGAATTGCCTCCAATGCATTTACTTCATTCCTTAAATAAGGAGACCTAAACTGCACACAGCATTCAAGATGTGGTCTCACCAATGCCTTGTGTAACTGAAGCATAACATCCTCACTTTTATGTTCAATTCCTCTCATAATAAAGGATAGCATTCCAGTAGCCTTCTTAATTACTTGCTATATTTGCATACTAACTTTCTGTGACTCATGCACTAGAATACCCAGATCCCTCTGCACTTCGGAATTCTGCAGTTGTTCTCCATTTAAGTAATACTCTGCTTTTTTATTCTTCCTGCCAAAATGAACAACTTCACATTTTCCTACATAATGCTCCATCTGCCAGATTTTTACCCACTCATTCAACCTATCTATAAAAGCCTGGAACCTCCTTGTGTCCTCTTCACAGCCTACTTTCCTGCGTACCTTTGTGTCATCTGCAAATTGAGCTACCATGCCATTGCTCCTCTCATCTAAGTCATTGATATAAATTGTAAAAAGTTGAGGCCCCAGCCCAGACCCCCTCGGGACTCCATTCGTCAGATCCTGCCAATCGGAAAAAGACCCATTTATGCATACTCTCTCAGGGAGGAGGGAGAAAACAGTGAATTACAGACCGGTTAGCCTTTCAGTAGCAGGGAAAATGCTAGAGTCTATTATGAAGGATGTGATAACAGTTAAAAAATATCAATGGGATTAGACAAGCCAACATGGATTTATGAAAGGGAATTCATGTTTGACAAACGTGCTGGAGTTTTTTTTAGGGTGTAACTAGTAGAATAGATAAGGGAGAATCAATGATGTGGTGTATTTGGATTTTCAAAAAGCTTGTGTTAAATGTCCCACATAAGAGGTTAGTGTGCAAAATTAAAGCACATGGGACTGAGGGTAATATATTGGCATGGATTGAGAATTGGGTGACAGACAGGAGACGGAGTAGGAATAAGTGAGTCTTTTTCGGAGTGACTGACGGTGACTAATGGGGTTCTCCAGGGGTCAGTGCTTGGGCCCCAGCTATTTACAACATATATCAATGATTTAGATGAGGGAACCAAATGTAATATTTCCAAGTTTGCTGATGACACAAAACTAGGTGAGAATGTGAGTGGTGAGGAGGATGTAAAAAGGCTTCAAAACGATTTAGACAAGTTGAGTGAGTGGGCAAATACATGACGGATGCAGGATAATGTGAATAAGTGTGAAGTTATCCACTTTGATAGGAAAAACAGAATGGCAGAGTATTATTTAAACAGTGATGGATTGGGAAATGTTGAAGTACAAAGGGTGTCCTCATTTACCAGTCACTGAAAGCAAGCTTGCAGATGCAGCAAGCAGTTAAGAAGCCAAAGGCCTTCATTGTAAGATGATTTGAGTACAGGTGCAAGGATGTCTTATGGC
Organism: Carcharodon carcharias; assembly: GCF_017639515.1. NCBI lineage: Eukaryota > Metazoa > Chordata > Chondrichthyes > Lamniformes > Lamnidae > Carcharodon > Carcharodon carcharias. The sequence continues at coordinate 8,200,798 of NC_054500.1, forward strand.
AGCTGTACATGGCCTTGGTGAGACCACACCTGGAGTAGTGTGTACAGTTTTGGTCTGCTTATCTCAGGAAGGATATACCTTCACGAGACTGATTCCTGGGATGGCAGGATTGTCATATGAGAAGAGATTGGATGGACTAGGCCTGTATTCACTGGAGTTTAGAAAAGTGAGAGGGGTTTTATTGAAACGTATAAAATTCTGACAGGGTTGGACAGGCTGGATGCAAGGAGGATGTGTTCCCTGGCTGGGAGGGGTCAAGAACAAGAGGTCACGGTGTCAGGATACGGGGTAGGCCATTCAGGACTGAGATGAGGAGAAATTTCTTCATTCAGTGGGTGGTGAACCTGTGGATTTCTTTACCACAGAAGGCTGTTGAGGCCAAGTCACTGAATATATTTAAGGAGGAAATAGATTTCTAGATACTAAAAGGTGTCTAGGGGTATGGGGAGAGAGTGGGAGTATGGTGTTGAGATAGAAGATCAGCTATGATCATATTGAATGGCGAAGCAGGCTTAAAAGGGCCAAATGACCTACTCCTGCTCCTATTTTCTAAATTCTTAAACCTGGCACCTGGCAGGCAACACAGCCGTCTGGACTCTCGCTCTTTGCTGCAGAGAACAGTGTCAATCCCCCTCACTATACTGTCCCCTACTACCACTATATTCCTTTTTGCTCCCCCTGCTTGAATGGCTTTCTGTACCTTGGTGCCATAGCCAGTCTGCTCATCCACCCTGAAGACTTCACTTTCGTCCACACAGGTAGCAAGCACCTTGTACCTGTTTGACAATTTCAAAGTCTGAGTCTCCTCCACAACTGCCTGCTCGGTCCCTTTACCTGCCTCACTCGCAGGTACATCCTTCTGTCCCTTACCACTGTCCAAAACAGACGAACTTATTCAAAGAGGCGTAACTGTGGAACAAAGTATTTCTCTCCCTCCCTTAATTTGCACAGTGTCTGCCGTTCAGCTTCCAGATCAACAATCCTGATCAGGAATTCGTCTAGCAGCTTATACTTTCTGCAGATGTGTTTGCCTTTGATCGCCTTGGCGTCCAGAAACCTACATTCCACAGCTGCAACTTAACACCTGTCCTGCCTTTGTTTTTTATGTTATTTACTTAATTTAATTACTTTCTTATTAAACTTAATTCCTATGTATACTACAATTTATTGTGCTTATTAAAAGCTATTACCACCTACAACTAAAAGTTATACGTTACTTAATTACACAGGTTGGGTATTTATTTTATGTATTTTAAAGTTTTACTTATTTTTGTTTATTTATTTTATTTACTTTAATTAATAAACACTACTACTCCTGATAAGGTTTACTACTGCTATTACAAAAATGTATTATGAAGAAAACTTTACGGTTACCAATGCATTGAACCAGTGTTTAAAAGATAAATGAACAAAACAAGTAAAATACTCACCAACCACTTACCCCTAGTTCCCAATGATGTCACACTTGATTTTCTCTGAATCTGGCTAGTCCACTGAGATCCACCACCACCACCAGCAGCTAGCTCTTTTATTTCCTGACTCCTCTCTCACATCTTCTCGCACTCTTATTTCCTGGCTCCTCTCTTGCTCCTCCTCATACTGTTATCTTCTGGCTCCTCTGTCACTCCTCCTCGCGCTCTTTTCTCTCCTGGCTCCTCTTTCATTCCTTCTTGTGCTCTTTTCTCTCCTGGCTCCTCCCTCGCTCCTTCTCGCGCTCTTTTATCTCCTGGCATATTAAAACTATCTCGACATTAAGTCCAGTGTTTTGACATGTGTCTATTCTTTAATTTTTATGGTTAAGTGGAGTTTTCGATCTCTTTGCAATGGGACAGGAAGTCACCTCTGTGCTCCAGCACTAAAGGAATAGTATGATCTGTGGACTCTGATGAAAAGATATCGTGAAACTTCTGCTTTGTCGTATGTCCCTATTTCCTTTTTCTGCAGAATGATCTGCCATCATCCTAACTACGCATATGGGAATGTACATAGCCAACCCGAGTAAGGACTTTATAACAGTAGGGTGGGATGCAAAGCAGTGCCCTGTCTGAAATGAAGTTTGCAGAATGCCTTCATAGTTGAGAATGGATTTTTCTAAGGCTTCCTTTCAAATTGACATCTCAGATATGGATTTTCAAAATCTATGGGGCACACTAGGTCAGCGCCTGGTCTTTATAACAACATAGGCCCAGGGAATGTCAAGGCTGAGAGTTTGAATAACAATTGGAGCAGTCAATGCTCGATGAGCTGAATAGTCTCCTTTTTCTGGCTGTAGTGATTCCTTGGGTAGGGTTTTCCCAGCTCTGGGATGGTGGGCTGAGAGACGGGGGCCAACTCCCTGATACAGTTCTGTCACTAGGTAGTTTCCCAGTGGCAGGACCGGTTGCGGATTGGCTCTCTGCCAAACCGAGTCCAGCAGCCAATTTCAATAATTAAAGGCCCTATTAAGGCCAATTCTGCCACTGGAGGAGAAGCCTCCCAGCATGTGGGGACCGCTAGTTTCATGGACGCGGCCTCCTTTCCAGGATGGGGAGGCAAGGGCAATGGAGTTTGCAGGGAAGTCTGGCCCCGTGGCTCCGAAAGATCAAACGGAGGGGCTTGCCTGTCTAGCCCCTTTGATTTTTCAATTTTTTTTTAAACTTAGGAGTCTGAGGGCGCCTGAAAATGGGGCACTTTCTCAATCCCCAACCTGCCTCAGTAGTGCCCACTGTCCTGGTGGGATTTGACAAGGAGTGAGAGCTGCTAGCCCACTGATTAGATCATCAGCATCTACATCCCACCCACTGTCCTTAATTGGACGGCGAGCCCGGAGACAGTCAATTATGAGGCTGCCTCTGGAAGATTGCTGAGCCGTTCCCGCTACTGGCAAGCGTGGGCTTGGGTCCCGAGGATGGGGTTCTGAAGACAGTAGTAAAATAATGCAGCCCTATGACTCTATGATTCAAGCACTTCTTGATTTGACATGTCATGCTGGTAACATAGTTCTCTTTTCAACAAGCTTACTGAGGTGCAATTCTGATCTAAGCGTTGGAATTTCTGGCAAGCAGCTTTTGCCTTTACTATCATAATACCTGCAAACATGCACCACTGTAGGGTTGGGAGCATCTTCTGTTGGCAATCACTTCCATTGGAATTTAGTGTAAATTTTAGAGTGGCTGTAATGCTAGTGATTCCAACTGATGTCCCAAGGGGTAAAATTTCCACAGAGATTCTTCCAATGATCTCCGGCAAGTTCAGCAGGAGATATGGCATCTTGGAGAAACACGTAAGCCACTTCTCCATGGTTTTTGTCAAAATTACAGCAGATTGGGAAATTCCCCCCACAGAAACTAGTGACACAAATTTTGATCTCTTACTTATGCTCTTCGAATATCTTAGATTTCAGGCCCATGGTGTGAAATTGGTCTACACAAGGAGCACAGAACGGGCTCATGGCAAACTGGCAGCTGGTTATACAATGCAACAGTTTCTAATTTCCATTGACTTGGAAAATATTGCCAACATTTTTAATTTCAAACCAAGTAAAAGTGACTAGGAAATGAGTCTCCAATAGGAAGTCTGAACTATTGTCCTGTGAAGGTCAGTGGAAAGCAGATCAAGTGCAGTGAAAGAAATCAGTTGCTAATTCACTACGAGACCTTTTCTCACAGCTGGCACGGACCAATTTTCCCCCCCGATGTTATTATTTAGGTAATGTAGTAGCTTTCTAGTCTATATACAATCAGAACATTAGAATAGAGTTATGGTAGAACACATTTGTGCTGTACTGAAGCTGAATGGGTGTGTAATTTTAATCTGATGTGATGTGGCTGTAGAGTGTGGCACTGGTTGGAACACAAAATAATTTGTTCTGTTCCGAAGAAGAGTTATATTGGATGTGAAACATTAACTCTGTTTCTCTCTCCACAGATGCTGCCAGACATGCTGAGTTTTTCCAACACTGTTTTATTTCAGATCTCCAGCATCCACAATATTTTGCTTCTATTGAAGAGTTTGTCCTGTCCTGCTGTAAATCACAATCTCTAATTAATTACCCTTTTAATCCATAATACAGTCCAGTTTATTACTTATTACACAAATACCAAGGCCTTACTGAACTCAACTCTATTGCTTTGGTAATGAGCTTGAGATAAGTAAAGCTCCCATATTTACCTTTGCAAAGAACTTGATTTCCTGCTCATGAGGGGATTTCTCAACTCTTCCACTGCTTACAACAGCCTCTGCATTGTTGGAGAAAGAAGTAACATTGGAGGGAAGCATACTTTACAATTACTTCTCAAACAAAAGAATGAATTCAGTGCTCAGACAGCAATTGCTCCAACTTTTATCGGGTTGTATGTTAGATATAACAGCTTTGTATGCTTTTGTTATTTTTGAATGGGACCATTCTCCACATAACACTGAAGAGTACAGGCAAGTCACTGACCAAGCATAACCAAGTTTTGATGTCCGATTGTTCCAACGTCATCCATAACTCTGTCATTTCTCATGTGGTATATACAGAACTATAGAGAAGTTTCAACACAGAAATAGGCCATTCAGCCTAACCAAACTATGTCAGTGTTTACCATCCATACAAGCAAACGGTTCTAATTACCTGCTCTGTCTCCCTATTCCTTCATTCTTTTTTCTTCATCCACCAATCCAACCAAATCTTCAATATTGAAATGTTCCTTCCCTTAATAACCTTGGAAGCGACTTCCACAGCCACAACTCTCTATGCAAAGAGGTCTCTCCTGCACTCTGTACTAAATCTCCTACGTTTAATGTTGTATTTTATTCTAGACTCCTACATATAAATCACTGAAATAGTGAATAAAAGTGCTCCTAGAATAGAACCCTATAGGATACCACTTCTACTTTCAAATACTCTGGAATAAACAGCACTTTTTGAGTGTTTTCTTCCTTCTAACCAATTTTAAAATCAACTGGCTTTTGTCCTCCGATATACCCCTTAATCCTCTCTAGTAATCTCCCGTGTAGTACTTTATCAAAGACCTTCTAAAGTTCCTCTACACTATAGCCACTGCATTACCTCCATTTATCATCTGTTACCTGCCAAAAAAACTCCAGGAGATTTATCAAGCACAACTGTCCCTTTAGAAAATTGTGTGGCATGTCTATTTTCTTTTGCTTAAAATGTGGCAATTTCATCATTAATTAAAGGCTTGAAGATTTCCCCTACTAAATGTGTTGGGCTATTGGGCCTGTAAATACCCAGTTTAGCTGTTTCCAGGTTTAAAAATAGATACTAGTCAATCTACAGCCCCTCTGGCACACATCTGTACCAATGAACCGTGAAATATAGGGCCTCAGCAATTCATCTTCATGAGGATTTTGTGTGCATCCCATTGTGCTACCACTGTCTTATTTAGTAATTAATAACAATAGCTGAATTATTTTAATTGATCCTCAGACTCAATCTATGATTAAGAGATTCCAATTCTCATGGATAATACTGAAAGAATGTTCCTCTGTATTTAGCTTCTTCTCTAGCCAAGCTCATTTTTAGTTTCCTGTTTGTACTTCTAATGACCGATTACACCAGTTTTAGGTTCCTGTATTCCCCTCACTTTTCTCCCCTGACGTTTGTAGAATTTGCATTGTCTTACTAATTCATGTAGGGCTGCATTTCTTCAATAAGTACATATTAGTCCTTGATATGCAAGTATCCTGCACCCTTCAATTAAAGTTTGCTTGGAGCAAATACATAATCATCCACACACTCTGGTGTCTCATTCCTGAGGGTAATGACTCTCTACAAAATAGAACATCTAATGTCTAAAATAACACTTTAATATATATTCCAGATTTACTATTTCTACCTCAAATAACCTATCCAACCAGATATAATCCTAAACCATAAATAACAAAAATCCCAATCACATATCCTCCATATCAAAAATCTTAAACATACATCCTCCATATCAAAAAGCTCAATCATATCAGTTTTTATTTCTCCAATGAAAATAACTAACCCCATCCTGATGAAAAAGTGCCTGAACATTTTGATCACTTCTCTGTGGTTCTTCTGGGCTTCTATATCCCCATGATATGTACGATGAAAACTGAACACGTGCACATGTATCAAAGCTAATATGTTTTATAAACACAATAATATGCAAATATGAATCACATATTTCAACAGTTATACCTATATGAGCCACAAACTCTTGAGCTATGTCCAACCACTGCAACAATTTCTTCAGAAAACCATAGGCAAATCTCTTCTCAATTGAGGATATGTCCAGTTCCATGTCCTTCAAACCTCTGTAAAAGTTTTTAAAAAGTTGTTACTTTAGATGCATTAAAAATATAAACTGTTCATACAATGAAATTGTTTCAAAGTCATGGAGCCACTCCTTCACTGCCACTTGGTTAAAATCCTGAAACTCTCTTCCTAACAGCACTGTGGGTGTACCTACACCATGGACGGCAGCAGTTCAAGAAGGCAGCTCGCCACCACCTTCTCAAGGGCAACTAGGGATGGGCAATAAATGCTGGCCCAGCCAGCGACACCCACATCCTATGAATGAATAAAAAAATGTCTTTGCCCCAAAAGAGAGACCATCTGATCAACTGCTGCTCCCCCCTGTCCCAGCAGGAGTCCCTCTTCTATGACTCTTGGATCAGAATATTCTGCAGCTCTCCCGCATTTCCCTCTCCAACTTCATGAGGCCTACTATCTGCTCCATTACCTCTTCCAACTGAGTGCTCAACTTTTCTCGGCACACTACACATGAATCGTTAACTGCTGCTCCACAGCTTTCTCCTGCCACTGTTCGCTCTCTCACCATCAAAATGACAGTCAGTACCTCCCTCAAAGAAAACCCAAGCTATTCTGTCACCTATTTCTGATCTTTCCTTCTGCCCACCCATACCCTTGAAAAAAACTATCATGATCCAATTTACCAACCACTCTGCTTGTTGAAATATCTCTAGGGTCTTGCAGCGCCAAAAATGGCCTGGGCAACTTAAACTATGACACATTATTTCTCCTTATCCTCCTCAATTTCTCCATGGTCTTCGGTAAAGTTGATCGCTCCACATTTCTCCACTTGCACATAACAAGTTCCTTCCTATCTGCCCTTACCTAACCATATCTTCTGAGAGGACTTCTCCAATCAATCCCACGTTATCATTCACACTTGGCCTTGGCCTGTCTCCTTTCTCTATTACCTGCCATCTCCAGTAATACTATCCATAAACATGGGGTTCAGTTCCAAATATTAATTAATTTATGAGATGAGTTCACTGCTGGCAAGGCCAGCATTTATTGTCCACCCCTAATTGCCTTCGAAAAGATGGTGGTGAGCTGCCTTCTCAAACTGCTGCAGTTTGTGTGGCAAAGGTACTCAGCTAGGGGAAGGATCCCAGGATTTTAAGCCAGTGATAATGAAGGATTGGTGATATATATCCAAGATGGGATGGTTTGTGACTTGGAGGGAAACCTAGAGGTGATGGTATTCCTATGCGTCAGTTGTCCATGTCCTTCTGGATGGTAGTGGTTGTGGTAGTGATCCTGTTGAAGGAGTTTTGGCAAGCAACAGCAGTGCATCTTGCGGATGCTACACACTGTTGGTACATTTCACCGGCAGTGGAGGGAGTGAATATTTAAGGTGGTGGATGATCAAGCTGGCTGCTTTGCCTTGGCTGATGTCGAACGTCGTGAACACTGTTGAAGCTGCACTCATCCATGCAAGTGGAGAGCATTCCATCAAACTCTTGACTTGCATGCGTTGTATGTGATGGACAGACTTTGAAGAGTCAGGAGTTAAAGTCACTTGCTGCACGATACCTTGGCCTGAATTTTTACAGAGACAGGAGGGCTCTGCGCCTTATCCAAAATGAAGCCAGAGCCCTGATTCTGGAACTCTTGCCCCTGAACCCGGCACCCACTGCTTTCGCCGGCGTGACAGAACGGTGACAGGACATGCTTTGCACACCTGTCGTACATGGAGACAACTGCAGGAGGAAAAGTGTAGCAGCCTTCAAACAGATCCAATTTTCTTTACTGCGATTTCCAACACATGACTCATGGGCTTTAGACATTTGAGGAAAAGGTCAAAAGTTGCCAGAGTTCTTTGGGGAGGCAAGATGCCTTTGGGATAGGTCAGGTACCCCTTTGGGCTGACATGAAGGGTATGATGGGGCATGGGATGTGTGTGTGGGGGGTGGGGGGCTGAGGGCTATAGTGCTATTTCTTGTTTTATTGCTTTTATTGTAACTGAGACAAAGTATCAGAGTATGAGGAAAGCCAATTAAACAGCCCCCCTCGGCATCTGAAAGCCCTTGTTGCTAGCTCGTAACTCTTTCTGGGCTGGGTGAGCCCAACTCCTGTTAGAACCCGCCCAGCTTCCCCGGAACAAAAAGATTCAGGGCACTTTCTCCCGAGTTGGGTCTGTGGTGTTGGGAATTTTTCCAACTCTGCGCTCCTGACTCAAGAGCGAAAATTCAGCTCCTAGTCTCCATAATCTGTTATTGTATGGCATTTATGTGGCTGGTCCAGTTATGTTTCTAGCCAATGGTGATTCCAGGATGTTGAGGGTGCAGAAATCTATAATGATAATGCCATTGAATGTCAAAGTGGGGGGAGGGTGGTTAGACTCTCGTTTGTTATTGAGGGTCATTGCCTGGCATTTGTGTGGCATGAATATTACTTGCCACTTATCAGACCTCCCTGAATGCTGCTCAGGCTTTCCTTTTAAACTCCTGACAACCAATTGGTGAAGGAGGAGACCATAAGCCAATCACTACTAAGTTTTAGATTTATTTCACAAAGTGAAACATTACAACTATGTAGCTTCTAATTCTACAACCCACCACCAGTGTCAAAAAGTGTCTCTTTATATGTGCTCAATTGATCACCTAATGAATGCATCTTAATTTATACAATTAACATTCCTGATTGAACTGCTGCTAGACAATACTATCAAATCTTGGATAAGCTAAAGCTACCACCAGATTATTCTACATTCCAAGGAGAATGCCTACTTGGGTACCCATTTCTGAATGCAACTGCTTTGTGCAGAGACTTGAGATCAACACAATCTCCTCAATACCTGCCACACAACATTCCATATAGACATCTGCAACTTGAAACTACAGAAAGCACCAACAATTTGTAGAAATAGCCAGAGAAAAATCAACCTAATTTATAAATATCCTTTCAAATAATGCAGCTGGGGGTCCTTCCTGTTGCTGAGTGTGTGTTCAGCTCAACAAAGTTAAGGGTGTTGGCTGAAGTATTGAAAAGACACCACTAGTGTCAAATCAACGTGTGACATCATGATCAGCTTGCTCTGCTTCCATCCAGCTGACAGGAGGGAGGTGATAGCATAGTAGTACTGTCACTAGCTAGTATTCCAGAGACCCAGGGTAATGCTCCGGGGATTTGGGTTCAAATCTCACCACAGCAGATGGTGAAATTTGAATTCAATAAATAATGATGATGACCATGAAACCATTGCTGATTTTTGTAAAAAAAAAAACCCATCTGGTTCACTAATGTCCTTTAGGGAAGGAAATCTGTACTTGCCTACAGGCAGAGCTGGGACCAGTGTCCTTGCGGGGGCTTTTGCTAGTTCTGTTGGGGAGTATTTAAATTAGTGTGGCAGGGGAATGGGATCCCAGGGGTAGGATCAGATAGGTCAGATTCAGATCAGAAAAATGGAGGTAGAACATTAGCTAGGGACGTTGTGATAGACATGGAGTTACAGGAGAAGCAAAGTTTAAAAAATGTCCAGTAAGAGAAATTAACGGGGTTAAACTGTTTATATTACAAACAAGGTAGATGAGTTAAGGGCACAAGTAGACACATGGCAACAGGATGTCATTGCTATAACGGAGACCTGGCTAAAGGATGGGCAAAACTGGGAGTTTAAAATCCCTGTTATAGAGTCTTCAGACATGATAGAGTAGGAGATAAAAAAAAGGAGGGGGGGGAGCAGGGAGTGGTAGCACTAATGGTTAAAGTATCAATTCCAGTTCTGAGAAGGGATGATACACTAAATGGGTCAACAAATGAGGCTTTATGGATTGAGCTTAGAAATAAAAAAGGGGCAGTTACACAACTGGAAGTATACTACAGACCCCCAAATAGTGAAAGGGTAATAGAAGAACAAATATGTTGGCAAATTTCTGCTTGTAAGAACAAAAGGGCAATAATAGTAGGAGCCTTCAACTATCCTAATATCAACTGGGATTCAAACAATATAAGGGACACTGAGGGAGAAAAATTCATGCAGTGTGTACAGGAAAATTTTTTCAATCAATTAGTGACAAACCCAACGAACGGAGATGCAATTCTGGACCTAGTCTTGGGGAATGAAGAAGGGCAAGTGGGTGAAGTGGCAGTTGGCGACCATATCGGGGACAATGGTCACAATTCAGTTAGATTTAGCATTACCATGGAAACGGACAGGGATAAGGCAGGAGTAAAAGTCCTGAACTGGGGGAAGACAAATTTTGGACTGGACAGCACTGCTGGAGGATAAAACAGTGGAAAACCAGTGGGAAGCACTAAAAAGCGAGATCCTAATTGTACAAAGTAGACACGTCCCCTAAAAAAATAAGAGTGGTACTGCCAAATCTAGAAGCTCCCTAGTTGTGTAGAGGAATACAGGGGAAGATCAAACAGAAAAAGAAAGCATACGATAGGCACAAAGAACTAAGCACTACAGATAGCCTAGACGAGTATAGGAAGTGCAGGGACGAAATAAAAAAGGAAATAAGGAAATCAAAGAGAGGGCATGAAAAAAGATTAGCAAGTAAAGTTAAAGATAACCCAAAGATGTTTTACCAATTCATTAATGCTAAAATGTTAATTAAGGAAAAAAATGGGACCTATCAGAAATGAAGATGGAAACTTGTGTGTAGATGCAGAGGCTGTGGGAAGGGTTTTGAATGAATATTTTGTCTCCGTGTTTACAAAGGAAAGGGAGGATGTAGATATGGTAGTCCAGGAGGAACACTGCGAGATATTGGACAGGATAGTCATAAAGAGAGAGGAAGTACTCGAAGGGTTGAAATCCTTGAAAGTTGATAAGTCACCAGGGCCAGATGGATTGTTTCCGAGGCTGCTGAAGGAAGTCAGGGAGGAGATAGCAGATGCTCTGAGGATGATTTTCCAATCTTCACTAGATACAGGGGAGGTACTGGAGGACTGGAGAAATGCAAACGTAGTTCCATTGTTTAAAAAGGGATCAAAGGAAGTGCCAAACAATTATAGGTCAGTTAGTCTTACATCGGTGGTGAGCAAATTAGTAAAATCAATCCTGAGAGATAGGATTAACTGCCATGTGGAAAGGCATGAACAAGTCAGGGATGGTCAGCATGGATTTGTTAAAGGTATTGCCTCACAAATTTGATTGAATTCTTTGAGGAAGTGTCAAGAAGGGATGATGAAGGCAGTGCAGTGGGTGTTGTGTACATGGATTTTAGCAAGGCATTTGACAAGATCCCACATGGCAGATTGGTCAGGAAAGTTAAAGGCCATGGGATTCAGGGTAATGTGGCAAACTGGATAAATGGTTGGCTCCGTAACAGGAAATAAAGGGTAATGTTTGATGGATGCCCTTGCGAATGGGAAGTTGTCTCAAGCGGTGTTCCACAGGGACACTTGCTGTTTTTGTTATATAGTAGATTTGGACGTGAACGTAGGGAGCATGATGGGGAAATTTGCAGATGACACAAAGATTGGCCGAGTAGTGGATAGTGTGGAGGAGAGCCATGATCTCCAAAACGATATAGATGGGTTGGTGGAGTGGGCGGTAAAGTGGCAGATGGATTTTAACATAGAGAAGTGTGAGATCATACATTTAGGGAGGTCAAACAGTTACAGGGATTACACAATAAATGGGAATATACTAAGAGAGGTAGATGAAATGAGAGATCTTGGCATACAAGTACACAGGTCCCTGAAGGCAGCAGTTCAAGTAGACAAGGTTGTAAAGAAGGCATATGGAATGCTCTCCTTCACTGGCAGAGGTACAGAATATAAAAGTAAGGATATAATGTTGGAATTGTATAAAACACTGGTGAGGCCGCAACTGGAGTATTGTGTGCAGTTCTGGTCACCACATTACAGGAAGGACGTAATAGCTCTGGAGAGAGTGCAGAGGAGGTTTACAACAATGTTGCCAGGGTTAGAAAAGTGTAGCTACGAGGAGAGATTGGATAGATTGGGGTTATTTTCCTTAGAACAAACCAGGCTGAGAGGTGACTTGATTGAGGTGTACAAAATTATGAGGGGAATGGATAGAGTGGACAGGATAAAATTGTTTCCCTTGGTGGAGAATTCTAGAACCAGGGGACATAGATTCAAGATAAGTGGCAAAAGGTGTAGGGGGGACATGAGGAAGAACTTTTTTTTTACGCGGAGTGTAGTGGGTGACTGGAATTCGCTGCCCAAGTTGGTGGTAGAGGCAGAAACTCTAAACTCTTTTAAAAAGTACCTGGATCTACACCTTAAGTGCAGGGCTATGGGCCAGGTGCAGGAAGGTGGGATTAGAAAGGGCACCTGGGTGTCCTCGGGCTGGCATGGACAAGATGGGCCGAATGGCTTCCTTCTGTGCTGTAATCTTTCTATGGTTCTATATGTCTCCAGACCCACAGCAATGTGGTTGACTCTTAAATGCCCTTTGAACGAGGACAATTAGGGATGGGCAATAAATGCTGGCCTAGTCCATATCACATGAATGAATTTTTTAAAAATTCACCATGCATACACCAATGCCTGCATTTGGCACCATTCACTCCCCAAGTGTGCGCATGCACTGCAATGCCCAGGATAACAGCACTTCAGCGCTCAAAAACAGTACTAACAAACTTGATTTCTCTCCCAGTGCAGGGTTATCCTTGTGCACTTTGATTTCTCAGTCTGGCTCAAATGGGGGTTAGAAGCCCACACTGTGTGGGAAATAGTCATTTGGCTTTGATTTTCCCTGAATTGACCAATTACTGACCAGAGGGCGGACTCTTGAAGCTGGAAGGAGACCCTCCAGCACTGAAGTACTAGAAGTTGAAAGATGGATGTGCCCATTTCCAAACTATATTTTAAGCTTAAAATAGAAAATAAAGGCTTTAGAAGTCAGGCCACCATTACAGATTGTTTCCTCCACAGGAAGCCTGTAACTGCACCCGAAGCCAGCCATGGGGCCAGGGCATGTCAAAACATGCCTGGAACGTTGGCCACCATCATCAACCCCATCCCACTCCGCTCTGGGACAACACCTTCAGGCGGATACACTCTTCCCCAACACATCCTGCAGATCTGGAGGCTGACTGGAAAATTCCAGCTGACCTCCAAAAACAAGCTGCAAGGTAGCCCTGCCACAACCGCTATCATGTCTGAAGGAAAATGGCCCAGAGGCTGGATGGAGCCAGAGAACCGGCACACACACCAACTGGTGGCATGATATTCTGGGCTCAACCATCTCCGTCCCTGACCTCATCGGGCCTAAAAATTCAGGTCTGCCATGTCTTTATGAAGAGTCTTAAGGGTTGACTCATTAGTCACAGAAATTGAGCTAGTTTTTAAAATAAAAAGATACAATGAGACAAGTTTAATTTGCATGATTGTTTTCATATGACTGTTAATTAATTGAAACGTTCATTTTGCCAGATTCATACCAGGTAATCAATACATTTGTTTAATTTGTTTGCAGATCAGTTTACCTTGTTACAGCATAACCGTGCATCTGCAAGAACTTGAGCAACTCATGAGCTTTCTCTCTGTCTCGGGCTTTCTCTTTAGCAGTCAGCGTATCATATGGAACCAAAAGTGGATGGGTTCCGCCACCTTATAAAAAGAAATAAAGAGAGTTAGAAATGCAAAATAGCTGAAACATAATCTGAAATGGGAAGCTAAATTGAACTGATTTAAGACACAGATATGAAAACGTTACAAAAATACTAAAATGAATGAAAGGAATGATAAATGGCAGTGCAAAGGAAGTACCATATGCATTACATACAGGAACATACACATGGAAGCAGTAGGCAATGCACTTCTTGGGCTCTTGCTGATGGTGAGCTTTGAGATGGGGAAGGCATGTAATTAGGTGGGATGATGGTGTACCTGAACCCCGCCTCCTTCCTGCCACTGTCCGAATAAAGTTCTGGGCAGGAGGCCCATGATCAACCTTCCCACCCGATGCCAATTGAGGCCCTTAAGTGGTCAATTAATGACCACATAAGGACCTCATCCCACCACTGCTGCTATTAACCCAGTGGTAAACGGGTCTATGACCGTTTGACATACATGACAGGTAAACCTGTGTGGGGGTGTCCTCTTGGTCAAAGGCACTGTGCCTGATGAAAAGACTGGATATTGGGAAGGGTCCGCTGAGACCCAACCCCATGCACCCTTCTCTCCACAACCCCGACCCCACAAACCCCCACCCCCACATTAGTTACCTGTGGTCTGGGTCACTCGGCGATCCTGGGACTCTAGTGCCTATCCTTCTGGCAGCAGCCATGGCCTCTCCTGTGGCACTGCTGAGCACAAGAGCAACTGGCCTCTGATTGGCTGGCAGCTCTTGGTAGACTAGACTTCTGCCCACAGGATCTTGATTCCAAGGGCTGGCTTCGCCACTACCTGATTGGTGCGGCAGGCATTACGGAAGAGAAGCATAGCGGGTCCCTCGCCGCTCTTCAGCCAGCAGACAAGACCCCCAGTGCCTCAACAAGATATGGCCCCTAATGGTAACAGGCTAGCGTGAAAACAAATATACCACACCAGCATGTAGAACATAGGTCCTAGACTATAAAGCTATTTAATTTGCACTGCCCTCTCAGGTGAAACAATATGATTGCACTGATCAGCTCTTTGTAGGCTAGGGGTAGCCCATAGGAACTTGTGTCTGGCAGTGACCAGGACAGGAGGCCCATTATACACAGCAGCTGATATTTAATTCAATTAACTGCAATGGAACTAAGAGCAAGAAAAATAAAAGGGATAACAGAGGTAAATAGAAACTTGTGGGGAGCAGTAAAAAAATTACACAAAAAAGAAAGAGTAACAAGGCAAGAAAAGAGAAGCGAAAAAGGGATATAGTATAGACTAGGAGAGAAAAACATGCAGGGGAAAAGGAAAGTAATAGACACAGGTATTGAGAGGGAGAGAAATCTAGAGAATAAGGAAGAAGAATAAAGTTGGTCAGAGATAATGAGGAGACTAGCGCAAGGACAGATAGGTTAAGAGCTATAGAATGTAGGAGAGAGAGGAAACAAATCCAAAGTGAGAGAGAGTAATAGTGGAGAATTAAGGTCAATTCAGACAGATGCAAGTTCTATCAATGAGGTGAGCTGACTATGTCTGAATATAATTAGGGAGTTTGAGCTATATTAAACTTTCACTCTAAAATGTTGAAAAACACAGGGCAGGATTTTCTGGCCCCGACACCGGCAGGCATCAGTGTGGCAGGGGGGGGATTGGAAAATTTGAATAGCCGAAAAGTCAGTTGCTTTCCAAATTTTCCTGTTCTGCCTGTGACGATGCCCAACGGTGTTGGGGCTGGAAAATCCTGGCTATGGCCCCTTTTTAAAAAATAAAATTCTATCTGACTGTTGTTTCTGTTCAGCTAATGCAGCATTTGGAATGTGTTTCAGGCAGATACTAAAGGAATGAAAATACTGGTAATAAATTAGGAAAGGAACTCACTAAGAAATTTACACGTGTACAGAATGATTTTGTCAATTAGGTTAGTTGAGTTTTTCCACTTTAAAAAAAAATGGTGCATTTGTACTGTATCCCCTTCATACTGAGAAAACAGGGTGTTAAACGCTAACCAGTACACCGGTGTTACCCTCTAATGGTGATGAAATATTTAGTGTTCATGAGAAAATGGTGCAGTGAGTAATAGTATTTGATAATCTGCAAGATAATGTAGTACATTAGTAAACAAACAAAAATGCAATATTCCGAACTTAATGGCTTCACAATTAATAATGCAAGAAGGTTATTGAAAACTAAACCATTTACTACAAAACTACAGTTAAAGCAGTTGAATCGAAATCAGTTGTCTGGCAATTCTTTTCTAGTATGTGTAGTGAGTTACTTTTTAAATGAAGATGGATAGAAATATGTTAACATTGTGCTCTCACTTTTTCCAAAGAATTTTAAAGAGAACGTTAGATGGAAAGAGCATTTTTGAAGCATAGCACTGCCTCAGGAGAGGGAGGAAAGCAAGAAAAAAGATCAAGGATACATTAGTGAGCGATTCACAATGAAGTAATTTTAATCAGAGGTTATTAGTGCACTATTGAAGTTTCACATAATGACTGCTCTGTCACCAGCATACAGGCCAGGAAAGAGATGATCCATACCACTGGAATGTGAGCTGGACATTGACATACCAATCACTTACTCCAGCTGAGCAATTAACGTCCAGCTGAGCTTCAACAAAGTGGTCCTCAAACAGATGTTTTGTGGGTGGAAAAGAGATAACGTCTCTTCATCTACTTCACAGAGATGTAGATAAATTTACAGCTGCCTTTATTCTTTCATGGGATGTGATGTCGCCAACAAAGCCAGCATTTGTTGCAACAACTACCCTTTGACCTGAGTGGCTTTATAGGCCATTTCAGAGGGTAGCTAAGAGTTAACCACACTGCTGCATGTCTGGAGTCACATGTAGGCCAGGCTGGGTAAGGGTGGCAGATTTCCTTCCCTCAAGGACACTAGTGAACCAGATGGGTTTCAACAACAATCAATGATAGCTTCATGGTCACTATCACTGAAACTAGCATTCAATTTCAAATTTTTATTAATTTGAATTTTAAATTCCACCACTTGTCATAGTGGGATTTCAACCCATGTCCCCAGCGCATTAGCCTGGGCCTCTGGATTACTAGTCCAGTGGCATTAGCATTAAAAAAAAATGTTTATAGGATGTGGGCGTTGCTAACTAGGTCAGCATTTATTGCCCATCCCTATTTGCACTGAGACAGTGGTGGTGAGCTGCTTTCTTGAACCACTGCAGTCCATGTGGTGAAGGTGCACCCATGGAGCTGTTCGGGAGGGAGTTCCAGCATTTTGACCCCACCGACGGTGAAGGAACCATTACTCCATTATCACACTGTTTAAATACTGCGTTACACGCTGCTATGCATCTGAAGAATCAATCATCCCTTTTGTACTTCCCATCTGGAGGCTGGTTGTCTATCCTGCTGTGGAAGATAGTACATAGCATGATCCTACCACCACTACTTTTGTATGATGTGAAAAGCTTATAATGGGATGCCTAATTTGGCTATCCTTTCGAAGGCCTCCTGATATGCTGAGTAGAGAAACAGATGCATCCTGCAACAGGTCTTAATGGATAGGTTGATGTTCTATCAGCTGAGACTCATGGCCACAATCACATTTCAGCTCATCCCCTCCACTTATGGAACAAGTGGGGAGTTCATGACAACCTACACATGGTTTCGACTTGACTCAACTCAGCCCTGGGATGAAAGGTTTATCCTATGAAGAAAGATTGGGCCCATTAGAATTTAGAAGAATGTGATGTGATTTTATTGAAACATATAGGATCCTGAGGAGAATGGTTAGGGTGGACACCAGGAGGATGTTTCCACTTCTGTGGGAGACCAGGACCAGGGTACACAGTTTATGAAGAGGTCTCCCTTGTAAGACTGAGATGAGGAGAATTTCTTTCTCTGAGAAGGTGGTTAGTCTATGGAATTCTCTTCCCCAGAAAGCAGTGGAGGCTGGGTCACTGAACTTATTCAAGCCTGAGTTAAATAGATTTTTGATAGACAAGGGAGTCAAAGGTTATGGGGGGCAGACACAAAAAGTGGAGTTGAGGCTCGAAGGGCCAAATGGCCTACTCCTGCTCTTATGTTCCTTTAGCTCCTTGTCTGTGCCAGCTAATGTCATCAGGACAATGACTGAATGCCTGAAAATAAAAAGCACAAAAGCATGATGAAACTGAAGGAAGAAAGTTTATTTTTAACAATGAAGGCAGAATTAATTAAATAAAGTTATGGTGACAAGACAAGGCATAAAACACATGGAAAGTTATTTCAATAGACCATGGAACATGATTGATAATGTAATCTAACCTTTGGCTTGTAACTCCAGCTTTTTCTTACGACCCCAAGTGTTGTGGTAATTTTCTGCAAGTTGCTCTGCCATTGACTACAAAATACAAGAGCATGTGTTTAGGGTACAGATAGAAAGTCTCAATTTGTCTAATGCTTTAAGTAAGTTTGGGTCATAGGTTTGTCTTTGTTTAAAACAAGGCCTTTTTAAACTTTTAAAAATGGCTACAAATCACTAAATTATCAGATTTAAATAGATAATTTTGCACAATACGTGTTACAAAGGGGACATTTTTACTTTTGAAAGGGCTTTAGTGAATGGTAAACAGATTGAAACCTGAGCCATACAAGGCCAGAGCTGTTATCAGAAGACCTGGAGAATGTTTTCTAAGTTTCAGGACCTATGTTATATTAGTAGGTCTAATCGAAATAATCCAACATAAAGGAATATAAACACATAGGGTTGAATAATACTTCGGCAGGCCAAGGGCGGGCTCTGCACCCAGAGGTCAGCAGCGTTTCGACTTCTGAGCCTGCTCATATGTGGGTTGGGCCTCTAAGTAGGAAGGTGGGTTTCAGGCCTCCATCCCGCCCAATGAGTGCTGGAGGGCAGGATGTCCTGTCTCTGGGGTCTTAGGACATGACTTGGTACAAGGTCATGGCCAGTCCTTTGAAGGGTCCCCTGGCATGGGATCGTGTGAAGCCTCTCTGGAAATCTTGTACTTATGCAGTTTGCAGGCCTGTAAGGTGAGAGGGTTTAATGTGGAGTTCTTGTTTCCCAACCTTGGCACTCTTCATAGAGAAGAGTTTCCCACTTCTCTGCATGGAGGAGCAGTACAGTTGTTACATGTTTCCATACAGAAATGTCAGCACCATTGCAGCGAGGGAAGAGGTGGGCTAGAAGGGCCAACCAGCCCCTTGATTATGCGAAGACTCACTCAGACCCTTCCTGTATGCAGTCTCAGACCGACATGAACAGCTGATGCTAACCCCAGGCAAGCGGAGGAAGCCGAGCCACACATGAGCAGCGTGGGAGGAAGTAGCTGAGGTGGTCAACAGTGTCAGCTTGGTCAGCAGGACCTGGTCCCAATGCCAGAAAAGGCTCAATGACCTAATGAGGTCAGCCAGGGTGAGTATCGCCTCTGTAAGACCAATCATGGGCCAATGTGCTACAGGGCATGCTTGCGAATGCAGGAGGGAAGTGAGTTGGTCTGCTCCTCAAAGACAAGTATGATGCAACAGCTGTCTTTGATGTTGTCACTGTGCACTTCAACTAATGCTCTAATTATAGCTTGGATGGTTTGCAGGATGAGCATGTGTCATGTGAGCACAGCATCCAGGCTGGCACGCACTGAGCTGATAACAGGTTGGAGGCATGTTGTAAGTTTAATTGGAATTGTTAATGAACACACTCTTACAGGTATTTTCTGGAGAAGCGAGCCCACAACGCCTGCGAAAGAGCCCATACCGGTTCAAAGTTCTTCTTATCTCTTACCCATCTGCCTACTTCCAGGTCTGCCTTGGAGGTCAGTACTCAGTTTTTACATCCCACCCACTCTACCATGTAATTCTTATGCCTAAACTTCAACACAAATACCAGTGAATGTTTTAAAAAACTCATCACTAAACATCCTTGAACCCATGATTAAATTGTGGCTATCTGTAAGTGCTAAACATGGGCAGACAACTACTAGCTCATTTAACGCTACTGAGCTGTTTTTTTTGGCTAATATTAGTGACCAAAGGAAAATATTGCCCTTTTGATTAGTATTTGCAATTGCAATCATGTTTACACTATAAAGATTTATGGATAATTATCACACTGTCTAAACACCCAAATCCAGTAAAACAGCAATCAAAAGGACAAGTGATTTGATGTATTGCGATAACCTAAGAGTTTCCATCTTTACCTTGTAATTGTAACGCACTATTTACAGCCAAAATAATGCAATTTTGCATAAATTGTGACCAGTGAAAATGCCAACTTCCAAGCAAATGTGAAATCACATGGAAATAGTAAATTTTATTCTGCAGAGCTGGAAATTGTTTAAGCAGAAACCAGCCAGGCTCTCTACCTGCAATTCACGAGACAATGTCATGTGCAGCAGCTCAGGGGGCTGTGGATTGTATCCATGACTCGGATCGTAGACTGCCTGAAACAGAAATTAAGAAAGGAAAAAATATATTGTCAAACAAATCAATGACAATATTATGAAATTATAGTAAAAATATGGTAGAGTGGGGGCTCTGTCGGGCCATGAGGTTACAGATTGTGATTGAATACAATGCTGTTGCCGATGGCCCACAATGCCTCACGGATGCCCAGTTTTCAGTTGCTATATCTGTTTGAAATCTATTCCATTTAGCACAGTGGTAGTGCTACACATGATGGAGGGTATCCTCAATAGGAAGGCGGGACTTTGTCTCCACAAGGACTGTGTGGTGGTTACTACCAATACTGTCATGGACAGATGCATCTGCAACAGGTAGATTGGTGAGAACGAGGCCAATAGGTTTTTTCTTCTTGTTGGCTTCCTCAAACCCACTCTAAAGCTAAGTCCTTTAGGGTTCAGTCAGCCCAGTCAGTAGTGGTGATACTGAGCCAATATTGGTGATGGGCCTTGAAGTGCTCCTCCCACAGTACATTCTGTGCCCTCCTCACCCGCAGTGCTTCTTCAAAGTAGTATTCAACACAGAGTATTACTGATGCATCAGTAAAGGCGGGGGCAATAGATGGTAATCAGCAGGAGGCTGCTTTGCCCATGTTTGACTTGATTCCATGAGGCTTCATAGGGTCCAGAGTCAACGTTGAGCACTTCCTTCCAACTATATACCACTGTGCCACCACCTCTATTGGGTCTGTCCTGTCGGTGGGACAAGACATAATCAAAGGTGGTGATGGCGGTGTCTAGGATATAGTCTGTAAGCTATGACTGGTGAATATGATGATGTCAGGCTGTTGCTTGACTAGTCTGTTGGACAGCTTGCCCAATTTTGGCACAAACCCCCAGATGTTAGTGAGGAGGGCCCTGTAGGGTTGACAGGGCTGGGTTTGTTACTGTTGTTTCCAGCGCCGAGGTAAATGCCGGGCTGTCTGTCCGGTTTCAATCATTTCAGACTTCGTAGCAGCTTGATGCAACAGAATGGCTTGCTAGGCTGTTTCGGAGGACATTTAAGAGTCAACCACATTGCTATGGGTCTGGGATCACATGTAGGTCAGGCTGGGTAAAGACAGCAGATTTCCCTTCCCTAAACTGAACCAAATCGGTTTTTACAACAATACATGATAGTTTCAAGGTCACCATTACTGAGACTAGCTTTTAATTCTAGATTTATTAATTTAATGTAAATTCCACCATGCTGGCATTTGAAACTGGGCCTCTGGATTCCTAGTCCAGTGACATTATCCACTACGCCAAGCATCCCCTTTGATGGGGTACAGATATAGAAAAACGCTTCCACTTATGGTGAGCCCAAAAGTTGGAGCCATAAATATATTACATTTATTATTAACTTCCAGGATCCAGGAGGAACTTCTTTGCTTATTACCACATAGAATAGTCGAAGGGAAGCATGAGACAAAAAGAATTAAAAGGATATATTGATAGGGTAAGGCAAAGTAAGCTGGGAGGGTTAGTGTGAAGCATGAACAGTGACACTGGGCTGTGAGGTTGAAATGTTCCTGTGATGCAAATTCTATTTTCATTCAGCCACTTCTGATATTGAATGGAGACCATTTTAGTTGAACACATTAGACTAACAGGTTACTGAAATTTCCACATACCTGGGCGGAGTGCGAAATCTTGCGGGTTTTCTTCTCCCCCTTCTCACTCTTTTCCGCCATCTCACCTGCTTTTTCAACCGTCCATTCCCAGGCAATCATTGCTTTTAGGGACTCTTTGATCGGCCATCTATAGATTTCTCTGTCCTGAAAGCATCCATGTTAATTGTTAAAAGCTATAGCCTATAATTCTTTTCAAAAAATTAAATCTAGTACACAGCATTAGCTGTGGTATATAAATGATGCATTTTATGTTATCAAACTCAGACTCTGAATACAGTAATGCTCATGCCTTTTCAGAGAATGTCTTGTATGGTCTTAACCACGGATGAGTCTGGGCTTCTTCATCAATAGTTTCACCATAACTCCAGTTATTTTGTATCTGCAATGAAAAATAGACTGCAATTTACATTGTGCTTTATAACTCACTGTAGAGTTTAAGATTTATTTATACAGAAATACAACTTCCTTTGCATTTTCAACTGACATGCTTGATTACCACAGCACATTATACTAGTTATGAGCACTTTTAACCCTGGACAACATTCCCTTAATTGCCTCCGTATAAATCCTCAAATCCACACGAACACGATATGGCCAATTTTTAACATGTGCTGGGGCACCAGTGAATGCAGGTAGCATTTCTGCTTGTGAACGTGAGCCAGAGACCGCCAGATTTCAGTTGCTGGGTCTCATTTTAATGGCTGATCTGCTGCTCACCTGATTTGGGCAGTGACTTAAAACTGGGAATGAAGTTTGAGGCAAGACCATAGGCAGTAAGAAATGTCTCAAGAGAGGCTTGTTTGGAGAATCTCGAGTGTATGGGGGAGGTGGGTGGGAGGTGGTGAGTCGGTGAGTCCAAGGCAGCAGAGTTCTGTCTTTTGTTGTGAGACCTCAAGAAGCACTCTGGCTCCTCGAAGTCCCATTAGGAAAAGTTTTTCACTTACCTTCATGGCCTCACTGGCTTTCCTAGTGCTGGCTCAGGAGCAGTTTAAA
This sequence comes from Carcharodon carcharias, assembly GCF_017639515.1. Taxonomy (NCBI): domain Eukaryota; kingdom Metazoa; phylum Chordata; class Chondrichthyes; order Lamniformes; family Lamnidae; genus Carcharodon; species Carcharodon carcharias. The sequence continues at coordinate 8,223,620 of NC_054500.1, forward strand.
TTGCCACTGGGGTGATATCTTTTTTTTCATTTGTAGGATGTGAGCATCACAGGCAAGCCAGCATTTATTGCCCATCCCTATTTTTCCCTTGAAAGGGTGGTGATGAGCCACCTTCTCGCACCACTGCAGTGCTGTTATGGAGGAAGTCCCAGGATCTGCACTATGGGATGCCAATATGCATATGAGGCCTCAGCAGAAGACTGCCAGAGATTTGTCTATCAGAAAACTAGTTGCATTAAAGTGTGGAATAGGAGATGCATGAGACATGGAGTTGCTCCATTTTAATTCTCCCACTCCATTTCTTTTTTTAAAATTCATTCATGGGACGTGGGCTTCGCTGGATGGTCCGGCATTTATTGCTCATCTCTAGTTGCCCTTGAGAAGGTGGTGGTGAGCTGCCTTCTTGAATCACTCCAGTCCATGTGGTGTAGGTACACCCACAGTGTTAGGAAGGGAGTTCCAGGATTTTGGCCCAGTGATAGTGAAGGAACAGCGATATATTTCCAAATCAGGATGGTGAGTGACTTGGAGGGGAACTTCCAAGTGGCAGTGTTCCCATCTATATGCTGCCCTTGTCCTGCAAGATGGTAGTGGTCATGGGTTTGAAAAGGTGTTGTCTAAGAAGCCTTGGTGAATTCCTGCAGTGCATTTTGTAGATGGTACACACTGCTGCCACTGTGTGTCTGTGGTGGAGGGTGTGAATGTTTGTGGGTGTGGTGCCAACCAAGGCTGCTTTGTCCTGGACGGCGTCAGGCTTCTGCTGAGCAGAAAGATTTAAACTCCTCCTAATTATTACAGCAGTCAAAAAGTATGGCAGTCAAGACCTGTTATTATAAAATTTCTCTTTACAGAAGCTACATTGTAAATTAATAACTAGAATCAATTTTTCCAATCACGGATGCAGGAAGAGTTTTAAAAGGTAAATCATTTTTTTTTATCCCTTTGTAGTAACAGTTTCATTATAAGTCAGGAGAGGAGCCAGAATCAAGAACTTTGCCAGTCTAGGGATCCTTAACCTCCTGACATCATGTGGGCATGACTCTGCCTGAGCACCAGGACTGGAATAGCTGGAAATAGGTGCTGCACCCTCAGAAAACAAAGTCACTGGAGGTGAGGAGCAACAGCCTGCACAGGAAGGGCAAGCCTGGGATTCGGAGACCTGAGAGAGGGTTAAGGGCTATGAAGGAGACACTACCCTGAAAACAGGGTCGAATGGTAGAGATGAGCAGATCTGTAGATAACTGAGAACTAGTACTAAAAGAGATTGTGACTCTCTAGGTTAGTGGTCACAGATATCTGTGCTCTCATCAGTGTGAACCACTGTGGCATCTCATAGGTGGCTGCACATCAGTGCATCACCCTGGTGATAGATGCCCTTTTTATAATTGCTGTCGACACATCAGATTCACAACTGATGGAGCACTGTGGGCTCACAGGGCACTAGATCCATCTAGTGCGGAGCAGTCACACGGTGCCCTGCAATATACTCAGGCAGAGGGAGATGACGCTGAAGAAGAGGTGCCCCTGCTGCATGACGAGGTGGCCTCTTACTGCTACCCTCCAGGAAAAGGACCTCCCTCCCTCCTCTCCCTTATGGGTGCCAGACTCTGGCTCCCCTGTGCCATCTTGGGTCCCTGTTGGGCAGTGGCAAGCTTTTGTACAAACTCTCTATCTTATGACATGCAGCTGCCTAGGATGTCTGAAACCCGTCTCCATTCCTGCCCCAAATAGCTGGATCCATCTCCATCCTAATTAAGGGTTTAAATCTCAGAAAAATTTGATACTCAGTCAAGTTCCCTCTGGAGGTGGATTTCTGATACAAAAACTGGATGCTACTCTTGTTTCCCTTCTCCACTGGGAAAACCAGCTCCAGGCATAGGGATCCAACAGATCCCAGCAACAAACCATTGTATTCTTCCCAATGATACATGTTAAGTTCACTATTTGACTGCAATATATGGCAAACCCAATATTACAACTGAATTGTGCATATTAAAAACTGGCACAGGTTTTTTCCTCACTAACTACTTTTAATGTTCTATGCACAACCAAAATTTGATTTGGCAATCCATAGTAAGTGACTGTTAAAGAATGTTTTTTGAGAGGAAGATGTCTAACATGCCAAGAATAATGCTTGTGCTATGAATTTTTATTCTGGCAGAAAACCACTGCTATGCCTATTCCATTTTCGTTTAGAACTAAATGTTTCTAGTTCAAGTTTAGTTTCCAAACCTGTGTCAGTTTCTTTAACTGATACTCAGGCCTGAATCTTTGTAAAGTCAGAACGCTCCACACCTTAGCCAAAACAGCGCCAGAGCCTCGAATCTCAAAGTTCCACCTCCAGACCTTGAGCCCATGATTTTTTTTTTAGGGGGGTGGGGGATGTGGGGAGGTATTTCACACATCTGCAGATCACCGAGGGAGCTGCACATTTAGAAGTGCAGCTGCAGTCAAACAGAGACAATAATTTTGGTCATCAATGTTTCTGAAACACAATTAGTGGGTTTTAGACATTTGGGGGATAGATCTAAAACGAACAGAGCTCTTTGGAGAGGTCAGTTACCTTTGGGAGAGATCAGGTAGCCCTTCAGGATTGTTAAGAGTAGATATGAATGTGTGTAAAAAGTGGATAAGCTCTGTGGAACTGTCAAGCTGTAAAGACATTTAAATCTTCTTCCCTATAAATTATGAAAAAAGCCTGATGTGACTATCAGCTATAGGTGCTTATAATTTCCAGAGATGTTTGTTGACATAAGCCTGAGGGTTATCATTATAAGATTAGTGCTGCTTTACTGCTTCCACAACCTACCATTATCACATTGGGGGGGCCCAGAAGTTCAGTTTAATTGACAGCTCCAAGTGATTATAAAGCGATTAGCTGCCTTTGATGTGGGGCTACGAATACCAATGTTTGCTTTTATGAGTAATTTAAGTACTTGAAGCAGATATTTGTTTTTATAAGGGATTAAATGGCTGAAGGGATTAAATGTATTGAATGGGCTTTTATCAATGAGTGTTTGTTTTTACATATTGTGAAGTTTGTAATAGATAGTTAGAATTTATTTTGCTGCATCTCACCATGGCTCCTGAGATCTGTCAATGGTGGATTCTTGGTGAGCTGGCATGGAGGGTGGGAGGGGAAAAGGTGATGATTGGGGGCATGGGTTACCATGAGTTGGCACTAGATTGACTAAGAGCGATATAGGGTTATGGGGATGAGGGGGGCATGGATTGGCTTGCGTTGGCACAAAGTTTGCCTAGGGATTATAAAGAGCCATGAGGTAGGTAGAAGTGGCATGGAGGGTATAAGGTGCCATGGGAGTGGGTAGAGGGATATAGGTTGGCATGGAATGTACGAGGGCCCAATGTGGGGGGGTGGGGGTTGGTGGTGGGTGGGTGATGAGGTGGCATTAGTTGGCATGGATGGGGCATGGGAGTGTAGGGGTGAGGGGATGTGGGGGTGAGAGCTAGAAGGCGGTTTCTTGTTGTACTGTCTTTATTGTCCTAGAGCATTCAGACAGGCCTATTAAACAGCTTGTCTTGGCACTCAGTTGTCCTTGTAGTTGCCTCCAAACTCTTTCTGGGGATGGTGGGGCAGATTCCTATTAATGCCCCCCTTCCCCCACCAGTACAAAAATCAGACCATCAGGGCACTTTCCCCTGAGTTGGGTTTATGGAGTCGGGAATTTTCCCATCCCTGCACTCCTGACTTGGGAACAAAAATTTGGGCTTTGGAGTCTTATGGTAGTCAGGAATATCACCTCATCCATTTCAAAACATTATCAGGTTGTTTATGAAATGTTGTTTCAACCGAAGATCTTGCCCACTTTCAGACAGTTTAAAACATGTTCTGAAGATATTTTAACCTCTTCCTCTGGTTTTATCTTTATTGAGTATATGCACTTACAGAAACGTATTGTGTCTTACTGCTTCTGCGTAAGTGCATTCTTTGTAAATACATTTTAACAGTTTAGAGTGAAAATAACAGTATGACAATTTGCTAATTACTGCCTGTTGGAGTAGTCACGAGAGCATGGCAGGCATCCTACATGTTCATTGATGCTGTACACCAAAAATAAAGGCTAATTGTTAGTCCCTTGGCATGTATCTTATAGAAGGCAGGCATAAAGGAGCAAACTTTAGTTCAAAGGAGCTTTGATCTTAATTATATTTTTGTTGTATACACGTTGAAAGTGTTGGAAGAAAGCTTGAATCATAACACCATTTACAAGATTAGCAGAAAAATTATGAATGTTCTCCAGTGGTTTGATTACAATTAACAAAACAACACATTTAACATAATAAAAGCTGGAGATCTGAAATAACACAATATAGAACTCTGTACAGGTTCAAGATTTTAAGGTACAAAAATCTGCTTGAAGATGTTTAGTACAGTAAAAGACAGTACTGAAATGAAGAAGTTGAAAGTAGAAGAAATATCTTACCTTCTCAAAAGCCCACTTGTCATGTGTGTACTCTGCATACTTGTTGATAATAGAGTCCAGTTTTTCAGGAATTATGACACTGTAAAAGTCATCACATATCACCAATTTGACTCTCAAATGGAATTTTGAAATATCTACTGGTCCTCTCCTTCCACATAACTCTTCTCTACACTGTCAGCCAAATCCTGACTTTGCTATCTCCCATGTTCTCAATCACAGACAAAGCCAACTCTGACCAGTTCCTTGTATTCCTCACCACCTATATAACAGATCCTTTCACAATCATTTTCCTTTTGCGTTTATCTCTGGAAGAGAATGTTGCAAGTTTCCTATACATCATTGGTCTTCCATTCAACATGGTACTTTCACTGATGTTGACCTATTCAACCACTCTATTTTTGATTTGTCCACCTTTGATTTGTCAGTAAAAAATTTACTCTTTCCACCCTGACCAGTTCCCCTAGCATGGTCCACTTCTTCGCTCCCTTAAGCTTAAGTGGTTCAATCTTCTGGAGGTAACAGGGGTCTCACTTGATAGTTGGAGAGCTGGTGAGAGATCCATGTTGCCTCCTTTGGGGAAGACCCGCCGAATCACGAGTCGATCAGGCAACTGACAAACCAGAAGCGGGCCTTTCACTGGGATCAGGATCTCAGTTCCGTCTGCCTGGAGCTGCCAGCCAATCAGAGGCTGGCAGTTCTTTTGCTCAGCAACGCCACTGTGGAAATGGTGGCTGCTGTCAGAATGACAGCTAGCGTTGGTCCAAGATCGAAGTTTTCTGTTGGCGAGAAGGAGGCAGGGCCCGCTTGTGAAAATGACGCGGGATGACGCTGGGGGAATCCCTGACGTCATCCCGCCCCATTTAAATCTTCAGGAAGGCGGGGGCACAGCGCGATCAGCTGTCCACTCGCCGACCTGTCAATGGTCAATTGAGGCCATTGACAGGATAATTAAAACAAGTAAAGGACCTGCCCGTCCAACCTTAAGGCTGGTGGGCAGGCTGGGAGCACTGGTGGGCTTCTAATAAAACATGAAACCTCATCCACCGGCGGGATGAGGTTTTATGTCGGTTTTAAAAAGGTTTATTAAAGTTTTTGTGCAATTTATTAACATGCCCCATCTCATGTGACATTGTCACGAGGTGTACATGTTAATGATTTTTTTTATTTTTCTATTTTTAAAGTTTGAAAACCTTTCAGCGATCTCCCTGAGGCAGCACTTTGCCTCAGGGAGATGTGCGCTCTTTCGTGCGCATGCGCAAGAGAGCGCACTCTCGCATTTGGGGAATCCCCCCGCCCGCATAGGTAGCGCATAGCCTTAATTGGCCCACCCACTTAAAATGGTGGCGGGGGCCTGCTTCTCTGGCGGGGATCAGCCCCCCGCCCGCCCGACAGGCAAAAAATTCAGCCTGAAGAGTGACCCACGCCAGATGCAATTAATGGTGGGAATGCTTTCTTGGGACTGGGTTGCGGAATGGGATTTGGCAGCAAGGGCAGGGGCTGTCTCTCAGCAGGGCACCCTTCCCTTCCTGATGCCGAGTCTCAAGCAAGTACTGAGTGCCTTGGGTAAACACCATTGGGCCTCCTCTGCCAAAATATCCACTACTCCTGTATTACCCTGGAGCTTCTTTGCTGTCATTAACAAGGCCAGCATTTGTTGCCCATCCCTAATTACCCTTGAATTCAGTGGCTTGTGAGGCCATGTCAACCACATTGCTGTGGGTCTGGAGTCACATGTAGGCCAGACCAGATAAGGACATTGATAATCGCTTCACGGTCACCATCACTGAGACTAGCTTTATATTTCAGATTTATTAAATGAATTTTAATTCCACCAGCTGCTGTGATGGGATTTGAACCCAGAGAATTGGTTTAGCCCTCTGGATTACTAGTCCAGTGACATTACTATTATGCCACCATCTCCCCATGCTCCACAGAAACACCTGGCTAACATTAATCCATCAACTGATATCACTAAAACAGATTATTTGGTTACGATGACATTGCTATAAGTGGAACCTTACTGTGTACAAACTAGCTTCCACATTTTCCTACATTACAACAATGATTACACTGGCCACCATGTTAGATAATAAACTTAATACTTTTAAACCCACAATCATCCCACCTACCCCGCTTCAAAAAACTCATCTTTGATTTCCATGTCCTTGTAACCTACTAACACATCTCTAACATGTTTCTTCTTCAAAGTCTTTGAACATGGATCCATGCATGTCTTTCTCACAACTCCAAGTCTCACTTACTTTGTCTCCTGTACATGCTGATCTAGCCTGGCTGCAAGATCCCCTAGTGCATCCAATTTAAAATTCTCATCCTTGTGCTTAAATCCCTTCGCAACCTTGCCATGTCACATCTTTGTAACCTCTACCATCCCTACAACCTGTCCAGAACTCTCTTTTCTTTCAACCTTGTCCTCAAGTTCATCCCCTTCTTCACCTCTTCATTGGCAATTGTGCCTTCAGTTAGGTAGGCCTCATGCTCTGGAAAACTTTTCCTAAGACCCCTCATCTCTCCATCTTTAAGATCCTTCTTAAAACCACTTCTTTGACAAAGCTCCCAGCCACCCTTTTTGATATCTCTCATGATTCTACATCCATTTTTATCTGATTACACACATATGTGGCGGCTTGTTCTTATTGTTAAATTTGTGATTCTCTTGTGGATTGATAATTAACATTGAATGTTATTAATTTAACATAAAAAGCCATACTTTCAATGAACTGCAAAAAGAAAGATTTGATTATGCAGTATAAACTAGAACACTCATTTCAATTCTAACCCTATAATACTTGGCATTTTCTTTCGAAAAGCTCTTGACAGACTGACATTTGCGGTACTGTGCAGCATACATCAACAAAATTAAATGTAAAATTAAGCTGAACATTTATGAAGATGCCATCATGCATTGCATGCTACAGTAACTTTCTGAAATAAACCTTCACAAGCTTCACTGTTTACTAATGTGCAACAGTTTGTTGACCGCATGGAATAACAAAACTTTCTGCCAAAAACGTAACCATAAAAGTAAAAATCTGAGCCCAATATTTTATTTTTGTCTTTTAGTTCATTTCACCATCAGTTTATGACTTCGTAAAATTAATGCCTCAGCAAAAATCAACAGCATTTGTGTTTATTGAATACTAGTGAACGAGCTGTTTAAATGGTTCTAATGAAATGGACATGTCTTTTAGGATATATGTGTGATGCTTCCAAATCATTGGTTAACTTGTATCTGAAGGTTTTGAAGTTCACATTTCACAATATGTAGTACATGCATGAATAACAAAATTACGTGTGTAGGAATGGAAAAGTCTATGACGAATCATAATGATGATCATCACTGCATTATGTTATATAAGTTAAAGCACCAAATTTAATGAGCTGCTCTGTACAGAGTGGAAAATTATACTTTATTTGCCTGACATAGGTTTCAGAATCCCCAGAAAGCCAGAGCGGCTTTTATGATGCTTGAGAAAAATCATTTATTCTTTCCCTGCTTTTTGGGAGACAGGGCCTTTTTATCTGATGGTTAGTGGTGCCCTATATATGTGCTCTGTTAAATCCCCCACAAAAGTGAAGGTCACATTTTGAAGCATGTCGCTGTTAGGTAGCTCTTAATGTGGGAATGATGATTAGCAATTTTCAGTGCCAGCACTGATTGTCTTGACATACTGACGTTGGAAATGGATCCATGCCCATAAAGGACAACAGTCTGCACTTCCACCATAACAACCATTCAATGATGGATGCAACACATATGCATATGGAACATATTTCTTTTTAGTGAGAAAATCAACGAGAAAACTTCAAAAGGCTGCCAACTGCAAGAAAATTATCTGAAACAAGTAATGAGAGCACAGCATTGTTCTCTTTTAATAACTAAGATACCTATTTTTATGTGATTCAAAACACAGATTAAATTTCAGGAATTAGAAATACAAACAGTTCACCAAAGTCTGAAATTGAGCTGACAAAAAAGTTAAAACAATTCATACTTCATCGTGTCTACAGGTTTAGGGTCAAAGTTGCCTTCTGCATCCACCGAAGCTTTTTTCTCGACCTTGGAGGAATAGCTGGCATCAACATAATCTGGTGGTAGTGCACCAGCTATAGCACAAAGACACTGCATGACGGCCTTGAATAAGTCAACATCGTATTTCTGCAAAACATACGTAATCTTATTATATATATATATATATATATAAATTTCGCCATAAACGCTATGTTTAGTAATACAATAAAATCCTCAACTATAAGCAAAAAATAAAGAAAGACTTGCACTTATATAACACTTTTCAATTCAATTGAACATCTCAAAGCGCTTTACAGCCCACAGAGTACTTTTTGAAATATGATAACTGTTGTAAAGTAGTAAACACAGCAGCTAACTTGCGCTCAGCAAACTCCCAAAAACAGAAATGTGATAATGACTGGATAATGTGTTTTTTTTTATGATGTTGATTGAAGGATAAGTATCGGCCAGGACAGTGGGGATAACTCCTTTTTGTTTTCTTCAAAGTGTGTTGTAGAATCTTTTATATCCAACCAAGCAGGTGGATATAATACATCCTCGTAATTCAAAGGGAAGTGTTTTACGAGCCATGTAAGTCACAACATCCATGAAAAACTGTACTGTCCAATGAGTTTCCAGTATTGTTGAGTCTTAAACAAAACACATATGGTAACTAGCCTTAAGTAGAGAAACTTTCACAATAAAAATAGCTATGGAGCTATAATATTTTCCAAGTCCTTGCTTGCCTTGAGTACATAATTTGTAGAAAAGATTGCCTTAGAAAGTTTATCATGGCGAATAACTGACCCATTTGGCTTAAATTCAAGTCACAGTCTACTGAATGACCTGATCCCAGCTGGGACAGTGATTAAGGCTTTAGCACTCAAATTAGGAAAAGTAAAATATGTGAAGATCCTTTCTGTTGATCAGTTTCCTGCAACTCTGTTGAAAGTATGACCACTTGAGTGAGGTGCGAAAAGGCAAGCATTGCAAGAGAGGATGAGAGCAAACAGCGTTCTGGGAGGTGGGTGGAGAAGTTAAAAACAAAACTGATGACAATGGCCCAGATCTTGTGGTCAGTGGTGCCGAGTGCATTTAAAACTACACTCCTACGTTGGCTGCAGTGGAAATCTGCTCGCCTGACTACAGTATGAATCCATCAATGAGGTGAGGAGGAAAGCATAGAGGCAAGGCTCAATTCCAGAGAAACTATGCCCTCTTTCATGTCATGAGTTGAAGGCATGTTCTTTGAGGTCTGACTTCAGCTCAATGAAGGGGGGTGTTTTTAATAATTTTAAATATTTTCTTTGATCCATTTTCAAGTTGAGCTCCCAAACCAGTGCATCTCCTCCAACCCCCAGAGGAAAGATGTGTGGTGGTGGTGGGAGGGTTGTCGGTGAGCAGAGCCAGCGGTGCCAGAGATGGAGGTTGGGGGTGCTGGAGTGTTCTGATTTAAAGGACTGTGCTCCTGAGCAGGCCCTACACTTGATAGGATAGCCCTAAATAAATCCGTGTAAGTCCAGGGCAATCAACTCAAGTTCCTGACTGACCATCAGCACTTGGGGGAGGTGGGGTGGGGTGAAGTATTTTGTTCCCCAACACAAATATGTTTGGCACAGCATACTTCATCTTGACAAGTACAAACATTTCTACTCTAACCTCCAAAAATATATGACATTTCAACCTTTCATATTATGCTAGGTCTAGGCCCTTCCCAGTATACCTTCTGTGACACCGACTCAAAGATTCCCCAGAAGAGTTTACGTGTTAGATGGAGTTCTTCCTCAGAGGTCACACCATAATTAGCCCATCCTGATGGAAGACAGTAGTATTTCCAACATCTATCATAGTGATTTGTGAGCAACTAGAGTGAAATAAACATAAGAAAATCATTAGTTGCCAAAATGAAGAGCCATCTGACATTATTCAGGTAACAGCAAGAAGCTATAGTTGTATATAGGAAAGCACTAGTGAAGCAGGGGGGTCATCAGGAGCACTGGAGAAGCACAGCAGAAAGCAAGAGCATGGGGAAAGCAAAGCACAGATAAAGGAGGAGCCCAGAGAGAGCAGGAGCATGGTGGCAGATTTGGAACATGATGGCAGGAGCACATCCACCTGTAAGAGCCGGCCCTGCATTGCAGACCTCTTGGAAAACCCTCAGGGATTCATGTACCCCTTTTTGAGAAGACTGCTTTAAAACATATGCAAAGAAATCATTTTTCCACAGGTATGAGAACCCAAAGTTAAACTGAGATCAGTAAGCTGCTTTTTTGTTGTTGACAAGATGATTAATTAAAATCCAACTAGTTTCCTTGTAGTTAATAACAAGTAATTCTAGTTCTGCTTTTCTACAGTTTCATGGTATCTTGGGGGGGCAGTCAAGCAGAATTATATAGCACGCATCACAAATGGAGCGATTTCCATGAAAGTGATAACATTACACCTACCCAGCATATAAAAATTTAAATTACTGCACAAACCTGTTTTCACATATACAGATAATTAATTAGGCTGCCTTTGTGCTCCTAGGTAGGGAGCTTTGCTGTTTATGCTTTTAAAGGAACTAATGGTTGGTAAGTCATGCACAACAAAGCCTGAAATTCTGACAGGTTCTCTTTGTGCTCCTGGCAGGGAGCTTCAACGGCAAAGTCAAAAAAATTATCACCGCATGCTCAAAACCTGCATTTCCCCACGTCTGGCATATAAGTAACAAAAAAAAGAGCAAATCTTTACAGAGTGAATTTATAGGGTTTATTAACAGTCCATTACAGAGGTTTTCTGTAAACAAATATCTGAATGATGTTGAAACAATCAGATCCAGAAGTTGTCAACACCAACATCGCCACCAATACATTCATCAAAAACAGAGATAATATATAAACTAACCTTCAGTGGCATCCTGGCATATTCATTTAATATTGGTACATCAAACACCAGTCGACGGAGTAAGTGTTGCAACATTGATGGACGGAGGTAGCTATAAAAACCGGAGAACATTGTCAGCCTTAACTGGATAAATATTTGTATAGTAAATAGATTAGAAATGTCAAAGAAGTTGATAACTGTGATCTGTGTGAATTGCTAGAATTTAGAATCTCCCATGTAACAGCTGAACACACAACTGAGTTGAAAGAGTTCTCCCACAAGTGTTGACTCAGAGGGAGGTGTTCACAGGTACCACAGGATAGAAACTGTGCAGTAGTGCATCCAAAATGGTGGGAAGAAATTGCTCTCCCGCTCCCAACCTGACTTGGAAATATATCCGACCCTTCACTGTCACAGGATCAAAATCCTGGAGCCCCCTTCCGAACTGCACTGTGGGTGTACCTGCACCACATGGACTGGAGACCAGGAGGAACAGTAATGCTCCATGGAGCAAAAAATAACGTCGGCCGTTGGTGCACCTCACTTCTGCAGATGCATGCCTGCACTCTGGCCATGCTAGCTGCTGAGCTGCTGATACTGCGTCATCCAGGAGACACTGACTTGAAGTAGAATGCCATGTCGACACCTGCAGCCCATCAGCCGTATATTAAAAGGTTGAAAATCGATCAAGTTTACCATCACCACTAACAACCAGTTGGTGGGTGCTATTAGGCTGCCAGTTAGTAAAATCTACCCTTTTATTTTTTGTAATTCAGAAGTAAAGGAGTCCCTAGGTATAAATGAAGCACAACGTGAACAGTTGGCATTACATGAATCAAGAGGTATTATCAATTCACGAGAGGGATAAGCTGTCTTTAATTTCACCGAGTATCTCTGTTGCTTGCTACATATTGACATATTGGTTACAATTATCAATTGATCATACACAGCAGTAATTTTTATTTCTGAAGATGTAATTATTTATTCATGTGTTTATAATATTAGTTCTTGGTAAATTTGTGCTGATCAAGGTGAAGGATGCTAATTTTGTGCAATAAAACACATTTTAATAATTTCTGTTGCTCACTATGCCAGTATGAAGTAATTTCAGGGCAAGTACGCGAGCTAAATTCAGAGTAAAATACCGTTCACTCTGCCCCATAAATAGCAAATGAGTCCATGCCAGATAATCAGATTTAGGAATAAATAATAGGCAGAACAAAGGGGAGACACCCCAGCTCTTTGTTGAAATAGAGGCGTGGGAACTTTTCTATTCACTGGCTGGACCAGAATAAGCCTTGTTTTAATGTCTTATCCACAAGACAGCACTTCCAACAGTGCAGAAGTCCCTGAGTATGGCACTGAATTGTCAGTTTGGATTACATGCTCAAGTGTTTGGAGTGGGACTTGAACCCACAGCCTCTTGATGCAGAATTGAGTGAAGAGTAAAGGTGCCAATTCTGTATTAGTTATCAACACCTGAAAGATGAATCATAACCATCACCAATAATGTCATCCAAAATTCACCATTTGTCACCACACGAAAGTACTTGGTTCTGTTGATTTTTCCAATGCAATTTGCCCCAAATCTGCCAAAGCAGTGCAAATGGTCATGGATTTTCAAGTGAAAATTACATCCAGTGCAAATCGAGTTTCTGCAATCTTTGCATTAGTTTAAAATCATAGTGCTAGAAGCAGACCCCATAAAGTTGGCTACACCCTCTGATTGAATTTAATCACCATTGTGTGATTCTGTTAACTGAGCCATTGAGCCAATGGACCATTGAAGAGCTCTTACAATTAAGCTGGTTCTTTTGGGTACAGGAACATTAATAGGCACAGCTAAAGACTTTTGAATTTCTTTCTAATTTACAGTGAAACTGACTGCTGTACAGTAATAATAAACAAATAGTTATGCATTTTTAAGTTATTTTCTGTTACTTAAAATTGAATTACTCAGAGGGTGGTGGATTAGATACTGATTAAAAATGCTGACTTTTTGTGATAAACCCATTTTCAACTGCATTAATAAAATGGCACAAAATTACTACACTTTAATATACCAAGGAATATATTTAAAGCAAATTTGTTTAAAAAAGAATTACATTCTAAAAAGCTGCTCATTGCACTAGTTCATGGCAGATTTTACATGGTAATATGCAAATGTGTTTAAATAGAAACTCTTGGTAAATGAAAACACTTCTCAAAACTAGTCCAATTTTGGGTGCAATTTACCCCCAGATCACCAACTGCACCCTAAGTGGAAACTCTACCCACTCCCTACTGTTTTTATATTGTAGTTTACAATGACGTTCTTACCTGCACAATGCCATGAGGCACGCTTCAATAATATCCCTTTGTGCCTTAGTTAGTGAGCGGCCCCTAGACAACCGGTAAATAGTGTGCAGCATGGAATCAATCATAATGGCTCGATGCTCAGTTCCAGCAAACAGTGGTGCACACTTAGTTATCAGAGGAAGAACTGCAGTACAGAGATAGCGGTTCATAGCGAGAGCCATCTCAGTGGTACTGAAAACAACCTGGGAAGGCAGATGGAGAAGCAAGTCAAACCTATTAGATAATAATCAAACCCCATGCTGCATACAACAGGCTCTTAACAAGCATGTGCAATTGGTTGATTATCATGATACACAACTCAAATGTAAATCTCAATTTAAATCCAATTGGGACATATACGAGCATACCAAAATGATGGACAGAAAAAGATCCAGTTAGCCCATCAAGTCCGTTCTCCCTCATGATGGCTGGAGCACTTACCTACCAACACCATGTAATTTCTTGGGAGAGGCATACACAGAAAAAAGCCTGGGGCCTAAAAGGGAAACACAAAAGCTAGAAAATCCCCCTATGATCCCCTCATGCAATCAAAACCTGTCGAGGAGATCACATTGAGCAGCCCTAACCCTAACATTAATTGTTAAATTATTTACCTTTTACCAGATGCGATCTCGACCCCAGCCAAGATTTTTGAAGGCTCACTGAGGCAGCACATACTGCGCAACACATTCCAGAGGCTTATTATTCTCTGAGAAAAGAACTGCCAAACAAGCTAGCCTATTTCCTTTGTTGCGTACTTTAAATATATAACTCCAACTTCTTCCTGATCTGTCAAATTGAAATAATCGCAGAAGACTTGAAATCCCTTTCCTTATTTTATATTCCTTCATCACATCACCTTTAAGTACTCTGAAGTAAATAGACCCAGCTCTTTAACCCTACCTGAGAAACTAATCATGAAGTACTGTGCAGGGGCTTCTCTGGAAAATGTCAACAGGAAATGCCAATCCAGTTCTGCACATTCTTCCTGATATGAAATGGTACTGAATGCTTCCAGTGGCAGATTTAAGGACAGTAAATGAGGGCCATATGGACACAGGAAGGCAAAAGATGAATGTTGAAATGTACTTTGGGAGCTCAGTGTGATAGCCCCAGAAATCACCAGAGTTCTAGATTTAAATAATCAGGCTACATAGTTCTATGAAAAACTTGCAAGAACATCTGTACTGTTCAACTGTCTGACTTTCAACCAGCCATCCAGTATCTCATTTTATCTGTAATAAGCTTTTCATATGGACTTATACTAGCACAAGTCTTAATGCACTCTTGCTCCAATGTGAAAATAACTTGCACAACTGAACATGGTTGCTGCAATGGACAAAATATTTGACTGCAACCATAGATTGATGAGGAAAATTTTAGAGTGAATTTACTGAAAATAAGCATTTAAAAACACGCTACTTACAGTATCCAAGGAGGCAGCAGCTCTCATATCAGGTAAGAAGCCAACCTCCAGTACATGAAGGAGAAAATCCTGATTTTCTATCCCATAGACACGATCCAGAAACAGCACCATGGGAGCCTTATGGTCAGGGACAAAGCTGGCTGACATTTTAGGTTCAACAAGGTTGCCATCTGGAAATCACAAACAATAAGATGAAGCCAGCAATCACAATTAGGGATTCAGGCAGCGGGAGAAGTGGAGCTCCATCTTCTGCCATACTAGAAAATAATTTTGCATTATGACTTTTTCATATGAATTTGTAACCAAGCCCATGTACTGAGACCAAAAAAGAGTGGTGTTGTTGCATTCTGAAAGGACCTCTTACCTTGGTTAAGCAATATTTATCAATTTAAATTAGTTTCAAGGGTAGGCAACCCATCTCTATTTGTGTTATTGCCTATCACCAGAACATCAGGTTATAAATAGCTATATCAGGTTTGTGAAGCAAAGAATGCAAGTTTGTAACTTGTAGCTTTTCTTGAAAAATGCAGTCTGACAGCTAAGAATCTTTCCATCCTTCACAAAGGGCAGAATGTTTGGCGGGAAGCTTACATGGAACTATATACAAAATCCGTCAGTAGGAGGGCAATTGTTAGTGCTGCATTTTGTTAATCTATTCAATTATGAATTTCAGATTACAGGAGGAACAGATTTCCATATGTAAACTGCTTTACGCTATAAACAAAAATAAAACTTGTTGGGTGAGTACCCTAATTGCAAGTCTGTTGACAACTGAATAGATTTACAGTACAATTCAAACAGCAACCAAAAGCTATAAGCTAACAATTTTTGACTTGAGTGCCGGGCTAAGTTATAACCATTTTGCAGCTGTCATATCAACACATTTTATTATGACTTATATCAGTAGTTACCAATGCAAACATCCTTTATCCCATTGCCTCTACTTATAATACTCATATTAACAGATCAGGTATGTACAATCAAATTGCGGCTTTAAGATTTTTTTTAAAAATAGCAGATTTAAAAAAAAAATCTAGGACCAGAATACTGTGAACTCTGCATAATGAAAGTCAACATAAAGGTCAAGTTAGAATTAAGTCAGGATAGAAAACAAGCCATGTCCTGCAGGGAGTCAGGCCTCAAGACAGGATTGGTAAATGATCAGCAGTTAAAATTAATTCACATCTACTGCACACTAGATACCTTCCATGGCAGGCATTAAACAGATTAAAGGTATCTCAAGGTGTCACCAGCATGATGTACAAATAAAAGATGGTTAACTTTTGTTTCACTCAAGTCACTGACGTCTAGGCATCAGGAAACAACAATTTCTTGAGAGTATACTGAATCCTTCTACACAAAAGATATCAGAAAGGTGAAAATATAGAAGAATATTAAACAACAGGATAGCTGATGCTACAGGATATAACCCCCTCTTAATTAAAGGCACTATTATGAAAACTGGGCAGAATTGTCTGCCAAGTGCGGTTGCAGGCGTGAAAAAAGACGTTTTACGAGGCGGCTGCAATGGCAGGTTTTCACGCCATACTGTCCCCTTCCAACTTAGTAGTCATGGAAAAAAAACACTAAATCGCTGGTGGCCAGCCCCCAATTGGCCTGCCAAGCTGTTATCTCACCGCTTCCTCACACAGGGCACCATACTTAAACTGCAGCCGTGCGCACGCTTCTCAATGCTTGCAGCTTAGGACTGCTCCGGTGAAGACATGGCCCCAAAACCAAGAAGAGTGCAGCACCCCTCCCCGATTCAGTGACACATCCCTGGGATGCCCTGGAGGCCCACCGTGATGTCCTCTACCCCCTCTCCGGCCACAGGAGGCTCATCCATCTCACCACTCCAGCTCGAGAGGTGGTGGCAGAGGTGGCCAGTGCCAATGCTGCACACAAGAGGTTGGCCATCCAGTACTGAAAAAGGATGAATGATCTCATCTGTGCTGCAAGGGTAATGTCAACCATCTCAGCACTCTCAACTCTCACACTCATAAGCCAATTACACATTCACTGGCATCTCACTCGCTGCCAGCTCAAGGGACATCATTCTCACTCTCTCACACACATTCTCACATTTGCATCTGGTCTCATCTCCTCTGGAGACTGCCTCTTCATCCCGTCCATGGCTCCACTCACCACATATGCATGCCTGGCATGCTTCTCATTTGGCCTTGCATACACTTTGCTCACACTCTCTCCATATATTTATGCAGGACAAGATCATGCACAATCAATGGGAGAGGTCCCAGACCGGGCATGGGGTGCCAAGCCCACCATTTGAGAATAGTGCATTGGAGATAGCCAGAGCGGACATGCACCATTCCTGCAGTGATGGCGAGGTTGGCGGCAAGCATCCATGTGAGGATCCTGTGCTAGATCATCCCACTGTTAACACTACTCTGAGTCCACTGTTCTGTGTCTAACTTAGCTGCCAAGTACTAACAATCTCCACTTTTCTCGCCAAGACACAACCACTGCATTGCCCTCAGGCAATCTTGATCACAACTCTAGCTCCGAGGGCATTGCGGATGAGCATCCTGAGGGTAGCACTGTTGAAGACTGGTCACAGGACCCAGCCACACCCTCCACCAGCACAGCGATGCACATCTTGGAGAGACCTAGATGTAGCGCAGCCTCGGAGCAGCTTACAATCTGTTCCACAGCAGGCGGAGGCAGGGAGATCTGGGGTCACCGGTACATGGAGGACCGCTGGAGGCAAGGAATCTGCTGAGTCTGAGTCAGAAGATGAGCCTTTGGACTCGGCCCTCAATCAGTTGGTGGAGCTGTAAAGCCAATCATGAGAACATTAGGAAAGGATGTGTGGTGCACTCCTCAGACAGCAAGGAACAATGGAAGAGTCTGTTTGCCTTCAACCCAAGGTGATAGCACTGGGATGCTGATGCACCAAGGTCAACACTGGCAGGATGGCGGCTGCCATGGAAACCTTGGTCCAGGACATCAGTTCTGCACTGATGTGTAGGCTGCATGCCATCGCCGATGCCATAGTTGGCCTCCAACAGTGTCAACAGGAGAGGGGTGCAGGGCAGTGCAATCTCACTCCAAGTCAGCCAGGAGCCGTCAGGCACCCATAGGGAGGAGGACCAGAAGCTCAACACCCCAGGGTCAACCATCCAGGTAACTCCAGAAATGTCTGGCCGATCCAGATATCCTCTTCCTGTGACCCCCGCAGCTCCAGTTCCACAGGCTAAGGAGGCTGCAACTGGCCCACAGCAGGACACCTAAATAAGTCCAGGGTCGTCCAGGTCTCAGCCCTCCAGAGGAAGCATGCCAAAGACATCACAAACAGGGCTTCGCAATCAGTAGGCTGCTGCCAGCTCCGTTGTGGATGTCGGGGTATCACCAAGACATAGTGGTAGATTAGGAAGGTTAAGATGATGCTGCTGCACAGCGTGGGCATGGGTATTAATAACTTGTACATAACATTCACTATTATAATGAACTCCCAAGAATGTCTCCTTGCCTATGGCTTCTTGTTATGACGAGCAGCGTTCGTGTCACTCCGACGTGAAATCTTGGTTCCTGCACAAGATAAAAGCAGGTGTCTCAGTCCAGGGCCTCTTCCCTGTGCAGTGTGTAACCTTCAGAGCAAAGTGATGGTCCGGCTTCACACTCACTGGACACATTAGTGATGCCTGAACCTCGATGATGCTTGCCATTGTGACACCTTCCCACGACAGTCTGGCAGCAGAGTTCCGGCATTCTCTCTGTGTGCTCTCAGCACCTTTGAAGTGAGGCTGGCCCCCATGTCTTCAGCATCTGTGTCCGGTGACGCTGTGCTCCTGAAGGGGTCAGGTGCTGAAGGCTGACAAAGGATCAGGTGCATTTAAAGTTTCACATCTGCAGCTCCATGATGTGACCCTGATCACTGAATGCAAGTGAACTGCCCTCAGTCAGACTGGAGTCAGACGTTCACAGGGGCAATGTGAAGAACTATGGAGTGTTCTCACTGTATGTCATCATCATTCTCCCAGGATCTAGCGACTATCCGGGCCTCCACTGCGTCCCCATGACATGAGCCTGAGCACTAAGGATATGTGCACTGCCATCAGCCATACAAGAGTCAAATGGTCACAGATGGAAGGTGAGGATGGCAGGACTGACCTCACCGCATGCCATCATCATCATCCCCCACGAATCTTGCGGCTAAGGGCCTCCCGAGCTCCCGTTTCGTCTGGCCAGTGCGATGGCCTCATCACCAGCATCTTCACCTTTGTGGACCTCATCACTGTCATTCCTTTTGACCTCCTCCTCATCGGAGATGTGCAGCTGTTCAATCTCCTCAGACAGGTTCCCCACCCCCCACCCTTGCAGCACCAGGTTGTGTAACGTGCAGCAAGTGACGATGGTGCTCCACATACTCTGGGGACTGTATTGCAGTGCTCTATTGCTGCTGTCAAGGTGGCACCGATTGAGGGCAGCTTCGACCACTGGACTCCATGCTGTACTCTCAACTCAGGCGCAGGTGTTCTCATAGCCCGCACTGCAAAGCTGTGCTGTTGGCTTGAACCATGATACTGGTCCAAACCTTAATAAAGACAGCACAAGGGGCTCTGAGCACAGTGATTGTGTCATAGACACCCTTTGTAAGGGGATTCTACAACTTGCCTAGTTGGCCAATGATTCTGCTGCCCCCCAAAACTGACATTAATTTGCAGTCTGTGCCCGAGGGGTGAAAAGTTCAGGGCATTTGGTGGCACTTCATGCTTTTGCGTTGTTCGCGTGGGCATGAAAGCTTCAGAGGCCTAATGCCAAGCACGTCAACGGAGCTGCAGCTAAACAGTCTCAGCTGTGGAAGAATGCTCACTTTTAACAAGCTTTTCCAAGTGTGTGGCCACTTCCCTCACCCACTCTTCCCCCCACACACAACAACCCCGCCCCCCCAACCCCCAAGGCATGTGCTTGCGTAGTTCCTTCAGTCTGTGCTGCCTTGCCTCTCCCACTGGCCTCACCCGCACTGGAGCCCTTGCCCTGACACCGAAATGAAAGCCAGCCAGGAAAAAGCCTGTGCCCCCAACCAAATGTGCAGCACCTCTTCCTTGATGTACTATGGGCGATGCTCGCGAGCGCTG
Organism: Carcharodon carcharias; assembly: GCF_017639515.1. Lineage (NCBI taxonomy): Eukaryota > Metazoa > Chordata > Chondrichthyes > Lamniformes > Lamnidae > Carcharodon > Carcharodon carcharias. The sequence continues at coordinate 8,243,822 of NC_054500.1, forward strand.
CACAAGGTTGTGTGCATTCACCTCTCAGTTCCACTCGATCTGCAGGTTGCCAGAAGCATGCCTTCTTTTAAAGGCAGCCGTGAAGCTCGCCATTCTGAAGTCACGCTGACATGGGTGGTAAGTTTGACATGGTGGGGGGGGGAGGGGGGATGATTCCGGCATGAGGGCACAATAATGAGATGCAAATGCATTAAAATTAAGTTCCCCATGTTGGACAGTGGAAAATGCAGCCCGCCGTTGATAAGCAGAGTGGACAATCGCAAAGTGGTTTCACAGCAGCGTGAAACCGATTTTGGTTTTCTTGCCATATTGTCTGTTCAAGCCTGCCATGATGTCCACTGCCAACGGGACTGGATGACTCCACCCATTGTCTTTTCATTCAATCTAGCCAAGTTCTCTAAAGAATAGTATAAAAAGTTATTGGATCAGAAATCAGTCTTAAGCACAGTAGTTATTTAAATGGTACCAAACATATCTATTACCTATTGTGCTACAATATGATTTGAACATACAATCCTAGTCAAGGCCAAGGTTTCTGATAGCAGCCGCATGAGCAGTTTAACCTTACCTTTTCCAAAGGCAGGTATCTGCAATGGCAAACTTATAACACCAACTAAGTCTTCAATGGGAACCAGGGATCGCAGGATTGCCCGGATTCTCAATGCTTCACCTTTTCCAGCCTGGATCAGCTGTGGCAAAAAGAAAATAAACAACAGAACTAAGTTAACTTGCAAACTAGTTTTCAGTATAAGGCAAACACTGCACAGGAAGCCAGCACGTAACATCATGTATTAAATCAATGTTACTCTTCAAAAGAGAGTAATATTTTACTCATTCTTTCAAAACTGCTTTTTTACAACCCATTATTATAGAACATGCAGTTTTCTAATAAGCAATGTTTGATAGTGTTTTGTTAAGCAAATGAAAAATTATATATCTGTAACCCTTTAATAATTCTCAAGAAGCCAACATGTGGCTGAACCAACACGAATATAAGTTTGCTCTTACAGCTATGATTTGTCTCATAAGTCACAAAGATAGTATCACTGCAAGTTTTACCAACTGGTTCTGACTGTCTCAATGTTCTGTTTAAAGGAGAAACAGCAGCTTGTTTTTTCTTTGGAGTTAAGTGTAACGTCCTCACAAGATACAATGGCAATGTGTGTGGAGATACACAACTTTAAACAAAGTTCACTATTGCTCTGAAGTAATAGCAGAGGATATATATGGGTAATAGTAAAGTCATGAGTTACATACATCAAAAACTTTCTATTGACATAGTATTCTGATGGTTAGGTTTAGTGACACACTCAACGACCTGCTCAACTCTTCAATGAGCAAGGTACAAGAAGTGATCTTCAAAGCACAGCAAAGAGCAAGAAGTGAGAATATCACCTAAAGTTGGATCCAGCGGCAGTAGAGATACATTCAGTGATAATGAAATGTGGATGTGGAAAAAAAATGACCGATGAAGGGAGTGAGAACTGGATGTTTTTTAAAACAATATTTTTGGGGTGTGTGTGTATGATTTAATTAAGCTGGGCAGAGATTAATAGGAGCCAGGTTGTCCGGGGAGGTTAAAACGTGAAAGGGATCATGGTGTTAGGTTTGAGGTACAAGTAAATAGGCTAGATTTAACATTTGCATTTTTAGATAAATTGAGTTTGTTTGAATATCAAAGGAGAGTCAGAGGCACTAAGAAACATGTTTGCATCTTGCAGGAGTTCCATAGGTAAACAAAAAAAGGGGATATTATATTTTATTGACTCAGAAGCAAAGACAAGGTGGAGACATGAAAGATTTTGTGTTTGGTAAGGTTTGAGCTTCAAAGAGGTGTGAAAACAACGGAACCTGAGATAAGGGTGAAAAACGGTATTTTAGAGTTGCTGTTTGAGCAGTTGAGATAGCAGCTGGAACTGTTTGAGCCATTCATTTGGGAGCTGTTGTCTGGGAGAAGGAGTTGTTTGAAACAGCCATCCAGTCAAGCCAGAAAAGTCTTGGGCTGCAACAAGCAGTTTTATTCTGAAGTTTGGATTCCACATCAGAGTGGGAGAAAGTTGAAAGGTCATGTGGTATGCCTCTATTAAAGGTACAGCAGTTTCCATTGAGTAATATTACTGGATTTCCTATAGTTAATCATCTATAAGGGAGTGTTGCCTAGAAGGTATTTACTTGTGGGTTTGACCAAGTATAGTCTTTTTGAGGGAATGTGTTGTAAGACTAAGTTTAACTGTGTAGCTGTAATCTTGTGTGCTTAAGTTTTCTTTTATTCTTGTTAATAAAACTTTTACTTTTAGTTTTTAAAATTCCAAAAGTGTTACCGGACTTCTTGCTGCTGAGATCAGTACGTCATCTTCTCGTTTTCAGAATACAGTAAAAAGGGTATGGCCCGTAAGCCAAATATCCCTCTGGGATTTGGTTTGCACAGCAATTAACACCGACTGTGGTTTTAACAAGGGGCATATCAGTCAGCATAATGAGAGCCCAGGAGTCCTGAGTAGAGGTCCAGCATGTTGACTGCTTTTCCTGCACTGTCTGGGGGTAAAGACCTCATGTGACCCATTTCTTAGCAAACATTGGTAAAGCACATGGGGCTATAACTTTTGCTCAAGTGGTGCCAACTCTCCAACATTAATTTGAGTAGGGTAGGACATAAATACTTAGCAGGAACCCAGAATAAATCCAGAGCTCAGTGAAAGGTCAGGGAATGTGACCCACAAACATCTGTCTTGCAACTTGAAATGGTTGGTCTCCTGTTGGTGCCAGCTTGGCATCATCATATTTCCTGGTCTCTGTGACTCCTCGCCAGTTCAACTGATTTCTTTGTATGTTAGTATGTTATTTTAGAAGAAACTGTCTATGGTGAGGCCTTCATTAATAGCAATACTGTGCTGTATGTAGCATATGACTATACTGATCCCCACTGGGCATATTTCCTTGTTTCACCTGTGTGTCTCGTCAAGTTTATTCACAGCTGGAGTATAAGGACTATATATACACAGGTACTAACAACCATGGTTTCACTTGGCCTGTAGTTTCAAAGAATATTCCTTCTCCTCCAATTAACTGTTCTATGTTTGCCTGTTTCAGAATGAAAACATGGGATAAATTTTCAACTCACCATTTGGGCGTTAAACTGCCATTGAGGGTCAGCCACCAGTTAACAGAAGTTTCATTTTCAATAAAAAATATAATCCTCAAAGGGATGTAGAACTCCCTGTAAATTCTCAGCAAGTCTCTAAAAAATATCTATAAATGCTCAGGAACACAGTGACTTCCAGCCAAGTTAATTCCTCAGAACAGGTGGATTGAGTCGCACAAGAGGTTAAAATGCAAAAAATCTCTGCAATAGGAACCAATGTTCCCTCTTTTTTTGCACTTGACTTATTTAAATGTGCGACCCCTTTAACTTATTTTGCATGGCCATACACTCGTGATAACTTAATGGAGCTAACATGTGCACATGCCTGCGGGGGACCTTCAGGTTGGTGCAAGGCTGCGCAATTTACAGGGAACAGTGATAGGGACCAAATTGCCTGCTTACCATTTTAACATCGGCTGTGGGGGTGGGGTAGTGAGGGGAAAGGGGTGGATAACCAATCCACTCACGGGAAGCATGTTGATTATTTAAACATTTCAATGAAGCCATGTGCCATCATCCCATCACTCATTCTACTTATAACTGCAGGCGGCCTGGTTTCCCAGGCCTCAGCAGATCAGTCAGCTCAAAGATGACAGACAGGGATGCAGACAGGAAAATGGAGTCAGGGCCACATTCAGATCAGCCATGATCTTATGGTAGAGCAGACTCAAGGGTCTGAATTCTCTTAATTCATATGGTTGTATGTATGTTCTAAGACAAAAGGGCTGAATCCATGAGGTGGTTGCCTTCGCATTCCTACTTCTGGGCTAGAACAAGGAGTGTTTCCTCCAGGCTCAGGATGCTGCTCAGTAAACCACCAGACCCTCCCCTATCTGCCATGATCTGTCTGCTCCCCCAACTACCATGAGATCCGCCCACAATCAGGAATCACACACCCCCCGCACCCCCACCCCCGCACTGACCACCATTTGATCCCCACCCACCACCCAGCATGACCTCTTTCACTCTCCCAATACGTATTCCTCTGGACTTTAGCCTTGTGAAGCAGTCTTCCTGCCTGAAAGGCCTCCTGTCTGTCAATTAATGGGTTAGTTTCTAACCCCACCTCAGAAAAAAAGTTGAAGTAATTCTACAGTTAAATTTTGCCAGGCATTTGGGAAAGCCAACCTCGCAACAGCAAACCCGCACAGAACTAGTGCACAGACTACAATCCAGGCCAATGTTGCAGACTCTCACTCCTGTGTGACCTTTCAACTTCCCACCACGACTACTATACAGGCACAATAGAACTACCTTTTCAGTGATGGTAAATGAGCAGAACTGTAAGGAAAGCTCATGGGACACTTGGCTGCATGCCTCTTACTTAATTTAAATGCAGCAAAGCGTACTACTAGCAGATGTATCTTTGTGAAAGTGGAGTCCCAGAAGGGCAATTGCAGAGACCATTTTGGGGTGGGGAGTAGTAGTTTTGGGAGAGGGCTTCTTCGCTTCATTTTACTTGCTGGACCTCCAGAAAATAGATGGTTTATTTAAATGGAAAATCCAGGCCTTCAATTTCTGGTTGGTGTTCTGACGAAAGATCATTGACTTGAAACATTAGCTGTTTCTCTCTCTGCATTTGCTGCCAGACATGCTGAGTATTTCCAGCATTTTCTGTTTTTATTAACCTTGACTTCTGGCTTCAGATTAATCCCTAATCTGCAAGTAATTTACTTGCAATTGACCCAAGATAGAACTAAGCATTTTTTAAAAAACTTTATTCACTTTGAAGTGTGGCAGATGCCTGTAAAACTCTTATAAAAATAGATTTGGAATATAACTATCACACAACATGGGATGTGGTGCAACTCAGAAATCAGCTGTTGGTTCATCTACATTAGGCAATCACTTACATGCATCTCTGGAGCACATCTGCCCAATAGGTCAATCAGCGCTGAGTAGAAAGACATGATGGCATTACCCAGATGGACACGATTTTCTTCATGGACCTCTTCGCCTAACCTACATACAAATAGCAGGATGAGATGAACACAATGGGGGTGACATTGGATTCGACAGTAGCATAAAGCAGATGATAGCAAGTCATGTTATTGTTCATTCTGCACTACTGCCCAAGACCAATTTCCCTCCCAATGCTCTGAGACACTGTAGCTCATAAGCCTATCGTGTCTGCAACCAATTCCAATTATATTATGTGCACATATGCATTTACACAAAAGAATTCATTCTGATTTTAGTTCTGCTTCCTTAAATCATTTATTCCATAAGCAAACCAAACCCGCAAGCTCGACCACCTAGAAGGACAAGGGCAGAAGATGCATGGGAACACCACCACCTGCAAGTTTCCCTCAAGCCACTCACCATCCTGACTTGGAAATATATCAGTTCGTTCAGTCGCTGGGTCAGAATCCTGGAACTCCCTCCCTAATAGCACTGTGGATGTACCTACAACACATGGACTGTAGCGACTCAAGAAGGCAACTCACCACCACCTTCTCAGGGGCAATTAGGGATGAGCAATAAATGCTGGCCTGGCCAGCAACACCCACATCCCATGAACAATTTTTTTTAAAGATTGTGACTTATTGAGGATGATTTACATATCTCAGGAAAAAAAGGCCAAAGGTGGGTGGGCCAGGGCAACAGCTGCTCGGAGGAACCAGTGGGGGACTTATCCCAGATTCCAGGTTGCTCCTCATTTGTATGGTCGAAGTGAGCTACCACTGCAAAATAGGCTCCACGTGGGCAGTCCACCAATAAGCGAGAGGAAATTGGGTCTGCAGCCTCTTACAGAAGAGGTGCTTATTTGTGGCCAAATTAGGAAAGCATGGAAATGCAGGCAGATGTCATTTACTGCACAGAAGGAAGCTATTTGGCTGCTCAAGTCTCTACCAGTTCTCTATGGAGCAATCCAGTCAATCATGCTCCCCTGCTCGATCCTCATAGCCATGCAAGTTTATTTTTTTAAGTACCCATCTAATATCCTTCTGAAATCATTGATTGGTTTCCCTTCCACCACTGTGTAGGCAGCGAGTTTCAACATTACCACTTGCTGCATAAAATAGTTCTCATATTCCCCTTGCATCTCGTGCCCAAAACCTTAAGTTGGTGCCCACCACCCCCAGCAGTTCTTGTACCATTAGCTAATGGGAACAGCCATGTCTACCTTAACTAAGCCTGTCATAAACTTGTACACCTTTATCAAATCTCCACACAAACTCTTTTGCTTCAAGGAGAAGAACTGCAGATTTTCCAACTTCACCTTATCCCCCCCTCCCTGTAACCATGTCTTCAGGAAGCATGATTTCCAGCAAGGTCCTGTGGTTCTGAGATGCAGCTCTGGGAATCCTCAAGAAGGAAATTCACACTAGATAAGATCCTCAGCCCCACAGATGATCAACAGGTACCACATCAAACTGGAAACAGACATGGAGAGAGGTGGCACAAAACGTTAACGCCAGCAACATTTTCTCCAAGATCTGGCAGCACTGGAAGAAATGTCACGATCTCATTAGGACTACAGGTGGAACTCCCATTCAGGCCTCTTTCACTTTCTGCACAGCAATAAAGATCGTTATCCTGCCTCAACATTATCAATCCTTCTATTTCCTACTTGCCATTGCTCTCCTGAAGTTAGCACGGAGGACTTCAATGCACCTCCTTTCAGTCTGCAATCACTCCCTCCCTCACAACTACTTCTCCCTCTTACCGATTCTTGTGGCTTCCTGTCATCATATACATTACATGTTGATTTACACATTTGAAATGCCCCAATTGCTCAGAGACAATCACAACCCACTTCCACTCTTCCAGGGGTGGCTGAGGCTGAAGAGCCACAGCAAGCCGTTGCTGGTCAGCGCCTAGCTAGACCCAGGGTCTATAGATGGCGCTTGTCATTCCTGCAGATGACAAGAACCAGTGTTGCTGAAGACTGCGCATGTCCAGGGAACTGGTCAGTCACATCTACCACCTGCTGCAGGATTTGGTACCACGGGGACATGGAGAGCATCCACTGCCAGTCGCTGTGAAAGTGACTGCAACGCTCAATCTTTACATCAGTGGCTCCTTTCAGGGTTCCAAAGGTGACCTCTTGGGGTTATTGCAAACTCCCACACACAAATGCGCCAATGGTCAAGGATGGCATTTTTGAGAGGGCACAAAACTTTATGCATATCTCCTGGGATCAGGAAAGCCAGGGTGCAAGAGCAATTGGATTGGCCCAGATCTTAAGTTTTCCACAGGTGCAGGGTGCCATCGACTGCAATCATGTGGTGCTCAGATCTCGTGGCCACAAGCAGTCAACTACGTCAACATTGAATGTTCAGCTTGTGCAACCACCACAAATGCATCCTGTAGGTCTGCGCCATCCCTGGCAGTGTTCATGACTCCTACATTCTCAGTAGGTCTCAGGTCCCTAACATCTTCCAGGGTTGGCTCCACGGGGGCAAAGGCTACCTGCAGAGGACATAGCTGATGACATCTGTGCGGTGGCCTCAGAGCACAGGTGCAAGGTAGGCTCATGCTCAAACCTGCAAGCTTGGTGGAGCAGAACTTCCGAATGTTGAATATGAGGTTCCAGTGCCAGGACTGGTCTGGAGGAGCACTGCAATACAACCCACAGAGGGTGTCATGCATGGTCATTGCCTGCTGTGCGCTTCAAAACCTGGCGCTGCAATGGGAAGAGGAGCCGGCTAAGGAGGAGATGGAGGAGTTGCACATCTCCTCCGTTGAGGGGGACATCCATGGGGATCAGGGTTAGGAGGTCCTCGAAAGTGACAATGAGGCCCTCGCACTTGCCAGATGAGGCAGGCGTGTTCGGGAGGCCCTCATAGTTGCTAGATTCATGAAGGATGATGGTGACATGCAGTGAGGAGAAACCATAGAACCTCAAGTTGCATCTGTGAATGTTTGACTCCTGTCTGGCTGATGGCAGCACGCATACCTTCTGTGATAAGGCTCCTGTCATGGGGACGTGGCAGATGCCCATAGCCCCTACATTCTGGGAGGATGATGACAAAATGCATGGGGACACTCCATAAATCCTCACATAGCTCATGTGAATGTCTGATTCCTGTCTGGCTGATGGCACGTCGCTTATGCTCTGTGAATAGGGTCATATCATGGAGATCCAGCGGGGAAACTTTAACTTCTCCTGAACCAATGGCATCCTTTGTGAGCTGACCTCTTCAAGAGCACACTGTCACCGGACACAGATGCTGACGAGATGGGGAGCCAGCACACCTCAAAGCTGCTGGGAGCACGCAGAGAGGATGACAGAACTTTGTGCCGCTGGCCCAGGACATTCTGGCTGCAACGGTAAGCTCCATTGAGATGCAGGCATGACTGTGACCAGTGACAGTGAAGGCGCACCATCGGTGTGCTGGGCATGTTGCACAAAGCACAGGGAAGAGGCTCTGGACTGAGACACCTGCCTTTATCTTGTGCAGGGACCAAGGTTTCACATCTGAGCAACACAAAATCTGCTCACCAGAACAAGGAGCCACAGGTAAGGAGACATTCTTGGGAGTTTATTGACAAAGTGAACACCGTGTACAAGTGATTAACCCCCATGCCCAGGCTGTGCAACCACATCTTCTTAACATTCCTAACCCTGCCACTACACCTTGGTGTTCCGCTGACATCCACAGCAGAGGTGCAGGCAGCCTGACTGCTACGCCTTACTTGTGATGACCTTGATGTGTGTTTTCTTAAGGGCTCCAGTATGCTTTCAAAGTGCTGCTGTGTGGCGGTGGCACCCTCCTCAGCCTATGGAGCTGGGTTTGCTGGGTCACAGAAAGAGGGGATTCAGATGGGCCGGACACTCCCTGAGTCACCTGGGTTGCTGGCCCTGGGGTGTGCACCTGCTGATGCTCCTTCCTATGAGTGCCCAAGTGCCCCTGGCTGATTCCTTGAGGAGAAGGGGAAGCTGGAGCGCGATCGAGCTGTCCCACACCGCTCTCCCACTGACACTGTTGGAGGACAACCATGGCACCTGCGATGGAGTTGAGCTCGCACAACAGCGCAGGACCGATGTCCTGGACCAAGGTCTCCATGGCAGCTGCTGTCCTACCAGTGTTGACCTCGGTGTGTTGGTATGCCGGAGCCATCACCTCAGAGTGAAGGCAGACGGACTCCTCCATCGGGCCTTGCAATCTGAGAAGTGCAACTGATATCCCTTCCTGATGTTCCCGAGCTTGCCTTTGCAGCTCCTGGAGCTGAGGTAAGACTGAATCCGGAGGCTCATCATCTGACTTGGACTCAGCAGATTTCTGGCCTCCAGCAGTCCTCTGAGTGCCAGAAACCTGGAAAGTCCCTGCATCTGTCTGCTGTGGATCAGACAGTGCAATGTGCTCACCTGACTGTGACCCCGAGGCAACTCTAAAGCTTGGTCTCACCGAAGTGTTTGTCTCTGCGCTGGTGGAGGGTGTGGCTGAGCGCTATAATGGGTCTTCGATGAGGGTTTCAGCAGATTCCTCTTCTGAGGTGTCTGTGGGGCTTGAGTCGAGGACCTGGGTCATGGGCCCCCTTGGCTGTTTCCCAGATGTGCCTGCGAAAGCAAGGAGATATTTAGTGCATGGCAGGGGACTGCGAAACAGGGGAACTAACTCACAGCATGGTTGTCTGATGGATTTTGCATTGCTGGATCCTCACTTGGTTGAGGATTGCTGACCTCACCGTCAGCACAGGACTGGTCCAGATCTTTGCCAGCCAGCTGGGTGGGTCTTACAAAGTCCGTGAGGACCTTGATTTCAGACATTCCTCCATCAGTCTGCGACTTCTCCCTTTTGTTGTGTGCCAGCTTGTACTGCATGAAGACAGATGGAGAGAGTGTAAGCAGGATGCCTGCCAGGCCAGATGATAAGTATGCCTGGCATATATGGATGGTGTGTGGCGCCATGCATGTGATGAGGTCAATGTAGGTGTGTGAGAGAGAGAATGGTGATGTCCCTTGTACTGGCAGTGAGTGAGATTCCTGTCGATGTGTGATGGGTTTGAGAGTGAGAGTTGAGAGTGATGAGAAGTGACTCCTCTTTCGGCACTGGGTGGTTGTCCTCTTTTGCAGGGCGTTGGCACTGAACACCGTTGACACCACCACCCAAGCCAAACTGATGATGTTGCTGCCACTCCTGCGGCTAGAACAGAGGTAGAGGACATCATGGCGGGCCTCCATGACATCCCAGGGATGTGTCACTGAATCAGGGGGTTGCACTCTTCTTGCCTTTTGGGTCCATGCCTTCTGTGCAGTAGTCCTGGGCTGTACTTTAAATATGACGTCTGGCATAAGGAAGCGGCAAGGTGACGGTAAGCGAATTGGAGGCTGCCTGCCAGCTAAACAGCGTGTTTCCCGGGAATGTATGATTAATGAGGCAGGATTGGGATGATACAGTGTGAAAAGCCGTCATTGCAACCTCCTTTTTCCCGCCCGCAACAGTACTTAGTACAGACCTGGGATAATTCCACCCAGTGTGTACCATCTACAAGATGCACTGCAGTAACTTGACAAGGCTCCTTTTACAGCACCCTCCAAACCCACGACCTCTACCACTTAGAAAGACAAGGGTAGCAGCTGCATGGGAACATCACCACATGCAAGTTCCCCTCCAATCCACACATCATCCTGATTTGGAACTATATCACTGTCCCTTCACTGTCACTGGATCAAAATCCTGGAACTACCTCCCTAACAGCACTGTGGATGTAACTACAACAAATGGACTGCAACGGTTCAAGAAGGTGGCTCATCACCACCTTCTCAAGGGCAAAAGTGGGCAACAAATGCTGGCCTAGCCAGTGATGCCCTATCCCATAAAAGAATAAATAAAAATTGTAGCTTACATCAGCTAAAAGTACTCAGACATTTAAACTGCAATTATTTTCTTTCTGGAAACACTTTACTAGATAAAAGAATCTGCTTGCACTTCCAAGGATAATTCATTGTATGGAGCACCTGAAAAATTTCAATGCGATAATGATGCTTCACGTTTCATTTTTTTCTTGCAATCCTTAAGGTTTCTATGATTTTCATGACCTCTGTTCCCAGGGAATTTCTATATATGAAACAGATCTCTTCCCCCTTTACCTTGCTCCACTCTTCTCATGAGTGAGGCAGGTTAACTGTAGTTCCAATAAAGTCATTTGAATGAGGTGGGAGGGACCATTTCTGGCCCTCCCAATACATTCTCCTTTAGGTTGCAGTCAGATGTAGAAGGGTTCCAAGAAGTTGATTGAGGGCTTTGTGCCAGTGAGCTCCTTAGCTTGAAGAGCCCGAGGCGGAAAGGTCAAAAGTAGGTCCCCAATCTTTCGGCCAAAGAAAAACAGGTTTTCTGTCTTGAAAGTCTTATAAGAGGCAGCAAAACATTTATATTGCTTTGGTTGAAGTTAACATATTTCCTTACAATTCCCGTCTTCGGTCTTTCTTGACCGTCGGTCCATCACGGGCAGGATCCTCAGAAATCTTGATGGCATCCTCAATGGCTCCAAGTAAACCACTGCCACCTTCACCCCGTAGGGCCGGTCCAAAACACTCAGGGCGACGGATCAGCAAACGCACAACAACATTGGCATTTTCTTCTACACTTTCACCTGCGATCACATAGAAAACATCGCACAAGCAGGAGGATGAGAAGCTCTAAACAAGAAAGTGTCAATATATTTCCCATGTTCAGGAATGCAAAAACTTCTAATACAACTAACGCTTTTAGTCACTTTGCAAGTAAATGCATTAAGTACGTCTTGTAGTTGTATTCCATTACTGCACAAATTTATTTTGCAGTCATGAAATAGTTCTCATCAATTGTAGTCATATATTCCCTTGAACCTTTTCCTCAAGTAATGATGCTCCTGTAATAATTAATTTAATTTTAAAAATGTTTTGTATGAAGCAATTTAATTGTACAGTATGCAGTAAACATGTGAAATTCTAGACCATTCACTGAAATTCACCAGGCCTGGGTTTGGAAGCCTGGTTTTTGAGATAGCATCAAAGAAATGCATTTCTTTATTACAAGGTACATTTTGGGGAAATAAGCAACTAAAGGAGGAAAATGACTCGAATCAAATAGATTTACCTGAAATGATAATGCTAAAACGTACTCATCTTTTTATAAGTAGTTCACCTGGTTGCGCCGCAGTGAGCATATAAGACATGCAGACTATACAGACCCTGGTTCAGTCCCTCATCTCTTAATTGTTGTCAGCCCAGATAGTGGAAGGCTGGTGCAATTCAACCAAGCAACCAAAGGTGAGAATTTCCACATCAGGTTGTCAGGTAATGGCTCCTGTTGGGTGTGTGCATGAAATTCAGCTATGAGACCCTCCATGTTGTTGCATTCTCCCAGAAAGCACTGTCCAATCTCATGAATTATGGCTGATCACTTAGACATTGGTAAGTAACTGATGTCTATAGAACTGGTGGGAAAAGCAGGAAAAAAATTGATGATAACAGGATCAATATTTGTAAAAAGCTTGAAGTATATGTCATAAGTGAGAAATAGTTCATCATCTGACAGTGATCTTCTTGTTTTCTTCATATGTTGATGCTTCCAAAATATTTTAAGTCATTTACTAATTGTGAAGTTAATGATAACTGAATGGAATTTTTTGAATTTTAATTGTGGTGGAAAATATTACCTGGTTTCTGAAGCTGGTTTATGGGAATCAATAAGAATGGGAGTCAATAGGAACTGAGAGTGAAAACGTTTGTGTTTTTTTTTTAGTAAATGCAGTTCTTGCATTGTTTACTTCAATGAAATCCTCCAACGGAAGCAACTTGCTACTGCCCACAAGTATATGTTCTACCTCAGTAGGCAATGAAGTGATAGAAATTACTATCACGGATGTTCCAACTTTGCCTGCCAACCTTTGATTCCAATTTATCACGCTCAGGTCTATTCTTACCCCATTGAAGTTGGCTTTCCTCCAGTTAATTATTCTTACACTGGATTGTTCCTTGTCCTTTTCCATAGCCAACCTAAACCTTATGATACAACGATCACTTTCCCCTAAATGTTCCCCTATTGACACCCGATCAACTTGGGTCACTTCGTTCCCAAGAACCAGGTCTAGCAATGCCTCCTTTCTCATTTGACTGGGAACATACTCCTGTACAAAATTTTCCTGAACACATTCTAGGAACTCTTGCCCCTCTTTGCCCTTTACACTACCACTATCTCAGTCTATATTTGGAAAGTTAAAGTCCCCCATTATAACTACCATATAATTTTTGTACCTCTCCGTGCTTTTTTGCAAACTTGTTCCTCTACAACTTTCCCACAAGTTGGTGGCCTATAGACTGCATCAAGCAATGTAACTGAACCTCTTGTTCCTTAGCTCTTCCAGCACTCCGCTGTTCTCCTTAAATCAATACTGCCACATTTCCTTCATTTCCTATCTTCCTTCAGCACCTTGTATCCAGGAATATTTAATACCCAGTCCTGCTCTTCTTTGAGTCAGGTCTCTGTTGTAGCCACAAAATCATATTTCCACATGGCAATCTGTGCCTGTAACTTACAATATTATTTATCACACTTCCCGTCTTCATATACATGCACAGAAACCCTAATTTAGACTTTATTACTTTTTCCCTTGCTTTGAACCCACTTATTGCCTGACAATTTCCTACGCTAGTGCTATGTGTGTCGCCTGGTATTCTATGCACCTTGGTATTCCTCTCTGATATTACATCCAGGTTCCCACACCCCTGCCAAGTTAGTCTAAATCCTCCACAATAAAACTAGCAAGGAAGTTGGCCCCGGCTCTGTTTAGATGCAATCCGTCCAGCCTATACAGGTTCCATCTCCCCCAGAGCTGGTCCCAATTAACCAGGACCATTGTTCCAGCCATGCATTCACCTGCTTTATCCTGTTTCTATACTCACTAGCTCATGGAAATTGCTACTTTTGAGCTCCAGCTCCCTAAGTTCTGACTGCAAGACCACTTCCCTCTTTCTGCCTCTGTCATTGGTGCCAATGTGGAACACAACCACTGGCCCCACCCCTCAGATTGCTCTGCAGCCACTCAATGATATCCTTGACCCTGACACCAGGAATCCTGGATTCCCATCTGCAGCTGCAGAAATGAAGAAAAGCAAAAAGACAGTATGAGAAAAGACTGGCAGTTAACATGAAAGGGAATACATAAGTCTTCCATTGGCATATAAATAGTAAAAGGGTGGCAAGAGGAGGAGTGGAGTCGACTTGGGGACCAAAAAGAAGATTTATGCATGGAGGCAAGGAGCATAGCTGAGATACTAAATGAATACTTTGCATCTGACTTTACCAAGGAAGATGATGCTGTGCAGGTCATGATGAAGAGCATGTAATTCAGGCACTTGAAGGGTTTAAAATTGATAAGGAGGGATCAGATAGGCTGTCTGTACTTAAAGTTGATGAAATTGTTACTTAGGAAAGTGAGAATGGAAATTGTGGAGGTACTGGCCATAATGTTCAAGTCTTCCTTAGACTCAGGGTGGTGCCAGAAGACTGGAGAATTGGAAAAATACACTCTTGTTCAAAAAACGGTATAGAGATAAGCCCAGCCAATCATCTCAGTGGTTGGGAAGCTTCTAGAAATGATAACTTGGGACAAAATTAATAGTCGTTTGGGTAAATGTGGGTTAATTAAGGAAAGCCAGGATGAATTTGTTAAGTGCAAATCATGTTTAAGTAACGTGCTGGAGTTTTTTGATGAGATAACAGAGAGGGTTTTGAGGATAATGCTGTTCATGTGGTACATTCTAAAAGGCATTTAATAAAGTGCCACACAACAGACTTGTGAGTAAAGTCATAACTCTTGGAATGAAAGAGTCAGTAGCGAGATGGATATAAAATTGGGTAAGTGACAGGAAACAGAGAGTAGTGGTTAATGATGTTTTTTGGACTGGAGGGAAGTTTGTAGTGGAGTTCCCCAGGGATCAATGTTACATATATTAATGACCTAGACCTTGGTGTACAGGGCACAATTTCAAAATCTGCAGATGATACAAAACTTGGAATCATTGTGAACAGTGGGGAGGATAGTGTCGAATTTCAAAAGGACATAGATAGGGCTGGTGTAATGGCTGGACAACTGGCAGATAAAATTAATGTAAAGAAATGTGAAGTGTTTCATTTTGGTAGGATGAATGTGGAGAGACAATATAAAATGAAGGGTATAATTCTAAAGGGGTTATAGGAACTGAGGGACCTGGGTGTATATGTACATAAATCACTGGCACTAGTTGAATTGTTCCTTTGGAGAATCGGTGCCAACATGATGGGCCGAATGGTCTCCTTCTGTGCTGTAACCATTCTCTGATTATGTGACATTGTCATACACACAAATTCCTTTCTCTACAGCTTTAACAGAAGTATGAACCCATTCATTTTTAATGGATTAATGCTTCCATTAAAATAGATAGAGAGAAAGCTTGCTATGAGCAGTTAATGTGTTCATCTGGATTATATTCCTAATCAAGTGTTTTGCAGATGACGTTCAAAGAATCAATATCCAGATTTCTGGGAATCCACAGGAATAGCCAACAAGCAACAGGCATGGTGGAAAAGTTTTTTTGTAACATGCAATTTTTCAGTAAATCAGGATCATTTTTATTCCCCAGTAGCTAAGAGCTTACTATTCCCATATATATGATGTTGTATCTATTTATTTCTGACATTATTAAACATGTAAACTGTATGACTATCATGCTAAGAGTAACAGATTCTATGTAAACAATCAGCAACAGTTAAGCACATTTTTTGACTGTCAATGATGTGTGACAGCTGTGGCACGCAGATTGTGCCCACATGATAATATCTATACTATCTGCGCTACTGTCAATTTTGTGAAATGTAGTGCACAATATGAACTCAGACTCTACAAATATAGTGAATAATTTAGCTATTCATCCTTTACTGATGTTTACTAAACTGGTCTATTCACCATTAACAAATACAGCAAACCGCAAAAAGTCAAGATAACGTTCTCCTCCAACAGGATTCCACCCAATGTCTGGATAGCCTTTTGCCAGAAGCATAGGGCAGCTTTGCAGTCCACACCCTGCTAGGTATGTCACCACCTAAAATTGGAAATAAATGGTAAGATCCAAGGGAATGAATTATGATGTTGAAGCTACAGACTGTCATTCAAAGCATTCATTATTGAAATTTATGCAGCATGCAACTTAAAGTGTGCAAAAATCAGAACAAACTGTCAACCCCATTGTCACATTCCAAGTCACATTTTAGGACTCTTTCTCCTATTTTTTTTTTATATTACTTTACCCAAATCCACATTCATCCACTTAACCAAAAGCAAAATACTATGGATGCTGGAAATCTGAAATACAAATAAGAAGTGTCAGAAATACTCAGCAAGTCTGACACCATCTGTGGAGAGAGAAACAGAGTTAATGTTTTGAGTCGGTTATGATTTCTTCAGAATTGGAGAATAAGAGTCATATTCAACTTGAAATGTTAACTCTGTTTCACTATCCACAGATGTTGCCAGACTTGCTGAGTGTTTCCAGCACTTTGATTTTATTCTACGTTCATCCACATTGTTCAATAAGGCACTAATCTCTTTCCTTTAGGTATACCTTTTATTAGATAAGATACATTCTATAAATAGATAACTTTACAGCTTTACACTCCCGACAGAGATTCAACAGCCAGAAAATCATTTTGGAAATTTGATGCATGACTTAAGATTTTTTCTGATCATTCCACACATTGCTGAGTTGAAAATTAAGCCTGCAAATTCCTCTTAGCATGAATTTTCTCTCGAGCCGTTTCATTTCAGGGTGAAACTATGGTTAGACATACTTGAGCTTGAAATAGTGCGTGATATTTCGGTTGGTGGGTGCGAAAGAGAGTCGGCAGCGCGCCTGCCAACAATTAGGAGGCCTATTAAGACCATTAAAGTAGCAACTGACGGTGATTTTTCACTGCCTGTCCAACATTATGGTTGGCAGGAGGGAGGGGGGAGCGCGAATTGACCAGGCAGCCTTTGCATTTTTCAGGAAACCTCATCTAAGGTGGGATGAGGTTTCCACTATTAATTTTAAAAAATTAAAAATGTATGGACAGAATTTTCATCATCTATATTTTCATGTGAGTGAATCTGATGTGCGGGCATTTTTTTCTGCAGTTTCAAACATTTATTGATTGGTTTTAAATTCTTCAGCTGCCTGAGGCAGCTCTCTGCCTTCCAGGAGCTTCCACTGCGCTGTCCTCTGCGACCGTGTAGACTTCGGCGCTCACCCTCCTTCCGCCCCCATCCCGGCATTGTTGAGCCTCTCAGCGTGTGTTTCACACCGGATGGCCGTTAATTGGCCAGCCAGCGTGAAATCGCTTTTGGGGGCTGATCATGGTCGGCAGTTTGTTCCCTGGCCCGCCGATCACAGCAACATGCCAACCTGAAAATTCTACCCTACTTGATCCGTTTTACTTAATTTATAATACAAAGTAAGTGGTCAGTCATTTCAAGAGGAACAGGTTTTTTTGGGAAGAAAGACAAATTTAAAAACCTAGAAACAAGTGGCAGAGTGTTCCCAAAGTGCCCTGGAGATCTGATGTCAATGTCCTGAAGACATTGATGTAACCTTTTGGGGCAAGAGTCATAGCCTTTGATATTTTCTCAGTCAAAGGTGAAACCACCTTCTTCCCACTCCCACAATATGTTGGGGATGCTGAGATTTGCAGAACCATGATTTTCCCAACACTTCTTCAACCCATCAAATACTCAAAGTAAAATGGAATAAAATAGTTTACATAACAGATCATTTTCCAAACCCATGCACAACACAACAGTGCACTCTCTTTCTCAGTATTGTCCCTTTTTAAAATTTTTTCGAAGGACATGGGCATCACTGGCTAGGCCAGCATTTTTGTCGTCCATCTCTAACTGCCCTTCAGAAGGTCGTGCCTTCTTGAACTGCTGCAGTTCATGTGGTACACCCAGTGGTGTTAGGGAGGGAGTTCCAGGATTTTGAACCAGCGACAATGAAGGAACGGCAATATAGTTCCAAGTCAGGGTGATGTGTGCCTGCAGCTCAAGTCCGGTTTAGGTTTAATAACTAATGTTGGCTGCAAATACATGAAAACACATTTTATTACCTTATCCAGATCAGGTTCCTGCAGGGCCAAGGCAAGTTCATTGTTGTCAATGCATGAAGCCGCTGCAACATCTAGTGGAGTGGACCCCCGCATACCTGAGGAGAATCAATCATGAAATGCAATGAGCAACCTCAGTAATACAAGAGAAACACCTCTAGACACAATTAACAGCATCAACCTTTGAAGGACTGCAATAGCATTTTTGAGTCGAAGTGATTCTTACTGTTACTGCAAACTTTTCGTAAATGTTGTTCTTGCATTATCAAAAATACATAAGACGCAGAAGTGTTCAAAATGATGTACCACAAAGTAATTAGTGCATTTACAGGTAGGTTACTGATTTAATGTGAAATACGTTCAGTAATAGATTTATTATAAATGATTTATTAAACAAAACCTCAACCATGAGCAATTACACAAATTATTGGAGGATTGGATATTACACTAAATATTTGAATGTTAAATAAGTTAAAATGAGCAATTCAAAGTGAAATGACTCTATGCCTCTATGAAAACAGTGCAACAGATCCATCTTTGGCATTCACAGAATGAAGCATTCAACAAAATCTTTTATAATGTCAATCATCTTCACAACCACACGGAAATAGGATGAATCATTTTATGATCATGTTCTGCCTTTTTATAATTTAGGGGTACTGCGTTAAAGAAAACGGGTTAAAGCACTGAATGAAGCGATGTCACTAAGATCCCAGGTGGAGAAATATGAGCACTGGATAGTGCTCCTTCTGTAGCTGGGGAAGGTTATTTTGTTTTTATTTTAAACAGCCATCTATACTTCTTCTTAGGCAGTCTCTTGGGTTGGGGATAACTTACTTCCACTCTGGTTTGATGAGTTCTGAGATGACTCATAAGTTCATTGCGCGATCTGCAGGCTCTAACACATGCGGGGCAGCTAGTGCTTAAAGGGTCAGGTAGATGAGTTGCTGGGAGGTTTGTGCGCTCTCTGTTATGCCTCAAATTTGCCTCTGCATATTCTCGATGAAAGCTGTGTTCAGTCCTCAAAAGCACTGGAAATGTATCACCAGTGGTGCTTTTGCAAGATCCTCTAAATTTGGTGGCGAAGGTGGACGACAGCACTGTCCTCTCCCAAGCCAGCATGCCCAGCATTAAGGCACTAATCACACAATGCCAGCTCTGCTGGACAGGTTGTGTCGTTTGCATGCCTGACACCAGACTCCCAAAGCAACTGTTCAACTGTTCTACTCGGAACTCAGTTGTGGCAAGAGACTCCCAGGAGGATAACAGAAACGCTTTAAGGATATCCTCAAAACATCCCTGAAGACTCATGGGAGTCTGTGACTTGGGACCGACCAAAATGCAAAAGGTTCATTTGGGATGTCATCTGTAAAAGTCTTGATCACTGGTAATGTTTCCAGAGACTAATGCACTAGCAGAGTTAGCAGATACAATCATTGTTTTATGCAAAAAATATAAAAACACAATTTATTTTTCTTTTAAAACATGGTAATAAAATGGATAAATGTTGCTATAAAAAGAAACTTGTCAATAAAATAGAAGCAGTCCATGTCCAAATGCAGCAAGACCTGGACAATGTCCAGGCTTGGGCTGACAAGTGGCAAGTCACAGTCGCACCACACAAGTGCCAGGCAATGACCATCTCCAACAAGAAAGGATCCAATCATTGCCCTTGACATTCAATGGCATTACCATCACTGAATCCTCCACTATCAACATCCTGGAGGTTACCATTGACCAGAAACTGAACTGGACTAGCCATATAAATACTGTGGCTACTACAGCAGGTCAGAGGCTAGAAATCCTGCAACGAGTAGCTCACCTCCTGATTGCCCCAAAGCCTGTCTGCCATCTACAAGGCACAAGTCAGGACTGTGATGGAATACTCTCCACTTGCTTGGATGAGTGCAGCTTCAACAATACTCAAGAAGCTTGATTGGCACCCCATCCACAAGCGTTCACTCCCTCCACCACCGACGCACAGTGGCAGCTGTGTGTACCATCTACAAGATGCACTGCAAGAACTCACCAAGCCTCCTTAGACAGTACCTTCCAAACCCATGACCACTACCATCTTGAAGGACAAAGGCAGCAATCACATGGGAACACCACCACCTGCAAGTTCCCCTTCAAGCCACTCACTATTCTGACTTGGAACTATATTGCCATTCCTTCACCGTCGCTGGGTCAAAATCCTGAAACTCCTTCCCTAACAGCATTGCGGCCAGAATTTTATGTCTCAGTGTGACATAGCCCAAAGTGACATCGGGAGAGCGTCCCTGATGTCATCCCGCATTCACGTGATATTTCGCTTGGCGGGTGTGCGCAGCAGTCAGAAGTCTGCCCGCTGGCAATTAAGCCCATTAACGATGCAATCAACAGCAGTTTTACATCACCTGTCCACAATTACGGTTGGTGGACAGGCTATTCTCCCAGGCGGCCTTCCCATTTTTGCCCACCCTCTTCCTGCTCCCACCCTGGCAGAGCTGAGCACTTCAGCGCACGTTTCATGCTGGCTGCCCGTTAATTGGCCAGCCAGCATGAAATCACGGTTGGGGGCCAATCACAGCTGATGGCCCATATCCTGGCTGCTCCTGAGCCCGTGGATCACACACGTCTGACGACCAAAACTTTCAGGCCCATAGGTGTACGTACACCACATGGATTGCAGCGGTTCAAGAAGATAGCTCACCATCACCTTCTCAAGGGCAATTCGGAATGGGCAATATATGCTGGCTTAGCCAGCGACACCCGTATCCCATGAACGAATAAAAAAAGGCTCATTTTGACTTATTTAACACACAAATATTCGACACAACTTCCAATCTTCAAATAATCTTCTGTAATCTCTAATACGAACTCAAAAAATAGGAAATGTAGGCCATTCGGCCCCTTAGGCCTGCTTTGCCATTCAATAAGGTCATGGTTGATCTGTTTGCATTTTGGAATTCCACATTCCTATCTGCCCTCAATAACCTTCGATTCCCCTGCCTAGCCTAAATCTAGCTACCTCTGCCTTAAAAATATTCAATTACCCTGCCTCTATTGCCTTCCGAGGCAGAGTTCCAAAGTCGCACGAACCTCAGAAAAAAGATTTCTCCTCATCTAATGGCTGAGGCTTTGCTTAATGGATCATTTATAATAAATGTTACAAAATTATCACTGGAAATAGTTCACATTGGATCTACAACCTAGCTGCAAAATCATTAACATTTCCATAGCACAGCAATTTGAACACTTCTGCTTCTTATGTATTGGTTTTGATAATGCAAGAACAACAATTATGAAAAGTTTGCAGTAACAGCAAGAATTTTTAGTCGCACTAGAATCAGCAGCTAGACTATTGATCTGCAGCTAAATGTGGCTGATTTATACTGCCTGACTTCAAGTATCACTCTCCCAGCCAAAAACGACACCTGAAAATGCAGAGCTCCCAGCTGACAATCTTTAAATGTACTGAGAGTATGGGCAGGGGAAGTAACTTCTTGGAATTTTTTTTTCAGTTTATAAAATGCCTAGAGAGTCCAACAGTCCCCTGTATACTCTTTAAACCTAGCTTAACATTGTATTGGAACTATCCTCCATATAATGTCAAGCCCAATTTGTGCAAAATGGCCCTCTTGAGGTGATCTCATTCTCACAAGATTTCTTAAAAAGCAGTCAGATTAGGATGAGCTCCAATCATACTGGCACTTTCTTGCATTGTCATAAAGTTCTTTACAGCAATTCAGAAGTGCAAACATAACTGCACATACAGCTAAAACGAACAGTTGTGGTTTTCAACATTATATACTGAGGATTTTAAATCTTCCGCTGTGTTCTCAATTTTACCATGCCTCATTGTGTGTCATATGCTGTTAAAATAAAGCATCTTTTGTAACATTTTTATTAGGAAACCTCAGCTGTCGAAATCACCTAAAAAGTAACAGGATAAGTCATATTTAAGATAAAAAATGAATCAGTTATATCTGCAATACATTTTGCAAACATGTAAAATTCAATTAACACTTCAAATACTGAAGTTCATGAGGATAGCATTTTCTGAAGCTAAATTACAGTATTTTTCTATTGACAATAACTGAAAGGGAGGACAATGTAGCTAGTCACATGGAATAAATCTATTTCAGACTTTCAGCTCTTAATCACATTAATTAGCACTTCCGACAGATGGTTAATTCAAAGGTTTCAACTGAGAGCTTTTAGAATTAAAGAGCAACCTTCAATGCATGGAGGGAACCAATTAAAAGCTTTTAGGCAAAGTAGCATCATCAGCTAGACCATTACTGATACAATGTTACCCTGGCAACAGCCACTTTACTGCAAGAGCTAACAGGCACCAGCTCAAAAAGCTTTAAGTATTTAAATACAGCACAGAATGCCAAAATCCTGCACCCTTGACAGACGGTAGCATTCTAGAAGCTTTCATCCAAAAGCTTTCACTTGAAAGAACTTGTGTTAGTCATCCATCACCAACCCTTTTATCTAAAACCTTTTGAATGTTTTCTTAAAAAGGTTTTAGAAAAGCTTGCCAGAATCTAAAAGCTTTTCAATTAGTCATCAGTCATGAACTCTCAGAGATAAGATGTTTAAACCTTCCTCTCACGATATGTTGATGTATTTCCAAAATGGCAGCTTGTAACAGTGGCAGCAGCAGTTCAGCTGCTCAAATAGACAAACCAAAGAGATCAAGTAACTGGACCGAGGTTGAAACAAGTGCTCTGATACGTATATGGAATGAATATTTATCAGACCTTCGAACAGCCAAGAGAAATGCTAAAGTATATGAAAAAATAGCTGAAGAATTTTTTGAAGCTACTGGGATAAGTCGTGATAAGGACCAAATCAGAACCAAAGTTACTAATTTGACGTTTCAATACAGGTAAGCACTAAGTACATGTTGTAAAATATGATTAAACCTTAAATTCTTCTTTCTCTCAGCATTGATTTTCTGTATTACTACTGTACTATTCATTAGTGCTATGTATAATCAATCTCTCTGCAAAATGCCAAAAGCTCTTTATATGTTAAAGCACCTACAAAACTCAATTTTAATGTACGAGTGCAAAAAATGTTCAGCCACGGACTATGGATAAATGAAGGATCCTCAGAGCAAACTTAAATGTGTAGTCTATTAATACAATTTTGGTCATATTTATCTTCAGTACTCACTGGATTAAGAGTTTCTGTATTTGTGTTTCCTAACTGTATTCATCAAATTATTTAACTGGTGGTCTGTTGGATCAAGCAGTTGGCACCTCCTTCAGGTATCAAGGGGGCATTGGTGACCATGGACTTCAATTGGATTGGTCCAGGATTATGCAGTGGTTTGCCGTTGCCTTCTGCAGTATGGCTGACCAAGAAACTCTCCCAATCTTACCGCCTGCCATCAGATGTATTGGAAGGATTTACAAATTTGTTCGGCCATATTATGAATGCACCTTTCATGGCCATCAAGTCCTGATGTGGGACTTTAACCCAGAGGTAGTCCAGATGTGGGACTTTAACCCAGAGGTAGAGATGCTACCTTTGTGTCACAAGACTTCCCATCATTTGCCCACCAAGTGGAAAATTTCCTTTCTTGAGCTCCAATACTACTTGATACTCTGGGCCAAATTTTTGTCCCCATATGGGGCGGATACAGCTGGAGGAAGGGAGACACGAAAACTTGTGCCACTGGCCTGCACACCAGCACCTTCCAGTTTCTGGACCATTTACACAGCGATCGGATCGTGGGAAGAAGGGCTACCCCCCTCTCAGCAAGGGACAGCCAATTAATTAAGGTAAGAATGGTCTACTAAGTCCAATTAACAGAGGCCAACTGGAATTATCCCATCAGCCAGCAGACCCTCCAGTGGGGTTGGGAACTGGCCAGCTGCCTTGAAGCAGTCTCCCGCCAGCGGACCAGGGGTTCAGCATTCTAGGAGTTCAGCAATCCAGGCAGTCTTAGAGTCCTCCCAGCCTGCCTGACCACAGCTGTGGTATAAGCCACTTGGTGGAGGAGTTTCCCCTCCATGACGGTGACCCAGCAGCTGTGGCCATTTTTTAATTGAAAAATTTTGAAAGTGGCTGCTACCCCTCCCAAGCTGGGAGGTCTCCAGTTCCAGCTTAGAGAGCTGACTCGCTACCCTATGGCCACTAATTGGCCAATTCAGGGAAAATCACTCTGCTGGGTGACTCTACCCAACACAGAGTAGGGTCAGGGCCAAACACAAAATCCTGCCCTCTAAGTCATGTACCAAGGAGGTGAGAAGGTAAAAATAACTTAATACGAACTACCTCATTGCATTTTGATATTAAGTTCTTTATGTTTATTCTATATATCCTGGAACTCAATGCTTACAAGGATGCTGGAATTGGAGGCGATCAATGATTTCAAAAGGCAATTGGATAGGTATTTGAGGTAAATAAACTTGCAGGGATATAGGGATGGGACTGCTGTACAGAGAGCCAGCATTGTTACGATGACGAATGGGCTCCTTCTGTGCTGTAATGACTCTGTTATCACAGTATCTTTATAGTGCAGGAGGCCATTCAGCCCAGAGAGTCTGCACTGGCTCTCTGAAAGAGCATTCCATCTAGTCCCACTCCCCTGCCTTATCCCCATAACTTTGCACATTCTCTCTTTTCAGGTAATGAATACCTCAGGTTTTGAATACCTCAATCGAACCTGCCTCCACCACCCTTTCAGGAAGTTTGTTCCTGACTCCAACCACCCTCTGGGTGAAAAATGTTTTCTTCATATTCAAAACATGGAATGCTGATACTGCAAAATAAGCAAGTCACATCTACCAAATATCAAATAAGTGGAAGGTAGCAAATGTTACACCCCTGTTCAAAAACCTGGAGAGGAATAATCTGAATCACTGGAGACTAAGCTTCAAAAAAAAAAAATTACATGAGAAAATGTGAGTGAAGGTTTAGAAAGTGATGGGAAATTGGGGACAGACCAACGCAATTATATAAGGCAGGTCATGTTTGACAAAAATCACATTTTCCAAGGAATTAC
This sequence comes from Carcharodon carcharias, assembly GCF_017639515.1. NCBI lineage: Eukaryota > Metazoa > Chordata > Chondrichthyes > Lamniformes > Lamnidae > Carcharodon > Carcharodon carcharias. The sequence continues at coordinate 8,269,020 of NC_054500.1, forward strand.
CGAGCCTATGGACAAAGGCAATGCAATAGATCTGGTACATATTACTTCTCAAAATTTTAATAGTGATGTGTAACACATCATGTTAAAAGGCAACTATAAACACGGATGCAGGACAGTGGACAGATGGAAGAATAGCAGGGGTAAATATGTTGCTTGAATTAGTAAGACATAGCTAGTGGTGTATCACAAGTATCTGTTGGGGATTCTATTGTTTTTTAAATGTAACAACACATTTAGTTGTATGCATACTGGGAATAATATCAAAATGCGGAGCATAGTAAACCGAAAGGGAGAATACAATTGACTACAAAAAGTTTAAACAGCTTAAGGGTACATAAGTGGCAAATGCAGCTCAAAGTTGTCAGCCTTGGTTCAGTAATAGCATTCCTGCTTCTGAGTCAGAAGGCTGTGGGCCAAGTCCCTCTCCAAAGTCACATGATCTAGGCTGACATTCCAGTGAAGTACTGAAAGAGTGCTGCAATGTCAGAGGTGCTGTCTTTCATATTTACATCTAACATTGGACACTGTTTTGAGTTTTGCAAGCAACTTGAGCAACAGCTGAAGCTAGCTGTTTCACGCTGCTACTATGCAGTAGCAACACAAGTGATATTCGTCACTAACAGGATGCTGCCGTGAAGCCAAAAAGACGTCCTGCCTGTCTCACAAATGAGTGATGTGCTATGTGAATTTCAGTGCCAGGGTGATGCTAGGTATGTAGGCTGTAAGTCCCAAAAGACTGGCAGATCATATCAAATAGCATATCCTTTCCACTGTTCGCAACAGACAAAGTACAGACAGTATCATCACTGAATCCCCCACAATCAACATCCTGGGGATTACCATTGACCAGAAACTGAACAAGGCATATAAATACTGCAGCTACAAGAGCAGGTCAGAGGCTAGGAATCCTGCAACAAGTACCCCACCTCCTGATTCCCCAAAGCCTGTCCACCATCTACAAGACACAAGTCAGGAGTGTGATGGAATATTCTCCACTTGCCTGCATGAGTGCAGCTCCCACAACACTCAAGAAGCTTGACACTGTCCAAAACAAAGCAGCTCGCTTCATTGGCGCCATATCCACAAACTTTCACTCCCTCCACCACCAACGCACAGTAGCAACAAGTGTACCATCTACAAGATGCACCGCAGGAATTCATTAAGGCTCCTTCAACAGCACCTTCCTAATCCACACGACCACTACCATCTAGAAGGACAAGGGCAGCAGATGCATGGGAACACCACCACCTGGAAGTTCTCCTTCAAGTCAGTCACCATCCTGACTTGGAAATATATCACTTTTCCTTCACTGTCGCTGGGTCAAAATCCTGGAACTCCCTTCCTAACAGCACTGAGGGTGTAGCTACACCACATGGACTGCAGCGGTCAAAGAAGGCAGCTCACCACCACCTTCTCAAGGGCAATTAGGGATGGGCAATAAATACTGGCCCAGCCAGCAAAGCCCACATTCCATGAATGCATTTTTTAAAAAAGTAACCAACCAGCCCTTGCTTGCAAAACACAAAACACAGTGTCCAACATTAGACGTGATTTCACGATTGGACAACATTTACTAAATAATCCTCAGTCTGCTAATAATTACACTGGCAACCAATTTAAGATCATCAGTTGGGCTCGCAGTGTGGTGCTTTTGTGTGTACTGGAAGCTATATATATTAATAGACAAGGCCCTGTAATTTGCAGACAGCAAGAACATGTACACACATTGAGCCTGTTTCAGCTAAACAAAATAAGTGACAGCCTTTAACTGATTCATTCCTCAGGGCAATGCCTTGACCAATCAGAGTCAAGCTGCCTGGTTTAAATTTCAAACAATGCTTGGCAGTTAACTGACACTCCCCATTAAATGGTGCATTCTCCATGACAATGCCTCTATTAATCAGAGTCCACTTGCCAACCAATCAACATTCTCTTCTCATACAATACAAAGTTGTTGCTTCCCCTGATGTTGGTATTCTGCCAATTGTCCTGATGAACACAAGATGAAAAGCTTCGACAAAATGTCGTTTTTCAGTAATATTCAAATTACTGAAACTAGTCTTCAATTCCAGATTGCAAATGAATTCCAACTGAATTCAAATTTCACCAGCTGCCATGGCGGATTTTGAACCCATGTCTCAAGAGCATTAGCCTGAGCCTCTGGAATACTAGTCCAGTGACATTACCATTACCCCACTATCTCCTCCTGTAAGCTGTTGGAGTCATGGAAAAATATAATGTAGATTCACTAGAATTACATCATATGAGTATTTCTGGAAGCTGCATATATCAATACAACCAATTTAAAATTTCAAACAATGCTTGGCAGTTAACTGTTAGTCCCCATTAACTGGTGCATGCTCCATGGCAACGCCTCTATCAATCAGCGTCCACTTGCCAACCAATCAGCACTCTCTCTTCACATACAGTACAAATTGTTGTTTTCCTCTTATATTGGTATTATTGCGAAGTATCCTGATGAGTACAAGACGAAAAGCTTTGACATGTCTCTCTTTTCAGCAATACTCAAATTCTGTGCTACCAAATGACAATTACATCACCGATGAGCGAACGAAATAATGATGAAAGTTGAAAACATGCTAGTGTATTCACTACAGTAAGGAAGTTAAAGGTGATCCAAAGGAAATGTTCAAAGTTTGAAAGAAGTTGGGAGGATAAATGGTGAAAAGTCATTTTGCCAATGACTCAAAAACATGAGGGCTTAAACTAAGGATTAAACCAAAGCAGAATAATAGATTTTTTTTAATTAGAATTATTAGAATACAGATTTTTAAAATTCATTTGTGGGATGCGAGCATTGCTGGCAAGGTCCACATTATATGCTGATCCCTAATTACCTTGAGAAGGTGTGGTTGGCCACTTCTTGAACTACAGTCCATTTGTGTAGGTATATCCACAGAGCTGTTAGAGAAAGAGTTCCAGCATTTTGACCCAGCAACACGGGCTGGATTTATTGGTGATGGTGATGAACCTGCCCACCGGTTGGAAAACCAGTGCCGACCCTGCAGGGTGGGGGGAGGTGGTGGGCATTAAACTCCACTCCGCGTAGGAGCAGCAATATAATTCCAAGTCAGAATGGTGTGTGGCTTGGAGGTGGTGGCATTCCCACGTGTCTGTTGCCCTTGTTCCTCTAGGTGGCAGAGGCTGCAAGTTTGTCAGAGGAGCTTAGTGAGTTGTCATTGTGCACCTTGTAGATGCTGCCACTGTGCGTCTTTGGAGGGAGTGAATGTTTAATGTGGTGCATGGGGCGCTAATCAAACAGGCTTATTTTTCCCTGGATGATGTCGAGCTTCAAGTGTTTTTGGAGCTGCACTCATTCAGGCAAGTGGAGAGTATTCCATCACACTGAATACTCCTGAATAATACATTGCTTAAATGACCATACATGCTGAGACAGTCGTAGTATTTAATAAGGAATTAAGCATTTGAAGAATACTCATGTGTCTGTGGAAGAAAACAAGCAGATGGAATTACAATAGATCAGCTCTGATTTGCAGCCTGCACTGACAATGGCCTTCTTCTGTGCTAATAGTTCACTCATTCTGTAAAGTCCCAAGGCCATAGTGAGGGTCTAATTCTTAGAGATAAACTGACATTGGAGTACCCCATACATCCGTTAAATAGATTTTGACTGTTGTTTGAATTAATTATACAATGGAGATAGAGGTGCATACCTCATGTATCCATTTGGCAAAAAAAGGCTTTATAGCTGTAGTCTGAATATAGTAATTTCATTTACAGTTTGGAGGATTAGATGACTTAGCTCTTAATACCGCCTTCCATTCTTTTAATAGATAGGGAGAGAATATAGTATTGAATCCTGGTAACAGACAGCAAATTTCAAGATATCTGTGCACAAACTCTTCACTACTGCTGAATGCCACTCTAAATGCTCTCTAGTAGGCATTTTATTCAATGTAGGAAAGCTATCATAAAAAAAAGTCTCATCCGTGTAATTGGGTCTTAGCTAACGATAACAATTATATGTGTTACAAAATGCTGGACTGTTTACAAGACCGTTAAGTCAAAGAGGCCATTTTAAAACAGAAGGTGAAACAGAACATTCTGGAAAGGGGGGTAGTGAGTTCATGTTAAACACCTCCAGCTGAAGACGGGCGTATGTGATCTTGTTGCCATAGGGAAGAAACTTAAACAGAAACCTATTCAAATCTAGTGACAGTTTTCAGACCTGGGACAACTTTTCAAGACACAGAGAGACAAAGCAGATACTGTTGTGAAGAGCAAAGGAGGACTGTTTTGCATTAACAACCAAACAGGATACTTGCGAGAGTATGTTTTCTGATCAAAAGAAAGGGGGTAGAACCAATGAAATTTCTGGAGATTTAAGGAACAAGGAGTCGCCAAGGTGGGCCTTGCTGATGCAAATCAGATCTGGAAAACTCCGGCTGAGTGGAATGAATTTCAAAGGACAGAGTTACAACCTACCGTGACAGAGATTAGTGAGCCTGCTGGAGAGCTGGGAGTAAATTTGGACCTTTTCTTGTAATGCTACACATCTGCCAGAAGTGCACTGCACAGTGAAAGGGGTTGCAAGATATATCTCAATTGAGTTAGTTAATTAATGCAAAATAATCTTTTTTTCTTTAGTTTGGTACTATCATTAATAGTTGCCTAATAAGTAACGGTTGACCTAGGTTGATTTTTGTTTGTTGCAGTAAAAGTCTTAATGTGAAATCTTGTCCTTTGGTAATTTCTGTCCGTTGCTGGAAAATATGTCTCTTTGTAAGAGTTATCGGTCTCTCTGGGGATTGTAACATATGCCATACACAAATTCTATATAATGCAATGAATGATTTGGGGCAGGATTTTCAGAGGCTGATGGGGGGGTGGGAACTGAGGCGGATGTGCAGGTACTTGCACTGCCAGCGGGCTAGCACCATCCATCCATTCTGGGGGGGTCAGACATGGAATGGCTAGTCACCCACAAGTATGGGTAGCTTAGAGCAATTAAGGCCATTTATCAAAGGCTGGCTGGAAAGTTCTAGGAATGTGAGGTTAAAATCAGATCAGCCATGATCTTACAAAATGACAGAGCAGGCTTGAGGGGCTGAGTGGCATACTCCTGCTCCGAACTCATATGTTTGTATGTAAATTAATGCCTTGTCTTTCAATTAGAAAACTTAAAGCTACATGTGGAAATGTTGCTTCATCTTCATACTGGCCATATTACGAAGCTATCCACAGGATGCTCGCTCAATTCCCTGGGCAGGATGAAATCAGTACATCTGAAAGTGTATTACAGATACCTTCAGTTTCCAAATCAGAAGCTCCTTCACCCCCACCGAAACCAGCATCACTTCCAAACATATCTGATGATGTTTTGCTATCCGAGGGAAGTTCTTGCGAGTCTGATCTCATGGAAAATTCATCCAGTTTTCATTCTTCACAACTCAGGTGAGACAAATATAAGTGCTATTTACTCTTTAATTCTGGGCTGAATCCAAATTGGAGAGTGACTTCGGTTTCTTTACACTCAACCATTACATATAGACCAGTGGCCACTTACCAATTCAGTTGTTGCTGAAAAGAGCTCTATTTGGCAAAAAATATTTGCATTTGGTTAACCTAATAATAAAATTGCAACTGGCCATTGTCATTCATTCTGCTGAACACAATCTTCAAATTTACTAATATATCTTCTGATTATCAATTTTTCCCAACTGTCTCCATGTTTCTCCCCTCCTTAGGAAAGCTTTGCAAAACAGGCTGTCAAATGACTTATGAATTGAAAACAAACCATCAGTCAAAATTAGGGTCCAAAATTAATTCCTAAGTGGAAATTCTCCGAAATGATATTGTTACACCAGATTTCCTCAATTCTCAATTTTTAAAGATCAGTGGACAAAATCTTCCCAAAGAACATGCACATTTTTCAGATTCATCCCCATGCATTCAAAATAAGTATACTGCCATGAGCTGAAATATTACATTTACACCTGTTTAACAGTCCTCTTGAAGTTCTAATATGTTTCTTGCAACTGACCTTTGTTTTATATTTGACCAATCATTTTAGGAAATGTTTTACTGGATGTGGAAAGTTATAAAGTTTAGCCATATTATTAACTGCATTATAGAACAAGTAAAATTAGGCTGAATATAATCTGAATTAACATCCTGGTGAAAACTTAATTAAACCTGGAACATCAAACCAGGAGTGAGAAAAAGTCATTATTGTCCATTCTACGGTTTGGGCTCGTGATAGACCAACTTGTGTTTCTCCTATTTCAAGACTAACTCATTTCCCACAATTGCTGTTTTAGTTGGAATTTCTCCATATCCTTCATGATTGTTCCACCAAGGCTGTGTTCATTTAACTCTTCCTGTAAGTTCATGACTTCTAAGAGGAAATACATAATTCTTCAAATTGTCTTAGCACTATACTTTTTTGCTACCTTATCTTACCCTTAGATTGTTTTCCCTGGTTTTATAAAATGGACTCCTCTGCATACAATTGGTTAATTCCCTTCGTGACTTCAAGCTTGTCTTTTCCTTCAATCTATTTATAGCTTTATACCGATAAGGTTTAATTAAAAGCATTTATAAATCACAATTCAATTCAGGCATGGAATTTAAACTTTAGATGAGGAGATAGAGAAATACTTGCATTGGGTGTTCTCTGAAGTGATCTAAAATTGGATCTTAGCCATTTGTCACTTAAATCAGTGAAGCAGCAGCCTCACAGAACTCAACATTTTTCTATTTTTTAAATAAATGTATATATCTTCTTGGTATTACAAATGTGTAAGGCGTGTGTTTTAAACAAGAAATCTTAAGCTAATTTCTCCCATTGTTGGCTAATACCATCATTCTGGTGAAACTCGACTTCTTTCCCCTGTCCTTCTGTCACTGACCATAACATGAGCAGGTGGGTTGGGGTTCATCCCATATGCATGGCTGGCTTCCAAAGAGATTTCTAGGACTAACCTTACTGTTCGACTATAAATGCCTGTGATGCATTAGCAGGATTGCTACTGTGGACCACAAGAGGTTGCCAGACAGTTCATGGGGCCATGAGTGGCAAAGAACAGCTGACTGGCCTCCTGATGGGGCTCAGCAGGAACCAAAGACTACTCAAGAAGCTAAGTGGGGACATGACTGAAGGGATCAGAGCTCACTGCAAGGTGCTCTTCCTCCATGGAATTGACCTCCCAGTCATTGCTCCTGCTACTGCCTGGCAGCCTGCCACTGTTCTCAAAATAGTAAACAGAGTGGGCAGACTGTTAGATATCGGGCAACCACCCTACCACCATTTACATGTGGCTGACTGGAAATGAGTGGCCAACAGCAGGAGCAATGGCAACAAAGAGTAATTCTGGTATTCTCTGCATGGCGACATTAAATGTCATTGCACACATTTTTTCACTGTTCTCTCCTGTGATCATGCCCCACTTCAGGTGGAATTGTGTGGGAGACTCCTGTCCATTGTCACAATATTAGAAAAGAATAAATACTAAAAACTGTGTTCAGGCTGCCAAACTCACTTCCTCTAGCCAGCAAAGAAAAAATGTTTATTCAAGTCTGGCTGGATTTGAATCTAGGTCCCAAAGATGATGTATCACTTTCCAGCCCAATGTGCCATCTAGTGCACTAATTGATTACTTCATCCCACAAATGGTGGGTGATTTTTGAACTGCTGCCTGACCATTTCCCACCTAAGTAATGCGTGATCAGTAGTTCAAAATTGGTGAGGTATCTTTAGCAGAAAAATAAAGCAGTGGAAGACAAATTCTATAAAGTGATTTCAATTATGCAGCAGCTTAACATTTCCCTAACAGTCTTACTTTTACATCTCATAATCTACCGAGATCATTAGTTTTGTTGACATCAGTTTTAAATACATGAACAAGCAGTCGTAAATGAGGCACTGAACCTTTTAATTTACTGCATGCATTATAGGTAAGCACTCTGCATCTCTGTTCTATCATTGCAGATACGACCCACAACCCATTAAAAAGAGGAAAACATCAAATGCTGACTTACATAAGAAGCGTATAAAACTAATGGAATCAATGTTGGAAGAACAAAAGAAAATAAGTGCAGCCGTGGAAGAAACAAATAGAGAGGTGCAGAGAATCCTTGACCAACAAACTCTCCTATTAAATCAAAGCTTGCAGCTGCAGAAGCATATGCTACATTTGTTAGAAAAAGTAGTTTGCCAACATGGTGCAAAAAAGCCAAATGTCTTTTAAGTGCATTTGATTTAAATATCTAATTTTTAAAATGGTGGATAAACCATTTTAAAATGGTGCATATGGTCAATTACATGCAACATATTCAAGGTTTTAAATCTAATGATCCTTATTTTCTACTTAGTACTCTATTCAGCACTGATGCATCATCAGGAAAGTCATTTTTTTAAAGAGAGAAGCAGCAACAATATTAGGCCATCTTGCAATGCTCCCTAACCCCAAAGATAATAGAAAAAATGCAGTAGTTCTCTGATAGAGATGGCTGAATCTTTATCCGTTAAAAACACAAATTGCTTGTCAATTTTTCCCTTCGTCACTAATAAAAATGGGTCATTTGAAATGTCATTTATCTGCATTTTTGAGGCGGTTACAGTCACAAAATTGGAAACTTAATATTAAATGGGAATAAACGATACATTTGGCGGTGACAAAGTAAGTCATGCTGAATTACTTATGTTTGAAGGACATACTACACAACAACACAGAAATAACAATTGGCCGCCAAAGAAGTTTGTTGATGAATTAGAACTGTGACAATGCTAAATAAAGATTTCCCTATTTATTTAACTGACTTCAGATAGTTGGGATAAATATAATTTAAAACTAGCTTCAGTCAATCAGGTTTCTCGAAAGATCCCATTGTTCTGTGGCAAAACTGGTGTGCGGTGACCCATGTTCAAAGCTGGCTGCATGCAATCACATCCAGTCATTATATTCAACATTAAGATGGCTTTTCTTTTTTGTTTCAATGCTTTTGTTCAATTAGATCAAAAAAGTGGTTTGTTGGCTGCAATAGTTTATTTGAAATGTTAACTTGTGTGTACTGAAGGCATGTGGAATAATCTCTATAAATGTTGTTTGGCCATTTAAGGGAAACTAATAGAGGAAGCAGCAATACTCAAGACGTTAACATCTCAACTCAAAAGGCATAAATCTCATAAATCTACTAAACTCTCATGTATGTTTGTTTACTTTCAGGAAACCACTGTAATGTTAAAGACAACCCATGTTATAAGTTACATCACAATTTCTCAACTTTGGTTCTTGCAATATGAACTGAAACTTCCAATGTCCATCTATATTATACTTTAAAATAACAAAGTTCACCTTCATCAAGAAGTTCAATTGTTCATCAGGCTTCCAAAAACATTCTGAAATAGATATAACCCCTTTGTGATTATTTATATGTTTTATTAAAGTATTGTGTTCTTTCGGTATCCTGCTACATCTCACTGGTCTCTTCCCATTATTCAGTTTGTAAATAAATCTGACCAAATCATTTTAACTTTTACACTTGGTCTGATTGTGTGTTATTTTCTGTCTTTTGCAAGGGAGACGAGAGCATGGTGATTAATATACTTTCATTTAAAACTATTGATATGCCCGAATTAAAGGCTTGTTGTTAAAGATGGTATGCTAATCCCATGCAATATAAAGGAACTGATTATAAGAGATGGGGCAGAAATTTCCCCCCCCATCAGGGCTGTTGTGCAGGGGCGGGCGGGCCTTAATTGGCCCGCCCAGCATGACGCCCACCCAGAAGCGCTCTGCGCTCCCTGTGTGGGCCGGGGGGATTCCCTGAGTTGGGGCCTGTGCTCTTGCGTGCATGTGCACGAAAGAGTGCAGAAATCTCCCCAAGGCACAGAGAGGTGCCTCAGCGAGATTACTTTCAGTTACGAAACATTGAAGAAAGATTTAAAAAAATGTAAGGACATGTCCCAGCTCATGTGACAGTTTGACATGAGGGGACATGTCCTTAAAATTTTTTCAAAGAATGTTATTTAATTAATAAACCCTTCATGAAACCTCATCCCGCCCATGGATGAGGTTTCATGAAAAATGTGAAGGCTCTTCGCCTGTCATTCTTAACAACTTTAATTACTTTCTTAATGGCCTTAATAGGCCTTTGACGGTTCAGCAATTGACAACCTAAATGACGTGCGGTGATGTTGGGACGCACACCCGATGTAACCGAACGTCATTTTACGTGTCATCGAGCGGGCCCCGCACCCACTTACCAACCTAAACATCTTCACATAGTAAGCTTATGAAAACTGCCTTTTAGCTGTAAATAGAACACAAAAGTGAGGGGAGAAAGCCTGACTATAACAAGTACATTATTATTACACAAAATTAGGCTTCAAGGGATTGGGGGGCAACATGGCTTCAGAACTGGTTAACAGACAGAGTAAGGATAAATGAGCCATTTTTGAGGCAGCACACTGTGACTAGTGGAGGGCTTAAGGATCAGAATTGGGACCTCATCTATATCAATGGCCTAGTGCCAGTATTTCGTCATGGAGAAGGGTATCAGGAATTGGGAGTTTTCCCGACCCTGTGATCCAATCTCTGAGCTGGGGGAGTCCATTTTCGTGTTGGCAAGGTGGGTATGGGCTGAAGACTGGCCCGCTGCCTCCAAGGCGGGTGGGTGATGAAGCCAGCAGCTTAGAAGACCTGTCACCATTTACTGGGACATCAGCCCCGTCTCAAGCCCTCAGCTTTTTAAAAAATTCATTCATGGGCTGTGGGATTCGCTGGCTGGGCCAGCATTTATTTTCTATCCCTAGTTGCCCTTGAAGGTGGTTGCAAGCAGCCTTCTTGAACCACTGCAGTCCATGTGGTGTAGGTACACCCAAAGTGCTTAGGAAGGGAGTTCCACGATTTTGATCCAACACAGTGAAGGAAGGTAGACTACTTCTACCCCTCACCTAACTAATGCACCCTCATTTCTCCCATGTCCTCTCCATTGTCCCTCACCTAGTATAGACTAGGTATGCAACCAATGAGCCATATAACACTCTTTGAAATGATCATTGAAAAAAAATCAGCCATTCACTATTTCCTTTGAAAAACATGACCCATTTTAACTTCTTCATAAAGTTGTCAATCAAACATAGGCAGTGAAAGTTCTGTTGTGTCAATCTTCATTCCACTTTACACCTCTTAATCTTGTCCAAATAAACATGCAGACATTGAAATAAACTCTTCAAAGAAAGGTCAGGTTATTATAAGGTAATAAAGCTGGCAATCATATAATGCAAGAACCACTCTTCAATCTGTGTAAACAGGCTCCTGCTGAGCTGGGTCCATTACCCATTCTTGGGGCTTAGCCAAGCATTCACAATGAGACCACCTGGCAACAATATCATCAGAAGCCATTTCAACAAGTGACCAGATATCTATTTTCTCAGATGGCTTTATTAAAATGGGGTTGTTTACACAATTGCAAAGATGACTGCTGCTTTATTTGATTGACAGTTTTATGAGATTGTAATGATTTTGGCTATGAAGTAGTTTTTCAATGCCTGTGTGTTTATTTGGTCAAGATTAAGATGTGTGAAGGATATTAAACATTTCTTCAATGGGACTTTCACTGGCTGTGTTTGATTGAATGTTTTATGAGATTGTCAGAAGGGCATTTTTTTTCCAAATGTAATGTTGAATGCCTGATTTTTTTTAAAATTTCAAGAGCATATCAAAGACTTGCCAGTATTATTATAGGGCTCCAGGGTTCTGTACCTAATGGATACCAGGAAAGTGGATATGGAGAATTCATGGATGGTATAGATGGAGCATGAGGTTTTGGTGGAGGGGGTGAAGGTGGGGTGCAGGCCAGGGGTCTAACAACCATGTTGAGAACTGGGCCAATGTCCCGGCGGATAGAGGCATGCCTTCTAACCTGCCCACCTCAGCATTTGCCCACCTCTGTTGCCAACTCAGTTTGCATCAGCTGGCAGTGAAATTGTCTCCAGCCTGTGCCTGCCGCCTTGAGATGGAAAATACAGCAGGTGGGCACTATCAGGGTTGAAATGGGATCTCGGAGTCGGGAAAATTCCTGACCCCTGATTCCTGCCTCAAAGATGAAAATATAGCTTTGAGTCCATGCGCTGATTTTACAATGGCCCATGGAGGCAGGGCAGGGGGAAGGGTGAAAATGGGAGGGAAATCATACTGGGCTGGCTCCATGACACATTCTTGTCTCCACGGGATTTCGCAGGGGTTGGGGTGACAGGGTCATGGTAGGTATCAATTAAGCCCCTCAAGGGGTACCTATTGCATCAGAAGGCCTCTCAGTGGCAGGCTGGGTAAACATCTGAACTCGAGGCCCCATTCAACGCAGAAGGTGCTGTTGAAAAGCTCATCCGCAACAGTGGGAGTGCCTGTTACTGTGGTGGGCAGGTGAAGGGATTCTCCCTCATATCTGACAGCCCAAGCACTTCTGGCCCTCTTATTTACCCCAGCTGTGGCCGGTGAATGGGAAGGAAAGTGGAGCTGCCAATCTTGGCCGCCTCCCATTTGTTTTCCAGACTCGGGAGCCTGTCCACCATCCTTAACTGAACTGGGTTCCCAGAGGCAGCCACTTAATTGGCTGCCTCCTCCAGAATTGCCCTTGGGTCCCTCTGGCGACATTCGTGGGTTTCAGAACCACATTTCAACCTGACGGGATCCTGGGAACAAAAGTCCTACCTATTAATTCCTGGATTCTTCCGATAATGTCAGGAATTATAAGGTGTATTGTTCTAATTAAGGACGAAACAGTAATGGTATTAATTGAGAGAGGTATAACAAGGGCTAGTTCAGAGGGGTTTCTCTCCTGTGTACTTCCTTTTCAGAATAGCCTTCCCCATCCTTTGAGAGAATTAAGATTTCTTGTTTGGCATCTTCATATATCCCACTAGTTGTGGCTGATTTGTACAAAGCTAGTCCAGAGAGCAGTTTCAGACAGTTTTGATGAATGGTTTATGATGTCAATGGTGTTGATATTAATCTGGAGGTTAGAAAATAGATTACTTCAATAATCTGTACAAATTCTGCCACATTAGCTGTAAAATCTTATAGGGCTGAAGAAATAGCTTCAAGACCAACTTGGCGAGATGACTTGGAGAAATGATGTTTCCCAAAGGCAAAAAGATCTGGCAACTGAGATTAATTTCTCAAGTTTTCCAAAAGCACCACTTTAGGTCCGCTAAGGTTAGAATTAAGAGTGCCAATAACTCTCAGCGTTGTGCTTGCATAAGATATGCTTCAATTGAAAGAATCTGAGGCTCACTTTCAATCAACACTCATGTGTCTCAGGAGCCCATAGTAAATTTAATTGTAACTAAAGCTGTGGGCCCCAATGCAATTTCCCCATTCTTTTGATATAATGATAAATATAGTTCAGTGGAGATGGTCTAGTTGGAGGAACCATTGCATGAAAAATCAAATGAAGACATTCATTTAAGAATTGCCCTACACTGAATTAACTAATTACAATGGGCCATTTTTATAAATGTTGGAAGAGATTTTATACTGTTGGAAAACAACACAAACAGGAATAAGAACAGAAAATGCTGGAAAAACTCAGCACGTCTGGCAGCATTTAAGGAGAGAGAAACAGAGTTAACGTTTCGAGTTTGTATGACCCTTCTTCAGAGCTGGCAAACAGGAAGTTGGTCACTGGGCAGTATCCATGGTAGAAAGAATTTGAAAATATTAAATAGTAATGCTGACATTGTACGAGAAAGAGGATCTACTTCAAGTGCTGGGCCTTGACCAAGTAATACTCAAAATTTGTTTAATCAAGATTACTTTCAATGATTTACAGCTCAAAATTTTCCCAAAGGATGAAAGAAGGCTGCACGAAATTACTAAATTCTCTATAAGAGAAGAAACTTGTCAGAAATGCACTATTTAAAATTTGAACTTGCCAATTAAACAGATTTGAACTTTTTCCTGCACGATTTATGTTTGTGTGGAAGTCACATTTCTACCTACGACATCGACAGTCGCCATTGTCTTTCAGCACTAAATTAATTCCTTACCCAGTCCAATGCCACTGTTATCCAGCAGGTAGCTTAAGTGATCAAACATGGCTCGTTGATTCTGGCGGCTGATGCGGCAGAAATAGCACAAGAATCGGCAGCAGTTTGTCACCATTCTGGGGAACCGTATCTCCTACAAGAAAAGGGTATATATCTCAGTGGAAGCTTAATGAACATTTTTCATATTTATGGAGTTTGCATATACCCATTTGCTGCTGTCATACTAAATATCTATTAAAATGAAGTTAAAGATGGAAAAGAGTTTAACAATAGTTTTGGAGTTATATGTAAAAAAGAAATACATCACTGAGGTCCCTTTGTCAGTATAGATGCAAACAATTACGATTCCAAGAAAAGCAGGAAGCTCCACCAGTATCCTGCTTAACACAATCACCCGTCACCCAACAGCAACCCAAACATAGCTGAATAGCTTGTGTGTCTCATTTGCTATTGTGGGACCTTAATGTGCACAATTGGCTGATGTTTGGCTCCATAACAAGTGACTGCATCTTGTTAGTAATTAACTGATTTGAACTGCTTTCTGATAGAGGACTGATGAGGCATTATTAAAAAAAGTTATTTTTTCCTTCCTTGCTTTCTTCATAAATCAAACAGAAGGATGAAGTTGTATCTTGTACACGTGCATTTAATAGCATTTTCACACTCTGTAAGGAATAGCTACAGAAAATAAGGAGGAAAATTTCACAAGCTGGTGCTCACACAAGAAAGTGACACTTGCAGGAAGCGCATCTTGGGAAATCACCAGCACAAGGCCTTAATTTTCAAGATGTCAGTTGTCAAGTGGAAATGCAAGATCATCTTCTAAAATTTCTAACATTACACAATGTACAATATTATCTGCTGCAGACCTGTGTACCTTAATGATAATTTAGGATAATATTTACAAGTGGCGATTTCAATTTTGGCATTTTTTTCTTAAGAATCAATTCAGCAGTTGTAAACAGACCTTCTGTATTCTCATTTTTAACTGGACCCTATTAATAGAATCAGAAATCCACTATCCAGTTGGGATTTTAATATATCTTCTGATCCATCAATTAAGGCAACACTCTAATTTCATGATTAATATTCTAAAAACTGGGTTAACCATGAAACAGGACAGGGACTAAAATAAAACCAAAGAGAATTCAACAGTGAGCAAGAAAATTAGAGCAGGGACTACAGAGATTAGAACAAGCAGTAAAATTAGACAATGAAGTAGAGACATTTGCAAGAATAGGAGTAAAGTCTGTCTGCTTTTCAGAAGTTAGTGCTGTATTCTGAAGAATGTTCAGAATGCAAAACCCTAACAATATAAAACGATTTTAGAACATTCCCAAATCCGCTTGCAGAATTTAACCTGCTGGCTAGGGTTCTTAGTCACAAAATTATATCCAAAATGCCCTCTTGAGATATTTTAGTGAGAATGTTAACCCATTTATAATAAGCTAGAAGATCATCCTTGGCTTGGTTCATGGCTCGTTGGCAGTCAGGCTGTTGTAAGGCAGGAGTTAGGTGAGAGTGACTGCCCTTGACATCAAGGCCGCATTTGACTAAGTGCGGCATCAAGGAGCCCTAACATAACTGGAGTCAATAGGAATCAGGGGAAAACGCTCCACTGGTTGGAGTCATACCTAGCAGAAAGGAAGATGATTGTAGTTGTTGGAGGTCAGTCATCTCAGTTTCAGGACATCACCACCAGAGTTCCTCAGGGTAGTGTCCTTGGTCTAACCATCTTCAGCTGCTTCATCAATGACCTTCCTTCCATCATAAGGTCAAAAGTGGGAATGTTTACCTGATGATTGCACAATGTTCAGCACCATTTGCGACTCCTCAGATACTGATGTCTGCTGTCCATGTCCAAATGCAGCAAGACCTGGATAACATCCAGCCTTGGGCTGAAAAGTGGCAAGTAACCACACCACAGAAGTGCCAGGCAAATACCATCTCCAACAAGAGAGAAACTAACCATCGCCCCTTTACGCTCAATGGATTACCATCACTGAATCCCCCACTAACATCATCTTGGGTGTTACCATTGACCAGAAACTGAACTGGACTAGCCATATAAATACTGTGGCTACAAGAGCAGATCGGAGACTAGGAATCCTGCGCTGAGTAACTCACCTCCTGACTCCCCAAAGTCTGTCCACCATCAACAAGGCACAAGTCAGCAGAGTGCTGGAACAGTCCTGGGAGAGTGCAGGTCCCACAATGCTCAAGGAGCTTGACACCATCCAGGACAAAGCTGTCTGCTTGATTGGCACCACATCCACAAACATTCACTCCCTCCACCACTGACACACAGTAGCAGCAGTGTGTACTGTATACAATATGCACTGCAGGAATTCATCAAGGCTGCTTAGACAACACCTTCCAATCCCACGACCACTACCATCTAGTAAGACAGCAGATAGATGGAAATGCCACCTCCTGGAAGTTCCCCTCCAAGTCACTTACCATCCTGACTTGGAAATGTATCACCATTCCTGCACTTTCGCTGAGTCAAAATCCTGGAACTCCCTTCCTAATAGCACTGTGGGTGTACCTACACCGCATGAACTGCAGCAGTTCAAGAAGGCAGCTCACCACCACCTTCTCAAGGGGCAATTAGGGATGGACAATAAATGCTGGCCCAGCCAGCAAAGCCCACACCCCATGAATGGATAAAAAATAAGTACTAGGATGGGAGAGTAGGGAGAAGGTTGCATATGTCTACTGAAAGGATTTGGAGAGTGCTTTGTCAGAAATATTTAATATATAGAAATGTGTTTCAATCTGGTTCCCAGTGAACTCAGCTTCCACGGTGTTTCAGAAAGTCATAAACATCTGATAGTAGACATAGTTTGACACATTTTAAACAAACATAAAATCCCACTACATAGTTGGATTTAATAATATTCTTGTCAATATTGTAACTTTAATATAATTTGCCTTTAATACATTGCGAACTTTGTTTCTAATATTTAGGTTCTCAATTTAGTAAGATGCTAAGTTTGGTGCTAAAATAATTTTCAAAAAAAAAAGATTTGGAGTAAGTTCATTTTTTATTTAGCTGACTGATGATTTTCATACATTCTTAATTATTACTGGAAACTTTGTGGATTATGATTGGAACGTTCCACCCACTGAATAGTATTTAGATATGATGCCTGAAATGAGACAAAGCATGAACTAAGTGCAAGCTTAAATATTAATATATTGGTGGGTTCATTTAGCAGCTAAAATATTCTTCCCTATTGTGAAAAAAATCTAACTGAACCCCTGGATACTTTGTGCAATAAAATGCCATAAAATATGACAAAATGTGAAGTACACTGTGTGAAATTCAGATTAATAGAGTTTAATACACATTTATACCTTAGAATCACCACCTCCCAACACATTCACCATTACTTCCATAACAGTTTCATGCATGCCCAAAGCACGCATCAAGTTTGGATGTTGATAGAAGACTTTATTGTTCATAATGTTTCTGCAAAGAAAAGGATAACCATTTGTAAAAAAAAACTCCTTCTCCTTGTACCTTCTTAAAAATATGCACTAAGGTTGCAATTTAGTCTGTGGTGTCATTTTAATTATTAATTGTATCTTTGTATATGAACACAGCTGCGACAGCGGGTTTGGGTGAAGATTATAGTGGTTGGAGATAGTGGGGATGTGATCATGTTGGTCAGAGGCTGCTGGGCGGTTTGATGGGGAAGAAAACATGCAAGCCTACCGGGCCTGCTCCTCTGACACCAATTCAGCTCCAACTGGAGTCCAGTTCTTGGCACTGCACTTTACAAAGGACATGAAAGTTTGAAGAGTGTACAGAAGAATTTTTACTAGAATGGATCCAGGGTTGAGTGATTACAGCTACATGGATAAAGTGGAGAAGCTGAGCTGTTCTCCTTACAGCAGGGTGTGCTCAGGTGAAATTTCATAGAAGCATTTAAAATCATTAAGGGCAGAATTTTTCTGTCGGTGAGCTGGGGGCGCGGCCCGCTTGCCGACATGAAAATGACACGGGATGATGTCGGGATTTCCCGCCCCATTTAAATATTTGGGAAGGTGGGGGACAGCGTGATCAGCCGTCCGCCTGCCGACCTGTCAGTGGCCAATTGAGGCCATTGACAGGGTAGTTAAATCAATTAAAGGCCGTGCCCGTCCAATCTTAAGGCTGGTGGGCAGGCCGGGAGCCCCGGCGGGCTTCGAAAAAACATGAAACCTCATCCACCGGTGGGATGAGGTTTCATGTCGGTTTTAAAAAACTTTAATAAAGTTTCTGTGAAATCTATTAACATGTCCCATCTCGTGTGACATTGTCACATGAGGGGGACATGTTAATAATTTTTTTATTTTTCTATTTATTTATTTTCTATTTTTCTCCCTGAAGCAGCACTTAGCCTTTCGTATTTCGCATGCGTGAAAGAGTGCTCTCTGGCAGTTGGGGAATCACCCCCCACCCCCCTCGCACAGGAAGCGCATAGTGCTTCCTGTCAGGCGGCCCGCCCACTTAAAATAGCGGTGGGGCCCGCTTTGGCAGCGGTGATCGGCTGCCCACCCGCCGCCGAGTCAGTGGGGCCCGCCCATCAAGGGCAAAATTCTGCCCTAAGGCTTTAATTAGAGTAAAATAAAGTGAAACTCTTTTCAATGGCTGAAAGGTCAATAACAAGAATTAAGATGTCTGGCAAAACAAACAGAAATGACAAGTGGTTAGCATTTGGAATGCAGTGTCTGATAAGGTGGTGGAGGCAAATTCAAAGGCAGTTTTCAAAAGGGAACTGGATAAATACTTGAAGGAGAAAAAATTGCAGGGATATAGGGTAAGAACAGGACAGTGTGACTAACTACATCTCGACCAGCCAAATGGCCTCCTTCTGTGCTGTGCCTTCCATGATCCTTGTTTCCTTTTACCTGCCAGATTTCCTGATATCCAAGAAACCCAGCCGAAGTAGAAGAAAATTAAAAGCATATAAAAATGTCGGCACTTGGCCTGTTTTTAAGATTTTACTGATCAAGCTTCCTCCTGAGAGCAGACTGATCTCCTGCCTCTGTTCAAACTGAAAGTGGGCAGATTGGGGTCTGATTTGAAATGTTTATAATTTTAAACTTATAGCCCCCAATCCATCTGCTTTGGACACTAAATTTATCCCTATTGCATTTTCAGATAGATAATCAACTCCTTATATGGAGGTTCAGAAGCAAATTTAATTGATACAGTTACCAATGGAGAGTTAAAAGGATTTAGGGAAGAGAGAGCAGAAGCACTGGGCTGAACTTCACCTGGTTGGGGGAGGAAGGGAAAGAGGGGGGAATGCATATTGGCTCCCCACCCCGCCCTGGTGCAAGAGTCGGCCGGGTCACCCTACAGACCTAAAGAAAGCACGTCCCACTAGAGATAATCCACTGCCCGCAGGCTAAACAAGTTGGACTTCCGCCCCTCAGTGGGAAAAAGTCCCGCCCTTGAGAGCTGTCAGGCAATCTCACTGGCTGGCAGCTCTAGCAGCTTAATGAACACTCAGCTTGGATTTTGAAAGGGAAAATCTTGCTTGACCAATCTCAATGAATTTTTTGAAGAGGTACCAGAGAGTATACGAGTGGAATGCAGTAGATGTAATATACCTAGATTTCCGAAAGACTTGGGGTACCACATAATAGACTAATAAGTCAGGGGAAAATTAGCAGAATGGGTATCTATCTAGCTGCAACACAGAGACCAGAGAGTAGAGGTAAAGAGTAACTATTCATAATGGCAGAATATGGGAATTAGTGTTCCACAGGGATCTATGATAGTACCACTGTTGTTCACCATTGTTGTTCACCATTGTTAATTCACAATTTAGACTCTGGAATAAAATACACAATTTCTAAATTTGTGGATGAGACTCAAATTGAGAGAGAAAATTACTGAGGAGGACTGCAACAATTTACAAGAGGGCAGTGATAACCCTTCAGAATGAGCCTATTTCACCATAGATAAGTGTGAGGTAATGCATTTTGGTAAGAAAAATAAGGAGGTCACTATAGAAACACACTCTGGGAGGCTTCTTAGTCAAAGAAAACTAACTTCATTTACACGAGAGTTTCCGTGGCAGCTTGTATTCGGCCAGCCCCTCTAGAGTGGGTGCAGAAACGATTTAGAAGAATAATACCAAAATTGCAAAGTCATAACTGTCAGAAATGGATGAATAGGCTGCGTCTCTTCAATTATAGAATGATACATGGACTGGTTGAACTGAATGAATATGCTGCACGAGTGCAATTCCATGTAAAAATTGCTTATTACATACCCAATGCTCTGAATCATAAGCCTCTCTTCTTCTGGACCCATTTGGACAATGAGCAATGAGCGGATCTGCCCCAGGCATTCCAGCAAATTTATTGTATCCTCCACAGATGTAGCATTAATGATGTATGCCTTAGGCATAGCACGGATAAGCTCACCAACACCATCATACTGTCTGTGGAGCAAGCTGAACATCAACCGCACCAGTTCAGGATTCTGGATGAAGGCTTCCTGGGCCCAATGCACCACTGTGTGAGAGATCAGCTCCTGCAGTGTACCTTTAACAGAAAGTAACACAAACCCTCTGTAAACATGACCACATAAAATGCTATGTTTTGGAACGTCATATTAAGAAATGCACTTCCTACAAAAAAGAAAGATCTTTTGATTGCTTGGCACTCAAACTCCAAACGCTGGCAATTTCAGATTTGTATTTGCCCGTAGATTGTTCGTAACTTCATGAAAAATGCAAAGTATGTCTGGCCGATTCACTCGTCCGCCAACCGTAAGGTTGGATGGACCATGAAAAATTGGAAACAATTGCATCTTCAATTACCTTAATTGGTCTTTTAATTGTTGGCGGGCGCGCTTCCAACTTTTGCGCGCACCAGCCGACTGAAATATCACACGACCGCGGGATTATGCGTGGGAGGTCACGCAATTTGCGTCCGATCAGGTCGGGCGTGTGCCCACATGCCAAGCTAAAAATTTTGCCCTTAAGGAAAGTTGGTAAAAAAAACCTGTTGCCTTCCTGCCCCTGCCCCAATTAAGTCGAAGCAGTGGTGCTGCCAATTATTTTCTTAGAAGTTATTCTAGGAACATCTTAATCTTAAGTGAATTGTGTAGGGGATTTCTAAATAATCGTAGGTTGGGTAAAGCAACATCGAAGAAACATGTTTCAAATATTCACCTGATCACACTGGGAAAATTCCCAGCAAATTTTATTTAGAAGTTGTACTTCATGTTCCTCACACCCTAATTTCATCCACCGATATAAGTATGAAAACATTGCTATATCAGTGACTGGTCTTATGAAACATGAAGCATTAATACATGACAAAACTTCCACTGCAAGTCCCATCTGCTGGTAAAGTCTTGCTCGGTGACATCCTTCTATTCTTCAACTAAATGGCTTGATATAGGCAAAAAACACACTGTGGGGAAATTGGGAACTTAAATTTGGCATCTTACCATGAGGAATACAGGGAGAGAAGTAGGCCACTTGAGCTTGTTCCACAATTCAATTAGGTCATGTCTGATCTGTATCTAAACTCCAACTTCCACTCTTTATTCCATAAACATTAATACCTTTGCCTAAAAAAATCTATTTTCTATTGACTCCCAAACTCAACAGCTTTTTGGAGGAGAGTTTTCCAGATTTCCACTATCCTTTGTGTGAAAAAGCACCCCCAAATAACCTCGTTCTAATTATAAAATTCTTCCCCCATTGCTCTGGATTCTTCCATTAAAGCAAACAGCTTCTCCCAACCCCTTAATTAGATCACCCTTAATCTTCTATATTCAATGGAATAAAAGCCTAGTCGATGCTGCCCCTAATTTAACCCCTTCGGCTCTGATATCATTCTGATGAATCTGCATCAGACCCCTCCAAGGCCAATATATCCATGATGCAGCATTTGAGAAGCTATGGTGGTAGCCATTACTGAATCTAACCAGCGATCTGTACATTTGTAACATGACTTCTGGCCGATTATATTCCGATCCCCTTGGGATAAATCTCTCGCAATTACTTATGGTACTTGCCCACTAGCTTTTAGTGATTTCTACACTTGGCCCCCTAAATCTCTCTGCTCATCCACAGTTCTTAGCTTCTCCTTATTTAAAAAAATACTCTGATCTATTTTGGGTCTAAAGTGGATGACCTCACACGTTACCACACCGACTCCTTCTGCCACAGTTTTGTCCACTCATCCAACCAAAGTCTCTTTGTAACTTGCTGCTCTCATCTCCACTATTTACTCTGTCATCTAACTTAATGTCATCAGCAAATGGCTCTCTTTTCCTTCATTCGTGTCATGAATAAATATAGTGAGAAGCTGCAGTCTCAGTACTGATTCATGGAGGACACCGCTAGTCATATTCTTCCAATACGCTTTAACTCCACACTCTGTCTCTTGCCTCCTAACTAATTTTCTATTAAGATAATAGGTTGCGTCCAATTCCATGCATTTTCATTTTTATTAAGTCCCTTATCATAGGACAATACAACACAAATGGAGTTCATTCAGCCCATCATGCCCATCCCAGCTCTTTGGTAGAGCTATTCAACTCATCCCACTCCCCTGCTCTTTCCCTATAGCCCTGCTTCCTCAAGTCACCTCTGGTTCTTTTGCCAATCACCTTATATCTGTCTTTTGGTTAGTGGCCTTTCTGCCAGTGGAAGTAGTTTCTCCTTATTTGCTCTTACCAAGACCATTCATGATTTCAAACACCTCTATCAAATCTCTTCTTAAACTTCTCTGCTCAAAGGAGAACAACCCAGCTTCTCCAGTCTCTCTGTGGTGGGGTCTGAATCCATGTCCCTAGAGCATTAGACTGGATCTCTGGATTACTAATCCAGTGACATTACCATCACACCATCATCTCCCTCACAATTTTGATCCAGTAACAAGTGAAGGAACGGCCCAGGTTGTGTGCATGAGTAGCAAAAGTTAATGCTCGAAGACATCGGAACCTCTTAAAAGGGGTGCACATTTTGGCTGCAACAGGTGAAATGAGAGTTGACTGCCTTTGATATCAAAACAGCACTTTGAACAAGCGAACCATCAAGGAGCTCTAGCCAAATTGAAGTTAATGGTAATCGGAAAAAACTCTCCACTGGTTAGAATTATACCCACCATAAAGAATAACAGTTGTGGTTGTTGGAGGTCAACCACCACAACCACAAGACATTGTGCCACGAGTTCCTCAGGGTAGTGATCTAGGCCCAACTATCTTCAACTGTTTCATCCATGACATTCCTTCCATCATAAGGTCAGAAGTGGGGATGTTCGCTGATGATCGCACCATTTCCATATATAGCAAGACCTGGACAATATTCAGTCTTGGGCTGATAAGTGCCAAGTAACATTTGTGCCACACAAGTGCTAGGCAGTGACCATCTCCAACATGAGAGAGTCTAGCTATTTCCCCTTGACATTAAAAGGCATTAACACCACTGAATCCCCCACCATTGATCAGAAACTTAATTAGAACAGCCATATAAACATGCCAGACCAGACAGAGGATTTCCAGATTCTCTGATGCAGTGCTGGGGGCCTTAATCTGGAGGTGGAAAGGAAGAGCAATACAATTCCTCAGGGGCCAGGAGGCCCTTGAGGCAAATATTGCAAAGGCAAAGAGGGCAGGTAACCACAGCTTAATTCAAGGTATGCAGTTCCAAGGACATGGCTGCAGAGGAAAAAGATATTTAATGACCTCACGTGAGTAGTTAAGATTAATAAATGCCTCTTCAAATGCCATCTGCTACTCACCTCACCACCAACCTCATACGCTGCACAATGCACCACAGCCATCACTCACCCATCAGCAATCAGGACTCATGCTTAATATTCATATACTCCACTTAACCCTTACTATCTTACTACTGCTGCAAGCCTCACACCCACATTTCGTAGCTTACATATACTTCCAGCTATTCAGCTATGACAGGCACACCCTCCAAACACAATGCAAAACACGCTCTTACACTCATACTTACCTCTTGCTAGACATGATGACAAATATCAAGAGGGTGCAACAGAGAACAGGTATGCCGCCATCTCTTGAGTCCCTTGGAGGAGATGGTGCTATGAATCTTTGAGCCAGCAGTGACTGAGGCTGTCGCAACTGACATCACTGAAAACATCCAGGATGACAGTATATTTCTGCTTATGCACCTGCTCAAATCCTACTTCACCCTCATCCTGCAATCTGGTGTGAAGCACAAGTTGCAGGCAGTGTGACCATAGATCGCTTGCTTTCTACACAAGCCCCCTTTCCCACATCTTAACCCTCCCTTTCTGCATTTATGCTTTCAGATACCCAAGAACCACCAACTGGGCAGTCAGTGCAGCTTCACTATGAAGGGCGTGAAGCAAGAACACACATTTAATGAGGCACCACCATCACAGACACTCTCAGCCATCAGCTCAGACTATAGGGGGTGGGTTACAGGCAAGATCAGCACATGATGAGTCATTGGGTACAAGTGGGCTAGAGCCAAGCCAGGAAGAAAGGCTAATGCATGTGCCATCTCCCCGGAGGGCGAGGTCGCAGGTAGGTTCTGATACAAAGAACACAGATGAGGACTTAGATGGGGTGATGTTCAGGAATGACTGAAAAGCATGTTCACAGAAATGCTTGGTGCGTTGGCAGATCTGTTGTCATTGTCAAGAAGTATAAAGGAGTCCCTTTTCAGCTTGGTACAGGGCTTCGTGCAGAGGTTGAAGTCCGTCCTTTTCAATTTGGAAATGACGGCCAACTCCGTGATAGTACTTGCAGACCCAGCCTCGATACAGGTGTGGTGACTCACAAGAACCTGAGCATCCATTGCAGCACAGGCAGAAACTACTCAACATTTGAGTGCTGCAGTGGAAGCTCAGAGAGAAGTTCTGAGATCCTTGGTTCTTGCTATGCAATCCCGGCTTGATGCCACACATGATCAGTTTGCTGACATCATGACGGTCACTACCAGTGCTCAAACGCATGAAGGCTCTCACAGAAATCCAGCAATCTGTGCAGCAGCAGATTAAGTTTGCCCCAGGAGAGAGCCATTGGCTCCATGGTGCAAGAACCTGATATCCGCTCATAGGAGGACAGTATTAGCCCTCCTATCACTGCCAATCTGCTAGTGCCCCTACTGATGCCTGCCAGTCAGCCAGCTGCAGTCCACACCAAGGTGGTGCAGTCTGAAGCTGGATCCTCAAGGCTCAAAACTACTTGACGTCATCCTCCAATGCCATCTGCAGTCTTCCCCCCTAAAAGCTAGCAGTTTTCACTAGCCATGGTGAAGCCACTAGGTTAGAACTTGTTTAATAGCTAGCAGTGTGCGCAAGGTGAGAGATCTGGCTGCAAAGATTGCAGCACGGCTAAGTTTGTAAGGGTGAGATGAAGCTATGAATGTTAGATGTGAGTTGCAATTGATAGGGGTGTGGTGCATTGAGCAGTCTCTGAAGCTACTGGTCCAAATGATGGGATATGGCATTTGAAAGTGCATTCACTGACCTTGATCACTCGTATGAGGTCACTGAATGGGAATACATGATGAATGGTAGGACCCTGGGAAGTAACAAGGATCAGCGGGACCTTGGTGTGCATGTCCACCGGTCCCCTTAAGGTAGCGGGACAGATAGATAAGGTGGTTAAGAAGGCATATGGGATACTTGCCTATATTAGCCAAGGCATAGGATACAAGAGCAGGGAGGTTATGATGGGACTGTATAAAATGCTGGTTAGGCCACAGCTAGAGTATTGCGTGCAGTTCTGGAATCCTCATTATAGGAAGGATTGCACTAAAGAGTGCAGAAGAGATTTACTAGGATGTTGCCAGGGCTGGAGACTTCTGATTATCAGGAGAGATTGGATAGACTGGGGTTATTTTCCCTGGAGCGGAGGAGATTATTGGTGTGGGGGGGCATGATTAATGTGTATAAAATTACGAAGGGCATAGATAGGGTAGACAGGAAGGAACTTTTTCCCTTGGTGGAGGGATCAATAACCAGGGGTCATAGATTTAAGGTGAGAGGCAGGAGGTTTAGAGGGAATGTGAGAAAGAATTTTTTCACCAAGAGGGTGGTGGGAATCTGGAACTCACTGCCTGAAAGGGTGGTAGAGGCAGAAACCTTCATAACATTTAAGAAATATTTGGATGTGCACTTGCGATGCCATGGGCCTAGTGCTGGAAAATGGGATTAGAATAGTTAGGTACTTGTTTGACTGGCTCAACAGGCCGAAGGGCCATTCTCAGTGATGTAGGCCTCAATGACTATGGCTCTATGAACTTCTTATGGCACTGCATTCAGGTCTTTTGAGCCAAACTCCTGGCAGTAACTGCCACAGCTATCTGATCCCGCTTCCTTCGCAAAGTTTGTGCATTAGAATTATTTAAATTAGCATGCAGCGCAAAGTTTGCATGTTGCCTTCATTGGAAGCAATGGGCACAGAGTAACCCAGCATTGCGATCCTTGCATCCATTTGAACCCTGTTCAATTTTGCAGTCCACCAGTTTTAGTTAAACACCATTCTCTTGTTTAGTATTTTAAAAATCCAATTCTTGAAGCAGAATTAAATGATCTATACCTGTATGTCACAAATATAATAATGTATCAGTTCTACCTATTCTTTACTGTGAGTTTTACTCAACACAGAAAGTGATGCTGACAGCTGATGGACTGTCTGCACTATCTAATGCCTAATGTTAAAACATACTTCAAATCAGCTTACCATAGATGGACTCCTGGTGGCTGAGCCTTTGAACTATTTTTTACTACTAGAATGTCATAAGCAGCTGTGATTTGACCTCTGCAGTGGGTTCTTGATGCAGTATATTAAGTGAGGGGCAGGTTTTCTGTAACATTTTACACAGTGCAGCTATGTTAGTCCTGTCCTGCAGTTCCAGCAGCTGCCAATATTCATCATACATACAACAGCTGCAAGGACAGTAAACATACAGGGAATGATGTACACAGTACAGTCTGCAGGCTGAGATACATCCTTGTCAAGCTCACCAAGCAGTGAGTTCCTTTCAGGAACTACAAATGAGAAAAGTTCTCATAAATGAACAAATTAGTTGCTAGAGAACAGGAGTTAACATAGTCTACCCTTGTAATTGGAACCGGATAAGCCATTTGATGGCTTTAATCAGGGCCATTTTCCCCTGTAATGTAAAGCATTGAGAGTAAATTTCAAAACAGAAAAGCTGGTTCATAAAAATTCAGGATTTAGCATAAACACAAGATAGAACTCCGAGTTGACCCACACTTGAGAAGTCAGGCAAACTAAAAATATTTGTACAAAACACAGTTCAGGATCAGCAGAATTTTCCAACTAGTGAGCCACAGAGAATCCTTGGTATTAATAGGGAGGTGAGCAGAATACAGGGAAGTGTGGTGATTGGGTTGGGGGTGGGGATGAAAGAGGAAAAAAACACCAACAAGGCCAGGGAAAGAGGCCCTGCTGACATCAACAGCAGGACTTCATATAAATAACCCACTGCAGATTTCCACCCACAAGCCAGCCAAATCGATAGACTGGCAGAAGGGTAGGAGTGAGAACAAACAAGAGTTAATGGAGTGTCGGGCTGCAATCAGAGGGAGTGGAGCGCAGTTCATCGGAGGCTCAAAGCTTTCTTGTGAAGCTCCTGTTCTGGAAGAAAACCTGAAAAATAAAATTTAAAACTTGCCTTCTGGGCCTCTTCTGGCTTAGAAGAGGGTGACACAGCCCTCTGCGCATCCCTGCAACCCCCCACCTGAACCAAGCCTCAGAGTGAAACTGTAGTTTTGGTCCTGATTGCATTGTTGAACTCAATCTGCCTATTTAAAATCGGACCCTACTACCTTTCTGCAAGCATCCTGCTCAAAAGAACATGGTAACCTGGGTATGCAGGGGCAAGAAAATGGAAACAGTGGATATAACTGCCTCCTGTTAATTTTCACTGTCTCTACCGCCCAGTTTCTGCCAGGTTGTGGGAGGGTTGTTAAAATTGGTGTCCTTGCTTCTTTTGGTCCATACATTCATTGGAATAAATCTCTAAATGAACTATTTGTATTAAATATCCACTGCCCTTATTACACACCAGTGTAAAAACTGCGAGGGGCATGTACAAGGTTAGCACTTTACAACAACCGCACAAAAGGTTCCTTCAATCTACTCAGCTTAATGTGAATTACAAATGCCAGATGAATTGCAAATCTGAAATGAATATCATTGATTTGGTAGTCTTTTGCTTTAACAAAATATATTTGTAGCAGGCCTCTCTGTTGTTTTTGCATTAAGTTCATTGCCACAAGAATGTAATAATTCTCAAAAACCAGTATATAACCAATATGGATCTTTCAGTTCTCATTGCTGGCCTTCTTGTTATGTCGCTTCATCTTCCCTCGCAACTTATCAATGCAGGTTGTGGTGCGAGACTTGAAGAACTTTAGATCTTCTAATAGAGGGAATTATAGGAGATGTTTCATCATTTGGGTTGCCTCTCCACAGTTACAGTTGACAGAATTCATTTGACTGTATCCAAATTTCTGCGTAAGGGCCTTAAAAAGAGGCTGACATCAGTCATCAGGCGATTGAGACACAGCCAAAAGGCCATGTTCTACTGGCTCCTGATGAGAGGGATTCCTCTAGATCATTAAATAACTTGTGTGCCTTCATCTGTAGATGCATTGCAAGGTGAAGGCTTACAGTCTAGGGGCTAGACAGCGTGTAAGAAGCTGCCCCTTAACCTGAGCGTCGTTGATGCTGGCTCTTTCTGTAAACGAGGATGACGAGGGTCACTGATCTGCTTTGTCCATTCTACTCTTGATATTGCTTGCCTCCTTATGATGGGTAGAACAATACCATTGAGCAGATATAGGTCTGCTAATTTAGTAGATTTTAGGTAGCCAGCATTAGCTCTGCAAGCTGTACTGAGGGCAGGATCCAACTCCTCGGCATGGAGAGATCATAATATAACCGAATACAGACCGCCATTTTCCTTTTTGTTCATATGTCTATATTTATCCTTTGTATGTTTTGGATGAGAAATATTTTAGTTCCGCACAGATAATATTACCTGTATGAAAAATTCCTCCAATTAGACAGTAACATATTTGTCAATGATATCTGCATTAAATGAACCAATGCAGTATAACAGATAAGCTTATTCTTCTGGGTTCTCCTGTATTGCAGGGATGGTCAAGGAGTTTCCTTCCTAGGCCTTCTCAGATTGACCTCTTCTCCTTCCTGGATTTATGTGTTTTGTCTCCATTCCACAGGTACATAGCCTTTATATATAAAACTTCTATTTGTTTGCCCTGGTGGAGGTTAACTTCCATTTTGTGGATGATAGAAGAGTGTGTTGAATGGTAGAATACTGTATTTGATTTTGTTAAAGGAAGGATGCATTCTGCAGATCGGAATGTGACAAAGTGCAGAGACATGAAATTTGCAGGGTTCCCAAAGACTGAATGTCACCAAGGCTACAAATCGCTGATAAGATACACGATTATGTTGAATACTAAAAAGTGATATATGCATAAAAGGAAGTGGACACATGACTTCAAAAGGTAAGTAGAGGATCAGCCACAATCTGATGAGTATGATGGCAATTGAAATAATGGAAGTTAAGTGCAACACGGCATTGTGAAGTGGAGAAATAGAGGCAAGAATTTATAAATACCTCCCAAACTTAAATCATCAAATCAAGATATTATACCATCTAACTTTAATTTTCATATGCACTTTCTCCATGCCAGCTGGCAATGCATGACATTCGGCTCAGTTCGTGAACACCTCCACCCCCTCCCACCACCGCCCCTTCAAAACCGCTCATCTTCTCTTCCTTCCCCAACATATCACTCACTGTGGCACAGGAACATAGAAGTAATAGGCTGTTCCGCCTGAGAAGCCTGCTCCGTAATTCAAACAGATCATGGCTGATCATCTACCTCTACTTCATTTTTCCCCACTATCCCCATTGGTACCTAGAATCTGTCTTGAACATACTCAATGATTGAGCTTCCACAGCCCTCTGGGGTAGAGAATTTCAAAGATTGACTGAAGAAATTCCTCCTCATCTCAGTCTTAAATGGCCTGCCCCTTATTCTGAGGCTGTGTCCCCTGGTTCTAGACGTTTCATGCTATTGCTAATCTTGTATAGTGCAAATTTAACTTACTTGAATCCATTTCAGATTTGTGGACTTCAGGGACATTGAGGTTTACAGACAGTGGACCTCAAGCTAACCTAATTGAACATCCCTTGGTTTGTGGAAGGGATTTGCTACTTTCTTGATATCATGTGAATACTTCAATTGTTAAGCAAAATATCAATAACCAGTTGAACACCTCGTACTACTGTTTTGCTGCTGCTAGCTTCAGCCTTCCTTTTAAAATAATCTTTCATACTCCCCTAACAAATGCACAGCTCTGCGTAATCCACAATTTGCAGCAACACAGAAAATAAAACTTTAAAAAAAAACATACATACAATTGACCTTTTAGTAGATTTTAGGGTCAAGATATTCTTTAGAACCTTCAGAAATCTTAGTACTGAGCATCACATCATGAGAACTTAAAATCTATAGCATCACTTGTAGAAAGGAGTGTTCCTTAATATAACAGCAATCTAAGACTGAATACTTGTTCTGCATCACAGAATCACAGAATTTTAATGGCACAGAAGGAGGCTATTTGGCCCATCATGTATGCACCAGCTCTCCAAATGAGCATTATGACCTAGTGCCATTGCCCTGCCATTTCCCCGTACCCATGCACATTGTTTCTATTCAAACAATCATCTAATGCCCTTTGAATGCCTCGATTGAACCTGCCTCCACCACACTTCCAGGCAGTGCATTCCAGACCCGAATCACTTGCAGTGTGAAAATTTTTTTTTCTCACGACACATTTGCTTCTTTTGCAAATCATTTTAAATCTGTGCTCTCTTGTTCTTAATTCTTTTACAAGCAGGAACAGCTTCATCCTATCTATCCTATCCAGCCCCTCATGATTTTGAACATCTCTATCAAATCTCTTCTTAGCCTTTTTCTCTCCGAGGACAACAGTCCCATTTCTCCAATCTATCCTCATAGCTGAAGTTTCTCATCCCTGGAACCATTCTTGT
The DNA here is from genome assembly GCF_017639515.1 of Carcharodon carcharias. NCBI lineage: Eukaryota > Metazoa > Chordata > Chondrichthyes > Lamniformes > Lamnidae > Carcharodon > Carcharodon carcharias. The sequence continues at coordinate 8,300,148 of NC_054500.1, forward strand.
AAACCTTTTCTGCACTCTCTCCAATGTGTTCACATCCTTCCTATAGTGTGGTGCCCAGAACTATACACAATACCCCAGCTGAGGTCTAATGAGTGTCTTATATAAATTCAGCATAACTCCCTGCTCTTGTACTCTATGCCCCTTTAGTAAAACCCAGGTTACTATATGCTTTATTAACTGCTATGTCCACCTGTCCTGCCATCTTCAATGATCTATGCACATATACACCCTGGTCCTTCTACCCCCGCACCCCCTTCAAAATTTCACCCCTTATTTTATATTGTCTGTCCATGTTCTTCCTACCAAAATGCATCAACTCACACTTCTCTGCATTGAACTTCATCTGCCACCGACCTGCCCACTCCACCAACTTGCCTATGTCCTCCTGAAGTTCCACACTATCCTCCTCACAGTTCACAACACTCCCAAGCTTCAAATCATCCACAAACCTTGAAATTGTCACCTGCACACTAAGATCTGGATCATTAATATATATCAGGAAAAGCAAGGGTCCCAATACCGACCCCATGGGAACTCCACTACAAGCCTTCCTCCAGACCGCAAAATATCCATTGACCCTTACTCTCTGCTTCCTACTTTTCAGCCAATTTTGTGTCCACATTGCTACTGTCCCTTTTATTCCATAAGCAATAACTTTTCTCACAAGTTTGTTGTATGGCACTGTATCAAATGCCTTTTGAAAGTCTAAGTACACCACATCAACGGCATTACCCTCATCGACCTTTTCTATTACCTCTTCAAAAAACTCCAGTAATACTGCATCAAATTAATACTCACTGGGCGTCTTCTCTTCTTCTTCAGGCGGAGCGTCCTCCATCTCTTTCTTCTTCCTTAAACTTTTGACTTTGTCAACAAGACTTAGCAAGCGACCTTTAAGCGATGTATCCGTTTCTTCCTCTTCTTCCTCTTCTTCTATTTGAATACCTGTGAGGTAAAATGATTCTTCCTTAGCAATGTGTGAAAACTCACCATCATCTAAGTTCTGTAGCTGGGAAGAATTATTTTGGACCTTTTTAAACTTATATATATTTTACAAATCTTGAAGATATGAATCAGATGAAACAGCAGTAATAGATTGTATACAGAAAACCATAGGAATAGTGCAGTTCCCCACTGTGTACTATATACTATCTCAACTTCCAGATTAATTCTTGCAATTATCAAAAATCAAAATACACAGTAGCTTCCAACAACAGATATTATTAGAGTTTTACTTGGTTCACCTTAATTTAGTTCAGTGGAATAATGAAGAGGTAATCTGTTGGTTAAAATACCAAGGACAGCAGCTCTCATTAAGCTTCAGAGTACTTTGGTCCCTGGCCCTGGACCCAATGGAGACAGCAAGACAATGAAATTTTGCTTTTTCCTCTTCCTTCCAATAAAAAAAAATGCTATGAAGCTAAGTCTAGGAATCAAATCTTTCCATACAGAAAATTAAAGATCAAGTTCCTGCAATACATGTAAACTAGCCAATAAAATAGAAGATTCCCATTTCTGATATGAAATTAACTTTGAGCTATGAATATAAACTATAATTTATAAAATGTCGATTCTACTGAACTTTATACAAATTCCACAAAAATTTGTATACCAAATGTGATGACCTCACACAAATGGAGGCATGCACCTACTGTATTTTAAATGATGTTGGCTGTGTAACGATACTATAAGGAACCCTAGATTTGGATACAAATCCACAGAAAAATAAGTAATGCTTCAAAACTGTGCTAGATATTCAAAATAATTACAACATTGATTCTAGCATTTGAATTGTGTTTGTGAAGATAAATGGTTTTAAACAAGGTGCAATGCTCTAATACTTACCACAGTGAGTAAGAAGTTTAGTGTGGAATTGGAGCAACAGATCCCTCACATCATCCGAGAGAGGGCATTCCTCTTCATCCGGCCCCAGTTTGAAGTTCATCAGCATGTTAATCTAAAATGAATACACACAATCCAATATGAACTTTGACTTTAAATAATAATAATGTTCATTATACATTTTAAATGACTAAACAGGCCAGTTGAAGATATTAGCTTAATACTTACAATCTCAATTTCCAGCCACTGCACTGGGTGAGAAAGGTGCATGCAGGGATTAAAGCTTGGACCATTTTTTTTTACTCCTGAGCTTTATTTCCATGCTGAAGCCAAACCTAGCTGGAATCACTACTCGGTCAGGGGCAGGAAAGAGATTTCAACAGGTTGCTGCTGGATCCCTAAGGAATGCTTCCGGGAAGCCAGTTAGTACATGGAAGAATCCAGAGATGAACGTGATCAATGAATGAGGGGACATCTGGGTGGGGGAGCAAGTGGAGTGGAGTATCTCTTACTTTGCTTGTTCAGTAATTCCACTTGCCACTAATTTAAATCCAGGGTTTAGGGAAATTTGTGAGGTGCTCAGCACAAGTAGACAACTGGGCCTTATATATGTACAAAGATTAGGGTCAAACATTGCAAATATGACCCCAGCAAAATTTTAACCCAGTCACTGACTCCTGCTGAATGCAGAGCCTCAGAGAAAGCTGACAGCAAGCAGGATCGGGGGCAGGAGAGACCCAGGAAGCTGAGTATTATTTTTAATGGTTGAGTACAATTCTGGGCACCTCAAAGAAGCCTTGAGGCTCCCCTGCCCAGACCTCTCCTCCCTCACTGATCACATTCACTTCTGGATTCCTCCATGTACTAACTGACTTCCCAAGTGCCTTCATTAGGCATCTAACAGCAACCTCTTGAAATCTCTCACCTGCCCCCTGGCCAAGTAGTGATTCTAGGTGGGTTTGGCTGGAAGCCTCATTTCAACATGGAAATAAAGCTCAAGAGTAAAAAAATGGTCCAAGATTCAGGCCAGCATGGAAATGTGAACTTAACATGTTTACTGCACTGTGCTCATTAGACATTCAATGCACTTGAACAGTGCCTACATTTCTAAGAGAAAAGTTTTATATGCTTGAGTAAAGTTGCATTGTGAAATTATTGTTTTCTTTACAAAAAAAAAAAAATCCCTTTATCCTTACCCTTCCTTTTTATAAGCTTTTGACTACATGTTGGACATCCAAAATCCGGCACCTTTGGAATGGTACAAGACCATCTGGATTTAGGATTTTCCTGGATTTTGGTGGATCAAATCAGGTAGACAATCCTAGGCCAGGTTCAATGAACAAGAAAATGATGTGGCTACAATAATAGCACTAACAGTGCATGGATAGAGGTCATGTGATTCCGGCTGGATCTGGTGGGCTCATTCGGGTCGACTAGGAGGGTGGGAACTATACCAGGCGTGCTATTTCAGAAATGTCCAGTTTTGGGATAATTCCAGTTTTCGGACAGCCCGATTTTGGATGTCCAACCTGTATTTTCCACTAACTTAAGGTGTATAATATAACAAGAATTTACCTGCTCTTGAGGTGGTGAGCGGAATTCCCTCGTCTTTCTGGCAGTTTCAGCTGCAGACATCTCAAAAGATAACATAAGGTCACGGTAGCGCTCCCTCTGATCTGTTTGCATTCTATTGACAAAGTTATCAGCTAATGAAGCAATTGATTCAACCCGGTGTCGAAGTTCACAGTCACAGAAGAATTGCAGAAGTTTGCACATCTGTGTAGAGAAAGAAAATTGGTCGTGAAATTAAAATTACATTTCGTTTTTTATCTAAGTACAATGCTTCAGTTCCTAACAAATTGATAATCTGACAAAATTAACATGCTAACAAGAATATTTATGTAGCATGATTTTTTTAAGTATTACGTGCAATCTACTTTCAGTAATTTAAAGCCATTGATTTGTTTTTTGATTAACTGAAGCAAAATAGTACCGCATGACTGATAAAAGATTATCTAATGTAGACTAATTGTACAGATGATAAACATTGACCTAGAATCACAAAGCAGGACACATTTAAAAAATAAAATGTCTTAGGATATTAAAAGGGTACTGTTTTGATTTTCTATATATCCTGCCAGGCAAGAAAGCCCATCAGAGAGGGATCTTAAAAGTTCTCATTGTGAATCTTTAATTTGAAATTGAAGTTGAAAGGAATAGATTTCAACAAAAACTATCCTAACACTTCTGAACCAACATGAAAGTTAGCATATGCGTGTTGACAAACATGCAAATAGCTTTGGTTGCCTGCTTTATGGACATTACTGCTTTTCTGTGCCTGAAGAATCTAGACTGAGCTCCACCACAATAAAGTATAAAACCAAGCCAGAAACAGTATTGGAAATTTTGTGTATGGTATCAGATAGCAATAGAGAGAAGTTGGTGAATCACCAGTCCATGAGCACTCGAGAGGTTGTAGCAAGCTCAAGTTGAGCATGGATTGAAAAAGCCAACGATCGTCAAAGATTTGGAATCCAATCCACACAAAGGAGAATATGGAGTTACAGGGGCCAACAGGTTCTCCTTTTAAAATAACTTTATTGGAGGCTAACAGGACATCCATAATGGCTGTGGGGTTCACGCATACTATGATGGCCAGAGGTACTTGGGATGATGGAGAGATTTATCTCTGATGAGTAACTCAATTTGCTTAATGAAATGAATGGTATGGTTATCTGTTGTGGGCAGAAAGGGAAAATGTGGTGAGGCGAGTCACAGAGATGGGACTGCTAGGAAGTAGAAGAGGAAGATCCAAGAACAGATGAAAGGATGTAGTGGTGACAGATATAAACGCAGTGGGATTAGAAAAAGAATGGTTGACTGACAGGAGGAGATGGAGACGGGTGATGAAGAAGCATTGATGACCCCGAGTAAAATGGAGGAAACCGCAGGAAGAAAAGTAACTCATTTTTTTATATATAATAATTCCTTATAATTTCCATATAATGAGATAGACCAATAAACTCCACCATTGTCCAATATGTAGGAAATGTCAACCAACTTGATAATTGCAATGGTTAAATGTGGTCACCCAGAGACTGGTACTGCATCTCACACAAGGTCAGATAACTATAATCCAGGCCAAACAAATGTGAAGATGGGAATTCATGTAGGAACACTTCTGCTTTTGCAAGATGCACAATAATCTGGTATCTACCTTTGGAACAGGTTTTCAATTAAAGGCCATAAAAGAGTCAGGAAAAAAGAAAATAGGTAAAGAAAGGGTTTTACAAGAATATATATTACATTAGACAACCAAGTAGTAAAAATAAAGTTAACACTATTAAAAAAGCGAAGTTTGGAAGAAGAGACATTGGGGTAAAAAGGCAAAGCAAGCAACCATATTATAAAAAGGATATAGAGGCGTTGGACAGGTTGCAAAAAAAAAGATTTACAAGGATGATACCAAAGCTGTGAGGTTATGCCTATTAGTAAGGGATGAACAATCTGGGTATCTTTCTCTTGAAAAAAGGTGGCAAAGGGGTGATCTAAAAACGATCTTTAAAATTATGGAAGGTTTTGATAGAATAAGCACAGCGAACATATTTTTGTATGTGGGGAAGAGAAAACTAGAGGCCATCAACATAATGTAGTCACCAAAAAATCAAATAGGGCTTCAGAAGAACTTTACCGAAAGAGTGATGAGAATGTGGAACTCACCACCACAGGGAGTAGTTGAGGCAAATAGCATAGATGCATTTAAGGAGAAGCTAGGTAAGTACATAAAGGGGAAGGGAATGGACGTTTATGGTGATAGAGTCAGATAAGGAAGGAGAGAGGCTGCTTGAATTGACCATAATTGCCAACAAAGAGTAGATGTGCTGAATAGCCTATTCCTGTGCATTCTATGTAATTCCAAGTAAGCCGAACTGATTATTTCATTCCAAAATATTTTCTAATTGTTTTTAATAGATATTTGTTATAAATTAGCTGCATGAAGAGTTTTATCACTGTAACATTAATGATTATTTCAGAATTACAGTATGCAAGTTGAAACATTTATTTTAAATGCTTCAAGAATGGAATTTCCCAGGACTTTTTGGGATTAGTAAAGATTAGCATTAACTATCTGTAGAACATCAATCCTCAGCTGATATGAAAACTGTTTGGCCTAGCAACTGAGCCACATAGTGCCTGGTAAGATGATGCTATGTGATGGCCTCTTAAATCTCCAAAATGGATGACAGGAAGAGTGCACACTTTTGAACAGAAGTGCGCCATTTGCAATATTGGACCAACAAGGGTATCCTTTACCCATACCTGAAGCAGTTGTTAAACTCTACATAGACAATTAAGAGGCCAAATGACTGCTTGAGGTCCTATTGGAAGAATAACTTGTCCTGTACTCAAACAAAACCTATAGAATGCGTGCATCAGAAAAAAAAGGTAAGTTACTTACCTGAATAAAGAGCCAGAGGAGCAGGAGTACTCCTCCTGGCTTCATGCTAAAACAGCCCTCTCAATTACCACAGTTTCTAGCCCCACTGGCCCCAAAATCCATGATCTCCCTCCCCAGCAGCTCAAAAATCCCCAATTGCCCCATCTCCAGGCTGAGAAAACCACAACCGCACTCAAGCTCCTGGCCCCCATTCATCGTCTCCCTTCCTGCTGGTGCCAAGATCCCTGACTCCCGGCTTCCAGGCTCCCTCAACTTCCAGATTTCCACGTTTAACTGCTCATGTGTGGACTTGAATTTGCTGTCTGATTTATTCCTTAATAATAGTGAACACTGATGGAGGAGTAGCTCCCAAACATTAACATCCCGTGAACCCCTCTCATGAAAATGCCAAACCTCGCGAACACCCTTTCTAAAAACAAATATTTTCCAGGGATTTTTTCCCTTATCTGAGTATAAATTAGAAAAGCAGTGATCTTCAAAGTACAAAATTTGTTTTTCGTATGACACTTTTATTACACACTATTATTACATTATTATCATTATTACATTATGAAAACAGCAACACTCTTCCAAGATTTCATTTTCATAACTCTTATCACTTTGATTAAGCCTAAACTTTCTCATGTCTGTACGTTGCCTGTTTTCAGCCACCTGTCCATTATGGGGTGTAAAACAGTTAAAATAAAAAATAACACACTGAGAACGCTAATGAACAGACAAACTTGTAAATGGGAACATTCACTCACGTCTCAATGGAGCAAAACAGCACACTACCAAGAGTGACTGAGTACTGACTAACTGAAGGACTGCACTGCCGCTACATTGGCTACAATGACCGTGGCTCTGGTCTTCAAGACACCAAGGTAGTTGTCTGATATTGAGTGTATTCACACATTTGGCGGGTGCCAAACCAACATTGGTTTCTGAATAACGCAAATAAAAATAAAGTAGCTTAGTTGTGCCAGTGTTGCTTTTATTAGGCTTGCATTTCCATAATTATGCTTAATTACGTCAAATTAATTGTGTCCTCAAAAATTTGGGATTTTGGCATGCAAACACTTTTGCTTCCCCCATTACTGAATTTTTCCAGAGAACCCCTTGAAACATTTTGCAAACCCCCCTTGGGGTTTCGCAAACTACAGTTTGGGAACCACTGAAATGGAGCATTATATTTTCATACCTGTAATTTGACAGACTCAGGCAGTTTCATCTGCAGAAGTCCCTCCTCTAGTTCTTCCTCCTTCACTTCTTCTCCTTCCGCAATCTTGTCCTCCTTGGGCTCATCTACCTCTTCTTGTTCCTCTTTCTCTCCTTCTTTCTCTTCAGCTTCTTCCACCTCTACTTCTCCTTCTCCCTCGGCGGCTGGAGTTTCTTCTTCCTTAGCACTTTCATCCTCACTCTTTTCAATTTCTTCTATCACCTCGGCAAACACGTTAGGTTCAATCATCTTAAGTATGTGCTTAACATCTTCGTCATCAAAGACTCCCATAATAAGGAGAGTGCTGACAAGTTTTAGTACTGGCACAAATTGGAATTCAACACTTCCGCCCACTGGATCCCTTGTGTGCTGCCCACCATCCTGGACAGCCTCAGTCAACATGTTAATAGCTTTGGTTTTAAGAATGTCCAGTGGTATCTCAGGACTAAACTGGTAACGGTCACCACTGGTGCCAACAAAAGATAAAGAGGCAAAATGTAGAGGGGGTCTCAAGCACGTGGTAACTCCTACACCAGGGAGGCCATAAATTTTGTTCTCTCCTGGAAACAATGTAATTTGCTTGGTTTCTTCTGTCATTGGAACAATAAACTCGTTATTCATCATTAATCGAGATCGTTTGGCTGACTCTAGATGGACACTGATAAGTAGATCATAGTAGCCACTACGTAGGAGGCCTGATATGTATGTGTTCTCAATAGTGTAAAGTAACTGAAATTCATCAACATGGCTACATATTGCATGGGCAACCCGGTTGTTGCCCAACGCGCACACAGCACAGTATAGCAGCAATGTATGGTAGTGGAATTTCATTAGGTCTTTACGTTCAGAAAGCTCCAAGATGTCAATGCACCTGCAGGAAGATATTTAAAAGCATAAATATTAATATTTATTTACACAAAATGTACGAATGTGGCTAATATAATCAAAATTAGACAAAACTGCATAACTGACAAATAACAACAGTGATTAAAATAAAATTTAATACTACCAAAGTTTTAAAGGCAGTTAAGTGTAATTATTTAAATAAATTATTTACCTTAATTTATGGACTACAAAACAATTATTTTCAACCTGAAGTAAAAACAAAACATGCTCAGCAAGTCAGGTAGCGTCTGTGGAGCGAGAGACAGAGGTAGCATTTTAGGTCAATGATCTTTCATCAGAACTCCCAGTTCAACCTGAAACTTTGGTTAGAATTTAATTCCTTCCCCAATGACAATTTTGGTGGTGGGGTTATTTAATCAGTCAGGAAGGTGGTGGGGGGAAAGCGCCTTCCCGCCTTCACCCCAATTAAATTCAGGCCAGGTAGGCCAGCGGACGGCCTTCCCTCCCTGACACCAGCTGAGGTTAAGTGAGCAATTAACGCTCACTTAATTGCCTCAGCCTGCTGCCACTAGTATTCATCCAGAGATGGGCAGAGGACCCAGCACATGGGGAGCACAACAAGCAAACCCATGCAGGGTTGCTTGCCGACTCCCAGGAAGGGTACCTCGTTCAAAGATAGTCCGTGCTTGATCGACAGACCTGGCATCAGGAAGAATGGTGGAGGAGGTGGTGCTGTTATGAGCCACCCACTTTTCCGCCCCTCCCCCCACCACCCCACGCAGTGACCCACCCCCTCCCACCATCAATCATCTGTGGCGTGGGTCCATCCATGATCTGAGACCTCTGGTGGGTACCATACCGGCAGCAGCTACCATCTCCCTGGTAGTGCTCCACTCAATAGAGCTGTCAGCCTTGGATTGGCAGCTGTCTACAGGTGGGACTTCCGCCCTGGGTCCTTGATCCTAAGTGGCACTTTATGCAGCAGGCCTTCCCTAATAGGGGTGACATAGGGCTCTAGCTGGCTCTCCAGATGGTGGGCAAGACTCCTGTTGCCTCCATTAAATTCCACCTGTTAACTCTGTTTCTCTCTCTACAGATGCTGCCTGACCTGCTGAGCATTTCCAGCATTTTCAGTTTTCATTTCTGATTCCCAGCATCCACAGTGTATTGCTTTTGTATTTCTTAACCTGTTCTCCTCCGGAATATGCAGGGCCATCATGATAAGTGGGTCGACGCATTCTACCATCCAGCCATGGCGCTCACTGATCCGTGCAGTTTCCACACTCAGGAAGTCATTAGGCACCCGACTCCACACTACTGGTGTGATCATTTGGACATCAAGTCTGGGAGGACATTGAGGGATTGTGTTCTTCCGTTCACTCTTAAACATAGCTGCTGAAATAGGCATAATGTTCTGTAAAATATAAAAGGAAGAATCAAGCATTTTATGCTGTCATTTTTTATTGTGCACTGTACAGGTTGTATTGACTGCTTCACCAGTCTACTAGTTATAAATCATACTTAAGGATACAAAGACTTGTAACAGAATTTGCAGTTGCTGTTCTTTATAGTTTATTTAGATTTGTACCTTTTTTCTTCCCTTTCCTCACAACATACAAGCCAGTGACCTGTAATATCTTCTGGTTCTAAGTTTTGTGTGAAACATTAATATTTTCCTTTCTTTACAGATGCTAATTGGTTTGCTGAGTGTTTTAACATATTCTGTAAGTATTTCAGATTCCCAGCATCTCCAGTATTTCTTTTAAAGCATGTGTGCAACCGAAACAGAGAAGCTATTAATGTATATTATTGGGAATTATTTTTCTTTTCTTTTTTCTATGGGTGTGTCTTAACTGGATTAAAGCCAGCTAGTCTGGGTGCTTTGATGTATACTAGTTTCGAAATGTAAACTAAGAACTAGAGGTACATTTGCATTTTGTTAAATAGAGCATTCAAGAAGGGAATTGAAATTTGGCACCTAGGGAGCAGAGGCCAAGCAATGTTTATATTACTAATAATATTGGTACTATGAGAGGCGTTTTATTGTTAGAAGAGGTTGAGTTCAAAGGGGCTGGTGATACAATGGGAATTTACGTTCAATGAGATATGCTGGGTATATCACAGGGCAGTTTTGTGTGTGCAGCACAGAGGCAAATGTAAGATCAAAGCCTGTAAGCCTACCACTGTGTCTGCAGAGGAACATCATTTTGAATGTGTAAGGTGAAAATGCTTTGCTTGGTGTCTGCTTAAAGTCTATTGATTGTTGTTGCCTTAATGGAGATTAGTTTGGGAATTTGTTAAAAGTTATGATAGTAGTAATTTGTAGCCATGTGTATATATTTAACTTGAGTAAATTAATAAATGTCTCATGTAGTTTGATATAAAAACTTCTCGAGAACTGGTGGTCTGATTCCTGAATTTGGAGCTGCATCTCAAACATACCACTTAAAAATATAGATTATGTCTGTTGTTTAAAGTTTCCCTCTTGGATTTTATCAACTGCTGCGACATAACAATAAATAAAAATGAAGAAAATAATTGGATTAAAAAGGGGGAAAGATGGAGGAGAGAGTTCACAGTCTGAAGTTGTTGAACTCAATCTTAAGTCTTGAGGGCTGTAAAGTGCCTAATTGGAAGATGAGGTGCTGTTCCTACAGTTTGCATTGGGCTTCACTGGAGCATTGCAGCTGGCCAAGTTGGAAATGTGGACATGAGAGCAAGATGTTGCGTTGAAATGGCAAGCGACAGCAAGGTCTGGGTCATGCCAATAAAAATAGTGTTGGATACGTACTGGTAATGATCCCGATATTGGGGTCCCAGGCCCAAAATAAAAATCCTGCTCAGAGCATCAATTAGCTACTTAAATAAATTGATGCATAAAAATGCATCCATTTCCTGATGACATCACCTCTGGATACCTAGAAGTTTGCAGTGATGTGGTGCTCTTTACAAGTAGGGCAGTTCCTAGGTTAACTGACCTTTGTCAGCATGGCTGATGTGGTCCATCTTAATCATAGTAATCTTTTCCATACATCATCATGCAAACAGCCCTGGTCAAGACCAAGGGGCCAACTCATTTTCTGTTGGGACACTTTCTTTTGTGATTGATGTGCCTCTTACACTCTTTGAACTCTATTTTGCCTTCTCTTCCTTCCTGAGGGAGACCTACTAGGTAGCTGCTGCAGCACTTAGGCAGGCAGGGAGGGCCTCTGGGCCTACCTGGAGCACTGGACTCCTGGTCTGCCTTTGGGAATCTGTCAGAATCCTTTTACTTGCCCTTAATAGGCTCAAAATGAACAGTTTTGGTGACACACTGCTTGCAGGTGGGTAGCTCTGCCACCACGCCTCCCCCTGTCCCCCAACATCATTCCTCCACGAAACTGGCCCGGGGGTCCAATGGAGCCAGGACGCAAGCTAGCAATGCTATTTTTAATCCCGGCCCAAGTGGGGCCTTAATTTCGAGCACATCAAGTTCAGTTTTTTTGGTTGTCCTCCATAGTTCCTTAATGCTGTGCAAATTTTTCATGTTTAATCTTTGATCAGATTTAGCAAAGAAAAACGACTGATGTTCTCATTTTTCCCTAATGAGCACAAAGGCATTTTTTTTGCTGAAGAATAATTCTCAGAACATTGCTCAACATGGAAAAAATATACCTGGGAATTGGGCATATGGGTGGCAAGTTAAGTTCAGTGTAGAGAAATGAAAAGTGGTTCACATGGGGACAAAAAAACTAGGGAGGTAATAATACTTAAAGAGAAAGAAAATAATGTGCATGTTAAAGTTAATAGACCTTGGGGATCCCGATTTGACAATAAATTCAAGCTTTCACAACAATGCTTTGCGGCAGACTGCAAAGCAAATCTGGTGTTAAAAAAATCATCATTAAGCTGACACAATGAGGTAATCCTTCCACTTTATAAATCATTACTGCAACCACACAGAACAGCATACATCAGTCCAGAAAGGATGCTGAGAGTACAGAGAGAAACTGGAATGATTGAGGGGATTATTTTACAGGATTGGATTAGTTGTGGCCAAGTGGTTAATCTATGAAACAGGCTCCTAGGGAGAAAGGAGAAGTAGACAGTGTTGATTCATTCAATTGCGAATTTGAAAGATTTCTTTCAAAAGATAATTTGAGATAGAGTATTTGGGTAATTTGAGCTATGACATACAGTAAGTGTACTATGAAGAAATAAGTAAAGTAGAAACAGAAATAAAAGCAGAAAATGCTAGCAAAACACAGCAGGTCTGACAGCACTTGTGGAGAGAGGAACATTTGTTTCAAGTCCATGACTCTTCTTCAAAGCTGAAGAGAAATAGAAATGTGATGGAATTTATACTGTTGGAGGGGAAAGGAGCATACTTCAATGTTCACACTTCTCCCGCCCCCACCCCAGCAGTGCTGAGACACCCAGCGCAAATTTCCCACTGGCTGGCCACTTAGGCGAAATCACAGTTGCAGCCCGATCACGGGTTGCAAACAGTTCCACAGCCGTTCTGAGACCTGCCTGCCGCACGAAGGGAAAATCCTCCCCCAGGGGCAGGATTTTCCCGTCGGCGAGCAGGGGGCGGGGCCGGCTCACCAACGCTTAAAATGGTGCGTGGAGACGTCAGTCAGAACTCCCGACGTCACCGCGCCCCATTTACATTTTTCAGTAGGTGGAGGCGCAGCAAAATCAGCTGTGCACCTGCCGACCTGTCAATAGCCAATTGAGGCCACTGACAGAGTCATTTAGCTCATTAATGGACCCGCCCGTTCAACCTTAAGGTTGGCGGGCTGGCCAAGAGCCCCGGCGGGAATTAGAAAAAGCATGAAACCTCATCCACGGGCGGGAAGAGGTTTCACGTAGGTTTTAAAAAATCTTATTGAAGATTTTGTAAAAATTATGGACACGTCCCAACTCATGAGGGGATATGTCAGGAATTTTTTTTCTATTTCTAATTTTTGTCACAGAACAGCCAATCTCCCTGAGGCAGCGCTTAGCCTCAAGGAGATGAGTGCGCTCTTTTGTGTGCATGCGTGAAAGAGCGCACTCTCGATTTAGGGAAGCGCATCCCCCCCCATCCCGAGCATTGCGCTTCTATGCGGACGTCGTGCTGGGCAGACCTTAATTGGCCCACCCACGTAAAATGGTGCCGTGCCCCCGATTGGGTGCGCTGATCGGAGGCGCGCCTGTGTGCACCCGCCATTCAACTTCGCCCCCAACGGGGGGGAAAATCCTGCCCCAGGAGTTTTTTTCCACATTTTATTTGGGTCTATAGATTGAGTATCATACTGGTAGTTGGCAAAGTAGATAGAGCAAGGGGCATAATTTTTCGTCCTGCGGACAGGCACCCAACCCGAATGGGAGTAAAATAATGAATGATGTTGTCGGGCGATCATCCCGACCTCACTGCGCACTTGCGCAATATTTCGCTCGGCGGGACTGTGCAGGTACCAGAGTGGTGCCCGCCGTTAATTATGTAGCTACTTAAGGCCCTTAACAGTCCGATTGGCTGAGATTTTAAAAACAAAAAACTGGGGATGCTGGAAATTCAAAACAAAAACAGAATTACCTGGAAAAACTCAGCAGGTCTGGCAGCATCGGTGGAGAAGAAAAGAGTTGACGTTTCGAGTCCTCATGACCCTTCAACAGAATGGAGATTTTGCCTTACCTGTGCAATTTTCTGCTCACTGCATAGGCAAAACAGGCAGGCGGCCACCCGTCATTTTCACAAATGTTGTCCAGGGTGGGATAGAAAGGGTCAGCAGCATTGCCGGTGTGAGTAGTGAGGAGTTTTGCAGATGGTTTGCTACTGGTTTGCTTATTTGAACTTGACAGCTTCACCTCTGTTCTGAGCTTCATTCTTAGCATTTCTAGGCTTCATTTCAGGACTCAACGGTTTCTCCAAGGCACCTCGAGGATTTTGACCATGTGGACCCTTCCAGGTATCAGTCTTCTGTTACCCTGGTAATGGGGATTATGATCTCCACTGGAGCCACCTCCTCTGAGGAGGAAGAGAGGGGCAGAAGGGAGAGGAGGCCACATGTCCTATGCAGATTCCAAGGGATGGACCTTGGGAGGAGAGGCGCAGGCACAAGGGGCACAGGGCCAATAAGGTAGAAGGGGCTGCTGAGGACGCCACTTTCCTGTTGCCAGGGTTTACAGGCAGTGATGCAGCTACCTCAATATGTCCGAGGTGCAATGCCGAAGGAGGCTCTGTCTCTCAAGGGCGTGCCTGACCTCCATTTGCCAGATGGTGGGCCCTGAAATCAGCTCCAACTGTGTGGGTGGACACCCCATGCCTGTAGCTCTGAAGGTCATATTGGCCTTCAACTTCTATGCCTCCGGCTCTTTCCAGGGATTAGTGGGGGATTTGTGTGGAGTCTCCCAATCAGCTGTCCACACTTGCGTCAAGTTGGTGACAGAAGCTCTGTTCAGATGGGTACTGACCTTTGTTCTTTACTGTACGGACGAGGCCAACCAAGCTGAGCTAGCTAAAGGCTTTGCAATATTTGCTGGGTTCCCCCGCATGCAGGGTGCAATTGACTGCAAACATATGGCCCTCAAGGCATCAGCAGGTCAGCCAGTTGCCTTGGTCAACAGGAAGGGATTCCACTCCATGAACATGCAGAGTGTGTGATCACCAGATGCAGATTCTACAAAACTGTGCCAGGTTTCTACAAAACTGGCAGCTCCCATGAGGCCTACATCCTCAAGTACTCCCAGGTGCCGAGGCTCTTCAATGCTCCAGCCCAACAAGATGCATGGCTGCTGGGTGAAATGGGCTATCTTTGAAAAGGTAACTCATGGTACCTCTCCACCAACCAAAAACAGAATCAGAGAAGTGTTACGAGTCAAGGGCGGTGATAGAGAGAACCATGGGTCTTCTCAAGATGCGCTTCTGGTGCCTGGACTGTTCAGGGGGAGCACTACAATACCCTCCAGAGCGGGTGTCACTGATCATGGTTGCATGCTGCACTCTCCACAATCTGGCACTGGCGAGGGGGGTACCAACTGGAGGAAGGGGATCTTGACACAGCTGTAAAGGCCACAGATGAGCCTGTAGTGAGTCCAAAGATGAGCATGGTGAGGAGAAAGCTGAGGGTATGGAGCCAGACCTTGGTAACCTCCAAGGAGGCTGGGACACTAGGGATGCTTTGATCCAATGCTCTTTCAGCTTGGCTACCAAAGATCAGCTTCAAACGCATACCAGAGATGCCACCTCCATCCCAGATGTCTGAAAGGACCCTTTCATTTGAACACAAAGAACATTCAGTGCCTGTACAAAAAAGTTCAGAGCCACCTACATCCAGCATTACATGCTGTCGTACCCTGCACCAATAAAATAAAATACTCAGGCCATGACGACAAAAGCAAAATTTGTCTCATTTTGACAATTCCAAACAATTTACTTAACTTTCTCTGGGCTTCATTCGCAAGCCAGTATAGATAAAGTAAATATAAAGAACATAAAATCACCCGTGACCTGTCCCTCTTGTGCTTATGGTACCTTTAACTTATGCTTGTGAGTGCTACATCTAGGGGCTCCCTCCTCACTGGCACCGACATTGGAGACAGCCTGATGAGTCTGCTGTCTTGTTGGCCTTGATGGTCGTCCTCTGGCCAGTGGAGCCTGTGCTGGCCCCACCTGGGAGGGAGCAGCCAGTGCCATGCCTGGCATCTTCCCAGTCACCACAGCCTCATCAGATGCCACGGTCACTGGCGGAGGGGTGGAGGAGCTGCTGCCATCATCCAGAGCGCCCTGAGAGGAGCACACAGAGACGGCCGGCAGCTCATGCGCCAACGTGAGGTCACTGTGAACCATTAATGGACGGGCACCTAGCTGGGATACCGGGTGCCTCATCCATCTCCCATTCTGGCACTGACCACCTGAAGTCATTGCCTGTGTGAGGGCTTGCAGGTCCGAGTGCAACCTCAGGAACCCCTCATACTGTCCTTGGAGCTGCCTCTCCATGAGAGTCATCACTCTCTCAATGGAGGAGGCAGTGCACTCGGCCATGACAGTCAATGAAGTGCTCACGCTCCACATGGATTCCTCCGGAGACCGTGGTATGCAGACCCACATAGACATTTGCCAGATCCTACTGCAGATCTTGCTGGATATCCAGCATCTGTCTCCTAATGGACGACTCCAGAAGCTCATCATCAGCCTTCGACTGAGCATCGTCCTGGTCCCCGGCAGTCCACCGACTGCTGGTGCCCTGGGCACTTTCTGCCTCTGCCTCAAGCAATTGTGAAGTGCCCTCACCAATGTGCACTGAGATACTAGCTGCCGCTCTAATGCCCATCGAAGTGCTGGTAACTGCGCTGATGCCTGCTTCAGAGAGCGGGTATGACGTAAGTGCAAATGACGCCCGGTGATCCTGTAGTTTCAGGGCTGGCCCTTCAGGGTCTGGAGGTCAGATGACTTCTGGCGAACCTAAAAGGGAGAAGGAGAACATGTCATTAGTTAAAGTCATCACACTGTTAATGTGCATGCCAGGCACAATGGAGATCTGCATCATGGTGCACTTGTCTTCCAATGATCAATGGGTACTTCAGGTTCGAGGCTCACATCAATGAAAAGACTACACTAGAACAGTTGCACAAGTCAAAGTTCTCACCTCTGTGCACTGCTCTCTTACCTTTGTCTGGCAACCCCACTTCTCTACACCCCATTGCCAATGGGGCTTGCCAGCTCTCAACCTCCAGGGCATCTTGCTCATACCTTGGAAGGATTAGGAGGCTAGCGGGGCCTCCGCCGGCCTGCAACCTTTCTATATTGTTGTGGGCAGTCTTCTCGTGAAACAACAGAGGAACATTTTGATTAGTCCACTCTGTATCTGCAGTGCCAGTGCAGCCTGGCCAACCCAGTCGAAGAGCGCCTTGGCAGGGCACTTCCAAGTCCTAGCCCTTGAGCCGCAAGGCACTCAGTCCAAGCAGCCAGGGCTCACCCCTTGGCCAGCTCCAGTGTGACTGACAATTGGCACTCAGGCTCTCCACCCGTGAAGTCCACGAGGGGATAGCAAGACCTTAACACATCTGCACATTGACCCATGCCAACATGGTACTCACCCTTCCTGTGTGCAGCAGGTCATTGAAGTCCTTCCGGTACTGCACCCAGGAGCACCACACCGCGTCATGAATGCTGACCAGCAATGCCATCCCCTCCCATGCCCTGTTGGAGGTACAATGGTCTCCTCCCATCCCTGGGGGCAAGGGTCTCCCTCCTGGCAGCCACCTTCTCCAGGAGGACGGTGAGGCACTCATCAGAAAAGTGGGGGGGGCTGAGTGCCCACCTGACCTGCCATGCTCAGCTTCACTCAGGTCCACTGGGCCGGAAATGTCCTCTGTGGCAGTCTTCCAGTGGCTGCCTGGGCTGCTTCTAAACCGGCTGCCGGCTCACCATTGGACCCAGCGGCCGACAGGCCCCCACCCGACCCTTCCTGGCCAGTGCGGAGCCACGTTTCACACTGGGCAAACTTTAATTGGCCCACCAGCAGGAAACCGCAGTGGGGGACCCGATCGCAGGCGGTGGTCCGTTTTGTGGCCGCTCCCGGGCCCACCCACCATGCCCGCCTGACCAGGGGAAAATCCTGCTTTTATCCTGGAGTTCTTTTATCTACCAGTTCCTATGTTCCTAAATAATGTCAGTATCTCCCACCACTTTTCATACATGTACATTCTCACTATTTTGAAAAAGAAAATATAGCCTCAAGTTCAGAATTACAGCTGTAGAAAATCTCATATAAGTTTGCAGAAAATTAATACATTAACAGCTTTTTTGGTAGACCTCAAATACCTAGATGTTACCTCTTTTGTAGTAAAAAGAGAACAGAGAATTGAGCCAAGAGGGTTTTGCAGCGGTTGTTGAAAACATACGTCAAAACCCCAACCAAATGATCCAAAGGTTGAGCGTAGAGTTACACGGCCTAAGACTGCAATGATAAAATAATAACTTGTATTGTTAAAACACCTCAAGTGAAATCAACTCAAGTGCTTCATGTATTAAAATTACTTATGAGGTGCAGTGACTGTTGTTATGCAGGGAAAATAGTTGAGATTGGCCAAACAAAGTGGCCTGCAGAATGAGCAAGGTAAATTTTGCTGTTTGAGTGATCTGTTCGTATGTGCTATGATACAAGTCTACTTTTGTGTCTGCTGCACTGCTTCATATTCAAACTAAAGATGACACAAATGAGACCCAGTGAAGTACTTTCCTTTCTTACAAACTGCTTTGCACCAGTAGACAAATGAGTTTAACTTTTTGCTGAACTGTACTGGCTCCTGAGCTGCATGAAGTTTAAATCAGGGGTGATGAGGGGTGGTTTACATTAGAAATTGACTCACATTTACACTAACACAAATACTCCTACATGAACAGAGCATCAAATATTCCGGGACCCTGCATAATTCAAGCGCATGAATTTCTACCACCCTTTTGAAGAAACACGAAACAGAGAGATAACAGTTTCTGAGATGGGGGTCAGCTCTGTGAAGCTATAACAGTGATTCCATGTTCCACATCCCAATGTCACACATACCTTCAGCTTTCCAAGCTCAAACTGGAACATATTCTGGCTGGAAGGCTGAACAAAGACTGCAGGGAATAGCTTCTTACTTGGTTCAACCTATTAAACACAATAAAGCAAAGCAAACAGCATTAAAACGTATATGCAGCTGAAATCTGACAAATAAAAATGCATTTGTCTAATTTGTTTCTAAATACATTTACATACAATATTTATGCATAAATCTCATGAAAGTTGTGAAATTGATGACTAGTCTAAGCAATGCATTGGCATTATAAACTTTCATCCTACTATTTTGTGACAGGATAATAGAGTTCCTTCATGTTCTGCTTCAATGCCTTGAGGTACTGATGTTTAAACTTCTCAAATACTGAGTTTGCAATAAAATGGAAAATCCCCCTCGTCTGAAACATTTATAACATTTTGTTCTTGGAATATGTTCTTGAATATAATCAATCACACTTAGCAAGGATGCTGAATCCCATTTGCTAGGTCACTATTCTTTCAAAATCAGTTAAGGGTATCTCTTTCCCAAACTGAGTTGATATCTTGGTTTCTAAACTCAAAAAATCTGGTCTGATTAAGTAACTTTGCTTGTTTCCTTCACGCTTTGAGCAGTGCTGACTGAATAACACATAAGCTATTTTTACACATGCTCTGGAAGTGGATCAAAGCAACTCCAGCTAACACCAGACTTGTATAGTGCCTTTAAGATAACAATATGTCCCACGATACTTCACATAGGAGGGAATAGAGATCAAGTGGAGTAGAATTAGCGGAGAAAACTGTACACATGGCTATAAATACAGGTTTGAAGAAGAGGAAAGAGCTAAGAATGGAAAGTGGAGGTACCCCTGTAGTAACTGTACAAGTTGAGGAGGAGAAAGCACTGCTGGAGAAATGCTGACTCCTTTGGGGCAAGTAGAATGGAACTAGACATGAATGATTTTTAATGCCATGGCCACAAGGTAAGGAGGTAGGAGGGTATTGATTGGTCTGCCATATTGGAGCGTACAAGGAGGAAGTGCACCTGGATGCAGTCTCAATGACTTTAATTAGAGTTAATTAGTGACAACTGATCATTTTCTTTAATTTTTTGAGGAAGGGACTAAAGTAGTAGACAAGGGTGTCTATGCCAAGAGGGACTTCAAAAAGGCACTCAATAAGGTGCCATAAAAGAGACTATTAGCTTTGGCAGGAAGTGACAAGTGACAAGTACTTTCCCATCGGTAACAGGATCATTTCTGGTTCCCAATCACACTGGTGACTGACATCCACCTCCCCCACTGCGATCTTGTGGGAGGCATCAATTGAGGACGACAGGTGGAATAGTGATGTGGAAGTTGCAGTTAGAGGTTCCCCAACATTGGACGGCCGTCAGCCTCACCGGGAGAAGCAGGTGCAGCTGAGGCTGAAAGGGGAGCATGAGGATGGCTCAAAAGGCATGCACTCTCAATGCCTGCGGAGAATTTAAAAATAAAGAAGAACCACAGCTGTTAGGACCATCAGTATATCCCTCCACAGGATTGATTGTGGTTAGAGCTGTGGCCTTTTCACTTTTGTGGTTCCTTCACTGGGACAATGAGAGGAGGCTCCGCTGGCCCTTAGGCCTGCTGCTGGGAGGCCATCTCCTTGTAGCTGCTAGGCTCTGGACTCAGCATGAAGCCAGTCTGATGCCAGAAAAATTCCGATGTGTTCTGAAAATGGACAGTTTTTCGTTTATTTCATGGGATGTGAGTGTCGCTGGCAAGGCCAGCATTTGTTGCCATTGTTAATTGCCCTTGAGAAGATGTTGGCCTTCTTGAACCGCAGCAGTCCTTTTGACGTAGATACAACCACAGTGCTGTTAGGAAGGGAATTCCAGGATTTGACCCAGCAACAGCAAATTAATGGTGATATATTCCCAAGTCAGATGCTGTGTGGCTCGGAGAGTAACTTACAGGTAGTGGTGTTCCCACGCATCTGCTGCCCTTGTCCTTCTAAGTGGTAGAGGTCGTGAGTTTGGAAGGTGCTGTCAAAGAAATCTCGGTGAGTTGCTGCAGTGCATCTTGTATATGGTACACACTACTGCCTCTGTGTGCCAGTGGTCGAGGGAGTGAACGTTTAAGATGGTGAACTGGTTGCTGATCAAGTGGGACTGCTGTGCCTTGGATGGTGTCAAGCTTCAAGTGTTTCGGAGCTGCACTCATCCAGCCAAGTGGAGAGTATTCCATCACACTTATGACTTGTGTGTTGTAGATTGTGGATAGGCTCTGGGGATCACGTGGTGAGTTACTCACTGTACAATTCCGAGCCTCTGACCTGCACTTGTAAACAAGGTATTTTCCACTGGTGGGGGAAGTGTAGGGCCCTAAATCCTAAAACCAGAGCCAGGCTATTCCAAGTTAGGAGACATTCTTCGTGCAAAGGGGCATAAAGTGTGGAACTCCCGACTGCAAAAAGCAGGAGAGGCTACCTCAATTAATAGTTTTAAATCTAAGATCAATAAATTTCTGCTAGACAAGAGTATAAAAGAAAATGGAGCCAAAGCAGGTGGGACAGATGAAATACAGAGCAGCCATAAAACGACCGAATGGCAACATAGATACAAGAGGCTGAATGGTCTATTTCTATCACTATGTACCTAAATATGCACCTGGGTTCCTAGAGTAAAAATTGATTTCCTTATCTACCTATCAACAAGAAATGTCATTACCTGATAGTAGGTGTTGATGTCTTTTCCATTAGCTGTGAAAGTCATGAGACCTGTAACCAAATCAACAAGGCAGCCAATCTCCAGATCAACGTTACTGCGGCTTGCTTGCTGGGAGTTGCTAAATTCTCCTCCCCAAACCATATAACAATTGCTGCGCTTCATGCTGTAGACAGAACAAAAAACATCAACAGTGTACATAGATCTTGATTTTGCCAGAAAAACAGAAGTATCTTACAGTACAAACACCACGTTTATTATTGCTGAGAAACTAAATTTAACATGAAAATTGGAGTGTACTTAGGCGGAAGGTCCAAACTAACTCCAGAGTGAAAGAACTGAGACCAGCACTCCCAGTGAGTCTCACTCCTCTACTGTCAAGTTGTGCATTTACACTGTAACTTCACTACAAGCAAAATGAAACTGCTTCACAATGTGGCTACAGTTCTGTTGTGAATGAACCATTAGTGCATCTGTTGAACTGCGAGTTGGATTGAAAATAAGTAATTAAAACTAATTTCAATAGTCTTTTCCAGTTCAAAGTACACATTTGTCCACAGCAACAAAAAAAAGAACTGCTCTCATAGCTTTGTATACAGCCAGACTGTGCAGAAATGGTAAGTGGTTATTTACATTACCCTCATCAGCTTGAGTTTAAGTAAAGGTCACATTTTGCATTGCACTTTATTTATGAGCTATTCTAAGAATGGACAAATAATTTATAGGGGCAAAGAATCTTAATAGTATGAAACCGCCAGCTCAGAATGTCAGTGTGCTCTTTATTGTAGAAAGATATTAGCTTAGAAATGATTATTGACGGTATTCACTTTCAAATGTCAGCTTGAAGCCAATTTGATTCCATACAGGCCCAACTCATCTCCTCAAGCTGCTATTGGTACTTAAACTATTAACCGATACTGGCTTGAACTCTTGCTAGGTGATAGGAGGTACTAGGAGCACCTCATGAACAACCTGGTGAGCAATTCATCCTATTTTTAAATTGTGTTTTCAAGTACAATAGTATAAACTGCCAAGAACCAATATGAATGTATTCACAAATAATATGAAAAGTAATTTTGAATTTTTAAATAATGCAAATGTTGACTTTAAATATAGAGAGTGAGCTATCTTCAGCAAAATATAGGATTACATAGGATATACAGCATTGAAACAGGCCATTCAGCCCAACCAGCCCCTGCTAGTGTTTATGCTTCATTCAAATCTCCTGACAACTTTCTTAATTTCTATCCACCATCGTAACCTTCTATTTCCTTCCCTCACCAATGCTTGTCTAGCTTCCCCTTAAATGCATCCATTCTATCCGCTTCAACCACACCTATGGCCACAAGATTCACATTCTCACCACTCCTTGGCTAAAAAAAGTTTCTTCTGAATTGGATTTCTTGCTGACTATCTTATATTGATGGTCGCTAGTCATGCTCTTCCTCACAAGAGGAAACATTCTCTCTGTATCCACTCTATCAAAACAGTTAATCATTTTAACGATCTCGATTAGGTCACCCTTCAGACTTCTTTTTCTAAGAAGAGAAGAAGAGCAGAGAGCGGAGAAACTGTTGATCCTTTCCTGACAGGTATACCCTTGCATTTCTGGTTTCATCCTGTTAATCATCACTGCATCCTCTCCAGTGCCTCCACATCCTTTTTATTAAAGAAACAAATAACACTGCAACATGTATTACATGATCAACATGTATTGTTTCAGTAAAGACCCGCCATTCTATTGAAAGACTTTACCAGGAGCAAATATCTACCTTGGCATACAAAACTTGCCAGAAACTGTCTAATTCCAAACTAGGAGTTGCACTTGCATATATTATGTAGGTTTCGTGGCTGGGGTTATGAGGTTGACAACAGAAAATTTTGCTCTTGTGGTTTACAATGTTGCTCAATATTGTTCAAATCACCCAGGTCTTTGCTACCTTCATTATCCCATACATAATTCTATTTCCTTATCTTGTATTTTCCATAAATTTGGTGAAGTAATTCTTCTTGTAGTTAATATTTTTCAGCTTTTTGTTCAAAATAGGTGAGAAAAGTAACAGGAAATTCTTTTTTACATCTTAATTTATTCAATCAATTAATCAATAGATATGACATTTAATTGGCTAGATTTTATCTCATTGTTATGGTAAGGTATATTATTAATTAGATTTGATGCAATTAGACCATTGCTCCAAGGGAAATGTTTCAACAGGCTTATGCTTAAAGTATGCAAAATGATGCAATACCACAGGAAACAGTTATAGACTTCTACCTTGAAATAATATAATTTATACATATTATTAGTGATTTATTCAAACTGAGAGATCAGAATTTATATCTGGAACTTAATTTGTTTGCAAGGCCTGAATAGAAAAGTGTTTGGTAATTTAGAATAATTTGCTTTATTAAGATGAGTGTTTTAACTCAAATACCTGTCATGGACTTTTCCTTGGTCATCTCCCACTGAGACAGTTACTGTGCGAACTTTAGTTAGATCAAAGTTGCCATCGTATTGATGAAAGTCTGGGGTTACCCAGCCAACCCACACTCCGCCTGGTTCCTGTCCAGCATATATCTTCACAGAATAGTAATACTGCCAAAAGAAAGCATCAAAGTTAGAAACTAGAAATACTAGATTAGGGTTTGTCATGAGTATTTGTTATTAAATGGGTGAGGTCTATTATAGCATTGCATAATCTACAATCGTGTATTGTTGATGTACTGGACAAGCAACTCAGAGGTCATGTTCACATCTGACCAGAGTTGTGAAAATGAATTCAATAAGTCAAGCAATTTGTGGGATCGCACCATGATTAACTGGCTCCCTAATAATGTCCTCCACCTGTTACCCTAATATTGTCTAGCCTTCTTTATGCACATATGTGACAGTTCCTTAATCCTCTCTAGTGGCAAGCAGTTGGGAGATGGCTCACCACCACTTTCTCAGGGCAATTAGTGACGTTAAACAAACACAGTCGACATACTGAACTAAAACAGCTAGAATTGCTGGGTCCACTTTTGCTCTCCAAATTTAGGTGACTTTGACATGGGAGCACAATACCCAATAATTCCCAAGCTGGGGATTCAAAAGAGGGAGTCAGAAAATAGCAAGTTG
Organism: Carcharodon carcharias; assembly: GCF_017639515.1. NCBI lineage: Eukaryota > Metazoa > Chordata > Chondrichthyes > Lamniformes > Lamnidae > Carcharodon > Carcharodon carcharias. The sequence goes on from NC_054500.1 coordinate 8,324,823, forward strand.
GACTGGAAAAGATTTCAGGATGTCATAAATAGATTATTGAAATACGCGGACAGCTTTAGATGCAATGTAATAGCAAAGTTATATTTTTAGAAAGAGAAACAGTGATAGCGAGTAAATATTTAATAGGAAGATGAAGAGCGGAGGGAAAAAATCAAAAGGTGAAAAAAGCACAAGTACATGTAAATACAGTGGTTAAAAACGTTAATAGCATTTTGGGGTTTAAATATAAAATACAAGAGGTAATGATAAATTTATTCAATAATTATACCCGGGTAAAGTACTCTGTGCAGTTTGGATGCCATATTATAGAGAGGACATTAAAGCTGTAGCATTAATCCACCAGGATAATACCAGGAATCAAAACTTGGGAATCTAGATACCAGAGCCAATTTTAATGGAATTTAAGTCATGCTCACTCTTGCTAGGTAAAATAAATAGCAGCCATTTCTTCTAATTGAGCAGATAGTGACAAAGGCACATTAATGTAAAACTGTCACTATTAAACTGTAGTGAGAGGTTGGAAGTAAATTCTTTATGTAGACACAGGGAATTGTTGAGGCAGAGACCACTGCATCTTTTAAGGAGTAAATGAATAAGTATTTGAAGCAAAGGAAAATAGAGCAATGGAGAGAGCAGTACAGAAGAATTAGTTTTGGATTGCTCTGTAAAGATCTAGCACCGAGATAATGGGCCAAATGGTTTCCTTCCATGCTGTGAAAATCTATGCTGCTGATTATGGCTTGCATTGTCTTGAGAGCAGCTGAAAAACACCCAAAATGTTTGGCAATTCAAGAGAACTTGGGAGAAAGTTAAAATGCTTTAATCATCTGACCAAATTATGTTTTATTTAAGAAAGGACATAATTGCATTAGAAGTAATTCAGAGAAGGTTCACTTGGTTGATTCTTAGATGAAGAGGTTATCTCATGAGAAAAGATTGGACATGTTGGGCCTGTATCCATTGGAGTTCAGAAGAATGAGAGGTGATCTTATTGAAACATGCAAGATCCTGAGAGGACTTGACAGAGTGGATGCTAAGACGGTGTTTCCCCTATGGAAGAGACTAGTTTAAAAATAAGGGATCGCTCATTTAAGATGGAGACGAAGAGAATTTTTTTTTCTCTCAGAGAGTTGTGCATCTGTGGAACTCTGTTCCCTAGAGTGCATAAGAGGCAGGGTCATTGAACACTTTTTAAGGCAGAGGTAGAAAGATTCTTATCTAATAAGTGAGTCAAAGTGGGTAGGCAGGCAAGTGGCACTGATGCCCCAGTCAGATAAACTATGATCTTATTGAATGCAGGCTAGAAGGGCTGAAAGATCTACTGTTGCTCCTAATTTATATGTTCGTAATAAAGTAGTTTAATCATATTTGTAAACAGATAACAGTGTATGCTGCCTTGAGAATATTGCTAACAAGTGCCTTGTAACTTTAGAAAATTTCATCCTGCAGTCAGCAGCTTTGAATGAAATGGGTTTAGTTGTTTCTGTCATTTTGTAATTCATTTACTGTTTCTAGCTGACCATTTACCGTTGTTGTGTTCAAAATAATCTCCAGGTCATCCCTGTCATCTGGCACAACATCCTCTATCAGGCGGGTTACAGTCGGTATTGCTGGAGGTAGAGCAATGAAGGCAGGTTTCTTTTTAAATAGGAACCTAAAATGCAGCAAAAGCAAATGAATCAGAGTATGAACCTTGTCTTCGAATATTAGGTCATAAACAGTAGGATACAGCAGTCAACACTGATAGTTATAAACAAATTCTCACTAAATAGCTTCATCAAGCCAGAATTATCATTCTTTAAAGAGGTAAGTATATATGAGGAAGAACTTTCGTAAAAGTACCACAAGAATTTTGTTCAACTATTTTAAACAATCTAGGTCTTGAATTCTTGCATGGTTGGAGAAGCTCTCCATCTTTGTGAAAATGGTTCCAGAGGCCTGAATCCAGAAGGCCCACACACAAACACAGACCCCATCATTTTCTTGGTGGGGGCAGAAACGGGATGGGTCAAACTTTGCACATCCGTGGTTCATGGGCGCAGCTGTGCATGTTGAAGTGCAGCTGCCTTAAGTCTGAACTGATTTTCGCAAGGAGTGGATGGGGAAAACTGAATCGGAAGAGATAGGATACCCTTTTGTATATAGTCCCAGGACACCTTTGGGAGTAGTCAGGTGCCCTTTGGGATTGTTAAAAATTGGCATGAATGTGTATAAAAAGTGGACAAACTCAGACTGTCAAACAGAACTGTCAAGGGAGCTATCAAAGCATTTAAATGTTCGTCCCTTTAAATATTTGCAAAAAACCCTGCAGTGTTGGAAAAAATCAGTGCTTGCTATTTCACTCTATCTATTGACATAAGCCTGATCAGCATCATTATAGGATTAGTGCTGCATGACTGATTTCACAACCCATCATTAACATATTGGGTTGCTTGTCACTTTACAGCTTGATCGACAGCGCCATGTGATTATCAAGTCTTCAAAGTAGGACTACAAATTCAAATGCTTGTTCTTATAAGTGATTAAAGGAAGTTAAATGTTGTGAACGGGTTATTATCAATGTAAGTGGTTTTTTTTTAAATAGTGAATTCATCAATAGGCACTGAAGAGCTTTAATCTCAGCATAGGACCAGAGGTCTGCCCACCTTGGGTACTGGGTGAGCTGGCATTGAGGGTGTAGAGGCAAAGGGCGGTGGTTGGAGGGCATAAATTGGCAATGGGACTATAAAGGGTCATGGCATGGATGGAGAGGCACAGTTTGGCATAGAGGGTATGAGGGGCCATGGGGCTGGGTAGAAGGGCTTAGGTTGGCTTGGAGGGTATGAGGGGCCAAGAGGTGGCATAGGTTGGCATGGATGGGGCTTGAGGTGGCATAGGTTGGCATGGATGGGACATGTGAAGCTTGTGCGGGGTTAAGTGGGTGTGAGGAATGAGGACATTTTTTTTGGTTTCTTTCTCCCCTCAGTGCCAGAGCACTGAGACAGACCATTTGGCCATCCCACCTCTGCAGCATGGCAGCCCCTGTTCTGCCTCCAACTGTTTCCAGGGGCAAAAAGCCCATCTCCCATTTCACCCCACACCCCATCCCTACCAGAATGAAAATCCAACCCTCCGGGGCACTGTTCCCAGGTTGGATCTCCAGAGCAAGAAATTATCCCAAATCTGCGCTCCCAACCCAGGAGCGAAAATTCAGACCCTAATTTTTTCTCCACTGTAAGGAGATCTTGAGGTCAGCTCTCTCTTTATATGAATTAGACAGGTTGTTGATATAAAAGGGAGTCAAGGAAAGTGGATTTAAAGCCACAATCATATCAGCCACACTTTTATTTAATGGCGGAGCAGGCCTGAGAGGCCAAATGGCCTTCTCGCACTTTTATGATTTTACGTTTCTGTTATACCATTCTAGGATGTCACCAACAGGGAGCAACTCCATGGGCAGAGTTTTATGTTTGTTGGGTGGGCGGGCCCGACCCAATCGGCGGTGGGCGCGTAGCCGATCTCCGCCGGCGAAACGGCCCGTGCCGCCATTTTGCGTGGGCAGGCCAATTAAGGCCCGCCCAGAGCGTTGTAGATTCCCATGTACAGCAGGGATTTCAAATGTGCGGCGGGTGTATACAGACCGCCGGTTCCAATGGGGAACCAGCAGTGTGTATAAAGAAAGGCCAGGCAGCCTCCTTTAGGCTGTTCACCATGGCCAGCGACCAGTCTGCACAGCAGGATCTAGAGGAGGGCAAGGCCGAGGAGGAGGGGGGTGGGGGGCAGGCTGCACGGTAGGCCAGCGGGGGGCCAACGTGCCCCTCTGTCCTCTGATGCCTGCCATGCTGCCCTCCTCGAAGAGGTGTCACATCGTCGGGACGTGTTGTTTCCCGAGGATGGAGGGAGGAGGGCCCCCACATTACCAAGCAGTCGTGTCAGGAGGTGGCAGAGGTAATGAGCTCTCACGATGCTGTGCGGTGCGCAGGAATGCAGTGCCGCAAGCGCTTCAATGATTTGTTGCGCTCTAGAAGGGTGAGTACCATGTCAGCCTTGGCCATTTAACCCAGCAGGTGCTTTGAGGCACCCTTAGACCCGTGTGTTATTCAAAGTGATGGATGCCGAACGTGTCCAAGGTGGCCGTTGGGGGAGGGGGCTGGGAGCAGCCGTACTATCTTCTGATCACCAGTAGTGTGGACAGGAGCCACTGGAGGCCTCAGGTGGGCCACTGTGGTTGGGGTGTGGCGTGCGCGTGCAGATTACATGAGCGATCAGCCCCAGTAAATGCTCTTCTCTGTTCTGCAGGCAAAAACTGAGCACAGTAGCCAGGAGTGTTTGCGGACTGGTGGTGGGCACGCCCTGCTGCAGCGCCCCACCAATTATGAGGAGCAGGCAAGCGGCCAGGTCAGCAGGTGTCGGTGAGGCTGGGATGCAGCGGCCAGGTATTTGAGGCCCACAGTCCCATCCACTCTGTCTCCCCATCATCCAAAACACTGATGATTGCTGCAATCGTTAATGCAGCAACACTGCTCATTCACAGACTGATAGAGTCAGACGTGTGGGTCATACACAAGGGTCCCTCAGCCCCTTGAGGATGTACGTCTCTAGCACCTTCCAAAGTCGCCTTGACCCATTTGTGACCACTATCGCCATGGCATCGCTGCTGCACATCCAAAGACTTATTGCATCTTAGGAGGGTTTGTACCTCCACCACCCTTTCAGCCAGCGCGTCCCACATTACTCTGTCCAAAAGGTCCTCAGCACTTCACCTGTCAACCTCATAGCACTCAACTTAAATAAATGCCACCACATTAGTCATCCCTGCGCAAAGGGGAAATGTTGCCTTCTGTCCACCCGTTCTATGCCCCTCATAACGGTATGAAGGTTAATAATGTGACCTGTCAATCTCCTGAGTTCCATGGCAAATGTTGCAAGTGTTTGCAATGTTTCCTCATCACCGCAACTCTCCAGGCCAGCGTGCATCCAGGTCAGGAACCTCTGCACTCTCCCCACTCCAATGCCATCCCTCCCATGAAGCGCAGGTCACAACTGAATGCAGACGTGTAGATGTGGCCTCGACAGTGTTTCCTACACTTGCAATATGACCTCCCTTTTCCTACATTCTATTTCTCGGCTAATAAAGGCAAGTCTGGCTTTGACCTTGTTAAACGCCTTATGTTCCTGTTCTGCTACCTTAACGGGTCTGCCCAGCAAGGTCCATGTAATCGTCGTCACTTTCCACGGTCCTACCATTACTCATGTATCCCCGTACCTTGTTTGTCTTGCCCAACTGCTTAAGTGCACACTTATCCACATAACATTCCATGTGGCATTCCTTTGGCCATGTGACCAGCCTGTCTGTATGCGCGTATAATGTTTGGGCCTCCTCTTGACTATTTACCACCCCACCAATGTTGGTCTCCTTAGGTTCTTGAAGATTGAGTGCATTATGAGCCTGGTTGGGGGGGTGGGGGGGGGGGGGTGGTGGGGGGGAGAGAAGGGAGGAATGGTGTTACTGACTGAATGCTAACTGATGCACTGTCCTTTTGTTAATTTCAGCATCACCACCAGCCGCCAGCACCAAGTCCAGAGTCCACCCCTCCACACGTGAGGGACGTCACTTGCAACTTGCGTCACATCGTTTCAGCGAGCCAGGCACCAGCACAGCAACTACCTAATCGGTGGGGATTATAACGTTGGCGAGTGTCCCGGGGCACAGTGGAGAGGGTACTTCACAATCGCTGGAGGAAATGGCACAGACAGAGAGTGCCGATGGCGCCAGCAGCCGGAGGTCTGCAGGGAACCAGGCACATGCTGAGTCGGGCAGTGATGACGAACTGCTGGAGATGTCCACCATGCAGCAGCTGCAGGACAAGCGGCAGTTCTGGAACTGGCCACTCCCTCCCAGGCGGGGCCAGCACAGGTTCCATGAGCCAGAGGACGGCCGCCAAGATCATAGAGGCCAACAGGACAGCAGTCAGCAGGCTGTCTCACAAGCCACTCCAAGCAATGGGGCGGCACCAAGATGTAGCGCCCGCAAACGTGAGCATAAGGCACGTTAGGCACTCCACGGGTTTGTCACTGGTGATTTTGTGTTGGCCATATATTAGGGAATGTTTGATTCTCAGCGTCAGAGCGACATTTGTTCATTTTTTTGGTGGCAATAAAGTCCACATTTGTGACCATGGCTGAGGGTGTTTCCTTTGTGCTGCATTTGTCTCTTTCACAGACATATCATGAGTGTTTGAGTGGACATTGATGTTTATGTACTAAGCCCTTAGTTGCAGCTGATGAGGTGGAAAATGTAGCACCTAAGTGCCACATGTGGAAGCGCCAGGTAATGCTGGTCCTGCAGACCCATGTGTGTGGAGCTAGCTGAAGGTTCGTTGGATTAAAGTGTCCCGGATGTCCCTGCCTCCTTGGTGCAGTAGCGGGTCGGTGTGCTGTCCCTCATCATTGCCCTCTGCTTCCTCATCCTCTGAGCCACTGTTGGATTCATCATGTACAGCCTCATCCACTGAAGGTCTTCATCGTCAACTGCATCCTGCCTTTCCAGCGCAAGATTATGCAGAGCGCAGCATGTTATCACTATCACAGTGACGTGATCTTGGGGGTACTGGAGTGCGCCCCCTGAGCAGTCCAGGCATCGTAAGCGCATCCTGAGAAGACCGATGGCTCACTCCACCACAGCCCCTGTGGTGCCGTGGCTCCTATTGTCGTGCTCCTCAGCTTCTGTTCTTCGATGGCGGAGAGGCATCATGAGCCACCTTCTGAGGGGATAGTCCTTGTCACCCACCAGTCATCCATCCAGCCTAGCCGCAGCACTGAAGAGCTCCAGCACCTGGAGTGTATGAGGATGTAGGTGTCGTGGGAGCTGCCTGGGTACCTTGCACAGACTTGTAGAATCAGCATCCTGTGATCACACACTATCTGCACGTTCATGGAGTGGAAGCCATTCCTGTTGACGAAGGCACCGGGCTCACCTGCTGGCGCCCTGATGGCCACATGTGTACAGTCTATTGCACCCTGGACACAGGGGAAGCCAGCAATGGCCGCTAAACATCTGGCTTGCTGTGCCTGACTTGCCTGGTCGCAGCGGAAGTGGATGAAGGTCAATGCACATCTGAACAGACAGTCTGTAACCTGCTTGGACACAAGTGTGGACAGCTGATTGGAAGACACCGCAAAGATCACCCACCGAGCCCTGGAAGGAGCCAGATGCATAGAAGTGGAGGGCAACTGTGACCTTCAGAGCCGCTGGCATGAGATGTCCACCCACACAGTTAGGGGAGATCTCAGGGCCAATCATCTGACAGATATAGTTCACTGTCCCCCTTGACGGTCAGAGCCTCCTTCAGCACTGCACCTCAGTCATATTGAGGTAGCCTGTATACCCTGGCAGCAGGATAGTGGCGTCTTCTGCGGCCCCTTCCACTTTGGACTACCTCTTGGCCCTGCGCCTCTTGTGCCTGCGCCTGGCCTCCCAAAGGTGGCTCCCCTGGAGGCTGATTGTCCACTCCTAGCCCTCCCTTCCTCCTCAGAGGAGCTGCCTCCAGTGGAGATGTCAGAACCCATACCCCCAGGCTAAATGGAGGCCTCCAGAAAACTGCAGGCCCGATAAAGATTACTGTCTGCAGACTGCTGAGCTGAAGCTTCAAAGTACAGAGAAAGCTGTTGGAAATCGATCAGAACTGCTAACTATCACACAGGCAAGTTTAAAACACTTTCTGCAATAAATACGTCAGATAAAACATTAACAACCCCTCTGAGCCCACATATCCCACCTGTGGATGAGGTTTATTCAAAAGTCACTTACCCGCCTGCCCATTGCGCCCTTGCGCCGAGCATCACACAGGCGCCTCAAAATCGGCGTCAGTTGCCGAGTTAAGGGCCTTAATAAGGCCTTTAATTAATGGCGGGTGCACGTCGCACTTCACCGCGCGCCCGCCCAGCTAAATATCACAATCCTGCATGCTGACGTTGACACGCGACATTTTAAGTGCTGACGTGCAGGGTCCACCACTCGCACGTCATACATAAAATTCTGCCCCATGTGTTCTGGAGCAGAAACGTGGATTGTGGTTTGAACTGTTCCAAACAGGGAGGGAAAGGTGATCTTTTACATGTGCCTTCCAGCTCGATGAACTAATATCTTTGAAAAGGCAAATTTGTCAGCATACTTTTCATCCTTATAAAATGGGACAGCATTTACCTGTTTGTATTGGACATTTTCTTTTGAGCTACGGTTGGTATATAGTCTTTCTAGTTAAAATCAGTACATGTAAATACGATGGATTGCAGAAATGCAATGCATGTGATTTTTATGGATTTTCAATAAGTATTTAACAAAATAGCACAGAAGAGATTTTTGGCAAAGGTAAATGGACATGGAATTAAGGGGAATGTGTGGATAGAGAGATGGCTAGAATATAAAAAGCGAAGGATAGGAATGAAGGGTTTCTCAGACTGGGAAGATGTAGTGTTCCACAGGGTCTATGGTAAGCCATTTTTATTATATGCAAATATGTGGATTTAGAATTTGAAGAAACAGGACTGAAATCTACGAATGGCAGCAAATTGGGAAGGGGAATATCTTCTGGCAGCAACCATCTCAATCTGTCCACAGACCCACAAAAACACTGACCTCGTTTTTGGTTTACTTTTCTCAGAGGAGGCATCTTTATCGTTTTCTGTCTTAGCCAATTCCTTGGGTGCTTCTTTGGAGCCCTCTTTATCATTGGTAGGTGTTTCAGTTTGAGCCCGGCTGGCTGACTTTTTAAGAACTTCAAACTCTGAATCCACATCAATATCTTCGACTTCTTCTTCTAGGATTGTCATTCTGGTCAATGGTGTAGTTCCAGGAGTGCATTTGAATGTATCATGGAACTCAACAGGCATACTGAGACGGAAGAACAGCATGTCAGTATTGCTGTTCTGAGACCCAAAAGTTTTATGGGAAACTTTCAAGCAAGGAGGGTTGTCAACTGTTCCATCAATCCTTGTAACCTGTGTAAATACAGATTCAATTTTTAGGGTTAAATATTCCACAACTGAACTCAAGGAAGTCAATAGAATAATACAATTTAACTTGTCTTCTGATGGTAATTAGTTTTAATAAGTGCTGAGGGCAAATTTCCAATGAGAACATGGATTTTTAAACCAACTTCACTTTCAACTAATTACACAAAAGTTTATTTATCAGCTCCAATAACATTGACTAGTCAGAACTGTCATGATTACACATATAGTCAGATCAATACACAAAATACATAGAATTACATAGAATCATAAAGCTAAATATACTGCTACTGCTACTTATACTCCTACCAGACCTGCTGTCATGGTATGTCACACTTGTCTGTCTTGCTCCATCCTCACACTCCACTGTAGCTCATCTGCAAACACTCCATCATTAAATTACAGCCAGGTCGACCCTACTTTATTCTGCCCTCCACAAGAGATCTCTGCAGCTTTTCAGCTCTGGTCAAATAGCCGAAAAACTGATGTTTTCTTTTCTGTATGTCACTCTTTAAGAGTTCATTTTGATCTTGCAGTTTCAAGCACCTCTTCATCCGTCTTATGATCTGTATGTGGAATTTTTAGCATACGTCTTAGCATTCAAATTTCAAAGACCTCTATTTTCTTCCACCGATCTTTGCTTATTGTGCAGGGTTATGAGGCATACAAGAAAGTGGATAGAATGTATCTTGAGATTTTTCCTTGTTACAAGCTTTAGTTCTCTTGTTGTTTATATGTCCTTCATTTCACAAAATTACTTCTGCCTATAGCTATTCTTTTTCTAACTTCTGTATCATATCTGCCATCTTCTGTTACTTGTCTGGAACAGACAAACTTATCTACTTGTTCCAGCATGACACCATCCACTTCAACCTGCACTTGAGTTTCTTCCTATGTATTCCTTCTGACTACCATTATTTTTGTCTTTTTGGTGTTCATACTCCATCCATATTCTAAACTTCTAGGTTTTAACTAAATATAAAATCAGGGAAAAATAGGGAAAATCCAATCAAAGCACATAAATGTGCCAGAGGAAGGCTAAAGACACTATCACATGGCAATTCACAACAGAATTAGGCTGTCTAATCCAACAAGTCATTGTTTGCATTTATCTTCCAATGAGCAGTAGCCCGAATCCCCTGTGCCCACCATTTTCCCATTTCTTTATCACCCTTTCTTACCCTTATCACCCTTTCCATCTAATATATCCTGAATGTTTACACAGCCTCTGCTTCAATAACTAACTCCAATAGTGGGCAGCATTTTCCCATCGGCAAGCTGGGGGCCAGGGCCCGCTCACCGACACGTAAAATGACACACAGTGATGTCGGGTGGGTGTCCCAACGTCAACGCACGGTGGGCACGCAGCCGCGCCGAGCCTTAATTGGTCTGCTCATCGTGACATGCGCCCGGAAGCGCTGTGCGGGCGGCGGGGGGGGGGGGGGGAGATTCCATGAGTCGTTTTCTGTACTCTTTCGCGCATACGCACGACTGAGTGCAGAGATCTCCCTGAGGCACAGAGGTGTCTCAGGGAGATTTGTTTGAGTTATGGAAATTTGAATAAAGGTGGGGAAAAAAAATTTAAGGACATGTCCCTCCCATGTGAAATTGTTACATGAGCTGGGATATGTCCGTTACTTATTTCAAAAATTTTTATTTAAATAGTAAACCCTTCATGAAACCTCATCCCGCTCGTGGATGAGGTTTCATGAAAAATGCGAAGGCCGCCTGGGCTCTTCACCTGCCCGCCAATCTTAAGATTAGACGGGCAGCTCAGTTAATTACTTTTTAAACAGGCCTTAATGGGGCTTTGATGTAAAATGGCGATGTGGACCTGATCGGGGGTGCTGATCGGGTTCACGCCCGCCCCCGCACAACCCCTCCCCATGGTGGGGGGAGATTTCTGGCCCGTGTGTTTCACTGCCTCACAACCCTCTGTACAAAAGGGTTACTTCAAGTCACTCTCTGTTTTAATGAAAACAACTCCAGTTTTTCAAATCTTGCCTCATTCCAGGCAGCTTTGTAGAAAAATAAAAACATAAAATGCTGGAAACACTCGTGCAACATTCGTGAACAAAGAATCAGTGTTAACAAAAGTTATTTTAACCTAGCTCGATTGATGGGGCACTGACGTTATTAGGTGGAACACTGGATTTATACTCTCCCAATAATATCTCCAGACACTGCATTGAGATTGGCTGATGAAAGGTCATCAGCTGATCAGCTGGAAATACTAGCCTGGATATTTCCTGGGGCAGGAGTGTAGGGGAAGACAGAGTTTCAAACGGGTAATGCAGGAGTCTGGACTTCTCAATTCCACAGCACGTGTCTTTTGACCCTAACAGTTCCCCCACTTGGAAGTTGGCCTGATTGGCTGGCTTGATTCCAGTCGGACAGGAAGTAAACACAGCAGGACCAGGTAGGTCCAATTCGTGTACATGTACTGGGGCAGGGGGCATGAGGCGCTGGGTGTCTAGTTCTCAACCCAGGGTGGGATGCGATCCCCAACCCCGAGGGCCTTTATATCTATGGTGGTGGGGTGGGTTGAGCACAACATCTGCTCTTGGTCTATAAGCAGTGCTGTAGCGATAATTACCTTCTCCCCAAAGCTGGCCTCGCTTTGCTTCAGTTGCTGGGTTTCCCCAAGGCCTGGGAGTCCCATTTTCCCACTGTGGCCATACAAATCAAAACTGGCAAAGCAGATTCAATCAAAGGCTGCCAGCCTCATCGATTGACTTAAGATGCCAAACCACCTGCTGGGAAAGGGTTGGCTACCCAATTCTTGTCCAGCCTTAATAAATCCCAGAAGTCAGAAGGTTGGAGACAGCTTTCTGACATGCTTGGAATTTTTCCCGATTTAACCCTTCCACATGCTCATCTCATGTTAAAATTTCTCCTGCTCTTTTTCTCTCTCCACAGATGCTACCTAACTTAACGAGTATTTCCAGCATTTTCTATTTTATTCCAGATTATTCAATAACCTTCCAAAAGCATGAAGTCTAAAACTGCACTCGGTAATCCCGATTCTCATGTTTTATATAGATTCACATTAAAAATTTGATTACTGTCTATTGTTGAATCATTAGTAAACCACATCACATGTACACCTGAATATTTTTTACTCCAAACCTTACCTCAACATGACTGTGATCTGTGGAAACAGGAACAAACTGAGGCAAACTTTTGCTGAACCACATTGTGATGTCCCGCTTCATGTTCACAGCAAAGGGTTCAAAGCCTTCCTGCAAACCACATATGGTGAAATATCTCAGGCTGCTAACGTCTTGGCCCAGGTTAATGCGTCCGACCTGAGAAAGGCCCAGGCTGCACACAGGAACGAACCCTGAAAAAGGTACATCATGTCAAATACAACCCAGGAATGAAATGGGAGCAAACTAACTGGGGACAGCAACAAAATTCTTCCCCAGGTGCTTTTTTTAATACCCACGCAAAAATAATTTTCATCCAGAAGTGACAGGGGGTAAACAGAAAGGACTGAACATATGCAGGATGCCTACTCCGACAGAAAAACACTAAGGGCTGGATTTAATGCAGCTCATCGTAGCAGGAATCCTGGAGGTCGGGCACACTTAATCATGGAATAGGCCCCATGTCAGTCCCCTGGCAGCGCGATAACCTCCCCTTGATTGAGTCTGAGGGAAGAAGGTGCTGATAATCTTTTAAATGAAAACCAAATCAACAAAATTGGGATAAATCAGGCACAGCCCCTAATTCAGGTCAGCTGTAAAATCAAGGACAAAGTTTAAAGGAACCTTACAAACTTTAAATCAAAATGTGATTAAAGGGGTCAACAAAACACCCCAGTCCCCGCGGTGCCCACCGAGCACGGAAGGCCTCGAGAGTGTCAGCAGACACCGCGTGCTCCCTCTCCAGGGACATCCGGCAGCGAACGTAGCTGCGGAAGAGGGACAAACAATCGGGCGGGTCTCCCCCGTCGATCGCCCGCTGCCTGGACCTGTTAATGGCCAACTTGGCCAGGCCCAGGAGCAGGTTCACGAGGAGGTCCGCCTCCTTCCCGACCCCCTTCCGCACCGGGTGCCCATAGATCAGGAGCGTGGGGCTGAAGTGCAAACAAAACATCAATAAAAGGTTTTTCAAGTAACTAAAAAGGGAGTGCAGCCTACAACACCCTATGTATACATGGTCCACGGACTCCACAAGACCGCAAAAAGGGCACGTGTCCTGAGAGTCCGTGAACCTATGCATCCTCTTATTATAGGGGACTGCTGCATGCAACACCCTCCAACCCAGGTCCCCGATAGAAAGGGGGAGGACACCTCCGTAGAGGGCCTCCCAACGGGGGCCTCCGCCGCCGGACGGCAACAAGGTACGCCAGGGCATGTCCGGGCGACGGACAAGGGCGAGAAAATGGAAGGTGTGCAGCAGCAGTCTGTACAAAAAGCCCCTCTTTGCCGTGCCAAAAGGCACGGAGGGCATGTCCCCGAGGCGGCTCATATTGCGGGGCACCAGCACCCGAGGGAGGGTTCGGGGCTTGGGGCCAATGTGGAATTCTGTCTGAACAGGGGAACGTTCGGACGGAAGACCACCGCGCACCTGGGCCACCTCAAGACCCAAAATAACGTCGGGAGAAGGTGCTGATGTGGGATTTCCAGCCGGGGGATGTCAATATGGCTCATTAATGAGCCAATTGACACCCTTATCCCAGGGCCCACTCCAATTTGGTGGTGGCTTTCAGATTAAATGGAGGCCACACAGCTTTTCTGCACCCTCGAAAGGCTGCCCAGCAAGCACTGTCAGGTTTGCCAGTGACCTCCCGGTGGGAATCTCTCAGTATCTGGCACTCTGTGCCTGATCGAGGGATCAGGTATTAGGTCATTGAAAGCCACCCCTCCGTACCCCTGTTGCTGACCCTCTGCCCCCCAATCCCCACGATGATCCTGGGCCCCCTGGTGGGCGTACCACTGCCAGCTGCCACTGCTCCCGCTGGAGCTGGCTGACAGGACTTCCACTGCCGGGGACTTCAATCACAAGGAAGGCCTGCAGTGCTCACGACTTGATCCCATCGGGCCCCTCCTACAGAACTCACAGGGGTTCCCAACTGCTTCTCAACTAGTGGGCAAGAACCCCTCAGTCCAACAGAATCTCAGCTATTTCCTGATCTATTTGTATTTCAAATTTCTTCTGGTTTTGAGAAGGAATTTATCATAAAATGCCTAACTTATCTAGAGCGTTGGACCTGACTACAGATGAAATTAAAAAAAATATTTTTAAGGCTACAATAAATAGTGTGTCCTGAATCTTCAACCCTATAAAATGCAGCTCAATAATTAATGCATGTATACCTTACATTGCTGATCTACAAGTTACCAAGTGTTACAGAATATTATCAAATATTTTGTAGGCGCCATTATAACTAGCTATATTATCCAATTCAAGCTAGATTTCGAGTCCTTGCTAAACTGCTCTGAATATTGTAGCACCTTTATTCAATTCGCTGATATGTATACTTATACACAAAGTAAATACCTTGAACTTGTCTTCCACCTCACCTGCTAAAATGGTCTAAAGATAATTTCCAGTCATTAGAGTTATAGATGGGATTAAAGTATTCATGATATTCTGGAGTTTTTTGAAAAAGAAAATGTTATCTTGGGTGTTTTTATTTTGGTGCTTAAGTAGTCCACATTTTTGTACTGGGATAATACTACAATCTTAGTACGATTAGAAAAACTAAACTATTCATCACCTCCAGAGTAAATCCTTCTCTATATCTTTCCAAATCCCAACCAGAACTCACCATCGCCTATTTCAATGTCTTTGAATGCCAACTCAGAGCCAGAGTCTCTGATAAGCATCTCTCCATTGAGCGTGAACATGATGTTCATGTCATGTAAGTCAATCATACAACCAACCACATCGCCTGACTGCCAAGTACGGCCAAACGGTTCACTCCCTATGTGCCAACGCTGACCCTGCAGTAAAAAGAATTGACAAAGGACAAAAGAAAAATTTACACCACAGAGATAACTAGGAGCTTATGACCAGCATGAAACTCGTTTGTTATTCAGTTTTACCGAACTAGCAACAGGTTAAATGTAAACTGAAAATTACAAAATGAAAGCAGTAGTTCATGGCACGTAGAGATTTGTGAACGTTTTTCCATTACGCTATTTAAAAGTGTTTCTCATCTGCTAAAGCAATTAGTGACCAATGATAACGTACATACACACAGGAAACTGTAAACTCAATCTTTGGAATGGTTATGCCTTTTAATTAACAAATATTTATTTAAAAAAGCAGTTAAAGTAATCAATGGCGAGCTCTGCCACTCTGGTTTACACCTGTGTTACTTTTTTTTTTGTAAATTATTAATTAAAATGAAAAGTTAAGTTCAAAGCCAAGCTGGTTAGTGGTGGATGAAATCAACCAGAGTTTGCACTCGATCACTGTCCAGAATAGATCACAGACAAGGAGCTGTCAATTAAGCAACGTTTCCTGGGCCACAGCGGTTTCAACAGAGCCATGGATATCTGTGCAGTGTCCAGTGATCCTTGCTGGAGAAAACATGAACTCCAGTTATCGAGCTTGGCTATGAAGCATCCAGGTCCTAAAGATTTAACATTACTCTACGTCTATAATCTCACAGGAAAAACTAGATTAGAGAGGGCTTTCACTGTCTCGGAACCACACCATAGTGTGAACTGTTAGTTTCAAGAGAGATGGGGAGAAAACTTGAAAAAAAGAATGACAACAAACCTTAAATCCATTAAACACGAAGGCGAGATCATCAACACCCAGTGGTATATCAGGCCTGCACTCAGGTCGTGCCCATCCTACCCTCATTTCTCCTACAGTCAAAGCTTCAAACTCGAAGTACCACTTCCCACTCTTCACTGCGTATGATTTCTCAGCACGGAAGAGCCGTACCTTCTCATTGCGGCCGATACCTGGGATATGGGCAGCTAGCACAACAAAACACAAAAATGAGTGATTAAAAAATAGAATTTTTAAGTAGCCAGCATTTAAACAGGATATAAAAACAGTAACAAGTGTTAATAATTTAATACTCTAATGATGTATACAGTCTTAAAATATTTACAAAGCTGCTATGATTTGTCCAGTTTCAGAAAACTTGTTATGTAACTGAAGTGCACTTCTTAACTTCCATTGGCTGCGAGGGCAGGTGAAGGGGGGGGGAGGGGTGTTAGAGAAACCCACATCTTTTATTATTTTTAGATGCCTTCAGCCGAGTTTGAAACTTCTGCGCCTCGACAGAATTATTTAACAGACCATCTAGATATGGGTTAGATTAAAATCCAAGCTATAATATTTGAAGAAATTGACTTAACGTGTTCATTATACAAGTGTAATAAAGACAAAATTGGCAACTGCACAATTTTAACAGGTAAAGGCCTGTCAAGGCTACTGACATGCAGCTCACAGAAACAGAACTGTGCAATGTGGGGCTGGCTTTTCATGGCGGTGTGGAGACTCCATGGAGGTGTAGAATTGGCATCCAGGACCAGGTTCCAGGATTCCTACAATTTTCATCAGTGTGGGTTAAAGGCATGGGCTGGTGCGGGTTGTGAGTCTGCACCCTGCACTCCCAACTTGGCTGACTCCATTGCATGGATAGGTATGTCCTAGTCCTTTGCAGTTTTCATGGAGTCAAGCCAAATTTTAAAGGACTTGTGGTTGACGGCACCTCAGGAGGTGTCGTGAACTATAGTCTGGATGGGGAACCTCTTAAAAGGCAAAATCCCCCCCATGCCAATCTATGCCATTCCAACCACCTCCACTGGCTCCTCATACCCTGCATGCCAACATATGCCCCCAAGGATGCATAATGAGGCTTGGTTGAGAGCCCAGATTTCCATGGCTCTGTTGAAACTGAGGCCCAGGAAATGTTGCTCGACTGACAGCTCTTTGTATGTGATCGATTCTGTCAATTGCACAATATTTATTTACACAAGATAATGTGGTGTCAAGTACTTGCATACTTTAAAGAGTCTGGGTGGTTTATACTTCTTAGGGCTGTAGTAAAAACAATTTTTCTTAAAGTAGAAAATTATGAACGAATGACTGCTTTTCAAAGCTTTTTCACAAATCCTATTGATAACATAGGGTTCATTGGTTCTATTTAGAGAGTGTATAGCAGGTGAGTATGGAAGTGCCATAGCGTGGTACTAAGGGTATGAGGGGCCATGGAGAATGGTGGAGGAGCTTAGTGTGGTATGGAGGATATGAAGGGCCATGGGGAGGCAAGAATTGGGCACAGATGAGGCGTGTGCTTATAATGGTGGAGTGTGAGGGGATAGAGGGCCTTACTGTTTTTATTACAACTGGGACAATGTCCCAGGTATCCCAGAGCATCAAGGTGGGCCTTTTAAACGGCCTGTGTGGCTGCCTCCAAACCCTTTCAAAGGGCAGCAGATAGGACTCATGTTATCACGTGCCACCGCCACCCGGCCTAGAAATGAAAATCCCGCATTTATTGGCACTTTCTACCGAGGTAGGCACAGCAAGTCATGAAATTTCCTGACTCCCGCTTCCTGCCTCGAAGATGAAAATCCAGCCCTTGACACTAGGAAAAATTGGAAAACTGTGCAAAAAACACAGAATCTGATAGACAGCAACTGGAAAACAGTGGCCCTGATAAATCTCATATCTAGTGTACTTTTACTTCAGCTGGAACTGGTTTGGTCCTCAAGTGAAAGTTACTTTACGGCTGCCAGTGAGAGTAAAACTAACAAAGGGGACTCAACCTCATTTATCAATTTTTTTAACCACTTTTACCACTGATAGCTTTTCAACTGCTTCACATTTCCATTTCTTTCTTGTAACTAATTGACAGTTTCTGCAGCGAGTAGTGAACTTAATTTTTATAATACCCCACCTGCCACATTGTACTAACTTGCTCTTGAACAAGGAGTCAACAGCATTTTTTTAAATGGTTTTCTAGCCTGGGAGCAAGACTGTTCAAAAAGGAAGAAAAGTTTGTTACTGATTGCTACAAATTACTTTAGCATTAATTTTTCACCAAAATTATTTGAATGAGTCAAGTGCATCATTTAGTGAGTGCAAATAGTATAGAACAAACAAAAAACTGGATAGCCATTCAAGTACTGCTAATTTAATTTTTGTTCTTTCATGGGATGTGGGCATTGCTGGCAAGGCCAACATTTGTTGCCCATCCCTAATTGCCCTTGAACTGATTGGCTTGCTAGGCCATTTCAGAGGGCAGTTAAGAGTCAACCACATGTGGGTCTGGAGTCACATGTAGGCCAGACCAGGTAAGGATTGCAGATTTCCTTTCCTAAAGGACATTAGTGAATCAGATGGGTTTTCACAATCAATGATTGTTTCATGGCCTCCATCACTGAGACTAGCTTTATATTCCAGGTTTATTAACGGAATTCAAGTTCCACCGTCTTCCATGGTAGGATCTGAATCCATGTCCCAAGAGCATTGATATGGTCCTCTGGATTACTAATCCAGTGACATTACATTGGATAGTGTACTACAGTATTTCCCTATAGTCACTACAGCCAATCCATCACTCATGTTAGATGATTATCAAATTGAATAATTCTTTCAAGTTTTAAGTTTACATACTGGCTTCTTGATCTGGTGGCTCAATGTTGTAGCCATAACCAATCAGGGTACGGACAGCCTCACAAAGACTGTCTCTGTTAGTTTTCTTCGTACGTTCATCCAGGAGGTTGTATGGTACAAGGCGGGGATTTCTCTTGTTAGCGATATCCTGCAAGCACAAAAGGAGCAGAAACATATCTCTGAAAATTAGAAGTTTATTAGATCCAAATTTCATCTTGATTTGTAAGTTGGATAGCAGTGACACTGCTGAACACTACAGCACTCTAGAGCATTAGTAGGTTGAGACACAATGCAGGTCGTCAAAACTGAAGCTAACCATTTCCTCAACTGATGTCCTCACAAATAGGGCCCAATATTTACTGTGGCAGGGAGTTATGGTCAGGAAATATATGTGGAAGTTTCCCCCAAATGCTGTGAAGTACTGACTCTAGCTTTTTCTTTGCAGGTTCCCCGGCCATATGCCATCCTGATTGGAGAGCTTGTCTGCCTGTTGGATGGGGAAATCTGCATCATAATACTCAGGTTAAACAACGTGCAAGGATGTTGGTTAAGAGGTGCTGGAGTTTCAGGGGGAAGAAGGGATACCAGGGGAAGCTGACATCACAGGTAGAGATGAAGAGGTCAGATGGAGCTCAGGGGCTGTTGGTGCAATATGGTGAAGGTAAGGGAGGTAGGGGCCCGGGGGGGTGGAAATTTACAGCATCTACTTATCGGACCCGGAGAAAACACTCCTGCAACTCCTGGCCTACAATAATGCTGTAAAATGGATCCAGCCCTTCTCACTTCTTTTTACTTGTCAGGAATCCTCCCTGAGATCAGGAAAATCTGGCCCACAGTTTAAAATAGAAAGTTTATTAAAATGGAGGCATGCAGCTTCGTTAAAAAGGATCTGTCTCCGGAGAGGGATTGGTCGACCATCTCTGGTCCACATCTGTTAAAACCACCAGTTTTAACAGAGCGAGCAAGGCAGGTTAGGGTTGTGTTTAAAATTTTTAACATTTTACTTTAACCCAACCCAAACTCAAGCCAGTGTTATGGGTTGAAATTCTCCCCAGTTGACATTGGGCAATAATCAGGATTAAGTAGGCTGATGATCCTTCGTCCTGTCTGAGGAAATTTAAACTCTTTAGTTGTTTTAGATTAAAATTTACTTATCACTGTTTACTATTGCTGCATCAAGTAAAAAAATGTTTATTTAGTATAAAATTGCATAGCTAAACTTAATTAGTCTTTGTCTTTTTAATGATTTGTCCCATTGATACTGTCAGAAGCCAACTCTTGAGCATTTTTCTTGAATACCTGCTCAATTCAGATTATCAAGTGGACCAAAATACATAGGAAAAGGCAAAAACCATTTCTGTGATAATATCTATACGTTGCATCAAATCACAATTCAGAATTTTTGGGAGTATTTCTACATTGGATTCCTTCCAATAGCACAAGATGCATGCCCTGAGTTAATTCACCAGCGTTTAACTCCAATCTGATAAAATAAAATCAGTAAAAGTATACATAATACCCTTGAGGTTCCAACAAATGGGATTTGAGAATATACCTGAAGTATTCTGAAGTATATGATTATCCACGCACTCTTAAAATGTCAAGAAAATTTCCAGATTCCTTTGCAGCCTCTTACCTGCAAAATACTGTATGTCCATCCTTGACGGATGCGGTCCCTTGCCCAGACATTGTGACCATTTTCAGCCAGTTTGTCCACCAAAGTATTTTGAGCTGGAGTCAGTTTCACATGGGAAAGATCAAGTGGAGAAGGCTTGTATCCACTTGACATCAGGTACCTGTGACAAAAGTGAAAGAGTTTTTAATCAAAAAATAAACCAAGGCCAAAGAAAGACAGCCCCAATTGGTGATGTTCATGTACTCACATTTAAACACTTGTACTACAATTCCTGTGTGTGCTATTATTTTTACAGGTATTAGCCTTTATATTTTAAATAGGTTTATGCCTGCATAACAATAGCACTAACACAAACGAGTGCCAGTGTTTTGCGTGTTTATACATGAACTTGGTCGATTGATAGTTCTGCCCGATCCACATTCTTAGCTAGAGTCACTTACACAGGTTTAGTCTAGACATGAGAAGCCAGTAAAGTGTATAATTTTTTCCTGGCAGTATTTTGATTATCAACTTGAAGCTTGCTGTAGCTGAGCATTTTATATCACAAATATACATACCTACATAATCTAACAGCCTTAAGAGTCAAAACGTTACCATAGAGATCGGGTCAGAATAAATATAGCGGTGGCAGCCTTTCATCTCGTAAGGCAATCGTTTGTACAGTGGTGGTCAACTCTTGTGTTAAGCATCATCTGGTGTGACTGAGGAGCCCAATTCTGGCATGGCAGTCTCTGCCTCATTTGCTGCAGGAGAAGACAGTGGGTTAAGAAGGTGCAGGATTTGCTGGCTTCTGTTTTCTCCGGGCCCGTTTCACAGCCAGCTGAGGGCTTTATATTCCTTCTAATGCCCTTCCAAACAGTCAGCCTCCAGAGGTCACTGCCATCAGCAACAGTCTCCCAGATTTCAGTGTCAAAGTCCATCATCTTCACAGGTTGCCTGCAGGTGTTCTTGTAGTGGAAGGATGCATGCCCAGGAGGGTGTGACCCAGTGGCCACCGTACAGAAAGGTTTATGATTGTCATCCAGACGACGAACAAAGCCAGGCAAGTGCAGACACCATTGGCTTAGCAGTGAGTGTATGCTGGTGGACTTAGCGCGCTCCAGGACTGTTATGACACAGCAGTTGGTAAAGGCTGAGTTATTTAAAATCCCTGAGGGAAACTTTAAACAACTGTTATAACCTATATTTTCAATTGGTATGTTTGAGATGCAGCTCTGATTTCAGGAATAAAACCACCAATCCTCAAGAGGTTTTTTTTATATAAATTAAATTAATCATTTGTTAATTTAACAAGAAATTGAACGCATACACGTGTCTATAAATTACTACCATAATAACTATTAAACAAATCCCCAAATTAATCACTCCCAGGTAAATCGTCCCCAAGGCAACAATAACCCATAGACTTAAACATACACCAGGCAAAGCATATTTTATCTTACAAATTCAAAACGAGGTTCCTTTAAACCATTGTAGGCTTACCGGCAGCTTAGATCTGACATGCCTCTGACTTACACGCACAAAACTCTTTTCTGTATATACCTAGTCTTTCCACTGAATGCAAATTCTCATTGTATCAACAGGCCCTTTGAACTCTACCTCTTCTAACAATAAAACTCCTTTCATAGTATCAATTTTATTAGTAATATAAACATATTGCTTGGTGTCTCCTAGCTAGGTGCAAGATTTCACCCCCAGCCTTTGAATGGTTTATTCAACTAAATGCAAATGTGCCCTCTACCTTACTGTTTAACATCTCAAAACTACTATACATCAAAACACCCAGGATAGCTGGCTTTAATCCAACTAAAACACACACACTCACACCCACAGACACACATCCTACTACAAGTCCAATTTAAAAATAATTTCCAATAACATTATATACATTAATATCTTCATGACAAGGACTACCCTTGTGACCTTGTCCTATCATAGCTGACCTTACCCATCATTTTTTTTTATTCATTCACAGGATGTGAGCTTTTCTGGCTGGCCAGCATTTATTGCTCACCCCCAGTTGCCCTTCAGAAGGTGGAGGTGAGCTGCCTTCTTAAACCACGGCAGTCTATGTGGTGTAGGTACACATGTTGTCATGGAAGGAGGTCATCACATTGAGTAGCCTCGGCAGGCAAACAATTTTCTGCAGCAGCTTTAAATGTGAGATTCTCCTCACATGGTTAAATGCCTTGGCGAGATCGATGAATGTATAGTCCGGTGAGTAGGCCTTCAGCAACAGGCCACATCGGGTAGTGGAGAAGAGAGATTGGGGGAGATAGGATATATATCATATAGCGTTTCCTTTGCAGCTGCTGGACTGAGAAGATAGTGTCAATTGTAGATCTCCCAGGGCAGAGTTTTTACCTCATTGGGCAGGTGCAGTGGGCAGGCCCAGGAGCAGTCGCTCAACAGTCTACCGCCCACAATCGGGCCCAGACCGTGATTTCACACTGGCTGGCCAATTAGCGGCCAGCCAGCGTGAAACGCGCACTAAGAACCTCAACACTGCCAGCATGCAGGTGGGAGGAGCCCAAGCACTGAAGTGTGCGCATGTGTGTGGGTGCGCTCAATGAAAGCTCCCTGAAGGCACAGATCTGCCTCAGGGAGCTGAAGGTTTTTAAACATTAAAAATAAAGATTTCAAGAATAAGGAAAACATGTCCCCTCGTGTGGCCCTGTCACATGAGCAGGGACGTTAAAAATGAGTTTTAAAATTTTTTATTTTTTTTTTTAAATCACTATATCATCCACCGCCCGTGGATGAGGTTTCGCAGAAAATGCAAAGGCCGCTTTGCCTATTCACCCGCCCGCCAACCATAAATGAAAATTTCACTTTAATTGAGTGGTTAATGGGCTTAACAGCCCTCTTAATTGTCGGCGGAAGCGCTGCCGACTCCCAAGCACACCCGCTGACTGTAACATAGCACGAGCGTGCGATGACATCAAGATGATCGCCCAATGTCATAGTGCACGCGCCTGCACGCTGAACTGAAAATCCTACCCCCAATATAATTATGATAGCAACCAATTTGGTACAGTTTTTCAAAAACAATATGTTGATAAATAATGATTTTTATTTGGCCACTCAAAAATCAAAAGCATGGTATAATTCATACCATTCATCATACATGCCAAATATTAACTTTTTACGCTAACACTGAGCTTTAAAGCACATGTCAGTGTCAGCACTTCAGAAGGAAAAACATTTTTTTCTCCCCACTGAGATTGGAAGCTCCTTGGATGAACCAGTTCTGAAGGTTGGACCACAGGGCAAAACACTGTTAGAACCAATCAATTAGTTGTTATTTTCCACAACTGTTGGCTGCACCATGTATGGCAGAAATGTTTTAAGAGAAGCTGATTTTCTAAAAAAAAGAATCATGCTGCTAAATTCAGCAGGACCTGATTACTATATTTGGGTTCCGCTCCCTGGCCACAGCCTGCCAGACTGAAAGGCTGGGTGGTTGTCCAGTGAGTAGGCCTTCAGCAACAGGCTATATCAGGTAGTGGAGAAGAGAGATTGGGGGAGATAGGAGCAGATAGTTGAGGAGGTTGCAGAGCTCGGGGGGTTAGAGATAAGGTTCCAGGAGGGGCCAGAGATATCCAGGAAGGGAAGGGAAGATAGCTGGGTGGAGAGGGAGCCATGGAGGACAGAGCTAGGTTGTGAATAAGTTGTGGGCTATGAAAACAATTGGGAGATCATTAGATCACCAGGGGTTGAGTGGTCTCATTGCTGGGGAGGTTTGTTTGGGGTTCAAGGGAAGCATTCCTGTTCATAAGCATTGCTGGATTAGCACTTACTTGTCCCATGCAGCTGTCCTCAACTCCCTTTAGCTGGCAGGTTTCCCCAGACCCCAAACATCCAGCCTGCTAATTGTATAACTATAGCAGGGAAACAAATCTGAAGCACTGCAGCCTCATTAAAACACTTCAATGAGTGACCCACCTCCTGCGAGTAGGTTGGACATTTGCCTCTGTCCCCCCTCTATTAAAACTGGAAGGCGGTGGGTTCTAAGCGGGTTGAAGAGTTTTTACATTTTTCTTCCCACCAAACCCACCCTTTTTTGGGGGATTAAAATTCCCCAAAATAACTCCGTTCCTACTTTCAGTATTTTAAAATTACTCTATTAAATCTGAATCATTTCTTCAAAAAAGCAGATAGGCTCTCAACTGAAAGTGTGGATAAATATCCCATAATTGTCTGTGCAACCATCTCCAGGGGCAGTATTTTGCCCTTGACAGGGGGGCTTGGCAGTGTGGGCGGGAAGCCAAACGCCGCCCGCGATCGGCACCGCACCGCGATTTCACGCTGGCGGGCCTATTAAGGCCTGCCCAGTGTGAAATGCGAGTGGAAACGTTGAGCACTGCCTGTGCAGGATGGAGGAGGGGGGCAAGCCGGCATACGCGTGAGTAAGCGCTGCATAATCTCCTTGAGGCACGGAGCTGCCTCAGGGAGATGAAGAGATATAAAAATACATTTTTTAAAAAGGTAATAAAACATGCCCCTTCATGTGACTCTGTTACATGAGCAGGGATAAGTTATTAATCAAAAATTAAACATTTTCTTTTACTTTTATTTGCTTTTGAAAACCGCATCCCACCCGCTGACCGAACTATCGCGCGACTGGGCATTGACATCAGCACGCTTGGCCAACATCAACGTGCAACATTTCACCCTCGAGTGGGTCGGGCGAACAAAAATTTCTGCCCCCAGGATAACGTGACATCTACTTAGCTCCTTTTGCTGAGGAAAAGAATTCATATTTTAAGGAATTGTGGACACATCATGCTGCTCCCTGATTCGATTATGTTTCACTTGGCTCATGCAAACGTAATTCAGAAATATTTAATGATCTATAAAATAAACAAAAACCTACGATTTGGCCAATTTTATTTTCTTCAGATTTTCTTCTGCCTTTTCATCAGCCATTCCAACATGGCAACCCAACGCTAACAGGGTTCTGAGGAGAAATATTTAAAGAAAAAAACTTTTAACATTCATCAATTAAGCTGAAGCATGGTCATATGCAGTAATCAGAATTGCACGGTACTTACTTTAGAGTTTCACCAGACATCTGTAAGTTGTAGTTTCTCTCGGGTTCAGGCAGTCCGCTAAACTCCACAAGACATGGGTGCAGCTTCTTGTTGTCATCTCGAATCTACAGGTAAAGAGAAGCAATGATGAGCAGTCTCATGTTTATTCCACTATGCGAATATAAAAACCTGTTGTAGCAGTGTCTACAGGTATAAAAGACACCCTAATGTGCTTCCAACCTTCAGTGGTTAAGTGCTTCCTAAGTGTACTGTAATGGAATCATCCTCACTCAGAAAAGAAGCCCTTGCTTCACACTAGGATGAATTTTATGTTCGAAAATTGGGCATGCTGCACCCTATGTGAAATCCGGCAGGATGACATTAGGTCACCAAGCTAATGTCATCACACCAGTCTCCGATAACATGGAAGTCGGGTGGGTGCCAAAATTGGCAGACCAGCCGCCATTTATAGAAAGTTAAGTAACGAGCTTCTTAACAACCCAATCACAATTTTATGTTGCCCAATGGACTTTTTGGTCATCAAATCTAAAAACGATTGGGAGTCTTTTATGTCAGCTAAAATGAGGCAACACAAGGATGGCAGACAAGGCCTGCCACTGGGACCACAGTTGGATGTATCAGCAGATTCTTCTAGGGAAGGTGGCAGTGTCTGTATGATGTTTAATGGCATTTTTAAAAAAATCATTTTGAAGGTGCAAAAAGGTAATAAAGACTGATTCAGACAGCAGGGTGACTTTACAATTCCAGCTGTGACCATGGCATTACCCTGCTGTCACAGGACAGGCCGTCCCTACAGTGCCAATTCTCAGAACTGTCACACCATGTGTTATTCACATTACAATGTGAATGTAGCTGCAACAAAGATTCAGTACTATATTATTTACTATATTAACTTGAAGGCAAAAGAGCTTACTATGGTTGGCATTTATTGAAACTGCCCTTCATACTAACTACAAGCCAGGAAGGGAGTAAGAGGAAGCAATGGCGGATTGGTAATGTCACTGGACCAGAGGCTCAGTCTAATACTCTGGTGACACAGGTTCAAATCCCAGCACAGTAGCTGGTGGAATTTAAATACAATTAATAAATCTCGAATTGAGTGCTAGTCTCAGTAATAGTCATTGTGAAACCACTGTCAATTGTCGTAAAAACTCACTTGGTTTCCCTTTAGGGATTGAAATCTGCCATCCTTACCTGGTCTGGCCTACATGTGACTCTAGAGCCAGAGCAATGTGGTTGACTATTAACTGCCCTCTGAAAAGGCCCAGCAAAGCCACCCACTATCAAGTCATTGCAAAGCCTAAAACAAAGGATTGAAACTGAACGGACCACTCAGCATAGACTTAGGCACCAGAAACAACAACGGCAAACACAGCCCTGTCACCCCTCCTTACTAAAATTGGGAGAACTGTTCCACAGACTAGTCAAGCAACAGCCTGACACTGTCATACTCACTGAATGATAAATGCAGACAATATCCCAGACACCACTATCCCTGGCTATGTCCTGCCCACCTGCAGAATAGACCCCCACCAGAGGTGGCAGCACAGTGCTATACTGAAGCAATGGAGTTGCCCGGAGAATCCTCAACATTGACTCTGGACCCCATGAAGTCTCAAGACATCGGGCCAAACATGGACAAGGAAACCTCCTGCTGATTACCCCACCCCCTCAGCTGATGAATCAGTACTTCCCCACGTTGAACATCAACTGGAAGAAGCATAGAATGGCAAGGACACAGAATATACTCTGGGTGGGGGAATTCAACATCCATCATGAACAGTAGCTCGGTAGGACAACTACTGGCCGGGTTTTAAAGGGCATAGCTGCTAGACATATCGGTGGCAGGTGGAGAAGGAACCAAGAGGGGAAAACCTACTTGACCTCATCTTCAACAATCTGCCTGTTGCAGATGTCTATGATAGGTTTGGTAGGAGTGACCACCACACAGTCACTGTGGAAATGAAGTCCCACCTTCACACTGAGGATAACCATGTTGTGTGGCATTACCACCGTGCTAGATGGGATAGATTGCAAACAGATCTAGCAACTCAAAACTGAGCTTCCCTGATGTTCTGTGAGCCATCAGCAGTAGAACTGCATTCAACCACAATCTGTAAACTCATGGCCTGGCATATCCCCCACAATACCATTACCATCAAGGAGGGGATCAACCCTGGTTCACTGAAAGTGCAGGAGGGCATGTCAGGAGCAGCACCAGGCATATCTAAGAATGAGATGTCAACATGGTGAAGCTACTTGCTTGTGGAAGCAGCATGTGATAGACAGAGCAAAGTGATCTTAACCAACAGATCAGATCTAAACTCTGTAGGCCCGCCACTTCCAGTCGCGAATGATGGTGGCCAATCAAACAACTAACTGGAGGAGGAGGCTCCACAACTATACCCATCCTCAATGATGGGGGAGCCCAGCACATCAGTGCAAAAGATAAGGCAAAAGATTTGCAACCATCCTCAGTCAGGGGTGGCGATTGGATGATCCATCTCGGTCTCCTCCTGAAGTTCCCAACATTACAAATGCCAGTCTTCAGCCAATTCGATCCACTCCACATGATATCAAGACATGGCTGAAAGCACTGGATACTGCAAAGGCTACGAGCCCTGACAACACTCCAGCAACGACTCATGCTCCAGAACTAGCCATGCCTCTAGCCAAGCTGTTCCAGTACAACTACAACACTGGCAACAACCCAGTGGAAAATTACTCAGGTATATCCTGTCCACAAAAAGCAGGACAAGTCCAACCAGGCCAATTACTGCTCTATCAGCCTACTCTCGATCATCAGCAGAGTGAGTGAAGGGGTCATCAATAGTGCTATCAAGCGACACTTACTCAGCAATAACTTGCTCACTCATGCTCAGTTTGGGTTCTGCCAGAGCCAATCAGCTCCTGGCCTCATTACTGCCTGGGTCCAAACATGGGCAAAAGAGCTGAACTCCAGAGGTGAGGTGAGAGCGACTGCCCTTGACATCAAGGCAGCATTTGATCAAGGCATCAAGGAGCCATAGCAAAACTCATGTCAACGGAGAATCAGGAGGAAACCCCTCCACTGGTTGGAGTCATACCTAGCACAAAAGAAGATGGTTGTGGTTGTTGGAGGCCAATCATCTCAGTCCCCAAACATTGCTCCAGGAGATCCTCAGGGTAGTGATCTAGGCCCAATCACCTCCAGCTGTCAGCAATGGCTATCCATCCATCATAAGTCAGAAGTGGGGATGTTTACTATCAATGGCATAAGGTTTAGCACCATTTGTGGCTCCTCCCAATATTGAACCAGTCCATGTCCACATGCTGCAAGGCCTAGACATTATTTAGGCTTGGGCTACTAAGTGGCAAGTAACATTCGCGCCACACAAGTGCTGGACAATGGAGAATTTAACCATCTCCCCTTGACATTCAATGTCATCACCATCGCTGAATCCCCCCATTATTAACACCCTGAGGGGTTACCATTGACCAGAAACTGAACTGGATCAGCCATATAAATACTGTGGCCAGAAGAGCAAGTCAGAGGCTAGGAATTCTGTGATGAGTGTCTCACCTCCTGACTCCCCAAAGCCTGTCTACCAACTACAGCACACAAGCCAGGAGTGTGATGGAATATTCTCCACTTGCCTGGATGAGTGCAGTTCCAACAAAACTCAAGAAACTCGACAGCATCCAGGACAAAGTAACCAGCTTAATTGGCACCCCATCCACCACCTTAAATATTTACTCCCTCCACCACCGATGCAGTGACAGTAATGTCTACCCTACACAGGATGCACAGCAGCAACCTACTGAGCATCCTTTGACTGTAACTTTCAAACCCGCAACCTCTACCACCTAGAAAGGTGAGGGCAACAAATGCATGGACCACTGCAGGTTCTCCTCCAAGCTACACACTATCCTGATTTGGAACTATAATCACCATTCCTCCACTGTCACTGAGTCAAAACCCCAGAACTCCCTTCCTAATAGTACTGTGGGTATATCTACACAACATGGGCTTCAGCGATTCAAGAAGGCCACTTACCACTAGCTTTTCAAGGACAATTAGGGATGGGCAATCAATGCTAGCCTAGCTAGTGAGGTTCAAACCACATGAACGAATAAATCAAAAAAAAGGGGGGAAAGGGTTTGTGGTCAGGAAGCAAGCTTCCTACGCAGATATAATTGGCTGGCTTCCTGTGCGGCGGTTGCTAATTGGCTGCATTGCATTGTATTTGGTCTCTATAAAGGGTGGGGGCAGGAATCGACATACTGGGCACTTCTGGGTCGGCCTCCCACACTCCAGTGAAAAATGTGGAATTCACCCCATCGAGCATGGTATAATGATTTCACAATATCATTTAAAAAGTCATGTATAGGATCTTAACAGAATACACCGCAACAGAGTGAAGACTTCACAGTATATTCTTATGAAAGGTACATCATGGTCACTCCCTTAAAACTGGACAATGACCTTTTCAACCTGACTGAAGCCATGCCTGGCAGTAACCTATGAACTAGGGAGCTAATCTAGCAGTAGCAAAGAAATTTGCACCTCATTATCTCTGAAGGGGCACTAGTGACTCTGAACTCAAAGGGAATTATATAAAGGCCATCTACTATTCATAAGCCAGGCCTGGCCACTAGAGTCTACTATTTGACTAGGACAAACAACTCAGCAACCTTCCTTTGTACTTTTTAATGGTTGGAACATTAACAATCTCAGGAACACAGACAAAGGAACATATACCCTTTGTCAAAGCCGAGTGGAGAGATGGGGGTCAGGCGACATGACCTCCTAGCAGGAGGAACCTGTAATATTGCGTTGTGGAGCTGCAAAGCTCAGTCTGCCATCTTCAATCTAACAAGCAGCATCTCAGGAAAAAGGGGTCTGTCCAGGTTTGAATGCCCGCCCCCCATCTACACTGCTTCTACTCGAACTTCTGAACATCTATAGCATCACCTACAAGACTAATTCATCTAATTATCCAGCATCAGTTTTCAACCTTTGATTCTGGACTCTGGACTCACGGGAAACAGTAATTTTTTGCTCTGTGGCCTTTTCTCTATCCCTCTTTTATTGTATGAATGGGCAGGAGACTATGTAGCAAGCATCCACTGCCCCCCACAACTGAACTACATTTTGATTGTGTGCAAATAAACTAACCCTCTGAGTTTACCTATCTGGAGATGCTGTGGGGTTATTAATAAAAACTGGATCACACCAAAACTGAAGGGTTGGGAAATATGCCACCGCTTACAAAGGGGGAAATCAAAATCATAATACCTTTCTGTTTACAGATGGCTGGTAAGAATAGAAATCAGGGTTGTTTAAATTAAAAAAAACCCTCCTATCCATAACAACGTTTTCATTAATAAGATTTAGGTTCTGATGCTTTTTTGCTTTTTGGATGATTGATTAACCTATGCTATTTGAAGGGGGAAGATCAGGGTTTAAATGCATGCTGTAATACTTTTCTTTCCAAACTCCAGAGGCTGGAGTCTTAAATGGGTTCAGTTAAACTTCTTCAATGAGTGGCACAATACATTTGACATGACGTACACTGAGGCATGGAGTGATAGGAAGCTACTTTTCATTCAAATGTCAAGTCTGATATGTTGCAGTATCATATTTGTTAAGTCAAACTTTCATGATTTTTCATCATCTCCCTGGTCTGATGATTATGACAAATAACAAAGGTTCTATTGCAGGAATGTGATATAAACATCTTTTAAATTAGGCCATATCACCTGAAATTGAGTTCAAGGTTAATATTTTCCAAAAAATAATTGACCAACAAAATCAACCAGCAATTTTCAGCTTCATCACCTTAGAAACACTGTTCTAGTAGTTTTTCTTCATAAATACTTACTCAGACCGTAACATTTTCATTACATAATTAATTCTTATGGTTGAGGCAATATAACTAAAAAGCAGGCAATATAGGCCACATAATAATACAGGCAATATAATTAAATTCTTACTGTTCCATATGTCCAACCTAACTCGATCTTTGTCACTGACCAAAGTTCATGGATGTTTTCAGCTAATTTCTCTCGTATCCGTTCCAGATGAGGTGGTAAGACAATCTAGATAAAGAATAAAAAAGGAACATTTACTGAAACTGCACCTTAATTTTAATGCCAATTAATAAATTACAATTCCTCAATGGAACTACAGGGAGTCATGTTTGAAGCCTGGAATTTAATTATTTCATAAAAATTATTAACATTGATGTCAAATCATTAGTTGAGGCAAGGAAAAACGGAATAGGATTTAGCTTCGAAAACTTGTCAGGGTCACCAGTTACAAGTGATTTATCAAGGGCTGAAGGATTATGGTTTAAGTAACTTTCTGAACTCAGTAGACATATAAAACAGAAAATAAGAAAAGCTTTAAATTTAGAAATTGTAGACAACTCTACTCTCAAATTCCATGGCTTTTTTTCCCAATGGCAAGTGACATTCACGCAACACAAAAGTGACAGGCAAAAAACCATCTCCAACGAGAGAGAATCCAACCATCTCCCTTTGGCCTTTAATGGCATTACCATTGTTGAATACCCCACCGTCAACATCCTGGGGCTTACCAGTGACTAGAAAATTAACTGGACTAGCCATTTAGATACTGTAGCTACAAGAGCAGGACAGAGGTTGGGAATTCTGCAGCGAGTAACTCACTTCCTGATTTCTCAAAGCCTATCCACTATCTACAAGGCACAAGTCAGAAGTGTGATGGAATACTTTCCACTTGCTTGGATGAGTGCAGCTCTAACACTCAAGAAGCTCTGAACTATCCAAAAGGCAAAGCAGCCTGTTTTATGGGCACCCCATCCATCACCAGCTCATAATGGCAGTAACGGATACTATCTACAAGATGCACTGCAGCAATGTGTCAAGCAAGGCTCCTTGAACAGCACCTTCCAAACCAGTAACCTCTACCACCTAGGAGGACAAAGTCAGCAGACACATGGGAGCACCACCATCTGTAAGTTACCCTCCAAGCCACACAACATCCTGAATTGGGACAATGTCACTGATCCTTCACTGTCACTGGGTCAAACTCCTGGAACTCCCTTTTTATGTCACATGGACTGCAAAGACAATTAGGAATGAGAAATAAATGCTGGTCTTGCTAGTGACACACACATCCCAAGGACGAAAACAAAGTAAGTGAGAAGAAAAATCAGTTTTCTAAAAGAGGGGTTGTAACTACAACAACAGTGCATTTATGCAGTGCCTCCAAAATAGTACAATGTTCCAAAATGCTTCACAAAAGAGTTATAACCACAGAACCATAGAAAGTTACAGCAGAGAAAGGGGCCATTCGGCCCATCGTGTCTGCGCCGGCTGAAAAACAAACAAGTTTTAAAAACTAGCTGCCTATTTTAATTCCACAACCCAGCACCTGTTCCATAGCCTTGCAAGTTACAGCACTTGGCCAACCTGCCAACCTCTGTGCCTTCCCCCAAAAATTGGCCATGTAGTTGATAGTGAAAAGGATAGCTGTTTCTCTAGAATGATATCAATGGTACTACACGGCCAATTTTTGTGTCATTTGCAAATTTCCAAATCATGCCACCCACATTTAGGTCCAAATCATTAATATATAAAACAAAAAGCAAGAACATCCAAATGTTACCCTTTGTTTCCTGTTGCTGAGCCAATTTTGAATCCAACTTGCCACATTCTCCTGTATCTCATGGGCTTTTACTTTTCTAACCAGTCTGCCATGTGGGACCTTGTCAAATACCTTACTAAAATCTATGTAGACAACATCCACTGCACTACAACTATCTTCCCCTAACAAAACCATGCTGACTATCCCTGATTAATCCATTCTTTTCTAAGTGACAGTTTATCTCGTCTCTCAGGATTGATTCTAATAACATGCGCACCACTGAAGTCAGTCTAACTGGCCTACAATTATTTTGGCTATCTCTCACCCCTTTTTAAATAATGGCAAACATTTGCAGACCTCCCGTCCTCTGGTACATCGACTGTATCTAGCGGGAATTGGAAAATGATCTTCAGAGCATCCGTTATTTCCTCCCTGCCATCCTTTAACAGCCTGGGATACAATCCATCTAGCTCTGGTGACTTATCCACCCTCAAACATGTCAGTCCCTCCAGTATATCCTCTCTCACTATGCTTATTGTATCTAATATTTCACACTCCTCCATTTTAACTAGAATATCTGCTTCATCCCTCTCCGTTGTGAAGACAGGGACAAAGTACTCACTTAGAACCCTGCCCACATCTTCAGCATCAGAGCACAAGTTACCATGTACATCTCTGCTCAGCCTTACCCTTTCCTTAGTTATTCTCTTGTTCTTAATATATTGATAAATCATCTTTGGGTTTTCTTTGATCTTACCTGCCAATATTTTTTCATATCCTCTCTTTGCTTTCCCCAATTACCTTTTTTACTTCACCCCTGTACTTTGTATAATCCTCTAGACTTTCTACAGTATTAAGTTTTTTGTGACTGTCATACTCATTCTTTTTCTGCTTCATCTTACTTTGTATGCTTCTAGATAACCAGGGGGCTCTAGATTTGGCAGTACTGCCCTTTTTCTTTGTGGGGATATGTGTACACTGTGCCTGCAGAATCTCACTTATGCATGTGTGCCACTGGTCTGTCACTGATTTCCCTTCAAGTAGCTGTAACCAGTCCACTTTCGCCAGGTCATCTCTCAGCTTTGTAAAATTTCTCTTTCCCCAATTTAGAACTTTTACTTCTGTTGTATCTTTACCCTTTTCCATAACTGTATTAAATCTAACTGTACTGCGGTCAGTATCTCCAAAATGGTCACCCACTGCTACTTCATCCACTTGCCCAGCTTAATTTCCGAATATTAAATCCAGAATTGCACCTCTCTCGTTAGGCTTGTTAAGTGCTGGCTAAACAAGTTCTCTTCAATGCGGTTCAAGAATTTTGTGCCTCTGTGCCTATTACACTGTTCGCATCCCAGTTGACATTAGGGTAGCTGATGCCCCAACTATTATTGCCCTATTGTTTTTGCACTCAGAAATTTGGCTACAATTAGTTTGATACCGAGCCCAGAAGGAGATATCCAGACAAGTGATCAAAAGTTTAGTCAGAGGTAGGTTTTAAGGGAATGTTAAAAGATGAGAGGTAGAGAGTTAGAGATGTTTAGGTCGGAAACATTTGAACTTATGGGCAAGGCAGCTGAAGGCACGGCTGCAAATGGTGGATTGATTAAAAATCAAAGATATGCAAGATGCCAGAACTGGAGGAGTGTAGAGATCCCAATTGTTTGTAGGGCAGAAGAAAATTGCAGAGATAGGGCAGGGGATTGAGATCATGGAGGGGTTTGAAGGCAAGGATGAGAATTTAAATTCAAGTATTATCAATCTGGAAGTCAGTACAGGTTAGCAAGGACAGGGGAGATGGGTGAATGGGACTTAGTGTGGGTTGAGATGCAGTCAGCAGAGTTTTAGATGAGCCCAAGTTTATGAGGGTTTCAGAAGCAAACAAGTTGAGACAGATTTAAAGTCAGGCGATGTTACAGAGGTGTAAGTAGGCAGTTTTGATGATAGAGCAGATATTTGTTAGGTTGCGCTGAAACACAACACCACTTGCAAATGGGTTGGCTCAACCTCAGACAGTCATGAGGAAGAGAGAGATGTGAACGTTAGCTCGGGAATGGGATTTGTGGTGGGGACCAAAGTCAATGGGCTGGAATTTTGTTTTCTGGTCAGGACCGCAATGTTGGGTGCCCTTCCAGGTCCCGACCTCAAATCCCACAAAAGTCCCTGGTGCCCAAAGCAATCTTTAGCAGACCAATTATTGGCCAGGGTGTTCACTTACCATCGAATTAAAGCCAGTGAATGGGCTGCAGTGCTCGAGAGCCAAAAAGAGGCCCTTCAGCCCTGCAAGGTCAGTGATAGGCACTACCCATGTAGCTGGAAACAGAAGGCACCTCAAGATGTGGCCACCTTCTCAAAAGGTTTTAGAAACTTTAAATTCAGAAAGACCACAGCTTGCCAAGCCATCATCATGGAGGGGACAACGCCCCCCCCCCCCCCACCACTGAACGGCCCAGGACTGCAACTGTGGCCCTACGGCTTTGGCAGCTGCTGAAAGGTTCTCCTAGCAGGATGGAGTGCTACTCATCCCTACCCCTGTCTGCCATCGAGAGGCTGCCTCCATCTTGGCCATGTTTCAGCCTTAACAGGAGCACTCCAAGCCTACTGGAAACTGAAGTCAACAACTGCACAGTGGTCTTCACTGGCCCTTTAATTGGCCTAATAGGCTACCCGCCACTTGCAGATGGTTAGCTGTCACCTACCTCTGCCACCCCCCCACCCACTCCAATCCTGCCTGAATAAAAATGGCCCAAAGACAGGGCCATGGCACAGGATCAGTACACCGGCCAGTAGCAGGAAATTGTGGGCCTGCCCAACTCTAGTTCTGCCTCCTCATGCAAACAAAAATTCAGTCCAATAGCTCTGGTCTTCTCAACATTTAGTTGGGCAAATTTTGTGCCCTCATCTAACATGGGTGTCATGACAGTGGAGAGGCTAAAAGAGGTGGTGGCAAGATAGAACTGAACACTGTCAGTATACATGTCGAAACTAACACTATGTTTTCAGATAAAGTCATCGAGGATCATTATGTGGATTAGAAATAGAAGAGGGCTAAGGATAGATCCCTGAAAATCTCTAGAGGTAATGGTGCAGACGCAGGAAGAGAAACCACTGAATGTGACTCCCCGTTTATGACTCAATAGATAAAAATGGAACCAGGTGAGTGCAATTCCGCCCAGCTCGGTGATGGAGGAGAAGCACTGGTGGAGTTGGTGTGCTGAATGGTGTTGACGGCTGCAAGTTCTGAATGATGAAGAGGGATAGTTTACCATGGTCACTGTCACATGGGATGTAATTTGTGACTTTGGTAAGAATCTTTTCAGTGCTGTAGCAGGGAAAGAAACCTTGTTGGAGGGAATCAAATGTGGAACTGGGGGAAAGATGGGTATTAACTTGGGAGCTGACAATATGTTCAAGGGTCCGGATTTTTGTGTCCCAAAGTCGGGAATGGGTGCAGGAATTGGCAAAATTGAGGCATGGGACCGTAAATTTAATTTCACTCTCAAAAAGAGCCCCAAACAAACGTCCCATGGACTGGAAAAGTTTTGGGTTAGGTTCAGGTTGCAAGCTGCATACACATCCAGTGACATCGGGGTCATTACTGACAGGGAGAGGAGAAATTTATATTTAATGTCCCACGGTATTTTGTCGGAGTGGGCAGGTTTTGGAAGCCTTTGGGAAACCCACCAAGTGAGAGAGTTTGAAACCCCGGGGGAAGCCTGCTGATGAGTTGGCAACATTCCGACAGTAAATGTTTTAGCAACTTCAAACGGCACTATTGGATGCTGTCTTAGAAGTTAGATGTGTTTTACTGCAGTGATTGTTCATAGGTTTCTGTCCTGAAAACATATGTTGGCCATTACATTGACCAGAATTGTGCAAGTACATTAAAGTGCTTCTCCCATTGGAAAAAATCCTATTATGCAGTCAAAATTCTAGAAAAGTGGCTTGGGAACCCTCCTGCCATGATCTGAACAATGCCCAGCGCACCTAAGCTTAGAAAAAAATTGACCTGCTGCTTAAACGTAAAAAAACATCCACCTGCTTCACTCCTTTGTTTTACAGGCCATCTGCTTTGAAATAGGAAACAAACCATCTGTCCTTTCAGTTTCAATAAGCTCTATTGTCTGGAGTGTACTGATTTGGTTTGACAGCTGAACCAATTATGAATGCTTCCCTGAGTTTCAAAAGCTAATGAAGAACTAAGCTCAGCAGCTGGTTCTTTACATAGCTGTCAGAGAACAAAGTATGGTTTGACTGGCAGTTTTAAAAAATTCATTCATGGGATGTGGGCTTCATTGGCTGGACCAGCAATTATTGCCCATCCCTAGTTGACCTTGAGAAGGTGATGGTGAGCTGCCTTCTTCAACTGCTACAGTCCATGTTGGTGTAGGTACACCTACAGCGCTGTTAGAAAAGAAGTTCCAGGATGCCAGGGAGTTCCAGCAACAGTGAAGGAACAGCGATATATTTCCAAGTCAGGATGCTGAGTGACTTGGAGGAGAACCTCTAGGTGATGATGCTTCCATCTATCTGCTGCCCTTGTCATTCAAGATAGTGCTGGTCGTGGGTCTGGGAGGTGCTGTCGAAGGAACCTTGGTGAATTCCTACAGTCTTGTAGATGGTACACACTGCTGCTACTGTGCGCCGCTGGTGAAGGGAGTGAATGTTTGTGGATGTGGTGCCAATCAAGCAGGCTACGTTGTCCTGGACAGTGTCAAGCTTCTTGAGTATTGTGGGAACTGCACTCATCCAGGCAAGTGGGAAGTATTCAATCAGACTTGTAACCTGTGCCTTGGAGATTGTGGACAGGCTTTGGGGCGTCAGGAGGTGAGTTACTCATCGCAGGATTCCTAGCCTCTGACCTGCTATCGTCACCACAGTATTTATATAGTTAGTACAATTCAGTTTCTGGTCAATGGTAACCCCCAGGAGGTTGATAGTGGGGGATTCAGTGATGGTAATGCCATTGAACATCAAGGGGCAATAGTTTGATTCTCTCTTTTGGACATGGTCATTGCCTGGCACTTGTGTGGCGTGAATGTTACTTGCCACTTGTCAGCCCAAACCTGAACATTGTCCAGGTCTTGCTGCATTTGGACATGGACTGCTTCAGTAACTGAGGAGTCACGGATAGTGCTGAACATTGTGCAATCATCAGCAAACACCTCCACTTCTGACCTTATGATGGAAGGAAGGTCATTGATGAAGCAGTTGACGATGGCTGGGCTGAGGATGCTACCCTGAGGAACTCCTACTATGATGTCCTGGAGCTGAGATGACTGACCTCCAACAATCACAACCATCTTCCTTTGTGCTAGGTATGACTCCAACCAGCGGAGAGTTTCCCCCTGATTCCCATTGACTCCAGTTTTGCCAGGGCTCCTTGATGCCACACAAGGGCAGTCACTCTCACCTCAACTCAGGGGTTCAGCTCTTTTATCCATGTTTGAACCAAGGCTGTAATGAGGTCAAGAGCTGAGTGGCCCTGGCAGAACACAAATTAAGCACCAGTGAGCAGGTTATTGCTAAGCAAATGTCGCTTGATAGCACTGTTGATGACCCCTTCCATTACTTTACTAATGATCGAGAGTAGACTGATGGGGCGGTAATTGGCCGGGTTGGATTTTGTCCTACTTTTTGTGTACAGGGCATACCTGGGAAATTTTCCACATAGCCGGGTAAATGCCAGCTGACTAGCTTGGCTAGCGGTGCGGCAAGTTCTGGAGCACAAGTCTTCAGTACTATTGCCGGGATATTGTCAGGGCCCATAGCCTTTGCACTATCCAGTGCCTTCAGCCATTTCTTGATATCATGTGTAGTGAATCGAATTGGCTGAAGACAGGCATCTGTGGTGCTGGGGACCTCCAGAGGAGGCCAAGTTGGATCATCCACTCAGCACTTCTGGCTAAAGATTGTAGCAAATTCTTCAGCCTTATCTTTTGCACTGATGTGCTGGGCTCCCCCATCATTGAGGATGGGGATATTTGTGGAGCCTCCTCCTCCAGTGAGTTATTTAATTGTCCACCACCATTCACAACTGGATGTAGCAGGACTGCAGAGCTTAGATCTGATCCGTTGGTTTTGGGATCGCTTAGCTCTGTTTATCACTTGCTGCTTATGCTGTTTGGCACACTGGTAGTCCTGTGCTATAGCTTCACAAGGTTGACACGATGGGCCGAAGGGCTTTTTCTGTGCTGTTGACCTCTATGACTCTACGACACCCCATTTTTAGGTATGCCTGATGCTGCTCCTGGCATGCCCTCCTGCACTCTTCATTGAGCCAGGATTGGTGGTAATGGTAGCGTGTGGGATATGCCAGGCCACGAGGTTACAGATTGTGTTCGAGGACAATTCTGCTGCTGCTGAAGGCCCACAGCACCTCATGGATGTCCAATCTTCAGTTGCTGGATCTCTTCAAAATCTATTCCATTTAGCACAGTGGTAGTGCCACACAACACGATGGAGGGTATTCTCAATCTGAAGGTGGGACTTCGTCTCCACAATGACTATGAGATGGTCACACCTACCAATACTGTCATGGACAGATGCATCTATGACAGGCAGGTTGGTGAGGATGAGGTAAAGTATGTTTTTCCCTCTTCTTAGTTCTGTCACCACCTGCCGCAGAACCAGTTTAGACACTATGTCAATTAGGACTCAACCAGCTCGGTCAGTAGTGGTGCTGCCGAGCCACTCTTGGTGATGGACATTGAAGTCCCCCATCCAGACTACATTCTGCGCCCTTGCCACCCTCAATGCTTCCTCCAAGTGGTGTTCACAAGGGAGGGCGGTACGTGGTAATCAGCAGGATGTTTCCTTGCCCATGTTTGACCTGATGCTGTGAGAGTTCATGGGGTCCAGAGTCGATATTGAGGACTCCCAGGGCAACTCCCTCCCAACTGTATATCACTGTGCCGCCACCTCTGCTGGGTTTGTCCTGATGGGACAGGACATACCCAGGGATGGTGGTATGGTCCATGAGGGTGACTATGTCAGACTATGTTTGACTAGTCTGGGAGACAGCAGTCCCAATTTCGGCACTAGCCCCCAGATGTTAATAAGGAGGACTTTGCAGGGTCGAGAGGGCTGAGATTGCTGTTGTTGTTTCTGGTGCCTAGGTCAATGCTGGGTGGTCCATCCGGTTTCTTTCTTTTTTTGTAACTTTGTAGCAGCTTGATACAAATGAGTGGCTTGCCAGACCATTTCAGAGGGCATTTAAGAGTCAACCACACTGTTGTGGTTCTGGAGTCACATGTAGGCTAAACAGGTAAGGACAACAGATTTCCTTCCTTAAATGA
The DNA here is from genome assembly GCF_017639515.1 of Carcharodon carcharias. Lineage (NCBI taxonomy): Eukaryota > Metazoa > Chordata > Chondrichthyes > Lamniformes > Lamnidae > Carcharodon > Carcharodon carcharias. The sequence goes on from NC_054500.1 coordinate 8,365,008, forward strand.
TATTTGTGAACCTGATGGGTTTTTACAACAATCGACAATGGTTTCATGGTCATCGTTAGACTTTTAATTCCAGATTTTTATTGAATTCAAATTCCACCATTTGAATCCCGGTCCCCAGAGCATTATCCTGGGTCTCTGGATTACTAGTCTAGCAACAATACCACTATGCCATCGCCTCCTCTAAAGAGGTTACAATAGGATTATCTGTCTTTTATGTGGTTTCTGAATAGATGTTTATTTGTTTTCACAAATTAATGAGCAATTAAAGGGATTTAATTTCTTTTCCAATCGGACTGGATTTACTTTTCTTTGCAGTATGAATGGCTGCGTTTGATGACAGTTTCATTAGATTGCAAGGGCTTTTTTTTTTAAAAGTCAATTTCAAAGGCTTTTGTTGCTTTTACATGATTCCTGTGCATTCAGGATACTGGGTGAACGGCTATGGAGAATACATAGGGGCATGGAGGGGTCATGGGCATGGGGGGTTGGACAGGGGGGCGAGGGTTAGAGGGCATAAGAGCAATGTAGAGGACTGGATCCATGTCCCAGAGAACCAATACGGGCCTTCTAAGCAGTCCACCTTTGCACCCTCATACCTTCGTCGCTGCCTCAAGCCTGCATAGGGAGGTGGCAGAACCAAACCTTGCGCACCCACGCCTGTAGGAGACAAAAATATGGTGGAAAGGCCTTTGGAGAGAAAAATGAGGTTGGAGATGGGGTGATAGTTTGTAGGATAGGGAAGTAAAGGGTGGGTGTTTTTTTAGAAGAGGGGTGATGACGGCCGATATAAAAGGGGAGAGGGACAGTACCTGAGGAAAGGCATCCATTAACAACATTGGGATTTTCTCAGTGCCAGGATGGAGGGCTGAGAGGTAGAGGGGCCGGTGAAATAGCGGGGTGCCACATCAGGATGGCTGCCTGACACAGTCCCACCATTGGGGGCGAGTTTTCCAGCCGTGGGACAGGATGCAGAGAGGTGGGAAACCAATTTAAATATGGAATGACCCACTTTGGGTTAATTCCTTGGGCATGCCGGCATTTTGCCAGTGTCAGCGAGTGAACACCCCCACCAATGATGTGGGGAGGCTACCAGGTTCATGGGGCAGCCAGTGGGAGAGTTGGAGGGGGGCGTTGGTGGCTACTTTAGAGCTGGAGGCCGTGGGCAGGGAAGGCCACTTCCACAGCCCTAAGGGCCTCCAGAGGGGCCTGCCCACCTGGTCCCTCGGAATTTAAATTTAAAACTCAATCTCTCCAACCTCTTGTTTCCCAATCAGCCTCAACAGCACCCACCTCTCCTGGTGGGGCTACTGAGGCTAAAGAACTGCCAGCTCTCTGTCTGGACCAGCAGATTCGACATCCCATCCACTGGTTTTAATTAGACGGTGAGCCTAGGAATAGTCAATTAGGAGGCAGCCTCTGGTAAAATTGCTGAGCTGGTCCTGCTGCTAGCAAGCATATGCTTGGTATCCCCATTTTGTCCCAATATCAGGGTCCCCAGGCCCACTGCAAAAGCCTGCCCCAGCTATCATGGAAGCAAGAAAGGGAGGTTGGGTGCCCAACAATTCAGTGGGAATAGAGTCAAGTGAACAGGAAATAAGTCTCATGGAATAGTTGAGTTCAGAGAGAGCATTTTGGGAGGTAGGATTGAATCTAGAGCATGTTGTGGGGTTCAAGGCTGGGGCAGAAGGAAACAATATAGTTTGGCCCAGTGAGTTCAAGAGAGGGAGGGAAGTAGAAAAAGAATCTGATCTTGTCTTGATTTTGTGATAAAAACATACGTGAGCTCCTTGAACATGCACTTGGTTTGGACGTTAGAGGAGGAATGGGAGAACAAAAGCAAAATACTGTGGGTGCTGGGAATCTGAAATAAAAACTGAAAGTGGTGGAAATATTCAGCAGTTTTGGAGGCAACTGTGGGGAGAGAAATAAGAGTTAACAGAGGAATAGGAGGACATTGTTTAAGATGATGATTTGTGGTGGAGAAGAGAAGCCAGGGTTTATCTTGAATAGTGAGCAGTTTTAGCAAAGGAAAGCAAGACCTGACAGTGCTTCATGTGGTCCAACCAGATTTACCAAAGAACTGTGCTACATTAAAAAAGTGATTAAGCAATTCTTAAATTCAAGCTCACTGCTAAGAAAAACATTACATTTCTTTAACAATGTTTGACATGTAATCAACAAGAAAATTACATTTCATTACATTATAAATTTTAAATTATGAAATACAACTCACAAGGTACAACTACAGGATTTCAAGGGATCTACAGATTTTTAGCCAGCTACAATTGGAGGTATGCATGAGTATTTATAAGTTAAAGTTTGCAGTTTCAAAAATTAGGAATTTTAAAGCAGTGTATGCAAATCCAAAAGTTGGAGAAATAATGGGGGGAATAGCACTTGAAAAGTTAAAGGATGGATATTTAATCCAATTACCTGAGCTGTATCCACAGGTGAGGGAGCAAATGCAGTATGTGATAGTGATTGTGTGGGTCCTAGGAGGTTTCGAATACCGTCAAAGTCATGCTTGTACTCTTTGATGGGTTCAATTCTGATTCTTTCCTTAGGTAGCAATGCTTCATAACAAGGACAGTAACCAGGAGGAGGCAAGAACTTGAAATCTCCATGTCTACCACCCAATAAGAATCGAACCCTGCAAACCAGTAAGATACAAAACACAGGACCCTTAAAATCTACATAAAACAGTCTCAATCAAAATTTATTGGCCATGTTAGAATAAGCTACCATAATTAACAGTAGTGAACTGCGTGCTAATCCATAGTAGCTGGGTACCAAATACTGGGAGTTAAAATGGATAGCAGTTAAAAAGGTTGTGGGATCATGATAAACAATTAACCCAGTCCAGTTGATTGAAATGCAGCCTGTGGTCCAATTTCATACTGCCCACTCATTTAAATAATTTTTGCAGCCAGCCAGTGCTAAACACTCTGTTCACTGGTTGCACACATCAGCAAGGATCCCAAAATTATCATGTCCCACTACCAATTAGAATTAGCCTGTATTCTGGATTCTGCAGGTGCTGGGAGTCATGCAGGAAGTGAGCCAGTTCTGGGAAACAGTGGACGGCATAACGTTGGAGAAACCAGACTCCAAGGTTTTCGAATGCCGAACTGGATATCTTGTTGGAGGAGTTGGAAAGGAGGAGAGAGGACCTATATCCACAGTGCGAACAGGAGAACCTCCAGATTTGCACTCAGAAGGCAGTGGGAACAGACAGACATGGAGGATAACGCCAGGGTCAAGCAGATGACCATGATGCAGTGTCCCAAGAAATTTGATAACCTCATGAGTGGTTAAGGTCAGTGAATACATCTTCAAATGCCATCTTTTACCAACTGCACAATTAGCCTCAGCCACTGTTTATTTCACCACACTCCTATAATCACCTACAGCAATCTCTATCAATAAGTACTCATACCTCCATTCATATGCTTCTCCTCATCCCTGCAAACTTAGCACTGCTATAAGCCTCACAACTCATAGCTTGTACACAATACCATCTATTCAACCATATCAGGCACATCACCCAAACAGATTGCACAACACTCTCAGGCACACTTTTCTCTTCTTGAAGGACAAGGTGGTGCACAATCGGAGGAAGCAGGAGCGGGACAGGCACTCCTTCTGTCCTAACCACCATGGAGGTGACAGCACTGTCATTATTGGAACAGCCATTGCTGAGGCCATGGCCAGCGGCAGGGCTGAAACCACCCAAGATGATGGTATCCCCATACCTCCCCCATCCCCAAATCATAACCTTAACCTTGTGCTTTTTTCCTTTTGGATACTCATGAGGCAGTGAACAAAGACCAAGAAGAGGGGGTGCAGAGGAGATTCACCAGGATGTTGGCTGGGATGAAACATTTAAGTTATGAAGAGAGGTTGGATAGACTTAGGTTGTTTCTGTTGGAACAGAGAAGACTGAGGGGCGACCTGATCGAGGCGTACAAGATTACGAGGGGCATGGACAGAGTGGATAGGGAGCAGCTGTTCCCCTTAGTTGAAGGGTCAGTCACAAGGGAACACAAGTTCAAGGTGAGGGGCAGGAGGCTTGGGTGGGGGGGGATGTGAGGAAAAACCTTTTTACCCAGAGGGTGGTGATGGTCTGGAATGCGCTGCCTGGGCGGGTGTTGGAGACAGGTTGCCTCACATCCTTTAAAAAGTACCTGGATGAGCACTTAGCACGTCATAACATTTAAGGCTATGGGCCAAGTGCTGGTAAATGGGTTTAGGTAGGTAGGTCAGGTGTTTCTCATATGTCGATGCAGACTCGATGGGCCGAAGGGTCTTTTCTGCAATGTGTGATTTTGTGAAGAGAGTGGTGATGAATGCCTAGCATTGTCACTTAATTTCACACACTCAGTCACCAGTTCAAATGCTGACACTGCACGAATCTTAGAAGATAGATTTGAGGTGGGCCTCTACCTGGTGAGATACTCGGCATGAGTGCACTGCAGGGGGCAAGCAAAGCAATCTGCCAGTTTCCACTGAGCAAGAGGTCTCAAAATCCCTCAGCTATGATATTCTATTCACCCATATTGAATGGAAGTTCAAAGACTACAAGTGTAACAATTGATTTTTTCAATGATTTCAAAAGATTTGTATTTACATAGCAGCTTTCACATACTCAAGATGTCCCAAAGCTGTTTACAGCAAACGAAGCTGTAGTGTTAGAAACATGCCATCCAATTTGTACACAAGATCCCATAAACAGCAATGTGATAATGATGTAGTAGGCTGAGAGGTAAATATTGAACAAGACATCCCCTGCTCTTCTTTGAAATAATGAGATCTGTTACATCCATCTGAGAGGGGAAATAACTTCTCATCTAAAAGACAGCACCTCTGACAGGGCACTGGACTGTCAGCCCTCTAGATTTTTTGTTCTAGTCTCTGAAGTGCAGCTTGAACCCATAATCTTCTAACTCAGGGGCAAGAGTGTTACCAATTAAGAGAGGTAGTGTACATTTTTCTGCATTTCATGGACTATAGTTAGTAACATTAAAATATTCAGACCGGCAATGAAATTGGAAATATTTGTAGGCCAATTAAGAACTGGCAGGCAGCAGAAAGAGAAGAGTCATCTAGACTGATCTATATTCAAACTCAAAATGACAGCATTCTAACGCAACTCACAACCTAATCCAGAGAACAGTGTTTTTTTTTTAAATTAGAATCTGTGGTTATAATAAATAAAATTATTAAAATTTAGATTATATGAATTTCAAAACAATGTTTTCTTATAGATCTTATTGATATCTTTCAAGCAGGAAGCTGAAGATTTTATAATTAAACATTTTAACTGTTTCTAAAATTTACAGCAGCAAAAATACATGATGATGTGGCATTAAAAAGATTTTACTTTACAAGGTCTTCCTACAGCTTTTAAACCATAAAATTTATTACAAAGCATAGCATAAAGAATATATCAAAGCACTCACCTGACTCCTGCAGAGAAGCTAACCACAGGGAAGAAGAGACCATCAATGTTGAAGTTCTCAAACATGCCTTGTACTGGGTGGCCATTAATCCGGAGAGAGATACTGGGGACACTCAAATCAAGGCAGCAGCTAACAACATCATCAGCAGCAAGCATGTGTGCATCAGGTGAAGCAACTGCCTTGGCAATATGTCCTGTGTATACAAATAGAAAAAAAAATCAAATTTGCTGTTTTTAAAGTACCCCAATAAAATGTTTGCTATCCTGTCACACCTCTCCGATAAAAAGAAACCACAGTCTAAGGGACAATTATGATTGCTTTCCAAGTATAGTACCCTGCCCATGGAATAAAAGGGACAGTAGCAGCATGGATACAAAGTTGGTTGAGTGACAGTAAACAGTAGTGGTGAACGGTGTTTTTTCAGACTGCAGGAAGGTATGGAGTGGTGTTCCCCTAGGATTAGTGTTAGAATTACTGCTTTTCTTAACATATATTAATGGTCATGACCTTGGTGTATAGGCCACAATTTCAAAATCTGTGGATGACACAAAGCTTGGAAGTAATGCGAACTGTGAGGAGCATAGTGACAAACTTTGAAAGAACATAGACAGGCCAGTGGAATATGCGGACAAGCAGCAGATAGCATTTAATGCAGAGAAGTGTGAAGTTATTCATTTTGGGAGGAAGAATGAGGAGAGATAACATAAAATGAAGGGTTCAATTCTAAATGGGGTGCCAGAGCAGAGGGACCTCAGGGTATATGTGCGAAATAATTGAAAGTGGTTGGGCAGGTTGAGAAAGCAGTTACTAAAGTATATGGGATCCTGGGCTTTATAAGTAGGAGCAGAGAGTACAAAAACAAGGGAGTTATGATGAACCTGTAAAAAAAAACATTGGTTCAGCCTCAACTTGAGTGTTGTGTGCAATTCTGGTCACCATAATTTAGCGAGGATGTGAAGGCACTGGAGAAGGTGCAGATAAGATTCATGAGAATGTCCAAAGGGATGTGGAACTTCAGTTATGTGGATAGATTGGAGCAATTGGGGTTGTTCATCTAAAGAGAAGATTAAGAGGATATCGATAGATGTGTTCACGATCATAAGGTGTTTGGACGGAGTAGAGGTAGAAAAAACCGTTCCTGTTGAAGAAAGGGTCGAAAATCAGAGAGGACACTGATTTGGGATGATTGGGAAATGAAACAACAGTGACATGGAAAACCTTTTTACTCAGCGAGTGGTTAGGTTTGGAATGCACCACTTGAGAGTGTGGTGGAGGAGGATGCAACCAAGGCTTTCAAAAGAGAACTGGATGATTATCTAAAGGAGAAAGTTTTTCAGGAGTGCAGAAAAAAAGGGGGAGATGGACTAGGTGAGTTGCTCTAGCATGGAGTCGGCATGGACGCAATGGGGTAAACGGCCTCTTTCTGTGCTGTAAGCATTCTATGATACTACTTTCACACATCAAACAAACTACATCAAGATGCGTATTAACACAGATATAGAGCAGTAAAACTTTATTTGTATTTTGACAATGGAAGTAATCATTCCGATAATAGAGATAACGTTTCAGGTCTATGATCTTTCATCAGAACCATCATCTGGTTTTCTTTCCACAGATGCCGCCTGATCTGCTGAGTATTTCCAGCATTTTATGTTCTTACTCCTTAGCTTTCATGATCCGGCTTTCATCTCCTTTCTTCTTTTATCATTTTTTTCCTTTTTTAATTGTTGTTATTCTTATGGTCCTCATAAGTCATCTTCAATTTTATTTGGTTACATAAAAACATAAGAATTACTGGATGAAAAAAAGACCAAGGCCCACCAGTGTTAGCCCTATAGTGCCTGAGCCAAATGGATATTCTTCAAATGTGAGGCGAGATAGTTAAGGGCAGGATTTTGGGTTTTGGGACAGGAATCCTGACTTCAGGGTCAAATCAGGGTCCCAAAGCTGCACTATTGTGAGGAACAGTCACCCGGCACTGACTTCCTCTGAATTGGCCAATTAAGGATAGCAGTCAAGCTCTCAAAGCAGAAGGGTACCAAGAGGAGACCCTGCAGCATGGAAGGAGTTGTCGACTGTGATTGCAGGTAAGGGAAAGAGAGCGCCTCCATCTTGAGGTGCCCTCTCAGCAACTTGAAAAAATTTAAGTACAAACATAAAAAATAAATAAATTTTCATGCCTAACAAATTTGATTGAATTTTTTGAGGAGGTGACCAGGTGTGTAGATGAGGGTAGTGCAGTTGTTGTAGTTTATATGGATTTCAGCAAAGCCTTTGACATGGTCCCACATGGGAAACTTATAAAGAAGGCAAATGCACATGGGATACAGGGTAATTTGATAAGGTGGATTCAAAATTGGCTTAGTTATGGGGGACAGAGGGTGATGACAGAAGGATGCTTTAGTGACTGGAAGCCAGCGTCCAGTGGCGTATCACAGGGATCTGTGCTGGGTCCCCTATTATTTATCATTTATATAAACGACATAGATGACTATGTGGGGGAAAGGATTAGTAAGTTTGCGGATGACACAAAGACTGGCCGGGTGGTTAACAGTGAGGTTGAGTATCTTGGGCTACAGGAAGATGTAGACGGGATGGTCAAATGGGCAGATAAGTGGCAGATGGAATTTAACCCTGAAAAGTGTAAGGTGATACACTTTGGAAGGAGTAATTTGACAAGGAAATATTCAATGAACGGCATGACACTAGGAAGTTCTGAGGAACAAAGGACCTTTGGTGAGGTGGTGAAAAAGGCATTTGGAACACTTGCCTTTGTCAATCGAGGCATAGATTACAAAAGTAGGAGGGTCATGTTGGAGTTGTATAGAACCTTGGTGAGGCCACAGCTGGAGTACTGTGGGCAGTTCTGGTCGCCACATTATAGGAAGAATGTGATAGCACTGGAGGGGGTGCAGAGGAGATTCACCAGGATGTTGGCTGGGATGAAACATTTAAGTTATGAAGAGAGGTTGGATAGACTTGGGTTGTTTTTGTTGGAGCAGGGAAGACTGAGGGGGCGACCTGATTGAGGCATACAAGATTATGAGGGGCATGGACAGGGTGGATAGGGAGCAGCAGTTGAAGGGTCAGTCACAAGTGGACATATGTTCAAGGTGAGGGGCAGGAGATTTAGGGGGGATATGAGCAAAAACTTTTTTACCCAGAGGGCGGTGACAGTCTGGAATGCGCTGCCTGGGAGGGTGGTGGAGGCAGGTTGCCTCATATCCTTTAAAAAGTACCTGGATGAGCACTTGGCACATCATAACATTCAAGGCATTGGGCCAAGTGCTGGTAAATGGGATTAGGTAGGTAGGTCAGGTGTTTCTCACGTGTTGGCGCAGACTCGATGGACCGAAGGGCCTCTTCTGCATTGTGAGATTCAGTGAAAACACCTCCGTCCCCAACCTGCACCCCAACATCACCACCTCCCTCAATCCCATATTATGCGCCTGTCAGGAAATAAGTGTCCTTAATTATTACCAAAACCAGGTAAATATATGAAAATATATCCATTCTAAACATTCAAATGCCATCATCACTGATTCTAAATGACAGAATAAAGGAGTCGACCTCAGGAACAGCAGTTCTATAAGTAGCAACTAACAGAACTTCAGGAGCAGAAGAATCACTGACCTGACCACAGATGAAGTCCATCAAAACCATAGGAATACAGATCGTCTCCAACTCCATTGCTTCCCCAACCCTCACCTCCTCCTGGGTAAGGGCTGTAACCCTCTGTTAAAGCCCAGCCCACTCGCAGATGAGTAGACTGTGGTGTTACAAATGGGTCAACATAATCCACTATCAGTTCAAAGTACCACTTCTTGTACTGCGTAGAACCTTCATATGTGCCCACAAATATATTAGGCCTCATGCTGGAATTAAACAAAAAGGGTTTAACTACTGTTGATTAAAGGTATTTAATTATTATATTTGAATTCTAAATCTTAGATGAGTTAAACAAAAGAAAATCTGAATCTTTTATTTCATGGGAAAATATGTTTCCTATGTCTACCGGAGTAAAATAGCTTCTAGTTTATGATAGATGGGGATTAATCCACCAGACACACAATCTGACATTTTATCATGTGGTGGAGCCCCCTTTGGGAGAAAAATAAAACAAGACAAAAAAAAAATCTGTAAACAGGGCCTTCTACTTTCTCCCAGTTGAATCACTGTCTGCACATTTTTGGACACATCCAAACACTCACGCCATTTAAAATGGAGAAATATGAAAAGACAGTTTCCCATCGGAAGGAATTCACCAGCATTCACCACGATCACTGCCCAAGATTATCTGCCTAAGCTCCACCGTGAGCCAGCATTAGCACCAGAATCACCAATGAGGCCTCCATCAGTTGCCTTAAATGGTCAAAGCTCATTCTCGAGATACTAGTTCCCATTGGTGCCGCACAACTTGAGAAACAACATCAGTGCCTGCCTCTGGGAGAACGAGACTCTGCATTTGCTCAAAGAAAAGCTGCCTGGATTCAGAGAGATCATTTAAATGGAAATTTATTTTTTCTAGCATTGGTTGCCATAAACCTCTGGCTCCATTTTAGGCACACAGCTCCCGGCTGGCATATGTTCCGCTGAGCCTATTGGGACAATTCAGATGAAATCCCTGGCAATGAGTCTGGAAGCTGCTGGTGCAATGTAACATACAAGGGTGGGCAGAGGAAGCACCATGTCATTGCCCCTAGTCAGCAAGAAGATTTGGTTCTATTAAGAAAAAAACCTGAAAATTGACTAAAACAGTGTACAAGTTCAGTAATTGTGCGAACTTCTGAGCGTTATACCTGGTGACATAGTTAATCAAGTTTGTTTGGAGCAGCAGATCACGGACTGGAAGGAGATTCTCCGTAATAAGATTTTGATTGGATCGTACAGCCACACCATTGCAGACACAGAGAGAGCGCAATACATCCAGCACCTACAAGAAAAGTGAAAAGAAAGTCGATTCAAGAATTCTCCTTGGGACCTGAAGACATTTTTTTTTGAGTGGTAGATTGAAGTTTAGGGGATAAGGAGGAGTGGAAGTTCTAAAGGCAATCTTGCAACTAGGTAGGTAAGTGATCACTGACCCATCAAAAAGGAATGAGCTTATTCAGCCAAATGGCTTATATACAGATGAGAATTGACTATGTTTGAGCTTTGATCTGGAATAGCAGAAAAACAAGAACTTACTATAAATGTCTCAAGTAGTGATTCTTGTCCCTATTCCCATTTTTGAGGAACATTTGAAGAATGAAAGTATTCCTTATTTTATCACCTTGCTACATTAGCAGCCTTCATGAGTGTACCTACCTTGTGATTTCGTCCATGTTTGTCCAACAGAGAGATGATTGATTTGATGTGGTTTTCCGTTATGATGTTCAGAACCTCAGGACTTTCAATCAAAACACAGTACAACACTTCCAGGATACCTATAGCACCACATGGCATCAAATACACATCATCAGTTTTCAAAAAGATAGCATCTTTCAGAACAATCTAAGAAAGAAATGTACATTGAGCCAAAGATGATATTAGGAGGGATGACAAATGCTTAGTCAAATAGGAGCAGGAGTAGACTGTATATTCTGTCAAACCTGCTCTGCCATTCAATACAATCATAGCTAATCTTCAGCTTCAACTCGAATTTCCCACCTGCTCCCCATTCTCCTTTATTTCCTGAGATCCCAAAAGTCTGAATATATTTAAGGCTGATATAGACAATGATGGAGCATCCACAAGCCTCTGGGGTAGAGAATTCCAAAGAATCACAACCTCTGAGTGAAGACATTTCTCATCTCAGTCATAAATGATCATCCCCTTATCCTGAGACTGTATCTCTGCATTCTATATCCCCAGCCACAGGAAACAGCCTCAGCATCTACCCTGTCAAGCCCCTTCAGAATCTTAAATGTTTCAATAAAATCACCTTTTGATTGTTTTAAGCTCCAGAGATGGGGCCCAATTTACTCAGCCTCTCATCCTAGGACAACCCTCTCATCCCAAAGAGGTGGGTTTCATTGAAAGGTCTTATAGGAGAGAGTGATGTGAAGAGTTAGAAGGCTTTAGGGGTAAATTGGAGAGGTGGATTCTAGGTGGCAGAAGGCAGGTTCACCCAGGCTGGAGCACAGGAAGGGTGACTGCACAAACAACATCTGTTTGTTAACAGAATGACTTAAAATATAGGTTGAATAATAATTATCTTCGTGTACTGGGGTGTTGGGTGGAGCTGGATGGTGAAATTCTAGTAGCTATATGCCTCACTGCAAACTGAAAGAAAAGTCTTATCAAAAAATTCAGATGACTAAGTTTAACAATTTTGAAGTAATTACAGTATGGCACCCTCCAGTCATAAAAGAGCCATCACCACAACTATTTTCTATCCCAATTTTGTATTCCTGCTGCGACTGCTCCTTTTATCCTTCAATTTTGTTAACAAGCCTAATATCTGGCAATTTATCAAACACCTTTTGAAAGTCCCGATAGAAAACATCAACAGCACTGTCCTCAATCATCCTCGCTGATATCTCGTCAAAAATCTAAGTTGATCAAACACGTTCTGCTCTTAATAAATCCAAGCTGACTCTCCTTTACTAGCCACTGCTTGTCCAAGTGTCTTTAATTTTCTCTGGATTATTGTCTCTAAAAACTTCCTCACTGCAAATGTCAAACTCACTGCCCTTAATTGCCAGGTTTATTCTTCTCCCTTTTTTGAACAAGAGTGTAGCATTTGCAATCCTTAGTCCTTTGTTCCGATCCTCCTTAAATTCAAGAGTGGTGGCATTGTGACCACTCTGCTGTGTAGATTGTTTAACATAGGTTCAGTGCATAAATCACCAGTGAGGATGCAAACACACCTCCCTTTTACCTGTGATTTTAAGGAACTCCTTTCCGTTCCAATAATGACAGCTTTGTCTCATCTTGTCCGTACCAATCAGACCCCTCCATACCTGCTAAGATGCTTTACCCAATCTCATCTCCAAGGCAGTAGGCCACTTGACTCCTAGCAAAGCTATTTAACATCCCTCCTTTTCAGAATACTATGGATTCCATTCAGTTTAAGATTCATGTAATCATGCAGCAGAATTTCACCCTTGTCGGGTGAGCTGGGAGGGGGCAGTTGGGAAGCTGACCGCCGCCCACGATTGAGGCTGGAAGGCGATTCCACACTGGCCAGCCAATTAAGGCTAAGCGCTGCCCATACGGGCGGGGCAAGGAGGACGAGCTCAAACTTTGCGCATGCTTGCGAGTATGTACTTCAGAATCTCCCTGAGGCACAGAGCTGCCTCGGGGAACGAAGAGTATTAAAAAAAAAATAAAGACATGAAAACGTAATAAAACTTGTCCCCTCATGTGACGCTGTTACATGAGCGGCGACGTGTTACTAATTAAATTTTAAAACTTTTATTTTATTTTTATTTGCTTTTGGAAACCTCATCCCACCCGCTTGGCTGCTTGGCCTTTTCGCTTGCCCGCCAGCCAACCATAAGGTAGGACGGGCGGCGACAAATTTAACTCAATTCTTTCTTTAATGGCCTTAACCAGCCTTTTAATTGTCGGCAAACACGCTGCCAACTCCAGCGCGCGCCCGCTGACCGAACTATTGCGTGACTGCACGCTGACATCAGGATGCTTGCCTGACATCAGCGCGCATCACTTCACGCTCGAGCAGGTCGGGCACGCGCCCGCTCGTCGAGCTACAAAATTTGCTCACAGGCTTTACAGGCATAATTAATCTGTATGGAGGGGACACATATTCAACATTGTTTTTCTTTCAAAATTATCGTGATGGGATGGATATCAAGTCAGTTAATACCTCCACAGTTAAGAAGTAAGAATATAATATATTGTATAAAATCATTTTTCCAATTCTTGTACGAGTGACCATGCATGTACATGCAGCTTATCATTCCATTCCAAACAGAGGAAAGTTTTGTTCCAAAACAGTTTTGGACTTGGAGTTAGTTTACGTGTTCCACGTTTTTAGTGTTTTGTTACAAGCAGTTTTGTTCAGCGTTGAAAAAAGCCCCCAAAAAGTCCCAGAAAATTCAATCACAGGGGGCAACCAATCAGAAAAAATCACCCCCGCCCCCAAGTGGAAGTGACAGATTCTGTAAAAAAAAGGTGTTTTGTGAGTGGGGGGGGGGGGGGTGGGGTGAGCCCATCAATGGCAAATGTGGAGAGAAACAGCCTGTGATTGGAGGAGCAGCAGGCAGTGGGCAGGTGAGTGGCAGTTATGGTGAGTGAGGCCCAATGACGGAAGTAGTGGTGGCGAACGAGGCCCGAGGACCGGAACGGGGGTGACGAGCAAGGCCCGAAGTGGCAGCAGGTGACCACGGTGGTGGGGGGAACTGCCAAGCCAGGTGGGGAGTAAGACTGGCGAGAAGCAAAACTGGCAGGAAGCAATGGCGGGGGTAGGGGAGGTTTGAGAGGTGAGGCTAGGTGGGAGGCAAGGCCAGGCAGGAAGAGCTGCAAAGGGGGAGGGACTGCAAAGGAGGGAGAGAGGGCTGCAAAAGGAGAGCATGGGGGGTCTGCAAAGGGGCAGACAGGCTACGATGCTAACAAATGCTTCTGATCGCTAATGAACGCTTGAGTGCAAATGACTGCTTCGGAACACCAACAATCGCTTCCACCAATTTACCAAAGCTGTGATGGCTTTTGAATGCTTCTGAGTGCTTTGATGACTCCAGAAGTAATCAAGCGCAATCAAAAGGCATCCACGATAATGTTAAAAGATGGCAATTGAGCACTTTTGATGGCAAATGATGGCTGTTTCTGCCATAAAAACCCACTCCTAATTACACCTTTTGATGTCAAATTGTTACTAAATATTCTGAGCGCATTTGAATGCAAAATGATGTCAAAAATTTCTGGTAGGGCTACCTCATTCCCTGGGACCATATCCAGTACTTACTACCTGCTTCCTCATTGGGTAGAAAATATACAGATCAAGAAAATTCTCCTGAGCACGATTCAGAAATTCCTCTCTTTCTCTGCCCTTAACACAATCACTGCCCCATTCAATACTGGGGTAGTTAAAGTCTCCCGTTATCACTCCTCTATAGTTCATTCACTTCAGTAATTTTTTTGCTAAAGTAATAGCTTCTTTACTGTTCTCAACTCCAAACAAATAAATTTTGTCTTTCACTCCCTAAAGGAAATTCCCTTTTACAAACACTGTAATGTTTTACATTCCCCTTCTCCTTCCTTTCCTTCCCTATCAATCCAAACATTAAACATCCAGTTTTCGCCTTTTTTTGAGCGAGATCTAGTTCTATATCATCACTCTATCATATTCCTATGATGGATATTTGCACCTGCAGTTCTGCAACATGATTCATTGCACTTTATACTTTTTCACATATTAACTGTCTCTCCCAATCTTCCCGGTTCACCTTGCTTCAACTTTTTAACACTACATCTTGGTGCCCAACCCGCTGATGGTTAACCTGCCCACAAGAATATTAATCCAAGTTCTGTTCAGATTTGACCCATCCATCTTGAATATGCCCCTCCTGCTACAGAACTGGTCCCAAGTTCCTAAGACTCTGAAGTCCTGCCTCTGACACCATGGGGCTGAATTTTCCTATTGGGTCGTGATCCCGAGGTCGACCTCAATTCCGGGTTGGAAGCCCAGGAGCGGCCATGATAGGATGTCAGTCGAGATCTTCCTGAAGGCAGCCAATTATGACTCCAATTAAGGATGGCGGGCGGGCTAGGAAAGTGGGAGGCCCAACTGGAGGGCCCGCATCAAAGTCTGGCCCAGAGGATGGTTTGCAGCCGTGGCTGTGGCCGTCACATGCTAGAGTGAATAGGGGAGGCATCAATGGTCCCCCTGTCCTGCCACCAGGACGCCACTTCCATTTACCAGTCTCAGTAGGGGACCAATCCATCATTAGGTAGATGCCAGCGGCACAATAAGCTTCCCCCAATTAATCCATTAATAGGCCTAATAGGCTAGCATGAGAGTAGCCTCTGTCACATTGACCCTGCCTCCAGCGAGATTACTCAGGGGTGACCCAAAGCACTACTTTCCAACTTTGCTCCTGGTCCTTCCTTCACGGGCCTGCGAAAATTCAGCCCCATGTCTCTAGCCATTTCCATAATTCTAACAAGCTACAAATACTGTTTCAAGACTTGAGGCAGCTCACCAGTTGAATGAAAGCAACAATTTTGGCAGCCCCAATATGGAACTAAGAGCAACACAAACACCATTCACCTAAAATCTGTGTTGCAGTCCCATGTATGTTATGGGAATCTGATTAACATATTGGAGCGCGGGTTTCTATCTGCAACAGACAAGTTCCTGAGCTAACCATGTAGAGTGAAGGAATAGAAAGATGGATATAGCACCAAGCTGCTATTGCTCCATTCTCATCTAACAGAATGACCAAAATCAGCTTTCTCTATTTTAAATATAACATGGGGGAATTTCATTGGAGTTACTATCAGGCCATTGCAGACATTGCTGCAAAAAATCTGTTTAAAGCTGTAAATGGCATTTCTTCAGCATTTCGGTGAAATTGTATTAGCACAGAGTGGCAACTCTGAGCATGTTTCCAGCCAAAATCACAATGAACAAATTTGGTGCAATAACAAAATTGCAAAACAACTTTTACACCAGAACAAATGCTTGGCAAAGTGAATCTTGGTCATTAATGTGTTAGAAAATTACCTGAGGAAGCCTCTAGTCGATCCAACTTGCTCACCAACCAGTCTAGATTATCAGAGAATAGAGCACAGTTTCTGCGATTGCCACGGATGAGGGAAGCTATACAAAGAGAAAGATATCACAATAAAACTGATAAAGCAACAAGAACTGACAGTTATATTATGCTTATAACATTGTAAATAGATGCTTTACAGAAGGATCATTTAACAAAGGAGTAGACATTGCACCATGTGGAACCATGGGGCAAGGTGTGTAGAGGCGGAGAGGTGAATTACAAGTGACTGAAAGTTTGATCAAAAGGACGGCTTCTAAAGGTGAGATAGATGTAGACGACAGAGAGGTACCAGGATTTTGACCCAGCGACAGTGAAGGAATGGGGATATAGTTCCAAGTCAGGATGATGTGTGGTTTGGATGGGAACACTCAGGTGGTGGTATTCCCATGCATCTGTTGCCCTTGTCCTTCTAGGCGGTTGAGGTCACGGGTTTGGAAGGTGCTGCTGAAGGAGCCTTGGTGAGTTGCTGCTGTCGATGGTGGAGGGAGTGGATGTTGGAGGTAGTGGATGGGGTGCCAATCAAGTGGGCTGCTTTGTCCTGGATGGTGTTGATCTTCTTGAGCGTTGTTGGAGCTGAACTCATCCGGGCGATTGGAGAACCATGTAAGGTGGGTAAGAAATCAAGTCATAGAGGTGAGAAAAGTGTGGATGATGGTTTTAACAATGGAACTGGATAGGTGATATCGCAGAGGTATAAGTAAGCAATCTTGATGATGCATAGGATATGCAGTTTGAAATGCAACTTTAGGTCAAACAGGATGCAAGGACTTGCATACCTACAATAAGGGGTCATATGGGGGAGGAAATAAGTGACAGGCAAGGAGTTTATGACAGGTATGGGAACCTACCTGATCAAGGTATGGGATATCTTGAAGGGCTTGAAAGCACCCCGCAAAAGGGAGGGTGAATAACCATTGTGGTGGTCCATGTTGGTTCCAACAACAAAGGAAAGAACCGAGGAGTAAGGATATCACAAGCTGGGACCTAAATCGTAAATTAATAACCCAAGATTGTTACCTTAACTATGTTCAAACTGAAACAGTGACAAATTAACAAAAAGTGAATGCATTGGTGGAAGATTGGTGAGGGAAAAAATGGTTCTGTTTCATGGTGCCAGTACTGGAACAGAAAGAACTTATACTGCTGGGATGGGTGCACCTGCATTGGGCTGAGACCAAGGTCTTAGCTGAATGGGGAAATATAGCTGGAGAAAGGACTTTAAACTAACAAAGAGACATAGCGGCTAGTGATAGGGTAAACCAGATACAACCACAATAAGGAAGAGAAAGAGCAGGGATGAGAATAAAACTCAGAGCCTGGAAACAAAAGCTGAATTCCAGAGGGGAGGTGACAGTCATTGCCCTTGACAGCATTTGACCAAGTGTGGCAATAATTAACTCTAGTATAACTGAAGTCAATGGGGGATTGAGGAAAACTCTCTAGTGACTACAGTCAAACGTGCCAGGAGAGAAATGGTTGTGGTCTTTGAAGGTGAATCAGTTTAGCCCCAGAACATTGCAGGAGCAGTTCCTCAGGGCAGCAACCTGGAACCAAAAATCTTCAGTTACTTCATCGATGATTTCCCTCCATCATAAGGTCAGAAAGAGGCTGTCCACTGATGATTGCACAGTTTTCCCATCCATTCATAATTCTTCAGTTAATGAACCAGTCCATACTTACTCATGCAGAATGGCCTAGACAATATTCAGGCTTGGGCTGATAAATAGGAGTAACATTCAAACCAAACAATTACCAGGCAATGATCATGTCTAACAAAATGCATCTTTCTTTCAACATTTTTGAATGGGATGTGGGCCTTGTTGGCAATGCCAGCATTAGTTGCCCATCCCTAATTGTCCTTGAACTATGTGGCTTACTAGGCCTTAGAGAGCAGTTAAGAGCCAACCACATTGCTGTGGGCCTGGAGTTATATATGTGCCAGACCAAGTGAGGATGGCAGATTTTCTTCAGTGAACCAAATGGGTTTTTACAACAATCAAGAATAGCTTCATGGCTTTCAATTCTAGATTTAATTAATTGAATTCAAATTCCACTGGCTGCCATTGCAGGATTTGAACTCATGTCTCCAGAGCATTAACCTGGGTCTCTGGATTACTAGTTTAGTGACATTACCACTAACCACAAAATCCCTGGTCATCAACATCCTGGAGATTACTACTGATCAGCAATACAATTGCTATATAAATACTATGACTATTAGAGCTTGTCAGAGGCCGAGTGTTCTGCAGCAAGTGGTTCACCTCGTGACACCCAATGTTTCTCTATCACCTACAAGACACAGGTTAGGAGAGTGATGGGATACTCCCCACTTGTCTTGATGTACACAGCAGGAACAACATTCAAGAAGCTCAACACTATCCAGGACAAAGCAACCCACTTGATCAGCACCTTATCCACAAACCTAAACATCCACTTTCTCCACTATCAGTGCACCGTGGCTGCGATGTACCCTATCTACAGGATGCATCGTAGCAACTCGCCAAGGCTCCAGTGGCATCACCTTCTAAACCACTGACCTCCACCACCTAGCAGGACAAGGGCAGTAGGTTCAATTTGGACATGTATTGCCAGTCATTCATTATCAATGGGTCAAAATCCTGGAACTCCCTACCTAACAGCATTGTAGCAGAATCTTCATCACAATGGACTGCAGCAGTTCATGAAGGCTCACCACTACTTTCTCAAAATCAACAAAAGGGATGGACAATAAATGCTGGCCTTGTTAACAGGAAGCATCTTTCGAGAATTACCAATGAAATAATAATCTAATTAAGCAGTGACATAGAAATTTAGAAAGGGAAGGGTGACAAGAGTAATTTGTGCAAGGTCAGGGATCAATCAGAAATTTAAAAAAATACTGGAAAGACTCAGCCGAACAGGGAGCATCTGTGGGGAGAAATAGAGTTAATGTTTCAAGTCGATGACCCTTCATTTTGCTTTTGTTGCTGAAGCAGAAATGAAGCCGTACATAGGCAGTATCAACAGGCTATATGATCTAAAGGATACACAGCAAAGACTCAACAAGGTTACTTTGACGGCAACTCCTTCCCTTGTGATCTCTGACAAAGCTGAAAAAGTTAAGGGTGCACCATCACCTCCAAGTTCCCCTCAAAATCACAACCATCCTTACTTCGACATATATCGCCGTTCCTTCATTACTGCTGAGACAATATGCTGGAATTCACCAGGCAGGAGCACCATCTTAATTGTAGCATTTCAAAGCAAAGACCCACCATCATCCTCTCAACTAGGGAACTAATTGAGCAATACATTTCACCCAAAAAATAAATTTTAAAAAAGGGTGGGAGGGGTAGGGGGATGCTGTGATGTAGTGGTAATGTCACCAGGCTTGTATTCCACAGGCCCAGGCTAATGCACTGGGGACATGGGTTCAAATTCCACCATGGCAGCTGGTGGAATTAAAATTCAATTAATAAACCTACAATTGAAAGGTAGCCTTTGTCATATTAACCATGAAACATTAAAAAGGGAGGAATTTTATGCCGGCGAGATTTTACGGATCCACTGAAATCAGCGCACTCGTGAACGGCTCACTGCATTTTACAGCCCTGCCCCCGTGTGACAAAGCCATAAAATTCCACCCAACGTTGTTTGTCATGCAAACCTATCTGCCGTCCTTACCTGATCTGGTCCACATGTGACTCCAAACCCACAGCAATTTGGTTGATTCTTAACTGCCCCCTGAAATGGCCCAGCAAGCCATTAAACTACAACAAAGTCTACAAGAAGGAATGAATAGGCATCGACCTAGGAACTGGAAACAACAAAACGCAAACCCAGTCCTGTCGATCCTGCAAAGTCTTCCTTACTAACACTTGCGGGCTTGTGCCAAAATTGGGAGGACTGTCTCACAGACTTGTCAGCAATAGTCCTACTCATGGAATCAAACCTTACAGCAACATCCCAGACACCACAATCCTTGGGCACGTCCTGTCCTGCTGACAAGGCAGACACAGCAGAAGGCGGAGGCACAGTGGTATACAATTGGGAAGGAGTTGCCCTGGGAGTTTTCAGCATCGACTCTGGATCCCATGAAGTCACATGACATCAGGTCAAACAGGGCAAGGATACACCCTACTGGCCCCCCCCCACTCCACTCCATCTTCAGCTGATGAATCAGTATTCCTCCATGTTGAACACCACTCGGCGGAAGCACTGAGGGTGGTAAGGGCACAGAATATAATCTGGGTGAGGGATTTCACTGTCCATCACCAAGAGTGGCTCGGTAGCTACTGACCGAACTACCAGAGTCCCAAAGGACATAGCTGCTAGACTGGGTCACGGCAGGTGGAGAGAGCGCCAACAAGGGGGAAAACCGATTTGACCTCATCCTCACCAATCTACCTGTCACAGAAGCATCTGTCCATGACAGTATTGGTGGGAGTGAACACGGCATGGTCCCTGTGGAAATGAAGTCCTGTCTTCACATCGAGGATACCCTCCATCGAGCTGTGTGGCACTACCAAGGTGCTAAATTGATCAGATTTAGAACAGAACTAACAACTAAAAACTGGGCATCCATGAGGTGCTATCCGCAGCAGCAGAATTATACTCAACCACAATCTGTAACCTCATGGCCTGGCATATCCCCCACTCTACCATTATTGGAAGCAGGTACAATAGTGGTGTTTAAGAGGCAGCTTGACAAATACATGAATAGGATGGGAATAGAGGGATACAGATCCCGGAAGTGCAAAATGTTTTAGTTGACGGGCAATATGATCGGCGCAGGCTTGGAGGGCCGAAGGGCCTGTTCTTGTGTTGTACTTTTCTTTGTTGTACTTTTCTTTGTTCTTTATTACCATCAAGCTAGGGCATCAACGCTGGTTCGAAGAAGAGTGCAAGAGGACATGCCAGGAGATGCACCAGGAATGCCCAAATTTGAGTTGTCAACCTTGTGAGGCTACACACAGGACTACTTGCATACCAAACAGTGAAAACAGCATGTGACAGACACAACAATGTGATTCCACAACCAACGGATCAGATCTAAGCTCTGTAGTCCTGCCACATCCAGGTGTGAATGGTGAACTCACTGGAGGAGGAGACTCCACAAATATCCTCATCCTCAATGATGGGGGAGCCCAGCACATCACTGTAAAAGATATGGCTGAAGCATTTACAACAATCTTCAACCAGATGTTCCAAGTGGATGATCCATCTTGGCCTCCTCCGGAGGTCTCCAGCCTCAGAGATACAAGTGTTCAGCAAATTAAACTCATTCTACTAGATATCAAGAAATGGCTGAAGGCACTGGATACTGAAAAGGCTATGGGCCCTGACAACATTCTGGCAATAGTACTGAAGACTTGTGCTCCAGAACTATCTGCACCCCTAGCCAAGCTGTTTCAGTACAGCTAAAATACCGGCATCTACCCAGTAATGTGGAAAATTGCCCAGGTATGCCATGTCCACAAAAGGCAGAACAAATCCAACGCAGCCAATTATCGCCCCATCAGTCTGCTCTCAATCATTGGCAATGTGATGGAAGGTGTCGTCAACATTTCCCATCAAGCGGCACCTATTCAGCAATAACCTGCTCAACGACGCTCAGTTTGGGTTCTGCCAGGGCCACTCAGCTCCTGACCTTATTACAGCCTTGGTTCAAACATGGAGCTTAACTCCAGGGGTGAGGTGAGAGTGACTGCCCTTGACATCAAGGCAGCATTTGACCAAGCGTGGCATCAAGGAGCCTCAGTAAAACTGAAGTCAATGGGAATCAGAAGGAAAACTCTCCACTTGTTGGAGTCATTCCTAGTACAAAGGAAGATGGTTGTGGTTGTTGGGGGTAAAGCATCTCAGTCCCAGGACATCTCTGCAGGAGTTCCTCAGGGTAGTGTCCTAGGCCCAAACATCTTCTGATGCTTCATCAATTACCTTCCCTTCATTGTAAGGTCACAAGTGGGGATGTTTGCTGATGATTACACAATGTTCAGCACCATCCACAACTCCTCAGACACTAAAGCAGTCTGTGTCCATGTGCAGCAAGACCTGAACAACATTCAGGCTTGGGCTGATAAGTGGCAAGTAAAATACACGCCACACAAGTGCCAAGCAATGATCATTTTTAAGAGAGAATCCAACCTTCTCCCTTTGACATTCAATGGCACTACCATTGTTGAATCTCCCACTATCAACATCCTCGGGGTTACCATTGACCAGAAACTGAACTGGGCCAGCCATATAAATGTTGGGGCTACTAGGGCAGGTCAGAGGCTGGGAATTCTGCAGAGTAACTCACATCCTGACTCCCCATTGTCTGTCCCACCACTTACAAGGCACAAGTCAGGAGCATGATAAAATACTCTCCACTTGCCAAGGTGAGTGCAGCTCCAACGACACTCAAGAAGCTTGACACCAACCGGGACAAAGCAGCCTGTCATTCCCTCACTGTTAATCGATCAAAATCCTGGAGCTCCCTCCTAACATCACTGTGTACCTACACCACATGGACAACAGTCAGTGATTCAAGAAGACAGCTCACCACCACCTTCTCAAGGGCAATTAGGGATTGACAATAAATGCTGGCCTAGCCAGCGGTGCCCACATTCTGTGAAAAAATACATTTTTTAAAAGTTGATGAAGGGTGATGGTTGGGCCAAACATGTTGAATATTGCAATAAAGTCAAAAGACATGACCAACTATAACAGTCTCAATCACTGGGAATGACATTTCTGATTTTGCCTAAGGTCACTATGCTGCTGAAGGCAAGGTGAAAATGAGACTGCAGCGATCCAAAGAGAGTATTGAGAAAGATGTTCCTAAAGATGGCAAGACAGTAAAAGGGAAGTCAGAGCTGGGGAAGTACCTGGAGAGGATGAATGAGTCAATGTTGAGCCTTTGGAGCAGTGAGGTGAAAATGGCGATTTTGAAAGTGGCATTGGGTGAGTAAAGAAAATTACTTGCACGTGTAATTGAATAAGCAGAAGTTGGGTGGAGTGTGGAAGAGATAAAGAAAGGGCTTACATTTACAACAGGAACCTTTCATAACCTCAGGACATCACAAAATACTTCACAGGCAATGTAAGTATACTCTTATGTAGAATCTAGGAGCAGGAGTGGGCCCTTCGGCCCATCAAGCCTGTTTCACTCATTCAATAAGATCATGGCTGATCTGACTATAGCCTCAACTCCACTTCCATATATACCCCATAACCCTCGACTCACCTGTCGATCAAGAATCTGTCTAACTCAGTCTTGAACATATTCCATGATCCAGCCTCCACTGCTCTCTAGGGGTGAGAATTCCAGACTAAAGCCCACAGACGAAAAAAAAATTCTTCTCATCTCCATGTTAAATGGGAGACCTGTAATTTTTAAACTGTCTCTCCTCGTTCTAGACTTCTCTCAGCATCCATCCTGTACAGTTCCCAGGATCTTGTCTTATATTGTTTGAAGTATATCCACTGCTGTCATGCAGTAAGCAGTGACAACCAATTTTTACCCAGCATGTTCCACAATCAGCAGCGAGGTAAATGACTAGGTAATATGTTTTAGTGATGTTGTTTGAGGAATAACAATAACAAGGAGACTAGTCAACCGGTGATTTCATCTTGCAGCTAAGGGTTTACATGAAACAAAAAAATCTTTATCATTCTGACATTTAAATTTAAATATAGATTCTAAGACATCTTAAGGGCAAAGGGAGCCAACAGCTGTCATCATTGATGAAAAAGGGATACAATTAGGCCACGAATTTACTTCTACTAGGTAACAGTGGCGTTGCTACATATTATGGTAATTGTGTTACTGTCATCAACAATTCTATTTTCCTTCCTTTTCATCTATACAATGTTTAAGTTCCATACCAAGCAATTCATAAAAGAGATTAACAATTTCTTTCCAGGATTCAGCCGCTTCTTCTCCTGCAAACTCTGAGAAATGAGCTGCACTGTTATACATATTCAGTCTGTCAATGGAATCCAATACCAGCTGGATCATGCCCTAAAACAAACACAGTGCACAATTATTAGCAATTATTACATGTTATATTAAATCAAAGCTTGCTTCATTAGATACGGAGTTGAATCTGGAACCGATTATCTAGTCCTTGATAACCTGCATGCATGAGGTTAAAAGGTGCTACAGACAGCAAAAAACAGGCAGAGATTGGTAGTGAAAAACAGGCAGAGATCGGTAGTGAAAAACAGGCAGAGATCTGTAGTACCAGATCTCACCTTCCTTTATGCATCACATACATTCCTGATGACCAAATGGAATGAAAAAGGCAGAAGTTTCATAATAACATCATTGATAAGGGAGCACTGTTCTTATGCTTTCTTGCACTTTAAGTCTACAACATTTATGCAGGAAACCAATATGACTGGCATCTAATGTTACCAGGCACAGGGTAGTTCATAGAAGGCAGATGTAGGGGAAAAATGAACAGTCATGTGGAACTTCCAAGGTAATTTCTGATGTCATTCCTCTTTGTTTTCTCTCCTAGCACTTGGGCTGATATAAGCCTTTGTGACAATTAGGCAACTTTTTTTGCAGCATCATTAATGGCATCAATTAATTTCCCATTGCTAATCCCCCTATCAGAGATGCACACAAGGAAGGGAACCACCAAAAGGATATTAGTCAGATTCAGCTACATGAAAGCAGCTTTATGCCCACTCATTAGCACCTTCACACTGTCACAGCAATCAGAGGTCACCCGAGCTTGATTTGGCAGATAGAGAACTCAATCATAAAGGTAGTTGTAAACAGGAGGGCCAATGGTGCAGATATGTGCAAAAATTTGAGTAACATTTACATTGAGTACTACTTCTGGACACCATGTCATTCTGTAAGTGATACTGTATGAAAGACAGTCACACTGATCATCAGCCAGTGAAGCCTCACTGGACACAACCACCACTTTGATTCAACAATACATCACTGACACACCTAGCTGGATCTGGTTCAGCAGGCTATCAGAAACAGATCTGTAAACTCATACATAGGAACATACAAATTAGGAGCAGGAGTAGGCCATTCAGCCCCTCAAGCCTGCTCCACCATTCAATAAGATCATGACTGATCTGACTGTAGCCTGAACTGCACATTCCCGCCTACCCCCAGAAACTGCAACTCCCTTCTTAGTCAAGAATCTATCTACCTCTGCCTTAATAATATTCAATTACCCTGCTTCCAATGCTCTGGGGAAGAGAATCCCAAAGACTCATGGCCCGCAAGAGAAAAAATTTCTCCCCATCTCCATCTTAATTTAGAGACCCCTTATTTTTAAACTGTGTCCCCTAGTTCTAGTCTCTCCTGAACGGGGAAACATCATTTCAGCATCCACCCTGTCAAGGCCCCCCAGAATCTTATATATTTCAATAAGATCACCTCTCGATCTTCTAAGCTCCAATGGATACAGGACCAGGCTGTCCAATCTTTCCTCATAAGCTAACCCCCACCCCAGGTATCAGTCGTGGGCCTTCTCTGAACTGCTTCTAATGCATTTATGCTCTTTCTTAATTGCTGTTAACATGCATCATTGGGCAGAATTTTGCTGTTGGTGAGCAGGGGGCGGGGCCTGCTCGCCGACACATAAAATGACGCGGGATGATGTCGGGCAGAACCTCCGATGTCACCGCGCCCCATTTAAATTTTCAGGAAGGTGGGGGTGCAGCAAAATCAGCTGCGGGCCCGCCAACCTGTCAATGGCCAACTGAGGCCATTGACAGGATCATGTAAACAATTAAAGGACCTGCCCGTCCAACCTTAAGGTTGGCGGGTTGGCCAGGAGCCCCGGTGGCAAATAGAGAAAACATGGAACCTCATCCAGCGGAGGGAGGACGTTTCATGCAAGGTTTTAAACATTTTAATAAAGTTATTCTGTAAATTATGAACACATTCCATTTCATGTGACATTGTCACTTGAGGGGGACATGTTAGGGAATTTTTTTTTCTATTTCTAGTATTTTTCAAAGTAGAAGCGATCTCCCTGAGGCTGCATAGGAAGTGCATAGCCCTAATTGGCCCGCCCACGTAAAATGGCGGCGCGGCCCGCTTCGTTGGCAGGGATTGGCTACCCGCCCGCTGGAGATTGGGTCAGGCCCGCCCACCCGACAGGCAGAAGATTCTGCTCCATAGGTATTGGGACAGTCAGTGACAGTACCTGTTCGCCACAGCCTCAAATTTACGTATAACTTTTCTTTTCACTCCCGAATTCTTGCCACTTCAGTCTTGGAAAGCCTATCTAAAGACTTTAACAACTTTCTCCCTTTCGTTGTGGCATATGCCTTCATCTGTTCAATATTTTTGACCTTCAAAGACACAATTTTCTACTCTCATCACTAATACGGAGGGTGAAATTCAACGTTGGCAGTCAGCTGAAAGGAAAATTAAACAATGGGAAATGGACAGATGACCTGCTACAATCCCATTTTGTGTCTTACTCACACCCCACAAGTCAAAGTTCAAAGCCACCCTTGCGGTCCCTACTCTTGCCCATGTCTGTATAGACAATAGAAAAGTTACGGTGCAGAAAACGGTACATCATGCCTGTGCCGGCCAAAAAGAGAAAAAATAAACTAGCCACTCATTTTACTCCTACTTTCTTGCATCTAGTCCGTAGCCTTGCACGTTACAGTGCTTCAGATGATCAGATTTAAATGATTTGAACATTTCAGCTTCAGCTACCATCTTATCTGTATCAATGAATAATTACCCAAGTGGGCTGAACAAAGAGATTTAAGTGCCACCAGCCAATTAAAATTCAGGCAGGGTTTTGCATTAATTCTTATCCAGTTAGACATGAATTAGACCAGGAAGGAGATTAGTCAGTGATTTCATGATTGGGTGGAGTATTATTTTGAGCTTTGGTAACAATTTAATATCTAGAACCTGACACAACTTCAACAATAAGGCCCGTGAGCAAATCAATAGCTTTACCTGTACATAAATAGTGGGGCTGAAATTAGTATTCTTGAAATCAATGGAAAATAAATTGAGAGAAGTGTAAAGTGAGCTGCCAATTAGTTATTGTATATGTGACACCAGTACATCTAAACAGAATTGAATAATAAACTCAGGTAAATGCTCCAATTAATAACGTCAGGCACTGTTACAGATGACAAATGTTACAAACATACAAGGTCAATCAGTGTCTATGGAGAGAATAGATAAGTTCACAATTTGGGTCTGGATCCTCCATTAATTTAAAATAAAAACAACTAGTTCCTGGTCCGGTACTACTGAAGCCCGTAGTCTTTTCCTATTCCAACATTTTGTCAACTTACCTCTTCCTGGAATAAATTCTGTCTGTTTTTTAGTGAGCGCAATTTGGTCTGTTTCTCTTCATGCGCAAGCTCTTCCTCAGGATGCTGGAAATAGCTGATCAGATCTTGAAGGCTCAGCACCATCGTATCAATAGGTAGGGTCACTGGAGCTGAAGATTTATTCTTCCCACTTAGCATGTCCAGGCCTCTTCATTAAAGATATAAGTAACACCATGAATATAGCAGAATAATTTCAAAAAGCAAGTTCTAAATATTCAGCGGCTAATTTACTGCCCCGGTGACCGTGTAGGTCATCGTGGTCACAATTTCACTTATTTCCAATGAGTTTCTGACACAGACAATATTTATTTATAGAAGCCAGTAGGATTCAGAAATTATGTAATTTAATGATCAAACTAGGAGATTTTGTTTTTATTTTTAAACCTTTTAACTATGTGACAGCAGTGCACCTAAACAGAGTTGAATATCAGTTAAATGTTCCAATTAGTAATGTCAGGCATTGTTATAAATGACAAAAATGGCGCAAACATACAGTAGGTCAATCAGCGTCTGTGGAGAGAATTGACAAGTTAACAATTAGGACCTGGATCCTATGTTAATTTAAAATAAAAACAATTAGTTCCTTGCACAGTACCACTGAAGACCAATTACACCCCCAGGGTTTTTTCCTGTTCCAACATTTCATCAACTTACCTCTTCCTGGCATAAATTCTGTCTGTTAACTTTAAATAAAAACAAAAACTGCTGGAAATACGTCAGCAGGTTTGGCAGCATTTTTAAAGAGAAACAGGGTTAATGTTTCAGGTCAGTGATCCTACATCAGAACTTGTCTATTCTCTTCATAAATTCTGACTGCCTTCCTGTGTTTCCAAAATACTCTGCTGTTGGTCAGATTTCTAGTATCTGCTATATTTGATCCGCTACTGTTACAAATGCCTCTTAACCGAGTAATTTTCAACAGTTATTTGTTTCTTTACATAAGGCCAAAGGCAGAAGGAAAACAGGCAAAGATAAAATAAGATCATAAAAAATAGGGGCAGGAGTTGGGCCATTCAGTCCCTCGAGCTAGCTCCGCTATTCCATAAGATCATGGCTGACCTGATTGAGGCCTTTATTCCACTTTCCTACCAATCCCCATAACCTTCGACTCCCTTGTCGATCAAAAATCTGCCCAACTCTGCCTTGAATATATTCAATGACCGAGTTTTCAGTGCTCTCCGGGCAAGAGAATTCCAAAAACTAATGACCCTGCAAAGGATAAATAATTATCTTAATCTCCATCTTCAATGCGAGACCTCTTATTTTCAAAATGTGGCCCCTAAGTTCTACACTTTCTCGTAAGGGGAACCATTCTCCCGGCATCTGTTGGTCAACTCCTCTCAGAATCTTATGCGTTTCAACAAGATCTCATTCTCTCATTCTTCTAAACTCCAATGAATATAGGGTCAACCTGCTCAGCCTTTCTTCATAAAACAACAGGGGAAAAATACATACTTAATGAATTGATTGAAGAGGCCATTTGTGCTGTAGATCATTCGAGAAGCCTGGGATTCCTCTTGTTGTGAGCGTGATAATGAAAGTGCATCATCCATGTGTCCTTCTTGATGTAGTATAGCCTAAGACAAAGTTTGTTTAGTTATTAATTTCAGGAGCAAAAGGTCTACTTTATAGTCTTTGACAATACATACAGGGGTAGAAGCTCATTTTGGGTGGTGGCGCTAAACAGGTGGTATCAAGGCAACCACCTGTAATGCTCCCATCTGATATTCAGTTCCATTGACTTCAATGGAGTTAAATGTCGGGGGGGGCGGAGGGATATATACCTGGAGTCTGCCATGATAAATTTCTATCCGATTTTTAAAAATTATACTCTGCCTCTTCCAAAATGATAAACATTACAGGATATAAAATGGCTAATTTGTTTTTAATAGGACTAAATGCCATTTGCTAAGTTAACATGCCCATGTTGGTCTAACTCGATGCAACTCAAATGTACATACATGCAGATGATTATTCTGGATATGAAAATATAAGATCAGGACACTCAAATATACAATAAAAGATAAGTGTGCTGGGGTAGCAAAATTTATAGATTAGTTGAAATTGCTCCTAGTCAGGCAATTGCTACCCAAACTGAGGTGAAGAGAAGAAGGACTAGGCATTGTGTCAATGACTAACAATCAACACATATCGCAATAAACTTATAGCGTAAAGCGTAACCAAAGAACCTGTCCATATTCCAAGATGCAGAAATAATATTTAGTTATAAAAAAGAAACTTATATTTATGTAGCAATTTTAACATAATAAAATGGCTCAGGGCACTTTGTAGGAGGAGCGTTATAAAACAAATATACCACCAAGCCACGTGAGGAGATTTTAGGACAGATGACCAAAAGTGTGGTCAAACAAGTAGATTTTTAGGAGCGTCTTAAAACAGGAAAGCAAGGTAGGGAGGTGTAGCGGGGGTATTCCAGAGCCTGGAGCCTAGGCAACTGAAGGTGTAGCCACCAACAGTGAAGCGATTAAAATCAGAGGTGCACAAGATGCCAAAAATAAAGGAGCACATATATCTCGGAGGGTTGAGAGGCTGTAGGGGATTACAAAGATAGGGAAGGGCAAGGCCCTGGAGGGATTTGTAATCAAGAATGAGAACTGTAAAATCAAGACATTGTTTGACTGGTAACCATTGTATTCAGTGAGCACAGGGTTGATGGGGGAACAGGTCTTGCTACAAGATACAAATATGAAGCGTTGCATAGCCTCAGGTTTAGAGGGTAGAGTGTGGGAGACCAGGCAGAAGTGCATTGTTACCTCTCAATTTAATTATTCCAAAATGTACGAATGAGGGTTTCAGCAGGGGCGAAGTTGGCTGATGTTACGGAAGTAGAAATAGGTGGTCTTAGTGATGGTATGAACGAGAAATCGGAAGCTTATCAAGGTCAAAAGATGGCACCAAGGTTGCAAATAGCGGCTTAAATCTCAGATTGTTGACAGGGAAAGGGATGGAGTCAGTAGCTATGGAACAGAGGTTGGAACTTTTATGTATTATTGAAGTTATGATCTTATTTTAGCTCTAAACGTCAATTGGCAGAAGCATATACTTACTTTCCTCTTCAAGGGTCCCAAACGGACTGTTTTGGTATCAGCTGCTGCATAAGTCAACCAAAGTCCACTGTTCACGTGTTGGACAAAGCACATCGACTCACCGTACTTGATCTCAGGGATTCCCATGCCTTCTATATCTCTTTTATGCGCTACATCGATTTTATCCTAAGGGAGTTGAGAGTTTGGGTTCAGTCCCACTTCACTGTACTGTACATTGTGATATAAAGGCTGCCAACTTGAAAGTGATTATTAATTGTTCTTTTGTGTTCCTGATAATGGCTTTTGCCTCTACACAGCCTTTTGGGGACAGAAGGGTAAGGCATTTTTTTATAATTTCCACAAAAAGTGTAATAAATTCCATGGTATTGTCACTGTATTTAAGTAAAGGCAGAATTAGCATTGTGTATAGATATATTGCATTCTGTATAAATATAAAGATAAGGTTAAAGATGGTCGCCAGCTCCACCATATCTGACTTTGAGGAGGCAAAGTTAAACCAGAAGGATAGCATTCAGATGGTGTCACAAGAACCTACTGCAAGTTATTCAAACTGGATATGAGGTCTTTCAGAGGATATTACACCATTAATACATATTTCTTTTATGTCTACCCAGAGGTCCCAAGCATTCTTAGCAGCTCTGACAGAGGAAATGAAAAAGAGAAAGACTGAATGATGAAAGGAGGGTATGTTCCTCTAATTTTAATATCATTAGAAGACATTCTCCCACATGTCAGCTGACCCAAGTTAGAACAGTGGCGTGCCTATCAAAAAACAGGGGAAGGTACTTCCATATTCATAAGCACTTTGTGGCCTATTCACTTAAGATCTGTTAAAAATATGGGGAGAAGTCTGAAGAGTCTCAGCCACAATACTTAAGTGGAACTCAGGGGCTATGAAGAGAATGGCACAGGCAGCAAGAGAGTAACAAATGTCAGTGTGGAGCTACGAGAGGCTGATTGAGTGAAAAAAAAGTGACAGAACAAGTTTGAAATGGGAGAAAGTAAGAGATTGTGCAGTGTTGAAAAGGAATGGGCCAGAATCTACAACACCAGAGCAAGTAAAGAAAAAAAAGTTAGAGCTCCCACTTATGAGTATCTGGTCATTTTTCATTCTCCTATAAAGATTAACCTTGTGTTTGACTGTCTCTGATTAAAAATCATGCATACCCCTAGTTCAGCTGATCACAATGAAGAACAGCAGCACCACCGGCTGATTATTCCCCTCCCTCCCAACACCAGGGGCTAGATTTTCCCTTTGTGCCATTCAATTGTGTTAGTTAAGAGGTTCCAATTCTCATTAACATATGGCAGGATGCAGGTGGAGAATGAGTGCCATAGGTTAGCACCCTTAATGCTATTCCACCCAAAATCAATCAAGATCATGATAACTTTCTAGTGTGTGCACTGATTAGGAAGCTGGATACAAATCAGCACGCGGAAAACAACTTTCTTCATTCTCCCCAATTTTCTCTCACCTTTGAGATTCGGAAACAAAATGAGGTGATTTTGATATTTGATTTCTCTTGATCAAAAAGTAAAAGCCCTTTCTCCTCGTCCAGGCCTAAGTATTTGCCTGTGGTAACATGACGAATACGGAAAGGCTGACCCCATTTCATGTGGCTACCACTCCAGCTGTTGAGAAAAGTATCAATTCTTCAGAACACGAATTAAAGGAAACTGAAATGTACAACTCATGTACTCAATCAGCTGCCAGATTGTGGCATCTAAATTTTCCATGTTGCATTTTATACTATACAAGACTTATTACAACATATGGACTGTTCAATTCCCAAGGACTGGGTCAAAAAGATGTAATGTACTACTTAGGAAGGTTTAAAATGAAATAACTGTGCACTAACATTTCCATTTAAGTACAGAATTTAGTAGGGCATTGGCAAAACAGAGTTACAATTCAGGGACAGGTGTCTTAATTGCTAATTCTGCATCTTTAGATATTTAAGTGTAGTCCTAGTAAGTGCATATAGCTTGTCAGATACCTCATACCTGGATTAGTATTTTTACAAAGTGGGGACTTGAATCATATATGTTGCATTGTAATTTACATTTGGATATTTAGCAACAAAAACAGGAAATGCTGGAAAAACTCAGCAGGTCCAACAGTGGAGAGAATGACAGAGTTAACGTTTTGACTCCATATGACTCTGTACGGTCTCGAAACAGTAACTATGCCTTTCTCTCCACAGATGCTGTTAAACCTGCTGAGTTTTTCCAGCATTTTCTGTTTTTGTTTCAGATTTCCAGCATCCACAGTATTTTGCTTTTATCTGGATATTTAGCAAAGCTGGTGAAATGTCACAAAATATTCAGCTGGACCACAGCTAACTTATTTTCTTTCTGCTACTAGTAATAATTGGATCATTATAATTGGTCTTATTGGTCAAATGGTATGAAAAGTTAACATTTTGCAATGTAGGTTCAACATGTGCAATTGTCTAAAATTAACCTTCATGTTGCCATTATTTGAGTTTATTAGCTACTGATTTTAAAATACAATAAGGTTTTTAGCTAACATATTCTCTACAATTTGTAAAATTAAACTTGAAAGGCTTCAAGAAAAGGTCATTCAAGACACAGT
Source organism: Carcharodon carcharias (assembly GCF_017639515.1). Classification (NCBI taxonomy): domain Eukaryota; kingdom Metazoa; phylum Chordata; class Chondrichthyes; order Lamniformes; family Lamnidae; genus Carcharodon; species Carcharodon carcharias. The sequence goes on from NC_054500.1 coordinate 8,398,165, forward strand.
TCTAAATATTTACTCTATTGATTACTACTTCACAATTCTACTTTTCCCTAATTCTCTAATTATACAAACTTTGCCTAATTTAGATCTTTCCCTTAAAATGGTGTGGAACTGATATTGTCACTTCTGTAAGACAGATCTAATCTCATTACCTGATGCGCAACGGTTCGAGTCTCCACAAGGATCTTGCGTGGCTGCAGACTGCACCCCCTTCATAGTGAACCAACCTACAGAACATAAAAAGGATATTAATTCAGAATATAATTTCTTCACATAATTAAAACAGTAACATGACTGACAAGGGATTTCAAAAGGTAACTTTTTTTTGATGGCTTGTTGAGTCGGTTTTATTGATCTGATGACAATCAATTAAAACCGACTCAACAAGCCATCAATTACGAGAAGCACTTTCCTTGCTTCAACTTAGTTCAATGCACTTTATTTTTCCAGCATCTTTCTGTCATAGTAATACTAGTTGAAGGCATTTGGAAGTCACAGCTTGTGTCTTATTTTTACAAAAATTGGATGCAAAATAAGGAACAAAAATACTGTAAGCCTACATCTGTACAGGAAGGTTTAGTTTTCCTGTAGGCAGCCGCAGATAGCAAACAAATGTTGTACTAGTATTATGTGCACAGAAAGCATAAGACATATTCTTCATCAGCTACTTCTTCAGTTGCTCGAATTTGTGTTCACTATGTTGCAAGGAGTGAATACCATTAATATTGGAGGCAGCGTGTACAGTACAGACATATTTTAGCAGGAGGAAAGGAAAAATTTAGGAGGATGATACCAACATAGTCTTATGCAATTTCTAGTGCTTAGTGACAATTTAAAAACCTGTAAAGATTACTTTCCTACTTTCTCTGTTACAGTGGTGCACGTTACTGGGAGACCAAAGAAAGGGAAGGCAAAACAATAAAATACAATACACTCATTTGAGGGTATGCATGCCATGTGCTTAGGAAAGGAACAATGAAGATTAAACCTTCTCAGACATGTCGATGGGGGTCAACCAACCCACTTTGAGAGGCTGAAATTTTATCCAACATTATTTCCCCAACAGTCAAACATTTTATACAACAGTGCCTGTTAATGCCTGGCATAAAGGTTGAACTGATTAACCTGGTCTTGGGCTGGGGTAGCTACCAGTGACAACCGGTGGATGAGTTTTGTCTGCCATCGAGCAGCAGGTCGCATATCAGCAGTGAAATCAAATCTCTGCTGAGTACTCAAATTATTTCGGTAGTAAACACAGCAAGGCTATTAGTTTCAGTTCTAAAAGGCAATATCTGTAACAGCTGAACTTAATAAAATGAGGAGAATGCCAAGAGCAAGCTATAAGCAAAATGGAGGCTGCCAGATTTGGCATTATTTTTAATTCTTTCCCATCCTCAAAATTACCAGTAATGTTTGCTCTATATTTGGGAAACTGGAGGCAATCAAGGTGGAATGTTAGTTTCTCTCATTTCATATGTTCTGTTACCACAAGATATTGCTCTGACATCAAAAACAAGACCTCACTACAAATGAAGTTGCCAAAAATAAGCAATGAAACACTTATCTTAAGTATAATACAACAAACTCAAACTGAATATTCCAAGAAAATTTCTAAAAAAAAGTTCCATCTGATTTTCCATCCTTATCCTTGAAACTGATAACTGTAGCATGTTGGGATGCAGTCCTACATGTGCCAAGTGATCATTCTTTACATGTAAGCCAGGAAGCAAGGACACAATTTCAAAATAAGGGGGAAGCCACTTAGGACCGAGATGAGGAAAAAATCCTTTACTCAGAGGGTTGTGAATCTTTGGAATTCTCTACCCCAGAGGGCTATGGAAGCTCAGTCATTGAGTACATTTAAGGTAGAGATTGATAGATGTCTGATTAACAATAATGTAAAGGGTTATGGGGATAGTGTGGGTAAAAGGTATTGAAGTGTTCAATCAGCCACGATTGTATTGAATGGTGGAGCAGGCTCAACGGGCCTTCTCCCCTTCCTAAAACAGAAACTGCAGGAAATACTCAAATGGTCAAACAGCATCTTTGGAGCGAGAAACAGAGCCAACGTTTCAGGTCGATAACCTTTCACCAGATCTGCTGAGTATTTCCAGCCTTTTCTGTTTTCATTTCAGATTTCCAGCTTTTTGCTTTTGAGGTTGCAGAAAGCAAACTGTTTGGCTGTGGGGCCCTTATTTTAACCGAGGCCTCAAATGTCCTTCACGCATCCACATACAGGCTTGGCAGCATCGGAGGAGAGAAGCACAGTTGACGTTTCCAGTCCTCGTGACCCTTCAACAGAACTAAGTAAAAATAGGAAAGGGGTGAAATATAAGCTGGTTTCCTATTTTTACTTAGTTCTGTTGAAGGGTCATGAGGACTGGAAACATCAACTGTGCTTCTCTCCACCGATGCTGCCAGACTTGCTGAGTTTTTCTAGGTATTTTTGTTTTTGTTCTGGATTTCCAGCATCTGCAGTTCTTTGCTTTTATCACATACAGGCTTAGATTATTACTTACCCGAACTGCCAGAGTGGCTGAGGTGCAAGGGGTTGGAAAGGTATGGGGAACCCAGAAGTCAGGATTCCTCAGCACACTCTGGACCCACACACACGATGTCACAAATCCGTGTCTCCGCCCCTTCCCCCCTCACACACCAAATTCCCCCCTCTCAGTCCCCTCATCCCCACCAACCAATCTGATAAGGTGATAGTTGGTGAAAGTATTCATCAGCATGGTGGGGAAGGACAGAGGCTTTGCAAGGAATGTTGTATATGTTGGATTGGAGGGTGTGGGCAATCACAGGGTTCACCCAGACAGGCACACTGTATCCAGTAGGTAGCTGTGAAGGCACACACCTCCTGGATCCAGCAGGCACTCACCTAGAAGGAGCTAGCAGGGTTTCCCAGGGCTAGGGAAATCTGGCTGACCACAGTTAAATTTAAAAAAAAACACTGAACGAGTTCACGGTCTAAGTGCCAACTCTCCTCCTTGGTGCAGGTTGGTAAGTTAAAGCTGGAAGTGGAGAGGCTGGAAAGGGTTTGGGTCAGGATTCTGATTTTTAAAACTTTAACACCCCTTCACCACTCAATCCAAACCAGCCTGTTTCTTTTGGTTAAAATTTCCCCATGGTTCCCAGCAAGCCACTGAATAATAAGCAGATACAGAAGTTGAACCCAATACTTCCCCTCCCTATAGTCTGGAGGTCCTGATCAATTGTAGTACCCCCGCTGCCAACCCCACTCAAAGTGGCTAGCTAAACAAACCTGGGAGTGGCCTGCAGTCTTCCTAGTCCAATGGCCCAGTGTCACACCAAGTGCTTCATTTACCAAAATTTTATTAATTAAGTCCTCTGAACAAGTTTCAAAGACATTTTATCCCTCTTAAGAAACAGAAAAGCTTCAGCTGAAATAAAATCTTTAAAAAAATTTGAGAAATATTAAATGGATAAACTGACCTGCGCTGATCTTCACCCTGATCGAATGCAGCCACTGTGAGACATTCATCCATGTGACCATGAAAGAGGCGCAGTACATGCCCACCAGTCAGGTATCCTATAGATGTAAAATTGACAGAGTATCCAAATAACTCCCAAGAAATATATCAGGCTGCCATTTCAACATAAATCTCTTCCAAATTTTTTAAGAACAATTAGGTAATTTTGTACTCAATAAATTGGGCTAAAGGGAATTGGATATTTGGAAGAAGAGAAAAAAATTGCAGAGCCATGGGGAAGGGCGAAGGAGTGGGACTAGCTGAGTTGTTTTTACAGGGACCAGCATGGAAACTGACTCTTTCAGTGTTGTCACCATTCTATAATTCTATAGGTTATGAAGAAATGTTAAAGCCAGGATCATTTTTTTTTGTGGTTCAAAGTTTTAAAGCTCATGTTTCAGTCTATTTCTGCCTCATGCATCCTAACCATATTTTCTGATTTTGATCAAAGGTGGCAGACAAAACTTTAACATTTTGTTGACCTAAAATCTTCAAATTCTAATATGCAAATAGAATAGCGTTGTTACAACACTAATATAATCACACAAGTGAGTCAAGGTTAAGAAGTAACCAAACCCATAAACGCTTATGGAGCCAGAATTTCAAAGGGCCGTGGGGTCGGGACCCAGTATGGGCAAGGTTTCGTCTTGTGTCCGGGTCTAGATGGGGTTTATTTGGATTTGCCTGTTTCCTCAAGAAAGCTACTTTAGATTGTAGCTCGTAAGAACAATTCTTGTTTATTTACAGATCTACATACATCTCAGCAACTCTAAACGAGGTTATACCTCTGCTACCCTCCAGGTCACAGTTGCTTAATCATGTGACATTGCATCATTGTTACATCAGTATCAGGTGCTTCTGTTAGCCCTTCACTCTACAGGCACAATTTCAAAATTGCGATCCTGGAGGCTGTCTTGGGATCCTGATGCCTTCGGGACAATTTGTAATTTTGAAACGGACAGTGGGAATGGTGGTTGGTGGAAAGAACTGGAAACCCATTCGCCACCAATTAACGGCCTCTTTAAGCTTATTAAGGAAATTGTTAAGGGGCCTGTCCAGTGGAGAATGTTATTTTAAGTTTGTTTTGGTGAACCCAAACAGTCTGATGCATCCAAACAGTCTGGTGCATATTAGTACACAGCTGTCAGGTTCAATGCAAAGACATTATAAAGTTCTTTTGAAGTTGTGCAAGACTGAATTTTGATAGGTCAACTGGCACTGTCTCAAGCCCTGCACCTACGTCTAGCTTGCACGGCCGCTTCCATCACCATCGATGCTGCTTGCTCTCTTCAGCAAGGCAGTGGCAACATTGAACATCACTACTGCCTTCCTTTGCCGCTGGCGCCACGCAGACAGCTCCCTCCTCCTGGAAGTGCTTGACGATAATTAGGCACCGTGCTTGCCTCCTGCCCGATTAGGACTTTTGACTCCAGGCAGGGGGTCAGAACTCGGAATTCATCTGGTCATCAGGTTTTTGACCCTGCTTTGAAAATCCTACTCATTAAGTTGATTTGCCTCCTCTCATCAGGTGAGAACTGGGCAGTAGCACAATCAAAATGGCAACTCAGCACTTACAGTCCATTCCCATCAACATTGGGGTGTCCAGAAACTTGGTGAAGGCCTTGAAAGGGCAGCTCAATCACCCAGCAAAAACAATTGTGATGTGCATTAGCCAATGCAATTTGGGGTCCTGCAGCATCTATAGGAGCCTAAGGCAATTTTCAAGTATCAATGGGCAGTATTTATGTGGTCACTCTCCACCTTTGATACTACATTTTATAGACTGATATCTGCAGTCCTGGATTCTGATTATGAGGTTTTGGATCCATAAAACGCAAGTATCGAACAAAGACACAAATGTACGCACTTAGTTCTAATCTTTCCCGGTTTACACACATCAAAATCAGAACCCATTTTGTAGAATCATCTAAAAAAATGTTTTCTGATGATCCCATAGGTCACACTGAAGACATTTCCAGCTGGAGGGTTTGAATGGTGAGCTATTGAAGTTAGTTCAATAAAAAACTGAACATCGTTGAGCCAGTTCATGGCAGACAAACTGCGCAGTTGATGTTTTTTCATTGACTTTGCAAATATTTCTAAAAAAAAGGATAGAGAACTGTTTTCTGCAACAAGTGTAGCCACCCGACTCCTACTAAGTAGTCTTTTCCAAAATGACAGAGGCATCCAACTAAGGAACTGAGCCTTGACTGCATCTGTTATAACCAAGCTAAACCATTTCCAACTGTTACAGCAAAAGTGTTGGATCTTTACAGATATTGAACAATTACATTGTGGTGTGCTTGATCACTGTTCACCCCGTTGTAAATAACTGTGCTGATCTGATTGGCTTTCTTGGTAGATATTTCTCACAGGGCCAAAAGAACAAAGGTTTGTCCTATTGGTTCGTTCATAGAAGCCATTTTGAAGATAGTATCATCATTCTTAAAATAACCTTTCTTCAGCTAAGTAATCTAGAGAAAAACACTCAAATGTTGTCACATACTCTCAGCTGTTTAATGATCTGGGTTGTGTGTTGAATCAATCTTCCCTTTTCTCGAATAAAAATGTTCAGCTAATTGGATTTTTTTTTATAACTTAAAGCCCTTAGTCTAAGAGTCATCACTACCGCCCCTTCCCCGAGTTCCACCTAGATCATCAGCATTCTTTCAAAAGTAGGTGAACCAAAACTGGATATAGAATTGTAACTATGACTACACCATTCTAACCATGGCCACATAATTGATCTACACAAGGTTAAAATATCTGCTTTGGTTAAAAACAACCACAATGAAATATTTCTTGGTTCCCAGTTGACTTTGTTAATTATGGTTTTACAGTGCCTTGATGCTTTTTGGTGAATGTTCAATAATCAAGCTCAAATTCCTTTCAACTTTTATTAGAAGATACTTCAAGATCCACACTAGTTTTGAGCTTTGCATCACATTTATTCAGAATAAAATCTATTTATCATTACTGAATTGGTGGAAATGTTCAGACCTTTTTGCCTAGTATCAATCTGCAAATGGTTATTGGTCATAAAGCTTCAAATCATAAGCAAATGTTATAATGTTACAAAAATTACTCTTATTTAGGAATAGTGTGAACAAGTGTTTGGGAATGTGATTAAACAAAACGTTCATATGTATTGAGTAATAATCTTTAAGCACGGTCATGATTCCTAATATAACCTAAATGTGGGTGGATTTAAACTAAATAATTGTAGCACTGTCAATTAGTTCAGCAGCTGCACTATCCCTAATTTAGCCAACTTCTTCAACAAAACATCCGCAATCTTCCGCTTACAATTAAAAATTCTCTCAAAGTAACTCTGGCTCTTTTAAATCAGAATAAGTGTCATTCAACATCTGGCTGCCTTGTGCTATGTGCTTCAAAGAAATTATAAAATACAAGAGCTTCCAGACTAATAATTACCTCATGAAAGCCACAAAAAAGTCTAGAGCAAATTTGAAAAACAGTTCAAAATATTTTCTCATATACAATGTCCATCAAAATGTTCTTGGGCAGAATCTTCTGTTCTATTAAGGCAATTAAAAAACTAACTGAAACCATTAATGGACCTGCCCATCCAATCTTGAGGTTGGCGGAGAGCCGGGAGCCCTGGTGGGCTTCTGACAAAGCATGAAACCTCATCCACGGGCGAGTTGAGGTTGCATGAGTGATTAAAAAATCTCAGAATATTTCAAAATAAAAGTTATGGATATGTCCCAACTCATTGTGACAGTGTCATATGAGGGGACATGGCAGCAAAATTTTTCTCTCATCTTTATTTGAAGTTTCAAATCTGAGCCGATCTTCCTGAGGCAGCGCTTTGCCTTAGGGAGATCTATGCACTCTTTCGCATGCACGGCTCAGGGAATCCCCCACCTCCCGCACAGAGAGCACTTAGTGCTTCCTGGTGGACGTCACACTGGGTGAGCCTTAATTGGCCCGCCCAGGTAAAATGGCGGCGCACCCCTGACCGGGTGCGCCGATCAAGAACCCTCCCGCCCGTGTCCGCTTCCGCACACCCCCCACAACGGGGGAAAAATGTTGGCCCTTGAGCTCTATTGTAACAAATTAAACAATTTTGTTGGCTTAGAAACCAAACAGTTCCAATTACGGTCCATTGAATTAAAATATTAATCTTAAAGAGTGTTAAGTTAACAATTTAGTGCAGTAACTGGTTACATGTTACATTTCATTACTGACCTTCAGCTAACTCACAGCCTGAACAGATAGGGTTCATATTCCAAAGTGTCTGCATGAAGGAGGCATCCACTTGTAAATCTCCACTGGCATAAGACAAATGCTGAGAGAAAAGAAGGCATACTTAGAGAAATTAGCAGCATCAAGTTTTCTATGGTTTGCACCACAGGACGCTTGAAAGAGGAACTAATTCTCATACCAAGCAACAGCAGTAATAAGTAATTAATTTTTTGTGCTTCATGGTCCGGAGCTTCACAATTTACTTTCATAATATTATAAATATTGTAGCTGGCATTACCACAAAGACAAGTGCTTCACAATCTACTAAAAGCAGAAAGAAGAACTACACAAAGTCAATTACTTTCATAACCTTAAAATAGTGACACAGGTTGCAAAATAAATGTTTACTTCAGCTTTTTGGAGATGTGATGCAGTTAGCTTTTGGATCGCCACAATTAACAATGTACTGTGTTAACAATATTCAGTAGGAGGCTGGTCAACCAGCAAATTTAATCCATCTAACATTAACGGAGTTTAATTTTCTGGTGGACTGCTGTGGCAAGAAAATTAAAAAAATCCCACAAGTAACTACAGGCAGTGCATAGGCCCAAAATCAGTTGTACCAATTAAACTATTTTGGAGGTATGCTAATAAAAACTGGGGTAGGCCAGTCACCCCCTCATGCCCCAACGAGATCATGGCAGATCTGTATCTTCATCCTTCTGCCTTGGTTCCACATCCTTTTACATCCTGGACTGATAAAAAGGTCTTCAATTTAAAATTATGGACTGAGCTAGCATCTATAATCAAGGAGTGTTCCATACTCTATCACCCTTTGCATGAAGAAGTCTTTCCTAACTTCTCTCCTCATTGGTCTGCCTCTGATTATAAAGGTATGTCCCTTTGTCCTAGGCTCCCACAGCAGTAGAGCTGAAAAGTTTCTCTCTATCAGCCCTAGCAATGCCTTTCAAAATGCTAAAAACATCAAATAAATCACCCTTTAACTTTTTATATTCCAGGGAATACCAGCCTAACTCATTTGCCCTGCAGCAAGTAATTAGGAAGGCAAGTAGGATGAGTATAAAAGTAGGGAGGCCTTGCTACAACTGTACGGGGCATTGATGAGACTACACCTAGGGCTGAATTTCATTCCCTGGTCCCAATCCAACAGTCAGGATGTAATGCGGGTTGGAAACCTGGTGCTGGGATCTCATGGGAGATTTTGGAGGAGATGGCCAATCAAGAGACTGCCTTGGGAGCCCTGCCCAATTAAGGATGGCAGGCAGGCTCCGTCGACCGGAGAAGTGAGCACGGCCGATGAAGGTAGGAGAATCAAGGGGCATCTCAAGGTGGAGGCACGCTTTGAGGGATGAAAAAAGTTTAAAAATAAAAAAAGTAGCCACAGCTGCTAGGCCATGATTGTGGAGTCGCAGCTGCTGCCCTCTGGCAATTGCGGCTGCAAGGGGGTGCAATTAATGAGGCAACTCTGCCCCAACCCCACCACTGTTCTGCCACCTCCATTAATTGGCCAGGCTTTAGTTTCCATGGCATCCCACCTGCCACCTGGAAAATTCCAGATGGTGTCTGATGTGTGCCCTCAACAGGCAGGTAACCATCACTCATCCTCCGCCCCCAAAGCAGCCTCCATGAAAATATGCTGGAGGCGGGAACATGCCAGCAAACCTCCAATAGCATGAAATTGCCTCAGGTCCTTCCCAGCTGAATGAAAATTAAGCCTGTAGAGTACTGTGTTCAGTTTTAGTCTCCTTATTTAAAGGAGTGATATATTTACTTTGGCAAGGAGATTCAATAGGTTAACTCCTGGGATGAAAGGGTTGTCTTATGAGGAAAGAATGAGCAGTTGGGCCTATACTCATTGGAATTACTGAAACATATACGAATCTGAGGTGGCTTGACAAGCTAGGTGCTAAGTGGATGCTTCCCCTCATGGGGAAATCTAGAACCGGGGGCATAGTTTCAGAATAAGAGGTCTCCCATTTAAGATAAAATAAGGAGGAATTTCTTCTGAGGGTTTTCTCATGAATCTTTGGAATTCTCTACCCCAGAGGACTGTGACTGGAGGCTAAGTCATTGAATGTATTCGGAGATGAGTCACAGACTCTTAATTAGGGGGAAGTCAAGAGTTATGGTGGTGGGTGGGGTGGATGGTGTGGGGGGGCCGACAGCAGAGTGGAGCTGAGGCCAAGATCAGATCAGCCATGATCTTACGAATGGTGTAGACGGCTTGAGATGGGCTGTTTGGCCTACTCCAGCTCCTACACCTTTTTCTTATGACCTTAGACAATCTCCGGATACACTTTAACCCTCGGAGCCTTGGTAGCATTCTGGTGAATCCGCCCTGCACTTTTTTCCAAGGCCAATAAAGTGTTCTAATTTTGGTGCACAGAACTGCACACAGTATTCCAAATGTGGTTGAACCAGGACTTTGCATAGTTACAGGAAAATTTCCTCTCCTTTATGCTCTAACCTTCTATTTCAACAGGCTAACATTCCATTAGCCCTTTTAATAATTTTTTTGTACCTAATGAGTACACTATATATATATATATATATATATATACACATCTTTTTCCCAGCTTATTTCCTCTAAATAGTACTTCCACATATGTTCACATACCTCAAAGTTTCACCGCTATTTAAGCTATTTCTACTTTAAATATGACATTGTTATGCCCCAGAATCTAAACAGTACAAAAATAGCATATACTTACCAGATATCTCTCGGAAGAAACACTAACGAGGATGAGGTCATCACCTACTCGTACTTTCTCACCCTCAGATCTCTGTTTGGAAGCTGGATGGATGGTCCACCAGCAAGCCTCTCCTGCACATATCACATCAGTAACTAGTTTCACGGTGGGAATTCTCTTGTATTTTTACAATATAATTGAATTTTTTGAAAAAATCTAGAGATGAATAAACTGAATCCCCTTTTTTTTTTCAAAGGATATAAACGAAAGCAGAAATAGTCACACATCCCCACCATACCCATTTCGATCGTCTCTGATATTAAGGTTAAACTAATTCGATATTCACTTTGTTAATGGCCTCTTTACAATGTGTAAACATGATCACACACATACACTGGCCCAGATTGTGTGTTCAGTGGCAAAGCAAGGGCACTCGCTTTTAGGTGTCCTAAAAGGGAGCTCTGCTGTGAGATCTAGCAATCCCCTGTGGCAAGGACTGTAACTCTCTCGACATGCGATTAATAGTAGTATGGTTTAATAAGTGTTCCCAGCATGGAGCTACATTGATGTGATCAAACTGCCCAAGCAGCCAATCACATTAAAGAATTTGCAAGGACATTCAATCAGGGAACAAAAAACAATAATAAGTGAATTACTTTTTTAAAAAACGTAGAGAGCTAAATAAAGCTTAGGGTGTATACATGGGGTTAAGGCTGAAACTAAATTATCATGAACAAAATAAGTATTTACAAAAATTATGTTTAAAGAATCTAGGTTTTCTTATACTCAATCACAGGATGTGGGTGTTTGCTGGCTAGGCCAGCATTTATTGCCCATCCTTAATTTCCCTTGAGAAGGCAGTGGTGAGCTGCTTTCTTGAACCGCTGCAGTTCATGTGGTGTAAATACACCTACACTGCTGTTAGGGAGGGAGTTCCAGGATTTTTGACCCAGCAACAGTGAAGGAACGGCGATATAGCTCCAACTCAGCATGATGTGTGTCTTACATTTGGTGGTGTTCCTATGCATCTACTGCCCTTGTCCTCCTAGATGGTAGTGGCTATGTGTTTGGAAAGTGCTATCTAAGGAGCCTTGATGAGTTCCTGCAGTGCATCTTGTAGATGGTACACACTGCTGCCACTGTGCGTCAGTGGTGGGGGGGGTGTGAAGTTTGTGGGTGGGTGCCAATCAAGCAGGTTGTTTTTTCTTGGATAGTGTCAAGCTTCTCGACTCTTGTTTGATCGGCACTCATCCAATAAATCATAATGGAGACATTTAGCAGCACTCCACAAATATAAATATTTTTTTTCAATCCAGATCAGTTGTTCAGCAGTAGCTGTTACTCAGGTCCCCAGGTCCTAATGGATTTCAACCTAAGGTCTTAAAATATATAGCAGCTGAGACATTAGATGCATTGGTTGTAATTTTCCAAAATCCCCTAGATTCTGGAAAAGCCCCATCAGATTGGAAAATAGAAAAAGTGACTCCTCTATTCAAGGAAAGGAAGGAGACAGGAAGCAGGCCAGTTAACCTAACGTCTGTCATATGGAAGATGCTAGAATCCATTATTAAGGAGGTTATAGCAGGGCACTTAGAAAATCTTAAGGCAATCAGCAGAGTCAACATGGCTTTGTGAAAGTGAAATCATGTTTGACTAATTTATTAGAGTTCTTTGAAGAAAAAAGGGAATGTAGATGTGTGTTTTTTTTAATGGGATGTGGGCATTGCTGGCCAGGCCAGCATTTGTTGCTCACCGCTAATTGCCCTTGAATTGTGTGGCTTGGTCAGCCATTTCAGAGAACAGTTAAGAGCCAACCACGTTGCTGTGGGTCTGGAGTCACATGTAGGCCAGATCTGGTAAGGATGGCAGATTTCCTTCCCAAAAAGGACATTAGTGAACCCAATAGGTTTTTACGACAATCAATGATAGTTGTCATGGTCACTACTATTGAGGCCAGCTTTTAATTCCAGATTTATTAATTGAATTTAATCATTTAATTCAATCCCCAGAGCACTAGCCTGGGCCTCTGAATTACTAGCCTAGTGACGTTACCACTATGCCACCATCTCCCCCAAAAGGATTTCCAAAAGGCATTTGATAATGTGCCACATTAAACGTGACTATGCAATTAAGATCTCGTGGTATAGTTGGTATCACATTAGCACGGATAAAGAATTGGTGAGTTAACAGGAAGCAGACAGCAGGGATAAAAGGGTCATTTTCGGATTGGCAAGCTGCAACAAAGACAGATAGGAAAGTAAGTTGCGAAAAGGACATAAGGAGTCTGCAAAGGGATGTAGATAGGTTAAGCAAGTGGGCAAAAAATTGGCAAATGGAGTATAATGTGGGAAAATGTGAAATTGTCCACTTTGGCAAGAGCAACAGAGAAGCAGTATACTATTTAAATGGAGAGAGATGCAGAACTGAGGGATCTGGGTGTCCTAATACATAGATCATAAAAAGCTAGTATGCAGGCACAGCAAGTAGTTAGGATGGCAAATGGGATGTTGTCATTTATTGCAAGGGGAATGGAATATAATAGTAGGGAAATTTTGCTGCAGTTGTACGGTCTTTGGTGAGACCACATCTGGAGTCCTGTGTAAAGTTTAGTCTTCTTACTTAAGGAAGGATATATTTGCATTAGCAGTTCAGAGAAGGTTCACTTGACTGATTCCTAGAATGGTGGGGTTTTCTTATGAGGAAGATTAAACAGGTTGGGCCTGTATCCATTGGCATTTAGAAGAATGAGAGATAGGGTGGATATTGTGAGAATGTCTCCCCTTGTGAGAGAGACTAAGGGACAGTTTAAAAATAAAACTTCTCCAATTTAAAATGGGGGTGAGGAGAAATGTTTTCTCTCAGAGTCGATAGAATGTGGAATTCCATTTCTAGAGAGCAGTGGAGGCAAGGACATTGAATATTTTAAAGGTTGAGTTAGATAAGATTCTTGATTGACAAGACAGTCAAAGGATATAGGGGGTAGACATAAAAGTGCAGTTGAGGCCACAATCAGATCAGCCATGATCTTATCAAATGGCAGAGCAGGCTCGACAGGCGGAATGGCCTACTCCTGATCCTAATTTGTATGTTAATATAAAAGCAAAATACTGTGCATGTTGGAAATCTGAAATAAAAAGAAAATGTTGGAAAAACTCAGCAGGTCTGGCAGCATCTTTGGAAAAAGAAACAGCGGGCAGAATCTTTAGCTGAGCAGGTGGGCGCGCACCCAGCCCACTCGAGCATAAAGTGACACACGATGGCGCCGGGTGCACGTTCTGACGTCATCACGCACTTGTGCAGTATTTCAGTCAGCTGGCGCATGGAGTTGGCAGCTCGCCCACCGACATTTAACAGGCCAATTAAGGCCATTAAAGTAATAATTAAACGGAATGTTTTGCTGCCCAGCCAACCTTAAGGTTGGCGTGCAGGCCAATCAGTCGTCAGGCCTTTGGATTTTTTATGAAACCTCATCCACGGGCAGGATGAGGTTTCCAACAGGAATTAAAAATACAATAAAAACGTTTGAATTTTATTTATAACATGTCCCTTCTCATGTGACAGAGTCACATGAGGGGACACGTTTTTAACATTTTAAAGTTCTTCATTTGTATTTTTAAAAATCTTCAGCTCCAAAAGGCAGCTCTGTGTTTTCAGGGAACTTTCAGTACGCACAGCCACAGGCGTGCGCAAACTTCCATGCTCGCCCTCCTCCCATCCCCACCCAAGCAGCGCTCAGCATTGCAGCACATGATTCACCCTGGCTGGCTGTTAACTGGCCAGCCAACGTGAAATCAAGGTTGGGCCCCGATCGCGGGTGGCGGTCGGTACCACCCACCGCGGTAAAAATCCTGCCCAAAGTTAATATTTCCAGTCCGTATGACCCTTCTTCAGAGCTAAAGAGGGGTTGAAACGTGATGGATTTTATACTGTTTAAGAGGGGATGGAGCAGGTGGAGCAAAATAGAAGGTCAGGGATAAGTGGGAACTCAGGACAGATTTGACAACTATGACTTGGACACAAGACAAAGGGAGTGTTAATGTTAGTGTTAAAGACTGAAGACAGTGCTGATAGTGGCATAAAGGTAAGATAGCAGAATATGTTAATAGCAGAACAAGGATCAGTGATCTGTGAAAGCAAAACATAAGAACAAGTGACAGATGGCCTTGTGGGGGTGGTGGGGAAAGGCTGGGGAGAAAACATTGGATTAAAAAAAGGGTCAAGATGGAGGAGACAGTTCATGGTCTGAAGTTACTAAATCAATGTAAAGTCCAAAGGGCTGTAAAGTACCTAATCAGAAGACAAGGTGCTATTCCTCTAGTTTGCTTTGGGCTTCACTGGAGGCCCAGCCCCCACCCCCACTCCCCAGGGTATCTGTCACTTGTTCTTATGGACAGCATTTTCCCATCAGCGAGCAGAGTGCAGGGAACCACTCAGGGAATCTCCCCACACCGCCCCCAACCCCCCAAAACCCGCACAGGGAGTGCTCAGCGCTTCTGGGCACACGTCACGATGGGCGGGCCTTAATTAGCCTGCCCACATAAAATGGCGGCACTCGGGTTCGCACCCGCCCCCGCACAACCCCCCCGACAGGGGGAAATTTCTGCCCTATGGTTTCTTTCACCAAGCACTGAAAGGGGAAAGTTCTAGCCAAGTGAACTGATTTCACTGATTGCTGGCTCTGGATAGGTGGGTTCCACATTGCAGCCTGTGACGAAGCAATGAATCACAGACCTCATCTTCACAATTTCTGTTTTAACCCCCATTTAGGCTAAATCTTGAAGCTGTAGTCAGGTACAGTGGGGTAATGACAGCAAATGCTAATAGCTCACCAACATAAAGCCTCACAAATCCCTAGCTATTATACACAAGGGTATGCAGACCCCACCACAAATAGAAGCCCAATAGCCTTTCAGGTATGAAACTATCATAAATCATCTGTAGATTGTGTTTTTTAATGATTTGCTTAGGAAGTCACATTACCAGAATTGCTTAGTATTGGGTCTAATTCAGATTTTTATCCTTTTTCTCTTAATTTTTTGAAAATAAGTACCTCTGTCAGTAGTAATTTTTACTAGGTGTCTCCCGATTTCCCACCATAACATCATTAAGAGACTGCAGAATCCCTTAAGACACAACATAAACAGCTGTTTATGGCACCTCTCCAGGGTTTTCACTGATCTGCTGCCAAAATTACAGTGGGAGGCAGAAACCAGTCTTCCCACAGAAATTCTACCCCTTAGTATATAAAACAAGTGTTGCCAACCAATTAAAATAGCGTTCTTCTTCAGACATACCTGAAGCATCTTCTTGAAGTCCAACATCAAAGGATAATTTGTCTGTCAAAGACCTTGAGGTGGTCAAGCAACATAAATACTGGAAACAAAATGAAGATAATGGTTATGACTCTGCCATCATGAAAATACTGAACAATCAAGTCTGGAATTACATCCACTTTCACTACAAGATTTTTAATTATAATCCTATTAACAGAACTTGAGTAGTAGAACTTCATCCATACAAAAGGGGAATAGTTCTATAAGCAACACACATAAGCACACAATTGCGCTTACACATACTGCAATGCACAGTCAACACCAAGTGTTGTCCTCAGGCGAAACACGTTTTGAGGGGAGGGGATAGGTGGACCAGTGCAAACATAATTCAGTTTCCATTCTAAAGTAATCCATTCTGTGCTTATTTTTGGGTAATACATTTATTCGATATTACGATTCAGAATCAAGCAGCAAAACTTGCAACAAGTAAGGGAGCAGGGAAGTAGTGCTGCAGAATGGGGCAGAAAACCTAGATAATCTCCGGAACAGGTGCGTGGATTGCAATGCGTGATTAACCCACAGCCATTACTCCCAATGCAGACAACTGATAATTTTGTGCTCATTTATATGACTGCAGCATGTAGCTAGCGCCAAGTGTACTGTCCAGTGGCTTCACACACGAGCAAGAGGCACAAAATTGTAAGGAGCTAGCATGTGTTCAAGCCACCTGCAACTCAAGTCGAGGTGCATTTTGGCTACAGGAGGTGCTGGAGGTCATTGTAAAAGCGAGTTTGGCCTGGGAAAGACACAGGAATGACGCAACATGGCAGGGAGCTGGCTCCAAGATTTCCTGATGATGGTACCTTGGTTCACTGGAAGTGGACAGCTGGAGAGGTGTCACCTATCCATAAGGTGCAAGAGGCCCTCCAAGCAAACTAGCAGGAGGCAGTGAAACCAGGTAATTGGGACAGTCAATGCCAGGAATCAACCTCAATCACCCTCATACCAACAATCTGTAACACTAGGCTCCATACTTAACATTCATAGCTTCAACTCACCCTCAAACACATGGCACTGCTGCAAGCCTTACATTCAAATCTCACAGCAAGCACCTTGTCTCTTGTAGGACAAGGTTGCACATAACAGACGGGGGCGGGCATTCCTACATGTGCTTACCCCCATGAAGACACACTGCTTGCCATCATTGGTGCAGCCATGGCTGATGATGTAGCCAGCAGCATGGCTGAAACCAACAAATCTAACAGCATACTCAGATTTTATCCTTCTCATATGGCACTTCCCCTCATCTTCCAAGTTGCTGATGGTGTAAGCCAGCACCTCTCGTGTTCCTCATGTCACCTCACCATATCCCTTTCTCCTTTCAAGTACCCAAGAACTGCAACCTGGCTAAGCAATGACGAGAAAGTGGTGGAAAAGCAGCAAGACACAGATGAAGAATTTACTCTGTCTTTTGTTCTTACACTCACAGCCACTAGCTGCTTGCAGTCACTGTCAAGGAGGACAGACAAGCCAGGCATCCATCACCTCGGACATTGCACAAAATTTGGAACCCATTCTTTGAAGCGTGGAAGTGGTGGCCAATTCCAGGAGAACACTTGCAGATCTAACCATGATGCAATGTGCTGCAGTGAAAGCTCATACTTAAATAATACCAGCTCAGCTTGCTACTGCAAACTCAGACTGCTCTCATGCAAGCTCAGTTTATGGCTGTGCAGCCTCAGACTGCTGCCATCATATCTACGGATACCAATGTTCAAAAGGGACATGCAGGATGTAACAAGGATCCAATAATGTGCCCTCCAACACATTGTTAGGATTGCTCAGATGCCACTTTGGCAGACTGGCAGTTGTATCGTGGAGCAGGAACTTGCTTTCCTCAGGATAAGAGATCTGTCCTCCAACACTGCCATTCCGTCACTGTCCTTGCTGTTGCCTGTCAGAGAACCGGCCCAGAGTGCTAGTGCCCATCGAGGTGGTGCAGTCTAGTATGAGGGCTACTAGGTTAGCTTGAAAGATCATCTACAGTCTCCTCCACTGAAATTTAGCAGCCTTCCACTCGAAGGAAGCCCTTCTGTATTCAGCAGAGCACATCAAGATTCCTGGTGGTCTGTTACATGTTGCATAATCTCAACTTCATGAAGGGACAACCCTTGTCACCAGTTATATGGTGAGAAGCTGAGAAGGAGGAGCAGCAGAAGCAGGAGGAAGGAAGGATGCAACCAAAACATCCCCCTTCTAGTCAGGATTTCTGTAATCAACTTATCTTTTGTTTTGTTGTGGTGGTTCAAATGCAGCTAAGCACAGCAGACTTCTGCAGAAGGGTGGCATCATGACTGCTACCAGGACACAGGGCATAGACAGAGTTGGTATGTGGTGTTGGCAAGTGATGTTCATGTATTCAATAACAGCTACACCATGGGGAAGACTACAATACATGCTCGCTCTACCACTTTCTCTCTGACAAGAAACCCTCTGATCCAGCAAACATAAAAAGATTGCTTCACATTGCAGCTTTCCTGATATTTTGAGAAGCAAAATGTTTAGGTTTGCTGAGAAATGACACTGCAATAGGTAGTCACTTAATAAGATTTTCTTCTTGCCAGTTAATAGCAATGCCTTTCACCAAGCCTGTTACAAGTTCTGTTTAGAGAAAGGCAAAACCTTTCAAGGGTAATTAAAAAAGAACAAGCACAAAATGTAACCTTAAAAAATAATTATTGTGCAAATGCCCATGACTTACCATGCCACTGTGGGAATGTCGGAGTAGAATAGCATGACCATACAAAAGAGTTCTATGACCTCCTCCCTGAGAAGACTGCACATAAAGAGGGCAAACATTATCAGTTTCATAAATTGGCATACCTGACTAACATACCAGTGAAAAGAATTAAACCTATTATGTATTCTGCAACAAAACAGACTTTATTCGTTACTGTGACTTCAAATAAGAGCTACTGTAATTGAATGATTGGATCCAAGTAACTGAACTTTTAAAAAAATCTTATAGCTTGATGGCTGGGATAAAGAATACGCTAAGCTGTCTGTAGAAATCTACACGTTGGGCCGAAGGCAGATGGAAATTGAAGAGACTTCTAGCGAGTTGGTTTCTCTCAGTGCTATTGTTGACTGTATACATAAATTAAATGTATCCAAAGCTACCCCGTGGCCTTGAAATGCTAACGTATACAAAGCTGCCAACTGGAGGGAGGGCATGTTTCACACTGCTAAAGCAAAGAAATCTCATATCAATCAAAATTCCAATATACATAGTTTTTACTAAGAGGAAACAACTCAAAAGCTGCCTATTGGTTCTTATTCATGGCCTATTTGAGAGTTATTAATATCATGACTGTTTAAAAAGAACCACTTTGATTTATGTATCAAAGGAACTCTGTCTTTGGGAGTCCATAAGAGCAGTGAGACAATGGTTGAGTTTTTAGTTACAATTGACTCCGCAATGAGATTTTGATTCATGCACAGCCTTGTCACCATCATCTGGAATTCAGTTAATGATCTACTTCACATTCTGCCCAACAAGTCTAGGTGGCTTGATCACCCTGGGGACAGTGGGGCCCAGTTTGAGCCTTACTGGGAAAAGCGTGCAGTATGTTCACACCTGAAAACAAAGGCAAGAGAAGCTGAGCTGAATGCGGACAGACTTTCAGCTTTTGGACAGAAAAGAGAGAGAGTGAAAAAGGAGAGAGAGAAAGAGAAAAAGAGAAAAGCAGAGAGAACAAAAGACAGACAAATAGAAAGAGAGAGAAAGAGAGAGAGAGAGAGAGAAAGACGAAGAGAGAGGGGGAGAAAGAGAGAGAGAAAGAAAGAACAAGAGAAAAAGAGAAAGAGAAAGAGAGAGAGAGAAAGAGAGAGAGAGCATTCAGGACTACAAAGGACTGCAGATGGTGTAAACAGAGAGGAGGCTGCGAGTTCCCTGTGAGCTACCCATTAGAATGCAGGAGAAAGGATAGTCTAGGGTCGAAGAAACACATCCCATGGTAATCTAAAAGACTCTGGAATATTTTCCCTGGCCAGGCCAGGAGGAGAAATCACCTTATTGCTGGTAGTCAGCTTGGAAATTCTCTGGAAACTGAAGGAAGCGCCTTTTGGCGGTCACTCGATGTTACAACTAGGCAAAACAGGGAGACAAGAACCCATTGAAAACTGGGGAATGGCCGTGGACTCTTTCCCTTAAGATTGTAACCCTGTAGACAGTGTGCCGTAATGTATATATGTGGTGTGGGGTTATTGGTCACGTTAAAGCATGACTAAGTGTAGTTTAGAGTAGTTTAGCGTATCAGTTGCTTACGAGGTAAGTAGTCAATGTTACTTTTAGTTAGTTTGTTACAGTAAAAGTATTAACATTTCAGATCTTTTAAACTGGTCACTGGGAATTCAAATCTCTTGTTAAAGTTATCAATTCTATGGGGACTGTAGCAGCCTGAACACAATAGCTTTACAAGGTGGTAATTTCTATCTGAAAGTGGACCAAGAATCTGTGGTGTACAGCCCACATAGGCTTCTGCCATCATAATAGAATGGTAATTGTTAGTCCATGGCACGCTATTCCATTTGTGTCAGTCATTATAATACAATTTTCAGTTCTTGGAAGTTGCAAGAGTCTGTTTCTGTACGCAAGAGTAAAGAGTGTAAGGAGAAAGCTTCAATTTTGCATGCAGCCATCATAATTACATTTGAAGTGAATCTGTTTAACAGTCAACGTGTTTCATACTCCTAATGCACTGAAATAAATATTCATCCAGTTCATATATTACAACATGGACACAGTCTGAGGACATGCTGGGTTAATCCTAGTGTAAGTTTAAAATTAATTATCCTACCCCAATTTACAAACCATAATTTATAACATTACTCAAGTTATAGGAATAAGAGATTTAAAAATACAGAAAAAAAGGATGACACTAAACTAAAAATGAATCAAACCCAAAAGAATCTTAAAACATAATTAAAATTAAAATGAAGCAGCCAAATAATCAATTTTTTTGAATAATTAGAGGTCAGTAGAGAACTTAAATTTATTAAATCTGTGCCTTCAGCTCAATAAATAGTTCAATCATTTTAACCAATCATCCTCTAAATTTATTCAGAAAGGCAGAACCTGTCGTGAAAATAATTCCTCCATTTCCATTTCTAAAATGTTACTTTTTCTTATATATTTACATTATAGAACTCAACACATCAATAAGAAAGGCAGCAGGTTATGCAGAAAGATAAATATTCCAATTATGGAGATCTCATGCTGAGATTCAGCAATGTGGATGTGGTGGCACATCTGCTGAATATGACTTTTTAGTTTTAAAACAGTGCACCTGCATTTTGACCAGAGCACGCCATAAACAGGAGGCACTATTCAATACGAGGGATAGAAGTTATAGATAACCTACCTTTGATAGGGTCTTCCTCATTCTTCAATTGATGTTCAAGCCAAATATACATTAAGATATTGCCTGCAACCCACCAAGCCAAATTACCCAGGGACTCTCCCTTTCAAGAAATTTCCTTCACAAATTATTAGTGAATGAAAATTAATATCCTACCATACATAGAGTTTGAACACTGGAAGAATAAAAGATTATAGCAAAATTCAAACATATTCAGACTGTTCCTGCAGTCATGGAGAAAACCACAGTCACATATATCTGAGGGATAAAGTGAGTTGGTTGTATTTTCATGTAAAATTACTTAACATTAACTAGTTCTCCGTTAACTATGAAAACGCTCAGCAATCTGCCAAGTAGACATGAATTCTGCTGGTGCTCATAGCTTCCCTGATCTCAGCAATTTTTGCCCATAGAGAAACAGAAGCAAAGGAGTGTTCAGAAGTGTAATAAAAATGGCTTCATAGTTGCATCTATAGGCAAGCATAGATTGGCTATGTTAAAATAAGGTCCATGTTGTAGTAACTCTTTCGAGTACAAACACATTTCCATCTGTTCCTATTCAGATGAAGTTACATTGTTTTATAGTGTGCCATTGTGAGATTTGGACTCTTGATACTCTTTTGAGTAAACCTGTTTCCATCTGTTTCAGATGAAGTTACATTGTTTCATAGTTTGCCATTGTGAGATTTGAACTCTTGATACTCTTTTTTTTTGAGTAAACCTGTTTCCATCTGTTTCAGATGAAGTTATATTGTTTCATAGTTTGCCATTGTGAGATTTGAACTCTTGATCTTGGGGTTACAAACCCAGTACCATAACCACTTGGCTATTTAGGCCAAGCGTCCATGTTGTAGTACATGGATCTAATTATACAGAAATCAAATAGGGAATTGTCAGGATTATGGAATGGGAAATCAGTAAAGAATGTAGCTTATTGCCTTCACCTGGACCTCTTTGGGATCAATGTCCTGGTAAATTGTATAATTAGGGCTGCAGAGAGGGCTTTAAACTAAAGGGTGGGGTGATGCAGGGGCGGGCAGATAAGGGAAGTTTTCATGTCAGGAAATATTTGGAAAGTTAAAGACAAAGCACAACGGCAGTGATAAGGGTAATCAAAGCCAGAGTGTCTCAGGGAGGGACAGAGCAAGCAAACATAAAAATGTACCAGCAAATAAGGTCAGAGTAGAGAAAGCAGCCCATACCCCCACTATAAAATTCTGTCCAAGGGTGCAAAATGACCGTGGCAGAGACCTGAATATTCAGGGGTATTTGAGATTTAAGGAGGACAGGAAGAAAGGAGTAGGAGGTGGGGTTGCTCTGTTAATAAAGAATGAGATCAGTACAGTGTCTCCCCCAACATTCATAACAAGATAGCTGAATAGATAGCACAAATAGAAATATATGATATGATATGATAGCCATTACAAAGACATAGGGCTGGATTTTACATGCCCCCTGCCAGGTGTGTTTTCAGGGGGCTGGGGTGCACATAAAATCAGTCAGGTGGCACACCCACCACCTTCGTGCCCACCCCCGAGATTATCCCCATGACACACTAGGTGGGCAGGAGCCAAAATTGGCAGCCTGCACTCCATATTAAATCAATAAAGGTCAAGTAGGCTTGTTAGCAAGCCTACTGAGCTGAATAATATGCTGCCCACATCATAATATGGTGTGCAGTTAGAGAGGGGTTGGTAGACAGATTTTCATGACCTGCATGAACAAAGGCAGGGAGGAATGGGTGTCCTGTGCGCCTTGGGGGCACCACCCTCAAGATACCATTCCCCCCCCTTCCACAGTGTCTGCCTAACAGAAACAGGCCCCTCACACCCTTTCCCCCTTCCCTGGGCTCTAGGACCTCTCCCCACCCTAAAACTCCAGGACTTAACTTCTCAGGACAGCCATGTTTTGCTTTGGCAGTCCCTATTTCTCCCTGCAGTCCCGACAGCACCCACTACTGAGCTCTGGCACTGCCAGCCAATCAGGTTGGTCAACAGCTCCTGAGGACAAGACTGCCTCCTGAGTGAAGGGTGGATGTTCCACTGTTAGCCAGTTTAGCCGCCTGCAGCGTGTTATGACTGTGAGGCAGGCTTGCACAGAGCATGTCAACTTCTGGCCGACTTTCCTTCTGGGGAGGCAAGCAGCCCACAACCCCGCCATAAAATTCTGTCCAAGGGTGCAAAGTGACCGCTGCAGAGACCTGAATATTCAGGGGTATTTGAGATTTAAGGAGGACAGGAAGAAAGGAGTAGGAGGTGGGGTTGCTCCGTTAATAAAGAATGAGATCAGTACAGTTGTGAGAAATGATCTTGGTTCGGAGGATCAAATTGTAGCATTACTTTGGATGAAGATAAATTACAAAGGAAAGAAGTCACTAATTGGAGTGATTTATATAGGCCCCACTTACATTAGCTACACTGTAGGGCAGAGTATAAATTGATAAATAATGGAGGTATGTATAAAAGGTATTGCAATAATCATGAGAGATTTTAATCTTCATATAGGTTAGATGAATCAAATTGGCAAAGGCAGCTTGGAGGTTGAACTCATAGGCTGGATTCTTCGGTCCACCTGTGGCTGCATCCATCACAGGCCAGACAGAAAATCTGGAGAGACAGTAAAAGTCCATAGACTTGAGCGGGAATTTCCAGTCCTGCCTGGCCATAGAGTATATTGGACACAGTTTCTTAGAACAATACTTTCCTACCTATCTTGGTTCCAGAAAGCAAGTTGTCAAGAGGAGGTAAAGAGTCTACAAAGGGATATAGATAGATTCAGAGAGTTGGCAAAAATTTGGCAGATGGAGCATATATAATGTGGGAAAATGTGAACTTGTCCACTTTGGCAAGAAGAATAGAAAAGTAGTATAACATTTAAATGGAGAGAGACTACAGAATGCTATAATACAGAGGGGCCCGGGTGTCTTTGAATATGAATCACAAAAATTTGGTATGCAGGTGATTAAGGCGGCAAATGGAATGTTGACATTTATTTCCAGGGGAATGGGATATAAATGTAGGCAAGTTTTACTGCAGCTGTATAGGGCCTTGGTGAAACCACAGCTAGAGTACTATGTGTAGTTTTGGCCTCCTTATTTAAAAAAGGATATAAATGCATTAGAAGCAGTTCAGGGAAGGTTGACTCAACATACTCCTGGGTTGAAGAGCTTATCTTATGAAGAAAGGTTGAACAGGTTGGGCCTATACCCATTGAAATTGAGAAGAATGAGATGTGATCTTATTGAAATATAAAAGATTGAACATAAAAGAGGGCCTTGATATGATGGATTCTGGGAGAATATTTCCTCTAGTGGGGGAGACTAGAACTAGGGGACAGAGTTTAAGAAAAAGAGATCTCCCTGTTAAGACAGAGACGAGGGGGATTTTTTCCTCTGAGGGTGGGTAGTCTGTGGAACTCTCTTTCCCCAGAAAGCAGTGGAAGGTGGGCCACTGAATTTATTCAGTTACTGACCTCATTGTAAAGAATCCTCTGGGTAAAGGTGATCATAACATGATAAATTTCACAATTAGTTTGAGGTTAAGAAATTTGGGTCTGAAACTAATGTCTTAAACTTAAATAAAGGCAATTAAGGCAAGAAAAAATGCCAGTTAGTCTAACATCTGTCACTGGCAAAATGCTGAATCCATTATTAAGGAGGTAGTAGCAGGACATTTAGAAAATCATAATGCAATCAGGGATCAACATGGTTTTGTGAAAGAGAAAAATATGAGTTCTTTGAGGATGCAACAAACAGGGTGGATAAACGGGTACCAGTTAGATGTACTGTATTTGGATTTCCAAAAGGCATTTGATAAGCTGTCACATAAAAGATTACTGCAAACGATAAGAGCTTGTGGTGTTGAGGGTGATATATTGGCATGGATAGAGGATTGGTTAGCTAACAGGAAAAGAGAATCAGGATAATTGGTCATTTTCAAGTTGGCAAACTAACTAGTGGAGTTCCACAGATGCTGGTGCCTCAACTACTTACGATCTATAATAATGACTTGGATGAAGAAACCAACTGCATTGTAGCCAAATTTGCTGACAATACAGAGATAGATAGGAAAGCAAGTTGGGAATAGGATACAAAGAGTCTGCAAAGGGATATAGGTAGGTTAAGTGAAATGAGTGGGCAAAAACTTGGCAGATAGAGTATAATGTGGGAAAATGTGAAGTTGTCCATTTTGGCAGAAAGAATTGAAAAGCAGAATATTATTTAAATGGAGAGAGACTACAGAAGGCTGCAGTACAAAGGGATCTGGGCATACTTGCACATGAATCAGAAAAAGTTGGTATGCAGGTAAAGCAGGTGAATAAGAAGGCAAGTGAAATGTTGAAGTTTATTGCAAGGGGGAAGGAGTATAAAGTAGGAAACTCTTGCTACAACTATACAGGGCATTGGTGAGACCATATCTGGAGTACTTTGTACCTTTCTAGTCTCTTTATCTAAGGAGGGATACAACTGCATTTGAAATAATTCAGAAAAGGTTCACTAGGCTGATTCCTTGGATGAAGGGGTCATCTTATGAGGAAAGGTTAAGCAGGTGGGGCCTATAGGTTAATGAAAGATGACCTTTAGGTTGACGGGACTTGACAGGATAGATGCTGAGAGGATGGTTCCACTCATGGGGGGGATCTAGAACTATTGGGAATAGTCGTCTCCCACTGAAGACTGAGATTAGGAAAATTTCTTTTTCCTCAGAGGGTCGTTAGTCTATGGCAATCTGTTCCCCAGAGAGCAACAGAGGCTGGGGTCATTGAATATATTCAAGGCTGCATTAGAAATTGATTGACAAGCAAGTCAAAGGTTATGGGGGACAGGCAAGTGGAGTTAAGACACAATCAGATCAGCCATGACCTTACTGAATGGCAGAAATGGCCAAATGACCTGGTCTTTTTCCTTATGATCTTCATATAATTTTGTACCGTTCAATTACAAAAATGTAGTCGTAAGATGAATTTTGTAAGAGAGCATTGGCTCTTGGCATGCTATTTGATCTGTAACTGGATACATAGGGAAATAGATTTTCGAAGGATTCACTCTGAACAGACTTACAAACAGAAAAGCATTGTTTTTATGAATGTATACCAGTGGACCGCATACCTGCAATTTCTAATATGCACAGCACCAACCCTGCCATAGTCACCACCTCCCCACAACACCTTAAGGTTATAAATTCAGTCCTACAATATAAAAGACTAGGTTATAATCTGGAATCTGAATAGAGACATTTTTACGTTGGGACCCTTCAGTAGAGATGGCAGGAAAGCAATATTCCTGTGATAATCTCCAATACTCACACTGCCAAAACAAACCCTGTATCCCAATAACAGAATTATAAACTTATAAAATTGGTGGGGGGCTGCAGGGGGGAGGAGGAAAGCAGCCAGAGGAAGGTGGCATTCAGGGGGCTCCCCCTTCCCGATCTCGATCAGGCACTGAACCTTTCAACCACCGGATCACCCCCCCCTCCCACCACTCAAGCCGCAAGCAAATATGCCAGGGTTTGTTTGTCGTGCTCCCTACATGGCGAGTCCTGCACAGTGGTGGAATGGAGCCCTTAAGTGGCTGTTAACTGGCCACTTAAGGGCCTCAACTGGCAGTCGGGGCAGGAAAGCCACCCACAAGCCTTCCCACCACGGAAATAATTGGGGTGGAGGCAGCAAGGCGGTGAAGTCCCTACCTGCCACTCTCCCACCTGATTAAATGCCCCTCCACCACCAACCTTGCCACAGGGGAGGGCACAAGATTCTGCCCAAAATCTTTAAAACACATAGGGGGTGAAATTCGACTTTAGCGGTACTGCAAACTGGCCACCCATTTTAAACATCACCCAATTTTCTCTCTCATTTTCTTTACAAGGAAAGAAAGTGAACTAGATTGTATGGGATGCCAATTACTTATCAGCCATTTGTGCTACTACCAAAGCCCAACTTCATTACCTGAAACTGCTGACTTTATTGCTAATAAAGTTATAAATGTGTATATTTATTCAAATTTTAGTGACAACTAGCATAGTAATTTCTGGCTTTTGTGGTTAGATTTTGTCCCGTGTGTTCCAACGAAAGGTCATTGACCTGAAACATTAACCCTGCTTCTTTCTCCAAAGATGCTGCCTGACCTGCTGAGTATTTCCAGGGTATTTTGCTTTTGTCCCATTAGTGTTTATTTCTTTATTGCATTCAGTAACATATGAATCCACTGGTTATGGCCTTATGTTTCTGTGGGAATTATGATAAAAAGTTATACAACAATAAAAAGTCATCTTAAAAAAGGGAAAGTATTATTCATTTAGTACATAAATAACCTTAAGAGTTGTATCTGTTCTGAATGTAATTTCTCGCCACATTTATGCCCTTCAAAATGTTCATACTATTTTTTGCAAATTTTCAAATCAGATTTGCAAAGAACCAAAGCGGTAACTGCCCAGAAGTGATCTACGGTGAATGTGAATAGCTGTAAAATGGTTTCAAGATCTAAAGAGAATACAGTTTTAATTACTGATTTCAATTATGAATTATGATAAAACAATAATACAAACCACCTACCTGATTAACAATGCAAACACTTCCAGTTTACAATAATGGTGTTATCAGATCATAATAACAACCATTTCACATTTAATCAATGTTATTTTAACTTTAGTAATCTCTATTAGCCAAGTAACCCTTTAGCTACCAGGTAAAATGTTATAAAATCACCACAAAACAAATAAACAGAAATACAGTACACACCAGGTAAAACCAGATAGTTTATTCATATCCTCCACTGGCCAGCTTACCTACATCTCAGTGTAAACATTTCTATATTTCTCCTGCAAAACACATAATTTCTATTTTAGAAAGGGAGAGCAGCCATAAAAGGTCTTGCATTTGTCTGCAGTTATGGTGTGTGCCTTTAAGTGTAATGGCATGAAGTCATACAATGCACTTAAAGTTGGCTTCTACCAGCAGCTGCTTTTATGTGGTGTGTACTGTATTTGGCTTGCTAAAGGGTTGTAACACTGGGAGGAAAATTGGCCCTGTTCAGCCAAATACAGTGTTGTCTAAACTGTGGCAATTTCTCTTTTGTGTTTGAATAGTGAGAAAAGAAAATGGTCTAAAAAAATTACTGCAATTCAGTTGAAAAAAGTAGAAAAAAAATGTGTTCATAATATAGTGTGAATGTGCTTTTAACTTCCAAAAATCAACAGTTAATTTTTAGAAGTTCAGTAATAAACTTCAACAGTATCTAAATGTCAAAGTAATTGAGGGTATAAATTTAACAAGAGGGAATTCATTTTATAGGTTTTATTATTCTCTTATCTACATTTAGAGAGTTCAAGCTTTCGATTAGCATGGTCACTTTTTTTCCACGTTCAAGGAGATGTGGTGTTAAAGAGGAACATCATTTGTGGGCAACAGAAGTATTTTCAATGTACAATTGCAAACGATGGAGAAACCAGGTTTTAAAGAAGACAAACATAAAATGTGTAGATCTATAGCTTGAGGCCAGAAAATATAATTGAGATAGCTATTACATATGATATTCTAGCAATTGGCCAATATTGCCAAAAAATGGATATGTGGGTAATTTATGATTAATTATTCACATTGCTTTCTTGATCAAAATGTCATAGATATGACTGCTTTATTCTTGGGTGCTCTCATGAAAGAACAGCTGAAAAATCAAGACATTGATCCCGAAAGAAAAAAACAATGCATGAGAAAGAATAATTAGTATTAGGTCCACCAGCTATAGAGGCAGCCATTAATTCAATACAATTATGTAGGCTCTTGGTGAGGTTGTACTGGAGGACTGTTAGCAGGTTTGCTTGCCTTCCCCATGGAAAATATACTCACCTTAGAGAGATTGTGCAACTAGATTGATTCCTGGGATGAAAGGGCTGTCCAATGAGGAGAGATTGAGTAGAATACACCTAGAATGGATTGTAGAAAAATGAGATGCAACCTCACTAGGAAAATGCAAATTCTTGGAGGGCTTGATAGGGTAGATGCAGAAAGGAAGTTTCTCCTGGCTTGAGTGTCTAGAATTGGGTTCATAAACTCAGGTAAGGAGTCAGCCATTTATACTGAGGTGAGCAAATTTCTTCAGAGGGTAATGAATCTTTTGAATTCTCTACCACAGAGGATCTTGGATTTTTAATCGTTGATTCTATTCAAGACTGAGATCGTTACTGTATTGGGCACTAAGAATCAAGGAATATGGGGATAGGATGGAGCCAAGATAGAAGATCAGCCATAGTCTTACTGAATGGTGGAACAGGTTTAAGGAGCTCCTATTTCTTACGTTCTTATGTAATGTAATGTATCACATTGAAAATCCATGTTTTGAAGAGAAGATAATTATAAGCTCAACCTCATTCTTTCAAGAGGAATTCTGAGTATAATTATACACTCATTTGCAGCAATTGTTTCAGTGTAGTCACTGGTGAAGTTACAAACAGGCTTGGTAGCAGCCACGACTGAACAGACTATTGTCTACATGGTGAAGTACCAGAGGGCTAATGATGCAGACAATGAGTTTCATCTTCAGGAACAGAGAGATATGGGGGAAGAAAATGCAACATCAAAATTTAGGAGCAAAAGTAAATAAAAATCCCAACATTTCATCCTTGGAAAGAAAAGTTTATGGTTGTTCAACTCAAAACAATCCCCTGAGCTGAGGATACCTGTTCAAAGATCGTATCGTTTTGTAGCAGGTAGGAAAATGTGCAAACAAAAACTGAACTGTTGACATATGTTTGAACACTGGTAGCACCACTCAGGAGTCAGATCCAGGTGCTGAACAGGTGTAAATCTTAACAGCAGCTAAGTGAACAAGAATCTGCTAAATATTGTTGTAATAATATCTCCTCTCAGGCAGAAAATGTGGCAAAATATCTTTGTTGTGGATAGTACTGTACATTGAATTTACTTTCCCCACAGTGATATTCCTCTTTAATGTCTTTACGACATCTTGTGAAAGTGTGAAGAAATTTATTAGAGCATAAGATATAGTGCTAGCCCAGATAATTTCACCTTCTTTCCCAACCTCTGTAAAGCACAATTTGCTTTTTCAAGTAGTATTTTTCTTGAGGTGTTAGGAAAGATGAAAATGTAATGAAATGAACAGAAAACTAGAGACAAAATCTGAATGTAAACACGAGTCAAGATAATTATGATTAAAAAAGAAACAAATACATTAAGAAATTGTTCTTTGTACCTCTTGAGCAGAACTACAAAAATAGCTTGAAGTAAATCAGTTTTTCTGTGAAATACCATGTGCTTATTTAACATGAACACCATATTACACCAGGACTTCAGAGCTAAGTAAAGATTTAGCATATTGTGGTAAAATGAATGCAATGAAATGAGATCTTTATGTAAGGTATGAACAGGGCCTTTATGAGTGAAGTGAAATGTGTTAGAGCTCATGCACTGACTTCTAATCACCTATATCAAGGGATTTAAAATGTTTCATAAGGGGCACAGCAACAAAACCACAGAGCAGTACAGGCACACAAACATACCCATTTGTCCAGATCAAGAGGCTTGCATAGTGGATAAAAAATGAAAAGCAGAAAAAGTATATTATTTTCAATTTGCACTACTTTCTATACTGTCTTCCCACCCCACTATTCCAGTGGCCAACGATAACTTTGTTGATACAGTGATTTAAAACAAAGCAGATATTACAATAGATCAAATTAACATAAATCGGGTGAAGTATAATACCTGATGGCCAAAAATAGTGGTTATGATAATACAATGGCCATAGGGTATTTTAGAATGTTGGACCATTAATCACTGGAAACGAGGGCAACTTATTCCCCGTTAACTACTACAAGTGGGGAAGCCACAGTATTGGTGCAAAACAAGTTTTGATTTCTAACCGCTTTCAGAAATATTTTATTAAATGTCGTTTGCTATAAAGAATGAGAAGATGATGACCTGTACTGTAGTTACCAAAACACAGACTTTTATTGTGACTTCTCCAATCAGAACTTGGGCAGCATTAAACCTGTGGTTTCAGATAAAGTCAACTTGTCATTTAAAGACTGTCACAACTTAGCCCTGCTGGTATGATATACAGTTACTTGGCAGACATCCAAATATACAGCAGGTGTTTTGCTGTGAAATAAAACAAACCACTTGTACATACACCTAGGTTACTCATGTGACCTGAGCCTTTCAAGCTTTTGTATATATTTTTAGTTTATGCGCATGCCATAATTCAAAACTGTACCCTATACCAATATCAGGCATTTTTGTGCACACTGTGTAATTCCCATGAGATCTGTCCCTGTGTTAAACATAAACACTGATGGGGAATGGTAACAGAGCAGTAATGTTACTGGTCTACTAATCCGGATGCCTGGATTAAATCCCATCATGGCAGCAGCAGGAATTTAAATTCAATTAATTAATAAATCTGGAATAAAATGCTGGTCTTGTTAATAATGATCATGAAACTACCAGGTTGTTGTAAAAACCCATCTGGTTCACTAATGCCCTTCAGGGGAGGAAATCAGCCGTCCTTACATGGTCTGGCCTCTATGTGACTCCAGACCCACATAATGTGGTTGACTCTTAATTGTGCTCTGGCACAATTTGTAGGAAGTTCACCAACACCTGCTCAAGGGCAAGTAGGGATGGGCAATACATGGTGGCCTTACCAGTTACACTCACAACCCAAGAAAGAATTAAAATCTATTTGGTTCAAAGTTGAGTTCCGATTTGCTAAAAACAAAAAACTGCAGATGCTGGAAATCCAAAACAAAAA
Organism: Carcharodon carcharias; assembly: GCF_017639515.1. Taxonomy (NCBI): domain Eukaryota; kingdom Metazoa; phylum Chordata; class Chondrichthyes; order Lamniformes; family Lamnidae; genus Carcharodon; species Carcharodon carcharias. Next base: position 8,430,037 of record NC_054500.1, read on the forward strand.
CAGAATTACCTGGAAAAACTCAGCAGGTCTGGCAGCATCGGCGGAGAAGAAAAGAGTTGACATTTCGAGTCCTCATGACCCTTCAACAATTCAGATTTGCTGATGGAAGAGCAAGACATTGGGCGGAATCATCCTAGATTTGCACAAAGAGCGGAAGTGGGCTGGAAAAAAGTCGTTTTACCAGCTGGACACAATGGCAGGTTTTTGCACCATATGGTCCTATTCCGGCCTCATTAAGTACGCAGTCACAAGAAATGTGCCATCTTGCTGGCGGGTAATCTCCGATTTACCTGCCATGCCGTTACCTCGCTTTCTCATGCAGGGCATCACATTTAAACTGCAGCCGCGCACACACTTCTCAATGCTTGCAGCCCAGGACTGCTCCGGTGAAGACATGGCCCCAAATGCCAAGAAGAGTGCAGCTCCCTGATTCAGTGACGCATCCCTGGGACACCTTCTGGACACTGTGGAGGCCCACGACGATGTCCTCTACCCCCCACTCTGGCTGCAGGAGGCCCATCAGCCTCCCCACTCTAGCTGGGGAGGCGGTGGCAGTGGCGATCAGTGCCAATACTGCACACAAGAGGTCGGTCATCCAGTGCAGAAAACGGATGAATGATCTCATCCATGCCACCAGGGTAAGGCAACCATCTTATCACTCTAAACTCTCACACTCATAAGGCCATCGCACACTCACTGGCATCTCACTCTCAGCCAGTTCAAGGGTTTACGGTTGGTCTGGCAGGCAGAAACCTGCCTGTGGGCCCCCCCTAAAAGTGATGTGGTGCTGCCCGTGAAGCCTGGTGCTGATGACTGCAAGTGCTGCCTGAAGCAAGGCAAACAAACTTCAAAGTCTCAAGTGAAGTCGCCAGGTGCACATTGCTTAGGTACCGCTGGGAAACACGTCAGCATGCCCAGATGGTTCACCATGGGGGGGAGATGATTCTGGTGAGCAGGGCTTATAAGTAGGTACAAATGTAAAAGGCAAATGTGGCCCGCCATTGACACGTGGAGTGGACGATGGCATAAAACCAATTTTTGGCCTTCTCACCATATTGTTCCCCCCACCACCCACCATGACGCCCAATGCCAATGGGGCTGGAAAATTCCAGCCATTGTCTGAAAGCCACAACTGAAATGGAGCCAATATAATAAAAGTAAAATGAATCCAACTTTGTTTTGAGACTCAGAAAGGCAGCACAGTAGCTACAGCCGGAATTTTCCGTGCCCACCAGCGTCGGGTGTATTCACTAGTGTGAGCAGACAATATGGCGTGATCGGCTTCACAACTGTATGAAATCAGTTTGCAATCGTCTGCTCGGCTTGCTCTCCATCATCGGATGTCATGTACCTCATTGTAATACATCAGCATGTCATTATTAGCATTATTAGGCCTGCCTGCTGGAATTGTTCCCCTCCCACCCCCTCACTACTCCCCGCTAGATCGTCTACCCACATCGGCGGGAAAGCACGGCGATGTGTTTCACAACAGCACATAAGCAATGTGCACCTGGTGGGCTGTACTGCGCTTTGGACTTCAAGGTTTGTTTGCCTACCTTGCTTCAGTCAGCACTCACCGTCATCAACGCCAGGCTTTGCTTACAGCACATCACCACTTTTAGGGGGGCTCACGGCAGGTCCCTACCTACCAGATCAGCCATATTTGGCTGGCTTTTCAATCGCTGCAGGGCTAGGTCTTGCTTGGCGATGGGAGAGAAGTGGCCTTGGGCAAGAGAAGAGCTGCAGGATGAGTGCTGTACTGGGGAAAGTGGTACTCCAGGGTATGTGTGGGGGCACATGTTGATCTGTGCAAGTGGCCTCAAGATGGTCAGGGCTGAGGAGGCAGTCTCCAGAGGAGATGAGGCCAGATGGATATGAGAGGGTGTGTGTTTGGCAATGGGTGGTGATGTCCCTTGAACTGGCAGTGAGTGAGATGCCATTGAATGTGTGATGGGCTTGAGTGTGAGAGTTTAGAGTGATGAGATGGTTGCCATACCCTGGTTGCATGGATGGGATCATTCATCCTCTATCTGCAAGGATGGCCAACCTCTTCTGTGCAGCATTGGCACTGACCACCACAGCCATGGCCTCCCAAGCTTTGTTGGACAGGCCACTGCCCACCCTTCGGCCACAGCGGGGTTAGAGGACATCGTGGCAAGCCTCCATAGCATTCAAAAGGCATCAGTAAACCTTGGGGCTGCAGTCTTTTTGCCTTTCGTGGACATCTTCCTTGTTGTAGTTGTAGCCTGGAAGCATTGAGATGTGTGCACACAGCTGGACTTTAAATATGGCACCAGGCTTGATGAAGTGACGAGGTGATGACATGGCAAGCAAATGAAAGCCCTCTCGCCATCAAAACGGCGTATTTCCCAGCAATGCACAACTAATATGGCAGGTTTGGGATGATACAGCATGAAAATCCGGCGTTTTACCCGCCCGCTACCGCACTTAAGTGCAAATCTGGGACGATTCCACCCTATATTACCTATGAAAATTGAGACATTGAAGTGTGTTCTGTGATGTAAGAAACATTTTATTTACTCAATCGCAGTTGTTAGAAATTATTACCAGTTAAATTATTTCGCTGGCACATCCATATGAATTTCTTTCCTCTGTCATGGGATGTGGGTGTCACTGGCAAGGCCAGCATCTGTTCCTAATTGTTCTTCAATTAAGTGACTTGCTGGGCCATATCAGAAGGCAGTTCAGAATCAACCACATTGCTGCAGATCTGGAGTCAGGTGTAGGCTACACCAGGTAAGAATAACAGATTTTCTTCCCTAAAGGACATTAGTGAACCAGATGTATTTTCACAACAATTGATGATCATTGTCATGATCATTGACACCAGCTTCATATTTCAGAGTTATTAACTGAACTTAAATTCCACCAGATGCCATGGTGGGATTTGAACCCATGTCCCCAGAGGCCTGGGCCTCTAGATTACTAGTCTAGTGACATTACCAGTACACCACCAGCATCCCAATTAGCATAGAATAGCATTGAACCTACACATAACTGGACACAATCAAACTTTCCATGAAACCACATAATGAAAATTAAAGGGTTAACAAGCAGTGTCTCAACATATAAGCATGAATTAATGATTGTGATGTATTCAACGTGCTCAATGAAAAACTCTTTGAATAGCTTGAATGTAATTCAAGTTTCTATCCAGAAAAATATAAATCTTAAAAAAAAAATCAGCTAAGAGTAATAACCTGAAAATACACCAAGCATGTATCATTAATTATCAATTAAAAGATAAATTCAGTAGCATCAACTAGGCCGAATAATTTCAAACTTTGTAATGTACAACTGTATACATTAACTACAAAGGCAAATTTCTTACCTGCAAAGGGTCTTCTTCACACCAGAGGAATATAGCTTAGTTTGTAAGCTAGCATATACAGAGCACACATAAAAATGCTGTCATGATTTTAGAGACATGCAATACAGTTGGACAAAGTTTCCCATAAAGAAAGTCTAGGACTTATGCAATTGAACAAGTTCATTTTGATCCAAGGCTCTACTGAAGCTAACCGGCCATTTAATAATCTCCCCTTCTTTGCAAAACAAATGATTTTGCAAAGCCTGTAGGACAGATAATATGTGGCCCTAGAATGTAGTGGATGAATTTCATACAGAGAATCTACACATGATTCACAACAGCAGCAACACATCTTTATATAGCACCTTTATAGGACACTGATAATTATACTGGGAGGTTAACAAACTGGATGTCCAGTAGCCTTTTGGTGACATTTAGTGTGTTAATAATGTACAAGAAAAGCAAAGGTAAAAGCATGGACCATCCTTGTTGAAACCTTGTGAGCACACAAGGGGGCGGAATTATCCTAGAATTGCACTAAGTGCGGTAGCGGGGATGAAAAACAAAGTTTTACCCACCGGCTGCAATGGTGGATTTTCGCGGCGTATCATCCGCTTATTGGCGCGTCCGGCCTCACTAATAATGTTTTCACAGGAAACGTGCCAGTTCGCTGGCAGGTGGGCTCAGATTTGCCCACCATGCCATGACCTCAATGCTTCCTTGCTCTGGCTGCCATATTTAAATCGCCTACTTCATGTCTACAGATCAGGACTGCTCCAGGTGACAAACGGCCCTGAAAGCAAAGGTGATGGCAGCCTTAAAATTTAATAACGCCTCTCCAGGACGCCTGCTGGACGCAATGGAAGACAGGGCGTCCACCAGAGTCACCAATCCAGCCTGGGAGGCGATGGCAGTGGCAGTCTGCACCAACGGAGCAGAGGTGGTCAGCCATCCAGTGCTGGAAGATGATGAATGATCTCATTCATTCCACCAGGGTAAGTCAACCACCTTATCACTCTCAGCACACACTCCCAAACCTATCACACATCCACCAGATCTCGCATCTCAAGGGACAACACCACTAACTCTCTCACACACATCCTCACATCTCCATCAGGCTCATATCCTCTGGAGCTCATATCCTCATCCCGTTCATGACTCCACTCAACACACAAATATTCCAAGCATCCTTATCTACCATGGCATGTGTCCTGCTCATAGTCTCTGCATCTGTTTTCATGCAGGAGAAGCTGGCTCACAACAGGAGGGAGAGGTCCCAGGCTAGGAGTGGAGTAGCCCACATTAGGCCCCTCACTCATTTTGAGAAGTGTGCTATCGTGCTGACCGGTGAGGACATGGACCATGCCTGCAACGACTGGCGGCGGACACCCATGTGAGCATCCTGCACCACGCTATCCCTCTCTTAATGCAACTGTGGTTGCGCTCTCTCTCCCCTGTTTTTGACTGTTGCCATGCACTAATCATCTCAACTTTGGTCACAGGGAGCTCTGCCGAGCGACCAACACCCTCAGCCAGCCAGTCCCTCAGGTCCATCCAGGTCCTCACACCCAGCCAAGAGAACACCTCCCCCATTCAAGAGCTGAAATTAAGCAGCCTGGAGACCTGTTACAATGCTACTCACACCCTCCACCAGCACAGAGACACACACCTCAGTGGGACCTAGATCAACAGCAGGCTCAGGTTCACAACCTGGTGGTCACCGCATGGACACGTGTCCGCAGCAGGAGGAAGCAGATTCAGCCAAGCTCCCTGGCACTCAGAGAACTACTGGGGAAGAGGCATCTGTGAGGTCCGAGTCAGATGACGAGTCTCTGGATTCAGCCCTCCAACTCATCATGGAATGTTAGCAGAAGTCGGGAAACATCATACAGAGCTGTTGGAAGCCCTCAACAGAGTGGCACGTGAGTTGGCGGAATGCGTCTGCCTGCTCTCTGATGAATTGGTGCCCACATGTGCACATAAGGAGGTCTCCATGGGAAGGATGGCAGATACTATGGAAACTCTGGTCCAGCAGATCACGGAGATGTGTGTAGGTCTGTACTCCATCGCGGTAGCAATGGGTGAATTCCTACAGAGGCAATGTGAGGGGGAAATGACACATCTCAACGTCCTTCCAGGTGCTCCTTCCCCTCAGGGAGTCAGGCTGGGGCCCTCGGACACCCGAAGGGAGGAGGAGCAGCAGCTGGTCACCCTGGGTCATCCACTCAGGAATCTCAGATGCTGTCCACTCACTCCGAGTCCCCTTTGCCTGTGACCCCTTCAACATTGTCTTCTGTCACAGCAGAAGGAGCAGCTGGCCCACAGGAGGACAGCCAAAGCAAGCCAGGACCCTCAAGGCCACAGCTCTCCAGAGGATGCACGCCAAATTCATCAGAGGAAACCATTGCACAGGCTGTTTCCACCCATGCTGTGCATGTTAGTGCAGCACCTAGACAAAATGATAGGCCTAGAAAAGAATTCTGATCATGAGTGATTGCAAGTGTGAACACATTTTGTCACTTTATAATCTGAAAATATATTCACTTTCACTGCATAATGTGTAATGCTGTCTTTCAGCTTTATTTACAGGTTTTGTGGGGGTTCCCCTGCACCCCCCCAACTATCAGTTCAGCTGCACATAGCCAGATCACGAGTGATTCAAGAGGGAGAAGTGTATGTGGCAGGGCCTTTCAGAGCCTCATGCAAATATTCTCCCACTCACATGGAGCCTTCATCCATCATTCTCATCTCACTGTCCTGAACATTTGCGATGTTGCCAGCTGGGATCCCCTTTCAGTTGTCTATCTGGGCTGACCTGCATCTCCGCCCACCCACTCATTACCCTCCCAAGCAGCACCTGTGCCCGTCCAACACGAGACTCCGCTCATTTTCAATTTCGTAAAGGTGGTAATGGTCAAATTCCTCATGAGCTCTCCCATCCTTTCCCCTCCACCAGTCACCCATGTCCTTTCTCCCATAATCACTGACCACCGCCCCCCCCTGCATAACCTTCGACTTCCTCACCGTAGACTGACAGCCCAAACCCTTGTCATTCCAGGATGTCCAGGTGAACATGCACATTCCCTACCTTCCTGAAAATTCCACCCCCTCCATATTGATCTCCCCAGCCTCCTCCTTCCCACCCACCATGTCCATGTTTACCTCTGCATCCCCACCAATCACCCTCACCGCCCCTTCTGCCGATACTATCGCACCTCACTCTCCCACCCTACCGGCCCCCTGTTACTCTAACCAACCCCTCCTGCCATGCCCACCCTGGATTCGCTCTCCAACAGGCAGTCATTGACTCTACAGACCCCTCCCTTGCACGTTCACCTGGACATTCCACCCTGCCCCCTCTCCCGGTACACCCTCCTCTCCCACTCATGCCTAGTCCTTCCTTTCTCCCACCCCCACATCCTCTGAGAGCTGCTTCGCAGATGAGGATCCACCCACCATGCGATGCATGTGTTCTTCCGGGGTCCGGTAGCTGTAGGCCTCCAGCATATTCTTCTCCTTGGGTGTCGTGAACTGATCAAGGCCCCAAAGATAAGTCCCGACTTCTGAACGACACACTTATCCAGAGGTGTTCTATTGGTAAATCGGGTGTGGGTGGAACGATTCTGGTTGGGCTTTACTTTGCATCCAATTAGCGGGTTGCAAATCTGGTTCATGCCGGCCTCGAGTGGGATTCACGATCTGCCATAGGATGATCCCATTGTGATTTCATGCCAGCGTGAAACTGATTTCTGCTCCTCCCACTGAAATCAACAGAAGTGGAAAATTCCAGCCTAGGGGTGGAACTTTGAAGAGCAATTCTAGCACTGCAATGGGTGATCTTTAAGAAGGAGATGCTTCATGTATAAGCTGGATACATTCTTCCAACAAGGGCAGAAGATAAGGGAACCAAATCAAGAGCTCCTTAGGTGACAAAGGAGATAGAATAAAAAAAAAGAGGGGCTGCATGTCGCATATTAGATGAATTCTACAGGCGAGAAGCAGGTCAAAGACTATAGGTTAAGAGAGAAAGTGAAGAGGAAAGTAAGACTGGCAAAGAGAGAATATGGGAATAGAATGGCATCCAACATAAAAAGGAAAACCAAAATATTGTACTGCATGTGAATAGTAAGCAGATAGTAGGAAGTGGAATAGATCCTATTAGGGACAAAGGGGGTGAAATATGCTTAAAGCTGCAGGACAAGGCTAGAGTAATTAACGAGTACTTTGTATCTGTGTTCATTAAGGAGAAGGAGGTTAGAAGCAGAGATGTTAGAGATAATAAATAGGGTGGAAATTGAGAGGTATGGGATACTGGAAAAGTTGGCTATGCTTAAAACGGTTAAGACATCTGGTCCAGATGGCTTGTATCCCAGGTTGCCAAAGGAAGTGGGGGTGGAGATAGCAGAATGGCTTGCCATAATCTTGCAACCTTCCCTAGATAGCAGAGCTGGTGGGCGATGCCAGAAGAGTGGAGAGTAGCAAATATAACACCCTTATTCAAGGAAAGGTGTAAGGACAGCCCTAGCAACTACAGTCCACTTTCACACCAGTGGTGGGTAAAGTTTTACAAACAAAATCAGGGACAAAAAAAAAAATCAAAAGACACTTGGAGTAGTTTGAGTTATTGAAGAGAGCCAGTATGGATTTGTAAAAGGCACCAATTAACTAAACTAATCGATTTTCTTGACGAAATAACATAATGGAATGCAATGGAAGTTGTCTATATGAATCTTAAAGTTTTTGTCCAAGTAATACATAAAAGGTTGGTTAACAAAACTGTGGCTCATAGTATAGGAGGGTCAGTGTCAGCTTAGATTAAAAATTGGCTTAAGGGCAGAAAACAGCGAGTTTCAGCAAATGGTTATTTTTCAGACTGGTGATCCTTAAGGGTCAGTGCTAGGACCATTTTTTTATATATATAAAAATGACTCTGATGTTGGAATACAGAGTAAGATTTCAAAATTTGCTGATGATACCAAACTTGAAGAGTGACAGTGATAAGCTAGCAGAATGGGCAGACAAGCGGCTGATGGAATTTAATACTAAGAGAAGTGTGAGGCAGTGCATTTTGGAAAAGATATGGAGAAGAAGCAGACTTGATGGAACATTTCTAGAGCGTAGAAGGACAAAGAGACCTGGGAGTGCATGTGCATAGATCCTTGACGGTGGCTGGACATATTGGGAGTGATTAGCAAAGCATATGAGATATTGGGATTCATAAATAGAGGTACTGAGTACAATAGCAGGCTAGAAGTCCGACACAAACAGCAAAGAACATTTAGCTTGATAAAAACTAGCTACCATGACGCAGCAATAGGAAGTATATCCAGATCCACTCATCCACGATATCATGATGCCTTTTTCATATGTGTGCTCAGCATATGGTTTCTCCACCACCTGTTAAGCCAGGCTATAATCCTACATTGTGTGGAGATTATAGAGTGACAAAAATTGCCATTATTTCTTCTAGCCCTTTGAGGTGGCATTAGTAGTTTTAGTTAAGAACACTACATAAAAATAGCTTATAATGAGAAATTTATGAGTTAAGGAACCTTTGATGTGCTTCATGTATGGTTTCATCTGTAACAGGAAACCATGGACCTTGAAAGACTCATTGCATCATTAGCAGTAGCACATTATAGAAGATACTAGAGTTAAGTTTATTATTTTGATGAACTGGCATACTGGAAGCACTCACTCATGACATCAGCATTGATTAAACAAATATATTAAATAACTTCTCCAGCCCCTGGCCCTGTCCCCTGCCCCCCCTACCACCACCACCACTCCAATCCAGTTTCTACTAAATACATGAATACATGGAGGACCAGTTACTGGTGAATATTTCACATGCATTTCACCAACCTCAAAATAGTCCTCACCCATAGCTCCCTCTCCCATATATTTCCTGGTGATTTGCCTTTTCCAGTATACATTTTTTTCTGTTATACACATGGAGTTCATAATGTTAGAATTGGAATTTAATTGAAGGTTAGTAATCAACAGACACTAATCTGAATATGTGTTACTAAGATAGCAAAGTAGCAGTTCAATACATTTGATTTATCACCAAGATTTGTAACTTGGCTCAAGGATTCCCATCGCACACCCCCACCTCTGCCAAATCCCCACCTGCCCATTGGGTGCTGGAATATAAGGCTGTTAGATTAACAAATGGTGAATTAATAAATTGTAGCTATAATAAACACTCAAACAAAATCTGCAAGTAACTACAGTAAATCTATTATTTCATCCTATTTGAACACATATACAGGTCAAAATATTTCAAAAATATTTCAACATTATAGGAAAATAATAGAATAATAAAATGTTTCCAAGAAAATACGAACATTTTATTCGGTTGCAGGCATGCTCTTTCCACACACATTTTAAGTAAAGATGACCAGTGCTACATAAATGATGGACACATAAGACCCAAGGTGAATGTAGTCTTATACCCCCAACAGGCATAGAGATATAATCAAGTTGTTTTACTTCAGCAGGCTATGCATTTAGATATTTCTAAGCTTTACATCCAGGAAGACTGTTTAATAAGAATTTCATAATAAAGTATGAGATTTATTGGTAGATTGAAGATTTTCATACTTCCTCTATCTTCCAACATTAAATTTGAGTTTAATTTCTTCAATTTTGAGACCACGTTGGCATCAGATATCCCATCTATCATTAATTCTATCAACAATCCATTTATAAATACTTTATCTTTCCAACTAACTGAGCACACAGTATCAGTGGACATATATTATTGAAATACTGCCACTACACCAGAGAATTAATTTAAGGTAAAAGTCATATTTGGTATGGTAAGTAAATTATTAAACAGATTTATTTTATCTAAATAATACCTATTGAATGCAAGTTTTAACTGTTCGTAAATCTCACAATCAATATTGTCAACTATAGAGCACCAAGCTTATGCACTTTATCTCTCAACTACAATTATGTAATTACCAAATTTTAATGTTCATTTTCATATTACTATAGATAATCTCATAATTAACTTCTATAATCTATAATAAACAAACTGTTTAATAACTTCAAGACAAATTTGGATTCAAAGCAAGACATTTTTCTTACGTATTGGTTATCTGGTTAAAATATTTAACAATAAATGTATTATATCCCATTCAACAAGTTAGTTTGCAGACTTACCTCATTCCCCTTTTCAACAGTGTTAGCCAACATCTCCTGCAGGGCTCGCACAGAGAGCGACTGCTCCAACACAAAGCTGCAAATTGCAAGGTCTGGAGGAACATTCTGCAAATAGAAAGGAAATACAGGTTTATTGCTGTACTTTACACAGCTTAACTGAGAGATCCATTTCCATGTCCGTCAAACTGCTTAAATCTATTTACCAATAGATTAGAGTTACAATATTAAAAATGCCATGAAAGAAACTGACAAGCTAAGTAATTTGATATCTAAAGGTCACTTGCTCTATAACTGCTTTTGTACTTTAGAAAATCATCCATAGCTCAATTTACTCAATGACCAGAATTGTGGGAAAATTATTTTTTGTCCGTACAGTTTTCTGACACTTTTGACAGCATGCTCTAAAGAAAAGCTCTTATAAGTATGGACCTTTCACTCCAGTCACTTATATGAAATATGCAAAATGTAAGAGTAGTTTCAAAATATTTGAAACACACAACCTTCATTTCTTCACATGTGGCAATCTAAATCCTGGATCACAGGCATATGATAGCAACAATAAACTTACTTAGAAACTCTTGACTATAGTTTTCAAAATGGATACAAGTTGCTTAGAAAATTAATGTTGGATGATCAGCTGCATTAACAAGATTTATATATATGCAGATAAGGATGAAGCATTAATGCCAGTGCAATGCCTGTACTGATGGCGTTAGATCAACTGGATAAAAAAATTGGTTTAATGACAAAAAGCAGCAAGTCGTGGTAAATGGTTGTTTTTCAGACCGGGGACAATGGTGTTCCCCAAGGGTCAGTGCTGGGACCACTGGTCTTTTTGCTATATATAAATCACTTAGATCTTGGGATACAGAGTAAAATTTAAAAATTTGCCAATGATGCCGAATGTAGCAAACAGATGACATGTATTGCTTGCAACAGGACATAGACAGGCTAGCAGAATGGGCAGTCAAGTGACTGGTGGAAGGTAATACAGGTAATACATTTTGGTAGAAGGGATAGGGAGAGGCAATATAGGCTTATTGGAACAATTCTAAAGAGTGTGCAGGAACAGAGGGACCTGGGAGTGCACGTGCATCGATCTTTGAAGGTAACAGGGCATATTGAGAGAGTGGTCAGCAAAGCATGTGGGATCTTGGGCTTCATAAATAGAGGCATTGAGTACAAGAGCAGGTAAATTATGCTGAACCTTTATAAAGCTCTGGTTAAGCCACAACTAGAGTATTGCATCCAGTTCTGATCATCTGTCAAGAAGATATAATAATGTTATTGGAAATTATTTTAAAATAGAATTCTAGTGGGATCTGTGTCTATGTGTAGGTCTGTGTGTGTTTTAATTGGATTAAAACCAGCTAGTCTGGGTGCTTTGATATATAGTAGTTTTGAGATGGTGGTTAGATAAATGTAAGGAGGGAAGAGGGTAAAGTGTAAATTTGCATTTGTTAAAAGAAACCATTCAAGGCTGCAGGTGAAATCTTACACTTAGCTAGAAGACACCAAGCAATGTGTTTATTTTTTTTCAGTTTACTAATAAAATTGGTGGGATGAACGGATGTTATTGCTAGAAGAGGTAAAGTTAAAAGCCTAGTAATATAATGGAAAATTTACATTCAAGAGAAAGATATGTATAAAGGAGAAAGGAGATTGTGTGTAAGGTTGAGGCATTTTAAGATCCAACAAGTGTGAGAAGCCTCCAGCCTGTGAGCCTCAGGCTGCTGTCTGCAAGGACCCAGAGCTGAAAGAAACTCATTTTGAATGTGACTGTCCGGGTTGTGTTTTGCCAGGGTTTATTTTAAATCTATGAGATTTGCTGTTGTCTTAATCGGGGTGTAAATGAGAGTCAGGTCAATTAGGGGATTTTGTAGCTATTATAGTAGCAATTTTGTAGACATATGTATACGCTTACAATCTTTATATTAATAAATGTTTAATATAGTTTTATAAAAAACCCTCAAGACTCAGTGGTCTTATTACAACTGAAATCAAAGCCTGCATTTCAAAACATACAAATTGCAAAAATAGGTTATGACAATTGTTTCAAGTTTCCCTCTGGGATTTGAACAATTCAGCCTTTACCATTGGCTGTGTCATAATATCACATTTTAGGAAAGATGTGAAGGTCCTTAAGAAGGTGCAAAGGAGATTTACCAGAAAGGTTCCAGGAATGGGAGATTTTAGGTTGAAAAGGCTGAGATTGTTCTCCTTGAAGCAAAGGAGATTGAGGGGAAATTTGATAGAGGTGTACAAGATTATGACAGGCTTAGATAAGGTAGAAAAGGAAAAGCTCTTCCCATTAGCTGAAGGTATAAAGAATAGGGGGCACAGATTTAAGATTTTGGGCAAGAGGTGCAGGGGATGTGAGGAATAACTTATTTTATGCAGTGAGTGGCAATGACTTGAACTCGCTGCCCACCAGGGTGGTGGAAGTGAAAACAATCCATGATTTCTAAAGGAAATTGGATGGGTACTTGAGGCTAAATTATCTTGCAGGGCTAAGGGGGTCAAGTGAGGGAGTGGGATTGACTAAGTTGCTCCATGGGGAGCCAGCATGGATTTGATGGGCCAAATGGCCTCCATCCATGCCATAAATGGCCATGACTATAAATCCAGCTAGCCAATACAGTTTTCAATTTATGATCTCTTATCTAAATGGCAGAAACTGTAACAGCAACAATAAGCATATATGAAGTAAATTATAGCATTTCGTGTTCAAGTATGATGGGCAGGAGTTACATGCTATGATAAACAGATTGTAATGGATCTTCTATGGCATAACTTCAACGGAATTAAAGGCTGATGTCTTCTCTCCACCTCAGCATATTACCAATGATGGGAACCTTAGCGGAGCGGCAGCCAACCACGGCAATTATGTGCCTAATAAAGGGCCACTTCCTGCTCCCACCAGCATTTTACTGGTGACACAAGGAGAGACTACCAGGTTAAACTTCCTAATTGAAAGAGGTGTAGGCTGCACATCATCAGGCAGGCTGTCACTAACCTACGCAGTCTGTTGCAACAGCATTCACTGTATGTTGAACCAAGAGCTATATGGTTTGTCTGGGATTGTCAGTCACTACTGCCCATGACATTTTTATTCCTTCCAGTCTGCCACAGGGAACATATCGGTAGCAAGTAGGTCATCAATACATTCTTTGTCAGAGTAAATCAGTACATTCATTTTGTAATAGGTGTGAACAGCCAAAATTAAAATGTTCTGGAACCACCTTGCTGAAAAGTCAGAAAATTCCCTTCAGTCTTGCACCAAGGACCTCAAAAGCCATAATAAACCCCACATTCTCTAACTGGAAATCATTTTGATTCCCTCATTTTCCAAATCAACACCGGGAACATTGTTGTTCAATAAAGTGTTGTAAAATGCCTGCTCATTAAAAAAAGAGAAAAAGTAAATATGTTTAGCAATTTCTTGACCTTCGAGGCACTTACAGTAATTAGTATTTTTTCTCTATCCCACTTAATAAACAGTTTTATAAGCTGACTGACTTAAACGCAAGTTAAGGAGACAGAGTCAACATGGTTTTATGAAAGGGAAATCATATTTCACAAGCATATTTGAGTTTTTGAGATGTAACTAGCAGGGTAGATGAAGGAGGATGTTTTTCAGATTTTCAGAATTGGCATTCAATAATGTGCCACACAAAATTAGAGCTCATGGGATTAAGGGGATAATACATTAGCACAGACTGAGGATGGTTAATGAAGAGAAAACAGTAGGAGTAAAAAGATCATTTTCGTGTTTTCGTGATGGCATGATGTAAGTAACTGCGGTAAACTTCAGTGTGTGGTTCTTAACCATTTACAATCTATGTCAAAGAATTAGATGAGGGGACTGAGTAATATATTCACTTTTGCTGACAGTGCAAAGTTAGGTGCGAAAGTAAGCTGTGAGGAGGATGCAAAGAGATTGCAAAGGGATATAGACTGGTTAAGTGACTGTCTCTAAGAAGATAGTAAAAGGAGCATAATGTGCAGAAGTGTGAAGTTATCCATTTTGATAGGAAGAATGGAAAAGCAAAATTTATTTTAAAAGACGAGTGGCTAATGAATGCAAAGCCAGGATTTTCCGGTCCCACCCGCTGTGGGACCAGAAATTCCCGCCCAAAGTCAACTGACCTTTGACTGGTCCGTCAAATTTTCCATCCCTCTTGCAACAATGTCCGCCACAGGCAGGCAAGACTGGAAAATCCCAGCCTAGGTACTTAAAGGGGTTTGGGAATCCTTGTACATGAATCACAAGCCCCAAGCTCTGGAATACCATCCCAATCTTGCTTTCCTCCTTTAAGATACTTTTTAAAATCTACTTCTTTGATTAAGGTTTTAACATCTCACCTAATATCTCCTTATATGGGCTCTGTGTCATTCTTTGTTTTATAAAATTCCAGTGAAATTCCTTGGGAGGTTTCATTAAAGGCACAATATAAATATAACTTTTTGTCATTGTTGAAAGTTAAAATGCAGAAAAAGCAAGCAACTGTAAAGGCAAATGGTATATCAGCCTTTATTGCAAGAGGATTGCAGCACAAGAGTAAAGGAAGAATAGCTGCAATTATACAGAGCTTTGGTGAGTCAAAGCCTGGAGCAGATGTATGGTTTTAGTCTCCTGAAATAAGGACATACTTGCCTCAGTGGGGCTGCAATGAAGGTTCACTAGCTTGATTCTTGGAATAAAATGTCTTTACTATAAGGAGAGACTTAGGAAAACAGGTAAGGTGATCTCATGGAAACCTATAAAATTCTTAGAGGGCTAGTTGACAGGGTACAGCTGTAGAGGCTGTTTCCCCTCACTAGAAAGTCTAGAACTAGGGGCATAGGACTGAATTTGAACCAAAAAAACCCAGCCAGATTGGAGTTGGATGCCAGGGGTTTAAGTCTGAAAAATATGTTTCCTGACACAAACCTGCCTCCAATACACCCATTTCAGGCTTTAAATGAAGCTGAAAAAGGGCAGGCAGCCAAATCCCTCCAAAGAGGCAACTTCAAGTATGATAATGAAGCAGCGAGCCTTATTTTCATTCAGGTTTAAAACTTTAATTGTGTCAGACAGATTTCCTGAGGGCCAGAGAACCTGGCAACTTCATTGAGGCAAAGAACTGTTGGATTGAGGAAATGTGCCTGCACATTTCTCACCTAGATCCAGCCTGAAGCCTGTGTGATTGTGCACCCTTCCCCACCAACCTGCCTCCATCTCCCCGCTGAGGCCTCTGTTCCACCATCCCACATCACCTCCATGTCCCTGCTTACCCCCGACCAATACCCTCTAAGCTTCTGATACACCCTCCCCCGCCACCACAAGATCGGTAGACTGTCTGATCAACAACCTTCTCCCTCCTGTAATTGTCGTGACCCACTGGGGATAGTGCGCTGTAATATCAAGCCCCAATGTTTCCCAAGCCGTGACAAATGTGAGTAGTTTAACCAAACCACCAGATTGTCCCAATTCCACCCAACTGTTTAATTTAGCTTAATAGAATACAAGTACCAGGTTTGTAAACTTAATAAGTAAATAACTGTTTATTGAACAAATTGTCTTTAACCAGTGGCAAAAGAAAGAAATATGAACTGCTAACTTCAAACACTATAACTTAAACTCTATCCCCTTCTTAAATCCACACACAAACTTCTTGTTGATGACATGAGGTGGTCCTCCAGCACTTTGTCTGTTGTTCACTGTGCTCAAACAGTGGTTTTCCCTTTTTCCTCTTTACAGGGGTTTTCAGAGAGAGTGCAGGTTGTAGAGATATGAAGGAGAGAAAAAAAACAGCTAGCTATTATTGTGGAATTACTAAAATCTTCCACACACAGGAAAAAAGAGGTTTTAGGTCTTGTTCCTTTCAGACTATGAGCTATTCTGCACACTGCTCTCACAATACCCTGGTCATCTGGTCAGGAGCCAATTAAAATGCTGTTTTCAGGCAGCTCTCTTGGTCCAGGACTCCTTTCTGGCACCATCCTGTCTTTCATGGCACACTCTTGTTCCAGGGCTGTAACATTGTATATATCTCTCATCCGGTTTCAGTGGACATGTTCTTCAACTGCAGCCACTGTAATATTACCACAGTCCAACAGAAAATAAAAATATATGTTCTTTACAACAGTCAAACAGAAATAAAAATATATGTGCCTTACATAATCAATACCCCTCTAACTTCTTGTCCCCTTTTTCCAGCCGCTTTCCCTTTCTTCCTGGAGGACCCCACCAACCCATCCTGATTAACCTTCCATCCTCCTCCAGTCACACCCAAAGTTTTACTGATCTTTGTCTCAGGATAAGGAGTCTGCCATTTACAGCTGAGATGAGGGTACATTTCTTCGCTCAAAGGGTTGTGAAACTTTAGAACTCACTCCTGAGGGAGACTGAAGTTCAGTTGAAGAATATATTCAAGACAGAGATGAATAGATTTTTGGGCACAAAGGGAATTGAGGGAAATGGCCATGGGGTGAGAAAGTGGGGTTGGTGTAGGAGTTCAGCCACGATCTTATTGCATGGCAAAGTCAACATGAGAGATTATCTGGCCTAACATGCTCCTATTTCCTATGTTCTTAAGCTCTTTAGAAGTACAAGGAGTAAAGTAGTCCACATCTACGAGTCCTTTGGGAAAACCTACATTATGCTAGTGGCTTTCTATTGATTGCTATGAATTTTCTTCTTTTGTTCCACTTTTCAGTAATGAGTGTCCCACATTCAGCCAGACAAATCTGAAAACTTAGTTCATTTTTATCTCTGGAAAATAACAATCCTAATTACAGGTGCTGCAGATACGTAAATCTATAATTCAGCTCTCGTTCTACAAAAAAAGCTCTCATGACTGACTACATGTTTTTAAGTTCCGATTAATAGAATTTACTATCCCAAAAGTAATTGCTTTAGAAGACCAATCTTTGGATAATTTGACCCATTTTAATGATTAAATATAAAAATAACACACATTCAATCTTCGCACGCCCTAGGATGTACTTAAGAAATAAAAACCTTCAAGAATAGCTTTATTAGTGGTATCAAAATGGCTACAAATGTTTAGGAACAAACTGGAATGGGATATAATATTCCTATTAATAGGAAATTCTTTATATTAGGTTTACTGTGCAGTTAAACCCAGTCTCAGCAATAATATCCCTATGAACTTAGCACGTAACTAAATGAAAAGACACTCTAGTTTTTTTAAATTACAACCCACACCCATTAATGGAGTGAACATGGAGTGGAACAACCCTCCATTCTGAAATTCATACATAAAGAATATAACTGAGATATATGGATCGATGCTCATGTTTCATACAGAGCTAAAACAATCTCACAACCAGGGTCACTCTGGGGGTGGGAATAAGGGGCACTTTACTGAAGGGGCCAGGGTGGGAGAGGGGTGGGGGGCCTGAGCAGAAGGGCAGGGGATGGGTGCTGAAGAGATCTGAGGAGTGGGGGGGTGGAGGTGGGTTAGGGTTGTTGATGAGACCAAAGAAGCACCCACACTCCCCTGGACCCACCCCTCCCACATGGGTCTCCCCAGACCCCTCCATTCCCCTCCCCCCTCAGGCCAGACACCTCCTGGGCCTATATTGGAGCTCCGTCCTCTGACTCAGGCCTAGGAGGGCCGTCACTGAACCCAAATTCCGAGAACCATCCGCCCCGAGTCAGGTCTGGCGGCCCAGATTCCGCTCTGACTCCACCACCACCAACCACCCCCCCGCCCCCCCACCTCCCCCCATCCCTCATCCCCTTCCCAGACTCCTCCAATCCCATCCTGTGGAAGCCAGGAGGAGAGTGGCGCCAGCTAGTGCTGTTCCCTCTTGGCTGTGTTGGCCACGTGCACTGTGCCGGTTCTGGACTGAGCCTACATAGCACAGTGCACATGCGCAGACACCAACATGGTTGCACCGTGATAATAAGACAGAAATCTGGGACAAATGTCGTCCCAGGAAGCCCACACCATGGACATGAGACAGGGGGGGGGGGGGGGCAAATTCTGGGGCAGTCCTGGAAAATCCAAGACGATTGGTCACTCTACTTACATACAATGGATCAAATCAAAGCTCTGCAGTCTTTCCACATCCAGTGAAGAATGGTGGTGGGCAATGAAATAACAAACAGGGGAAGGCTGCTCCATGAGCACCCCTATCCTCAATGATGGTGAAGCTCAGCACAAGTGTGAAACAAGTATTTTCAACCAACTTCAGCCAGAAGTGCCAAGCTGAAAATCCATCTTGGCCTCCTCCTGAATCTTCCTGACATTCCCTGCATCACAGATGCCAGTCTTTAGCTCGTTTGATTCACTCCATGTCAGATCAAGAAACAGCTGAGTGTATTGGATAGAGCTAAGGCTATGGGCCCCAACAGCATCCTGGCTGTACCGCTGAAAACTAGTACTCGGAATCAGCACACCCCTAGCTAAGCTGTTCCAGTACAGCTACTGCACAGGCATCTACCCGACAATATGGAAAATTGCCCAGGTGTGTCCTGTCCACAAAAAGCAGGACAAGTCCAAGCCAATTATCATCGCATCAGTCTACTCTCAATCATCAGCCAAGCAATGAAAGGTGTCACCGGCACTGCTACCGATCAGCACCTACTGACCAATAACCTGCTCATCAATGCTCAGAGTTTGGGTTCCAGCAGGACCACTCAGCTCCAGACCTCCAAACCTTGGTGCCAACATGGGCAAAAGAGTCAAATCCAAGAGGTGAACATTTGCAACTCCTTAAATAAGGATTCATTTGCTGCCTGCATGCAGCAAGATGTGGACAACATTCAAGCAATGACAAGTAATAATGACATGCCACTCAAGTGCCAGGAAATAACCATTTCCAAAAGTGAAAATCTAACCACATCTCATTGACATTCAATGGCATCACCATCACTAAATTCAGCAACATTAAAATCCCAGAGGGTATCACTGGCTAGAAATGTAACTGGACCAGTCGCAGAGTGGAATTGGCAGGATTTTACAGTCCCGCTGAAGTCAATCAACTTTTGATTGGCTTGCTGCATTTTAAGGCCCCGCCATGACAGGGTCATAAAATTCCGCCCACTAATATTCTGGCTACAAGAGCAGATCAGAGGCTAGGAATTCTGCAGGAGTAACTCACTTCCTCAGTCCCCAGAGTGTGTCCACTATCTAAGACAAGTCAGGGGTGTGATGGAATCCTCCTCATTGCCTGGATGAGTCATAAAGCAGCATTTTCCCTCCCTGTCGAGGGGGTTGGGTGGGATCGGGTGCAAGCGGGCGCGTTGTGGGGGGGTGCTGGTTGGTGGTCGTCCCTGAGCCAGGAGTGTGCTGCTCATGCGTGCGAAAGAGCACACAGGCAAAGTGCTGCCTCAGGGAGATCAGTGTTACTTTTAAAAAGATAATAAACAATGGTGGGAGTAATCTATAGGTCTCCAAACAGTAATTCAGCAGTAGAGCACAGTATAAACCAGGAAATACTGGGAGCATATAAGAAAGGCACTGCAATAATCATGGGTGATTTTAATATGCATATAGACCGGACTATTCAAATTAGCAAGGGTAGCCTCAAGGGAGGGTTCATAGAGTGTATTAGAGATTGTTTCTTGGAGCAATATGTTGTGGAACCAACCAGGGAGCAGACTATTCTGGATTTGGTTTTGTATAATGAGATGGGATTAATTAATGATCTCATAGTAAAGGATCCTCTAGGGAAGAGTGATTATAGCATGCTGGAATTTCAAGTTCAGTTTGAGAGCGAGAAACTTGAGTCCCACACTAGTGTTCTGGAGTTAAACAAAGGTAATTACATAGGCATGAGGGCAGATTTAGCCCAAGTGGACTGGGCAGGAAGACTACAAGGTAGGACTGTTGATGAACAGCGGCAAGTATTTAAGGAGATATTCAATTCCTCCCAAGTAAAATATATTCCAAAGAGGGAGAAAGATGATAAGAGGAGGGAAAAGCATCCATGGCTAAGCAAGGAAGTTAAACATAACATAAAGGCAAAATTCTAAGGCATACCGAATTGCAAAGGTCAGTGGTAGGCTGGAAGATCGGGATCAACAAAGGGTTACTAAAAAAGAAAATAAAACGAACAAAGGTAAATTATGAAAGAAAACTAGCGCAAAATGTAAAAACTGATAGCAAAAGCTTCTACAAATATATAAAAGGAAAGAGGGTAGCTAACGTGAATGTTAGTCTCTTGGAGGATGAGACTGGGGAGTTAATAGTGGGGAACGCAAAAATGGCAGAGATGCTTAATCAATATTTTGCCTCAGTTTTCGCAGTGGAGGACACTAGTACCACCCCAATAGTAACAGGTAGTGCAGAGGGTATAGAGAAGGAGGAACTTAGAACAATCACCATCACTAGAGAAAAAGTACTGAGCAAACTATTGGGATTAAAGGGTGACAAGTCCCCAGGACCTGATGGCCTACATCTCAGGGTCTTAAACGAAGTAGCAGCGGAGATAGTGGATACATTGGCTGTATTATTCCAAAATTCCCTGGATTCTGGAAAGGTTCCAGTGGATTGCAAAAATGCTAATATAACACTCTTATTCAAAAAGGAGCGGGGGAGGCAGAAAGTAGAAAACTATAGACCAGTTAGTTTAACGTCTGTCATTGGGAAGCTGTTGGAATCCATTATTATGGAAATAGTAATGGGGCATTTGGAAAGTCAAAATGCAATCTATCAGATTCAGCATGGTTTTATGAAGAGTAAATTGTGTTTGACTAATTTGCTGGAGTCCTTTGAAGATGTGTCAAGCGAAGTAGATAACGGGGATCCTGTCGAGATAGAATATCTGGACTTCCAGAAGGCCTTTGATAAGGTGCCGCACAAAAGATTAATATACAAGATAAGATCACACGGGGTTAGGAGTAACATATTAGCTTGGATAGAAGATTGGCTAATCAACAGAAAGCAGAGAGTTGGGATAAATGGGTCTTTTTCTGGATGGCAAGTTGTAACTAATGAGGGGGCACAGGGTTCAGTCCTTGGGTCCCAACTATTTAAAATCTATGTTAATGACTTGGATTCAGGGATAGAAGGTACTATACCTAAATTTGCAGATGACACCAAAATAGGTGGGAAAGTAAGTTGCAATGAAGGAATAAGAAATTTACAAATGGATATGGACAGGTTAGGTGAATGGGCCAAAATTTGGCAGATGGAGTTTAACGTGGATAAGTGTGAGGTTATCCATTTTGGTTGGAAGAATAAAAAGGTGACTTATTATTTAAATGGAGAGAAACATCAGAATGGTTCAGTGCAGAGTGATCTGGGTGTCCTGGTGCATGAATCGCTGAAGGCTAGTATGCAGGTACAGCAGGTAATAAGGAAGGCAAATGGAATTTTGGCATTTATCGCTAAAGGAATAGATTATAAAAATAGGGAAGTGTTGTTGCAACGGTACAAGGTATTGGTGAGACCGCACCTGGAGTATTGCGCATAGTTTTGGTCCCCTTACTTGAGGAAGGATGTAGTTGCATTGGAGGCGATTCAGAGGAGACTAGATTAATTCCAGAGATGCGGGGCTTGTCTTATGAGGAGAGATTGAGCAGTTTAGGCCTATACTCGCTAGAGTTTAGTAGGTTGAGAGGAGATCTAATTGAGGTATATAAGATGCTAAAGGGGATAGACAAAGTAAACGTGGAGCAGATGTTTCCTCTTGTGGGGTATTCTAGAACGAGAGGCCAGAATTTTAGGCTAAGGGGTGGTAGATTTAAATTAGAGATGAGGAGGAATTACTTTTCTCAAAGGGTCATGAATCTGTGGAATTCACTAGCTCAGAGTGCAGTGGATGTTGGGATGCTGAATAAATTTAAGGAGGCGATAGACAGATTTTTAATTAGTAACAGGTTGAAAGGTTATGAGGAGAGGGCAGGAAATTGGAGATGAGGCCAAAATGAGATCAGCCATGATCGTATTGAATGGCGGAGCAGGCTTGAGGGGCTGAATTGCCTACTCCTGCTCTTAGTTCTTATGTTATGTTATGGTGGGAGACCGGTTTGCCACCGCACCCATAAAATTCCACCCAATATGGCTAATTGCTACTTGCCCCAGGTTTTTTGATGGGAATGTACTGGGAATGCAGGAGAACTGACCTCCTCTATGATGCAACTCTCATTTTAATGATTAACTTGGGGCATGTTGGGAAATGTCCTAGCTACCATAATGATTCAAGTGCATTGCACTATTATTTTGTCTTTCCCAATGGATCCAAGAATGGTCACATGCCCTCGGGATCTGCCAGCTAATTAAAGGGTTGGCAGCTTAGCAGCCTCAGAAGCGCCAATGGTAGCAGTAGTCACTGCTGGCGCTGCACCTGAAAAAGGAGGATACAATGGATGATTGGCATCCTTACAACCAGGCAAGTGGGAGCTGGGGCCGGAGCCAGTCAGGTATCACGCATGAACCTGTCCAAGAGGGTTGGTGAGGACAGACAGGGCCAGTGCCATGTGGGTGGCTACTGCTGCCGGGGGCCCACTCTGTAGGCCAACGGATGTCAAATAAGAGGTCCTCACACAAGCCTGCTGTGGAGGGCTCCAGGGTTTACCTGGTGGTCTCTGCACATGAACCGTTCTTAATTGGCCACTTAAGTGGCTCAGTTGACCTCTTGCCAGACGGGCCATGTCCCATCTTCCCCACCGTCAATAAGATGGAATGGCAGAAGGCAGACAACGAGCATGCCACTCCTCCTCCTTCCCAAAACCATTCTAAAATCCCGCCCAGAGATAGCTGCAGAAAGAAGAGAGCTGCCACAGAAAAGGTTTACGAGAATAGATGCAGAGATGAGGAGGCTTCAGCTTTGTGGACAAGACTGGAGAAGATGGGTTTGTTCTTCTTAGAGCATGGGTTAAGAGGAAATTTGATGGAATTGTTCAAAAACATGAAGGAGCCAAAAATGTTCCAATTGGCAGAAGGGCCAAGAACCAAAGGACAAAATTTAAGGTGAGTAGCAAGAAACAAAAGCATTAAGGGAAATGTTTTTTTAACAGCAAGTGCTTAGGATCTGGAATGCACTGCCTGAAAAGGTGTCAGAGACAGTTTTAATTGTGACTTTCAAAAGGAAACTTGGATAAGCACGTGAGGGGAAAAATTTGCAAAGCTATGGGGAAAGAGCAGGACAGTGCAATTAGCCGAGTTGTTCTCCGATAGACAGCATAGACACGACGGGCTGAATGACCTTCTGTGCCTTAACTATTCTTTGATTCTATAACATGGAGAATTCTGTAAATGAAGTACAAGGCATATGTAAGTAAGAAATAAACTTGCCCTGTGATCAACTATAACTAATGGGACATATTCCAGTTTGATTTAAAGTGTGATTGCTTAAAAACCCAAAGTTCATAAAGCACAAGATAAACATTTATGAAATATTGTTAAATATGGGATGAAAATCTGTTTTTGGAGGTTTATTTTGCCCTTTTGTTTATTAACTATGAATATTCATTCATAAAAAAAGAAAGCAGTTGAAAAGTGGAAAAAAAAAGTATATTGCTGAGTCCCAAGCAACCGAAAGCTGATCAGCAATAACCCAATCCTGCATTTTACTTGCCTTATCCTATACCGAGTTTTCAATCACTATCACAACTTGTTGGAATTTCTTTGAACTAACTTACACAGAAATTATAACAAAATTTACATTGGTTTCTACACCAGTATTTATAACAGCGACTTCTATGGATATTTCTTGAGAATCTCACCATACACTGGAACGCAAAAATCAATATAAAACAAGCAGAAATCAGCATAAACAAACCAAAGCGCGAGGAAAACATGGAACATATGCTATCTACCTTCAATGAAGTACAGAGGGACTTAAAGATGTCAAAAAAATTAAAGTTTGAAACCAAACTGTAGTACATGCACATTAAATACATGAAAAAAATGCAATTGTGCAAGATTTTCTCTATGTACTGTAACAAATTCTGATGCCATAAGAAGTGTTTAAATGTAGTTAAAATGGTAAAGAGAGAAAAACACAAACCATTACAAAACACAAGCAATAAGTAGTGATTTTGGGCCAAGTACATTTAAAATTTTGGACTTGTATGCATTCAGAACTCTTGTAAATGCAGGAAACTTGTTTTCTGGTCTTTGGTTTGGGGGATGGAGTTATGGAGTTATGGTAATAAGCTAGGTGGTGTTTAGGCAGTCAAAACTTAGAGCAGCAAAAATAATTGAGGGGATTTAGACACTGTGATGTCGTATAAGCCCAGGATAAATTAGTTACGTGTTAATTTCCTCTGAAACACCAGCATAACTGTTATGCTGCAGTTATTTCGAAACATTGAAGGGAATTTCAGGATAAATATGTTTGTTTTAGAGAGTAAAAATACCTTTGCATTTGATGTAGCTTCAAGGAAACAAAGCCGATTTCCAAATCCTTCAGCAGAAAGGCAGAGCTTAATCTGCGCTTTGACAATGGTCGTAGTGCACTGAAGAACTACTGCATCATCCTATCAGACGGAAAAAATGGACTGTTAGCAAATCAGCAATATTCCGAGAATCTCACATTCGTTTTATCTAAATTCATGAAACTGAATTTCAAAAAAACTTCCCATTTTTTTTGCAAGTAAAGTTACATAGCT
This sequence comes from Carcharodon carcharias, assembly GCF_017639515.1. Classification (NCBI taxonomy): domain Eukaryota; kingdom Metazoa; phylum Chordata; class Chondrichthyes; order Lamniformes; family Lamnidae; genus Carcharodon; species Carcharodon carcharias. The sequence goes on from NC_054500.1 coordinate 8,455,116, forward strand.
GAAGGCGGCTCTTCAGACTGCTCTTCTTCTGGCTGACCATTTAGGAGAGTTATATAGGGAATAGCTTTAGGAGAATAAATCTGCAATTGGAACTTGGAAAATGTAAGGGAGCAATGATAGGAGAATTTTAAAATTAAGAAGAATTTCTGGAGATTATAACAACTTATTGTGGTCTATTCAATCCTTTTCGTTATCAATCTGTTGCAGCAGCTCACTTATATCTTTCCCATCTCCCACTGCCTCCCCTATGTCTCTCCTGGCAGAGTTCCAGCATTTCATGTGAACCTAGTAGGCAAATGACAGCCACTCCTCCTTGGTGCATCTTTGCTATTGATTGTGGACAATTTTTTTCCTTTGCAGTACATATTTAAGCGTTTTTTTCATTGATACAACATATAATTTCTCTCAGGTTTAAAATGCTATTGCAATTTGAGAATTGTTTCACCTCTGAGTCAGAATGTTTTGGATTTAAATTCCAATCCAGGACTTCAGCATAAATTCTCAGCTGACACTAAAGTGCAGTATTGAAGTGTTGCATTGCTAGAAGTGCCATCTTACAAATGAGATGCTGCTACAGAACCCATGGCACTATTATGATGAGCGGACAAGTTCTCTCCGATGCCCTGGCCAGTATTTATCCCTCAATCAAGATTGCTAAAAATCAAATTATCTGGTTATTATTACATTGGCCAGGAATTTTAGGATGGCGAGGTTTGCCTTCCCACCATCCGGGTAGTTGACGGAGAACACATGTCCACCAATACTGCCTGCTCCACAGCCATTTAATGCTCCAACATCCTCGCTTGGAAGTCCCACCTCAGAGAGCTGCCAGCCAATCTGATTGGCTGGTAACCCCAGTCCCTGCAGTGCCAGAAGCTATAGATTTATTTAGTGTGAAACATTACAGGTATATACCTCCTGCCTCCACTCCACTCTACGTTAACAAGTGCCTCTTTAAATGCGCTGATGTAACCATCCACCTGTATATACTTAACTCAATTGATAGAATTGAGACCCACAGTCAGAGCATCAAAAAGGCCTCTAATCAGTGTGACTGCCCTCTAATCAGGGTGTCTCAGCAGCTCAAATGACTCAGCGAATCCTTTTCCACACACAGAATGGGTGTATGACCTTTCTAACCAGTGTGAACTCGGTGGTGTCTCAGCAGGTGGGAAAAAAACTGCAAATCTCTTCCCACACTAAGAGCAGATGAACAGCCTCTCCCCGATGTGAACCCGCTGGTGTCTCAGCAGGTGGGATGATTCAGTGAACCTTTCCCACACTCGTTGCAGGTGAACAGCCTCCCTCCAGTGTGAACGTATCAGTGTGTCAGCAGAATGAATGAGCGAGTGAATCCCTTCCCACACACAGAGCAGGTGAATGGCCTCTCTTTAGTGTGAACCATCTGGTGTTGCAGCATGTTGATTAACCGATTGGATCCTTTCCCACAAATGGCACAGGTGAACAGTATCTCACCAGTGTGAACTAGCTGGTGTGCACGAGGTTGGATGATTCACTGAATCCCTTCCCATACACAGGGCAGGTGAAAGGCCTCTCCTTGGTGTGAACTCGCTGGTGTGTCAGCAGGTGGGATGACCGAGTGAACAGCTTCTCCCCGGTGTGAATGCGTAGATGAGTTTCCAGCGCAGACGGGAGCTGTAGTGGACAGAACTAAGACTACAAACAATCCCCAGAGCCTATGTCCCAGGAGTTCAAAACCAGTTAAGTGGGGAGGGTGGGGGGGATGGGAGGAAGGCAGAGGGCCTGCAGGGGGCCAGTTCTTTTGGGGAGAGGGGCACCAGGTGTTAAAAGGTTGCTGAGGAAGCACACCACCCCCACCCCCCCTCACCCTCACCCCACTACCCCCACCCGAGGCCTGAACAAAGTTACTTTTCAGGCTTCCCAGTGTAAAATTGTGGAGAGGTCGGGAACCTGGTGGGAAAGCCATCCAAGAAATTTTCCAACCACCACACTCCCACCCCACAAACCCGCCGCCGGGTAACGTAAAATTCTGTCAATTGTGTAGGTCTGTGTGGCCTTGCTGAGGAAACTTGTCAAGTTTCCTATATTTCAGCAGGAACTACACTTCAAGAAGTACTTCATTGGCTAAAAAACACTTTGGGACATCATGAGGTCATGAAAGGCATTATCTAATTGCAAATCAACCTTTCATTGTACTATGAGGAGATGGTGCTTCCATCATTCATTCGGAATGTGCATGGGTACTCATGACTTCACTTACCTTTACCAACCTCCAATTCATTTAGTTTCTAACACTGTATATGTCAAAATGGCAACACTAGCCTGCATTACCTCCCTCCATCCTAACGCCAACCTATTCTACAGCTGTTCACCACTCAACAGGAAGCTACAGAAGAGGCTGATCCCTCCTTGCCTTTATCTCTGCCAGACTATTCACAGAAGTATATCAGAATCTAATCAAGAGCTCTCGCCACTGCTGACTCAGTGTTGCTCCTCCTTCTATTTCAATTTTTTCCCAAATTTGGTGTCCTTCTGGCCCTTTAAGCAGCTGCAGGCTTTTAAAAGCAGCAGCTACACGGTGGCCTAGAAATCTGATAATGCTGCATGCATCTTACAGGCATAAAAGGGACACAAGTGCGTGCAACATATCCAATGGTGTATGTATTCTGAACTAAAAGAGCAGCACCCGTACACTGCCACACAAAACAAGTGTAGTCAAAACAAGCAAGTCAAAAGAGGAATCCAATGCACACTACCTTATTCATATGTAAATAGTGGGCCTAGTGCATATTTGATGACTCCTTTATCAATTAGTTTGCCGTTCAGCAGTAAAATGTAATATACATGAAACCTAATCAGCAGTCAAAGGGACCACGATTGACTGTCACTAAAAAGTTGTTTTGTAAGCTATACTTCCCTGAATGTGATGGTGGGAGGTGCAAGGCGCAACCTTCTCTAGATTGCTGTTTGCCCCCACTTGGCCCTGTTCCCAATCGCCTCATTCTGCCCCCACCAGAACTCATCACAGAGCTGCTGCTGGTAACCCAAAATTGCAATCCTCTATAGCAGTGAGCTGCCTAAGGATGCCCCGCAAGTGTCTGCATTGCAACGGTCTGAAATAAAGGCCCAGTAGGTACATTCTGGTGGAGGGACAATTTCCTGTGCACAAGCCAATTTCTGAGACCACACCACGTGTTCTTTCTTCTCAAACGCAGGCAGGTCACTGAAAACCCATCTTGCAACACAAATGGGAAATGCAGTAGGGCTCAAAAATTTTATGAGGGTGGCAATTTTTTTTTAAAACAGAATTGCAAAAGAATGCAAACCAATCTTGAAACCAACAAAGACTGACTAACAGCTTTAAGAGATAAAAAAAACAGTATTTGACTGAATGTAACATCAAGGATCCCTAGTAAAATTGAAGTCAAAGACACTCAGGGGCTAAACTCTCCATTGGCTGGAGTCATACCTAGCACAAAACAAAGATTATGATAGTTGTTGGAATTCAATCATCTCAGCCCAAAGGTATTGCTGCAGGCTTTCTTCAGGATAGCGTGCAAGGCGCAACCACCTTCAGCTGCTTCATCGATGACCATCCTTCCATCATAAGGTCAGAAGTGGAATGTTCGCCGATTACAAGGTATTCAGTTCTAATCGTAAGCAGTCCACACCCATACACAACAAGACATGGACAACAACCAGGCTTGGGCTGCTGTGTAGTCAGCAGCATTTGCGCCACTCAAGTGCCAGAAAATGACCATATCCAAGAAGAATCTAACCATCTCAACTTGAAATTCAGTGGTATCACCACCACTGAATCCCTCATCATCAATATCCTGGGGGGGTTACTATTGACCTGAAACTGAACTGCACCAAGCACATATAGAAACATATGAATTAGGAGCAGGTGTAGGCTACTCGGCCCCATGAGCCTGCTCCACCATTCAATAAGAACATGGCTGATCTGATTGTACCTCAACCCCACATTCCTGCCTACCCCCAATAACCTCTTACCCCCTTGTTAATCAAGAATCTATCTTGCTCTACCTTAAAAATATTCAAGGGCTCTTCCTCAAAAGATGGTGGAAGCAGAGAGTTCCATAGGCTCACTGCCCTCAGACAGAAAAACTTCTCTTCATTTCTGTCTTAAATGAGCGGCCCCTGAGTTTTAAACAGTGACCCCTAGTTCCAGAATCTAAGCCATGTGCACCTGGTGACCAGCACTTTGCTTGTGACTTCGAGGTTTGTTCACCTACCCTTCATCGCACAGCGCTCATAGCACTTTGGACTCAGCGCCAGGCTTCACAGGTAGCAACCCATCGCTCTCAGTGGTATTACAGGCAAGGCTCTACCAACCAAAAAGCAGGACAAATCCAACATGGCCAATTACCGCCCCATCAATCTACTCTTGATCATCAGTAAAGTGATGGAAGGGGTCATCAACAATGCTATCAAATGGCACTTGCTTAGCAATAACCTGCTCACTGACACCTTGGGTTCCGCCAAGACCACAGCTCCTGACCTCATTACAGTCTTGGTTCAAACATGGACAAAAGAGCTGAACTCCAGGGGTAAGGGGAGAGTGACTGCCCTTGATATCAAGGACACATATGACCGAGTCTGGCATAAAGGAGCCCTAGAAAAACTGGAGTCAATGAGAATCAGGGGGGAAACTCTCTGCTGGTTGAGTCATACCTTGCACAAAGGAAGATGCTTGTGGTTATTGGAGGTCAGTCATCTCAACTCCATGACATCACTGCAGGAGTTCCTCAGGGTAGTGTCCTCAGCCCAACCACCTTCAGCTGCTTCATCAATGACCTTCCCTCTATCATAAGGTCTGAAGTGGGGATATTCGCTGATGATTGCACAATGTTCAGCGCCATTCGTGGCTCCTCAGATACTGAAGCAGTCCATGTCCAAATACAGCAAGACCTGGACAATATCTAGGCTTGGGCTGACAGGTGGATTGTAACATTCGAGCCACACAAGTGCCAGGCAATGACTAGCTACAACAAAAGAGAATCTACCATTGCCCTTTTACGTTCAATGGCATTATCATCACTGAATTCCCCACTATCAACATCCTGGGAATAACCATTAACCAGAAACTGAACTGGACTTGCCATATAAATACTGCGGCTACAGGAGCAGGCCAGAGGCTAGGAATCATGGTACGAGTAACTCACATCCTGACTCCCCAAAGCCTGCTCACCATCTGCAAGGCACAAGTCAGGTGTGTGATGGAATACTCCCCACTTGCCTGGCTAAATGCAGCTCTCACAACACTTAAGAAGCTTGACATCGTTCAGGACAAAGCAGCCTTATTGATTGGCACCACATCCACAAACATTCACTCCCTCCACCACCAACACACAGTAGCAGTAGTGTGGACCATCAACAAGATGTACTTCAAGAATTCACCAAGCCTCCTTAGACAGCAACTTCCAAACCCACAATCACTACCATCTAGAAGGACAAGGGCAGCAGACAGATGAGAAAACCACCACCTGGAAGTTCCCCTCCAAGTCACTCACCATCCTGACTTGGAAATATATCCCGTTCCTTCATGTTGCTGCGACAAAATCCTGGAACTCCCTTCCTAACAGCACTGTGGGTGTACCTACACCACATGGTCTGCAGCAGTTCAAGAAGGTAAATCCCCTGCAACTTCTCAAGGATAACTAGGGATGGGCAATAAATGCTGGCTCAGCCAGCAAAGCCCACATCCCATAAATGACATTTTTAAAAAGACTAGCGGTAAGGCGGGGATATTGTGGAAGGGGCTGCAAGGCAAGACCTCCATCAGTGTAGAGGCAAAAGTGGTCAGAGGTTGTGGAAGGAGCTGCAGGGCAAGGCAGCAATAGTGTCAAAGGATTGGACCAGAATGGGAGATCGCAAAGGGAAAAAGCGCTCCAGTTTACATGACCTCGCAAAGACTGTACTAGTCCAGGGAGGATGAGGGCATGTCGGTCCAGAGTCGTAGTGCCCAGAATGTTGTGCACAGGAAGTGGTCATAACACCACGTGCCTTGGTCCTAGCATTATGTTGGACTGCAGGTGGCGCACTCTCAGTGAGGGGAAGCATCTGTAGCCTTTTTATATGGGGAAAAGGTATTGTAGGGGCAGTGGAGGGCTCTGGGGTGTGGTGTGCTAGATGTCTCACTGGTCAGGAGGCCTCAAGTTGGGGAGAGATAAGATCCACACAGGGCATAGGCACATCCACCTCCAAAGATTCAGGGGGAAACACAAGGATTTCCACAAGCACAAAGGTTCAAGGAATGAAGGCGGAGGATTGAGCGTTATTGGATGTAGGGAAACCTGGAAATTCAGTTCCTCCAGGCTGATGGGGGGGATTTGCACAGTTACACAGGGAGGATTCAAGCTGCTCTGGTAGTGAGACATCACCACCACCATCTTCCAACCTGAAGTGATGGTGTAGCACAACATTAAAATGAGGTAAGAGTCTGATGGCGAAGGTTCTGAGGGCCAGTTGGAGTATTGGTGCTCTGCATTGGGAGGCCAATCTAAAGGGCACCCAAGTGAACTGTGGATTGCCAACTGGGGGGAGATGCATAAATATTGTAGCCACAAGAGCAGGTCAGAAGTTGGGAGATCTGCAGCAAGTGACTACCCTCCTATCTCCCCAAAGACTGTCAACTTGTGCAAGGCACAAGTCAGGAGTATGATGGAATACTCTCCACTTGCTGGATGAGTGCAGCTCCAACAACATCAAGAAGCTCGACCCCATCCAAGATAAAGCTGCCTTCTTGATCAGCACCCCATTCACCAGCCTAGACATTGGCTCCCTCTACCACCAACACACCATCTACATGATGCACTGTAGAAACTCACCAAGTTTCCTCTGACAGTTTCTTCCAAGCCCACAACCTCTACCACCTAGAAGAACAAAGGCAGCAGGCACATGGGAACACCGCCACCTGCAAATCTCCCCGAAAGTCATACGCCATCCTGACTTGGAAAAGTATCAATATTCTTTCACTGTTGCTGGGTCAAAATCCTGGAACTCCCTCCCTAAAAGAATTTGCATATACCTATACTACACGGACTGAAGTGCTTCAAGAAGATGACTCACCGCCAAACTCATAAGTGAAATTAATGGTGGGCAATAAATGCTGGCTTTACTAGTGATGCCCACATCCCACAAACAAATTTTTTAAAAACTGACTGAGCCAATAAAATAGGTGACACCTTAATAACAGTCCTGAAGTAAAAACGAGAGATATTTGTGCTTTGCAACTTAAATGAGAAATACATAATATCCTTGCATTTGTTTATTTTTCCCTATAACTTAAGTAATATCTGAAAACAAAAATCTAAATAATGTTATATTCCTAAGACATTGTCCTCTAGAAATAGCTTGAAATTTTATATTACAAGTGATGCATTTTAGTTCATTTAAGCAGACGGAATATTAGCTAAAAAAGGAAAGATAATGTGCTATTTGTATTTTCAATGGGACAGGCAGACCAACCATTATACAAGACTCGTTCTACTACATACAGTATTCCTGACCCCATTACTTCAGTTCACAGCAACAAGAAATTCCAGAGTGAGAACTTGATTCATTAACCACCAGACATGCACAGGTTGTGAGATAGAGGCACTAGGAGGCACAGGAGAACTAGCTGCATCGAATTGCAGCAGCAAACACTGACATCGTAATAGAGCATATAAAGTGCTGCCTGGAATCCTCAAACTCTGACTGTCAATGGGAGACACTGATGATCAACATGTTTGCACAAACAACCAAGAACATAAGAACTAGGAGCAGGAGTAGGCAATTCAGCCCCTCGAGCCTGCCCCGCCAGTCAATACGATCAAGGCTGATCTCATTTCAACCTCAACTCCAATTTCCCGCCCTCTCCCCATAACCTTTCAACCTGTTACTAATTAAAAATCTGTCTATCGCCTCCTTAAATTTATTCAGCATCCCAACATCCACTGCACTCTGAGCTAGAGAATTCCACAGATTCACGACCCTTTGAGAAAGGTAATTCCTCCTCATCTCTGATTTAAATCTACCATCCCTTAGCCTAAAACTTCGGCCTCTCGTTCTAGAATGCCCCACAAGGGGAAACATCCGCTCCATGTCTACTGTGTCAATCTCCTTTAGCATCTTATATATCTCAGTTAGATCGCCTCTCAATGTTCTAAACTCTAACAAGTATAGGCCTAAACTGCTCAATCTCTCTTCATAAGACAAGCCCCGCATCTTTGGAATCAATCTAGTGAACCTACTCTGAATCGCCTCCAATGCAACTACATCTTTCCTCAAGAAAGGGGACCAAAACTGTGCACAGTATTCTAGGTACGGTCTCACTAATACCTTGTACAGTTGCAACAACACTTCCCTATTTTTATATTCTATTCCTTTAACAATAAATGCCAAAATTCCATTTGCCTTCCTTATTACCTGCTGTACCTGCATACTAGCTTTCAGCAATTCATGCACCAGGACACCCAGATCACTCTGCACTGAAGCATTCTGAGGTTTCTCTCCATTTAAACAAGTCAGCTTTTTATTCTTCCAACCAAAATGGATAACCTCACACTTATCCACGTTAAATTCCATCTGCCAAATTTTGGCCCATTCACCTAACCTGTCCATATCCATTTGTAAATTTCTTATTTCTTCATTGCAACTTACTTTCCCATCTATTTTGGTGCCATCTGCATCTTAACAGCTTGGAAATAGATAAGAAAGCTTCCCTCCTCATAAATATTTCCAACTCAAGCTCTGACACTTGTCATGCTTTGTATCAACTTTGGAACCTAGATTATAACAAACAGAAGTTTCAGTTCCCTTAAAATAAACTGCATGCTGATATTTTAGAAGCTCCCCTTAACCCCATGTAGAAAAAAAATCAAAGCTTTACAGCACAAATGAGAAGAGTAAAATCAATATTCATATATATACTTGTACCACATTCTGAGAAGGGTGGATGAATAGCCAGAGGTTATACTCCATATCTGTATCAATAACATAAGTAGAAAGAGAAGCAAGGTCCTGCAGGCAGATTTTAGGGAGCTAGGATGGAAATTAATAAACAGGACCACAAAAGGTTGTAAACTCCAGATCATTCCCAGTACCACAAACCAGTGAGTATAGAAGGAGAGACCAAATAAATGCATGGCTGGAGAGATGATGTAGGAGGAAAGGCTTTGGATTCCTGGGAAATTGGGACTGATTTTCAAGAAAATGAAACATGTACAGGCCAGCAGGTTGCATCTGAACAGGGCCAGGACCTTTGTCCACAAGGGATACTATTGGGGAGGGTTTAATTAATTTAGCAGGGGAATGAGCACCAGGATGTAGCAATTAGGAAGAATAAAGTACTCAAAGAACTGGGAGAAGCAGACAGCACTGGATTAAGAAATTGTAAGGTATTAGGTGGGACTAGGCAATGAATGAATACAAAATGGCCTCAATTAGGTTTAGAATCATATATATATATATGCATGATGAATAAGGTTTGTGAACTGCAGGTGCAAATAGCCAAATAGCCAACATATGATGTTGCATGATAATGGAGAACTGGCTTACAGAAAAGGCAAGACTGGGTACTAAATATTCTACAAAGTATTCGAAAAACATAGGGAAGGAAAGAAAAGAGCAGTGCTTGTAAATGTTGAATTTGTGATACAATGAAATGCATGCTTTAAATTGGTAATTAAGCACAGCTGCCCCCAATTGGAGAAGGATTAGTGAATTATTGTAAGAGTACATAAACCAGTTCACTCAGTGTTGGGGAGGAATTGGGAGAGTTTGTGACTTTGTTGTCTTGGAAATAAACCTGTTTTAAAGATGTATGCTAGTTGCAGACTCATTCTTCCTCAACATACAATTATTGGAATTAACATGGTAGCAGAGGATGAATTGGTGATTGGGTGCTGAGTAAGAAGTTTTTTGCCTCTATCCTCAAAGGGGGGAAAAAAAAAAGAAACATACTACTGTGACAAATTCAGTTACAGAATAGCAGAAGGATATTGCAAAATCTTAGGTTTTGATGATTCACCAATTTTTTTTTTAAACAAAGTAAAGATGAGACATGGGTTACTTCGTTGCCCCAAAGCAGCAAGGTATGGCTTTGGTTTTGTCGTTACCAACAAAAAGAAAGATTAGGAGTAAAGTATTTTCAGAATTTAACATGGATGACTTGGACACTGAAGAGGGATTGGCCCTTCTATTAGCTTTTTTGGATAAGTTTTGCAAAAAAAGGATTATTTGTTGGAAGCATTTGAAGCATAATCAATCTTTGATAGATTTAAGAAAACAGCTGATCAGCCCATGGAAGAATATATTATGGACTTTGATAAGCATATAAGAGACTAGAAAAAGTTTAACCTTGAAATCCTGGAGTCTGTATTGGCATTTAAGTTACTTGATTGTCCATGTATAACAATCATGTTGATAGATTGTTGGTATTGATGGGGATTCAATTCCATGGGAAAGACCCTCTCCTAGACTAAATGGCTGCTCCCCTAAAATTTTTTTGGAAAAAATAATTTCTAGCTACTTTCCTGTCAAATACAGGCTACTCAGCGGAAAAGCAAAGGATGGAGGATTCCATGGCAGCCGAATTTTTGAGATTGACAAAATATTAAACGCAGATTCCAATAAAAAGACAGGGTTGCTGATGGGTGGTCTGAAGATGGTTGTACCTTTAGCCAATTTGAGGGTTGAGACAAAAAGCAGGTCTGGGACGGCAACGATAGGTGCTTGAACCAGAGAAACGTATGAGGAATAGTTAAATAGTGATATCGGAGTGATTCTAAATATCATTATGCAATGATTTGCCCACAGCAAAAGTATTGTGTTTTTGAAATAATGCATAAAATAGATAATTTTGATGCTGAAAACAACGGTGACTGTCATGAAGTAATTGTGTTGGTCACTGGGAGTTTGAATCCGGTGATAAGTATTTTGATGGCTAATTCATTCAACTGTGCAGTTTTAGATAGTGGTTGTGCTTCCACAGTGTGTGGAGGTGTATTGGATTAACTGCTGCCTGTGAGTGTGTCTGAGGTAGATCAGCAGAAGGTTGAGGAATATGGAAGCTCTATTTGCCTCAGATTTTGGAAACGATAACATGCTAATGTCTTTCAAAAGTGTAGCCTCTCTTGTATGATAGCTGGGATCAGTCTCTTCATCAGTACTGATGTGGTCTCTAGTGAGATACCTCTATTGTTAAACAGAACTTCAATGAAAAAAGAACAGATGAAGCTGGACATGGAGAATGACGGAGTAATTGTATTCAGGGGAAACAGTGGATTTATGTTTTACTCGGTCAAGCCATTACTACCTGCCATTAAGAGAGCCAGATATTTCTCGTCAAAGTTCATACAGTCTTTTTAACTTCTGGGGATAAAAGTTTGGTGGACAAAAAGATATTATTTGGAAGTTGCATAGACAATTTGCACATCCAACTCCACAAAAACTGAAAGCTCTGCTGCAGGATGCTAGAATGGTTGATAAAGAACGTAACAACCTTATCAAGCAAGTCATGGTTCAATGTGACATTTGCTAAATGTCAAAGGACACTGTGACATGCTGTTGAGTCTGTCACTGGCCAGGGAATTTAATGATGTTGTGGCAATGGACTGAAGTATGGATTGAGGATCGGACTATTTCTTCTTTGCTACGCTTTGTAGCAAAGAATTTGGATTTGGCTTGTGGTAATAATGTGATAAATGGACCATTGTCAATTAAGGTCATAGGGTGGCTACCGGATTAGGAACACCAACAAAATTCCTGACAGAATGGAGGGGAATTTGCAAAATGAGAAACTTTGGGAAGAGAAAATTTGAATATTAGTTATGCATACTGAGAACCTGTTCAGCAATGGGTTCTGAAAGAGGAATCATGCAGTGACAGACGACATGTTGCATAAAATATTGGCCAATCAACTGGATTGCAAATTCCAAATGGTGTAGGCAGTGCATACAAAAAATTATTTACAAACGGTTGGGGGTTACTGCCTGTACCAATTGGTGTACAGCAGGAATCCAAAGTTTCTTTCATTACTATCGGATGCTCCCCCGCTCTTGAAGGAATTATTATTACCTCCTGGTCTATTAAGAGTGGGACAAAGAAATAGAAAGGGCTTGAAGGGAAAAACTGTTTGATTCCCATGTTGGATAAAAGCCCATTCTCCACGGGTATTTGCATGTTCATAATTTATTCCAATGTGATAGATGACCAAGCACCATGTGTATCACATACTGCTATTTTGTGGGGCAGAGCAAGAGGGTCATAATAATATAATGGATCAGGAATTGAATCTCAGTAATCAGATTGTAACAAAGAAGTAGGGCTATTTGATGGGTCAGATGACGAATCCTGGCTGAGGAAGTATTCACATAGTGGATAGGGCCTCTGACAGGATAAGCAGGGGATCTAACAGTAGAAGCCTGGGAAGACTTAAACAGGCAAGTAGGGGTCACAGCCTGACTAGACAACAGAATAAAATGAAGAATGCTGAATCATTGTAACAAAGTAATAGAAGGAAGAGTCCCCATAACAGGTTTTTTTTTTATATAACCACTGACAAATTAGGGGATAAAGCTATATCAGGGGCTAACCAGAGGAAGTTGGAGAGAGTTTGGTGTGTATTCAGAAGTCCTGCATAGGGGTCAGCCAGCATTATCACATAGGTGGGTCTGTACAGAAAAGGTCCTACCTCAATGGTACTTATAAAACCAAGGCTAGGTTAGTGGCCTGGAGATTTGAAGAATGCTCAACAGAAAGAAATCAAAGTGGACTTGCCCACAGCAGGGAAGGTAAATTTGAAATTTTTTTGGTCCTTTTGGTAACATATTTTCGTGAGAGTGTAAAGTCGATAGATCTAAAAGCTGCATTTCTGCAGGGATCACCTCCAGAGAGAAGTATTTCTCAAACCTCTTAAGGCACCAGAGGTGGATGGAAAACTTTGGAATTGAATAAATGCGTACATGGTTTAAACGATGCTTCTAGAGTTTGGTTCTTTTCAGTTCAATCGGTTAAAGTTGGGCTGTTTCTAACTGAAGGCGGATCCTGCCATATTTTAATGGTACCATGGGGGGGAAATTGGTAGGTATCTTCTCAATGCATGTTGATGACTTGTGGCGGGGTGGCACTAGTGAGTTTCAAAACATTATGGACAATTAAGGCAGACTTTAAGATTGGGAGTCAGGCTAATGAGGCCAATAAAACAGTATATGTCTGAGGTCACTTTGCATCAGCAATCATATTTAAAGTGTTAGGCCTATTGCAGTCAGTTGGGCTAGGTTTTTGCAAAAAGATGCTGATGCTTCCAAGGATGCGACACAGCAGCTGCAAAGTCTGGTTGGACAATTAAACTGGCTGGGCACTTGGATGAGGCTGGATGCAAGTTTTGATGTTCTTGAACTGAGTACTATAATGAAACATGCCAAGGTCCAGGATATCTTACGGCCAAATAAAACATTAAAGTTAAAGATGGAGGAGTGTGTACTCCAGCTTCCATCTTTGGGTGACCCTAAGAATATAAAATTGATCACGTTCAGTGACTCCTCTCTCCTTGTTGATGGGTTTTAAAGTGCAGTGGGTTTTCTAATATTGTGGGTGAAAGTGGGAAATCCCCTCAGCTTGGGAAGCTTAGTAAAAGGCACCCTGGCTGAAAAGAGTCTCTTATTGTAAAGGCTGTTGACATGGCATTTATCTAAAACGTTAGGGGAAATACTAAATGGGGAAAATGATGAAGAAAATGTCCCAGTAGGAGTATTATATTGACAATTGATCCCTTTGGGATAATGTACACTCATGTAAGTGAAAAGATTACAAATTGATATTGCAAGTCTAAAACAAATGGTGGAGAGAAAGGAAATCTCTAAGTTCCAGTGGGTTGACGCAAGTCATCAGTTATCAGACTGTTTCACCAAAAGGAAGGCTCATAGAGAAAAATTTGTGGAGTGTATTTAAAGATGGATGACTCAGGATGTGTTTTTTTTAAAAAAAATACATTTTTTTCTGAAAAGGAATTGCACTTTTTTTTCTTGCTTAAAGGGAATCTGATGTTGAAGTTATGTTGCAATGAAATGCATGCTTTAAATGGTAATTGAGCACAGCATCCCCCGAATTGGATTTTTTTTTAATTCATTGGACGTGGGTGTTGCTGGCTAGGCCAGCATTTATTGCCCATCCCTATCCCTTAAGTGCCCTTGTTCATAGAGGGCATTTAAGAAACAACCACATTGCTGTGGGTCTGGAGTCACATGTAGGCCAAACCAGGCAAGGACAACAGATTTCCTTCCCTAAAGGACATTAGTGAACCAGAAGGGTTTTTACAACAATCGTCATTAGACTTTAAATTTCAGATTTTTCAGAACTCCAGATCTGCCACTGAGAGATTCAAAACTGGGTCCCAGAGCATTACCCTGGGTCTCTGGATTACTAATCCAGCAACAATACCACCGCACCAATGATTAGGGAATCATTGAACTGGTTTATATACTCATACACTCAGTGTTGAGGAGGAACTGGGAGCATCTGTGCCTTTTGCTGTCTTGGAAATAAACCTGTTTTAAGGTACAGACTAACTTCAGACTCATTCCTCCCCAACATATTATTGGAATTAACAGGAGTGGCAGTACTGATTAAGAAGAATATCAGTGCTGAACAGAGATGATCCGAAGGGAGCAAGGATAGAATTTATTTGGTTGGAGCTAAGAAACAGGTCATTACATGACTAAGTGTATTCTATAGGCCACCAACTAGTGGGAAAGATAGAAAGATGCAAATTTGTAGGGAAGTTAGAGACATGCAAGAAATATAGAGTAATGATCATGGACATTTTAATTATCCTAATATAAGCTCGGATAGTAACAGTGTAAAGGACAGAGGGGGAAGAATTTTTGAACTGTGTTCACAAGGTTTTTAAATCAGCCCACTGAGGAGGAAGGCATTGCTGGATCTGATTCTGCGGAATTAGGTCAGTGAATAGGTCAAGTGCCAATATGGAAACAGTGATCATTGCACTACAAGGTTAGATTCCTTATGCCAGAGGACAAGGAGTACCAATCTCAGTGGATTAAAAATGGTTCTGTCCTGGATTTTAAAAAAAGTCAGATTGGCAGGCAAAACTGTAACAGAACAATGGTCTGCCCTTAAAGCAGAGGATAGAAACATAGAAAATAGGAGCAGGGGTAGGTCATTCAGCACTTCAAGCCTGCTCCGCCATTTAGTTTGATCATGGCTGATCCTCTGTCTTAATGCCATATTCCTGATCTCTCCCCATGCCCCTTGATGCCTTTGGAGTCTAGAAATCTATTTCCTCCTTTTTAAATATATTCAGTGACTTGGCCTCCATAGCCTTCTGTGGCAGAGAATTTCATAGGTTCACCACCCTCAGTGAAGAAGTTTGTCCTCATCTGTCCTAAATGGCCTACCCTGTATCCTGAGACTGTGACCCTTTGTGCTGGACCCGACACCCACCACCCACCCAGCCAGGGGAAACATAATCCCTGCATCCAGTCTGTCCAGCCATGTCAGAATTTTATGTTTCAATGAGATCCCCCCTTCATTCATCTAAACTCCAGTGAATACAAGCCTAGTCAGCCCAATCTCTTCTCCTATGACAATCCTGCCATCTCAGGAATCCATCTGATGAACCTTTGCTGCACACTCTGTATGGCAAGTATATCCTTTCTTGAGTGAGGACACCAAAACTGCATACACTACTCCAGAAGTGGTCTCACCAAGACCCAGTACAGCTAGAGTAAGACATTCTTGCTCTTGTACTTATGTCCTCTCGCAATGAAGGCTCAGGTACAGTCAACGTCCATTTCCACAAGGGGCAAAGGTAGAGCAACCAAAGTTAGAGCTCCTTGGATGGCAAGAGAGAAACAAGGCAGAAAGAGGGCATATTGATGTCAGATGGATAATATAAGTGAGAACCAAGCTGAATATAGACAGTTAAGAGGTGAAAAAGGAAATAGGGAGAGAGAGACTGTCAGCTAAATAGCAAAGCCCCAGAAAGGGGGGAGGCGGGATCAATTAGAAACTAAAGAAGCCTATGCATAGAGGCAGAAGGCATGCAGTTCTGGTCTCCACATTTAAGAGAGAATATACTTGCATTGAAGGCAGTACAGTGAAGGTTCATGAATTTAGTCTCTGGAATGAGGAGGATGTCCTGTGATAAAAAGCTGAGTAAATGGGGCTTACATTCTCTGGAGTTTAGAAAAATGAGAGATGATCTCATTGAAGACTACAAAATTCTGAAGGGGCTTGATAGGATGGATGCTGAGATGGTTTGTTTCTGCTGGCCAAGGAGCCTATAAACACTGGCCCCTTATGCTAAGACCGTGCCCATCATTTAGGTCTGAGAGAAGGAAAAATTACTTCACTCAAAGGGCTGTAGATGGTCTATCATTGAGTACATTTAAGGTTGGGATAGACAGACTTTTGGTGTCTCATGGAATTGAAGGATATGGGGAGCAGGTGGGAAAATGGAATTGAAGCCCAAGATCAGCCATGATCATATTGAATGGTGTAACAGGCACCACAGGTCAAATGCTGCTATATATAATTGAAAATAAAATGCTGAAAAAACTCAGCAGGTCTGGCAGCATCTGTGGAGATGAAACAGCGATAACAATGAGTCTGTATGGGTCTGAAGAAGAGTCATACGAACTGAAACATTAACCTGTTACTCTCTCTGCAGATGCCAGACCTGCTGAGTTTTTCCAGCATTTTCTGTTTTTTATTTGATTTTCCAACATCTGCAGTATTTTGATTTTATTCCGCCTCCTATTTCTTGCATGGCTGAAAACTAAATGAGTAACTGCATCTGTATTTACGAGAAGATGCTGCTTAAGTCATAGTGAAAGGTGATGTTATTGAGATACTGGGTGGGCTAAAAATTTCTAGACAAGGCACTAGAAAGGCTGGCTGTACTTAAGGTTAAGTCACCAGGACTGGATGGGATGCATCTGAGGATTCTGAGGGAGGGAAGGATGTAAATTGTGGCAATGCAGGCCATAATCTTCCAATCCTATCAAATTTTTGGAAACAGTCCAGGACAAAACTGTCATTTAGACAAGCGTAGATGAATGAAAAATTCATTTTGGAATTCTGTTAAAGGCAAATTGTTTCTAACTTAACCGAGTTTTTTTTTGCGGTAACAAGGAGAGTTGATAAAGATAATACAGTTGATGTGTGGAAATGCATTTCTAAAGTATTTCACAATAGGCTTGTCAGCTAAGGGTTGAAGCCCATGGAATAAAGGGACAGTGCCAGCATGGATACAAAATTGAGGTTTGTCTTTGTTAAAGCATGTGAAATCTTGTGCTGTGTTCTGTCAGTTAATTGATGGGTGTTTGGATTTCCTCTTCAAACATTAATAGCCTCTAACAGAATTGTGTGTGAAAGGGCAGTGGAGGTAGAATTACTCATGACTTTCAAAAGGAAATTGGGTTATCGCTTTTTTAAAAAAAAAAATTGCAGGGCCACAGGGAAAGAGCAGGCAGCTTGCACTAGCGAAACTGCTCTTGCAGAGAGCCTGAATGGGTTTGATGGGCTGAAAGGACCCTTACTGTGTTGTAACCATTCTGATTCTGAGTACAGGTCCTGATTAAAGAGTATTTATTATACCTTAACTTCCATGAAATTGCCTCTTGCAATAGTCTGCTGAGACACCAATCCTCTAGTCAGCCACTTTTACATAACATAATACAAGTTGACATCTAACTGATTAGTTGCAATATCAGCACAGTAGTCCGCAACATTGCTGATATAATGGACCTCTGGAAATGTTACACAAAGCTTAAAGGTTTACAACTGCAGCAATTTTAATCTAATGGCTTGAAAGAGCATTGTGAAGTATCATCATTGTTAGAGGATCACAACTGATTGAAATGATCAGCGTGATCCAAAATTATAAACAGAATTAGCAAACCTAAATGCTGTTTTTAAAAAAAATTGTTTTCTGTCGCTTTATTTCTTACCTCAGGCAACCTGGCCAAGCTACTTTCAATGCAGTGAGCAACTGTCCTGTTGTTAGGCTCCCATCAATATATCCTATTGCCCCAAACAAAAACCCATCAGCCATAACGTTCTATCTGCTTTGCCCTCCATTGGAAGCAGGTGCAACAGCTTCTGCTCTACACTTTTTCCCAGTAGGCACCACAGATCAGGATCTGAGTACATAATGACCAAATTTGATCCTTATTTATTGGTTGTGTGCGCACATGTGCTGGTATGCAAGAGTCTTATTTATTGGTTTGAGATCAGAGTTCAATGAAGTCTATTGAAGTCAAAATTGCTTATTTTTGAAGTTTGCAAGGTAAGAAATCACATAATTGGTGAAATCTGGAAATAGTTTGTTCTTTGATCACTGCACCCAGTACAGGGGAAAATAATTATTTTCCAAAATTACCTGAAAATTTCCCTTGAGTTGCCCTCCTTCAGGTCAACTATGTTGAAGTCCATCTAGTTGCAGCACTAGTTTTCTATTCCTTCCTCCTTTCAGTCTTTTCCTGCTAACATCAGGGCCTTGGTGTATTGCTCCCTGGTACCTCTGGCAAGCAGCCTTTCTTGATAGTAAATATTGTTTTTTTTTCTCTACTGCCAATTTAAAAAATAAAATGTTTTTGAGGGCATTTTGGGTTCTATTTTTAATGTCAATAACTGGAAGAAGATTGGACCCCCAAAAATAAAGGCACTTTGCAGAATATCTGTTCTAAATAGAAATGGATTTTTCTTTACTAAGGAAATGTTCAGAGTTAATTATTTAAATAGAGTTGAAGCTTGGTTTCCAGCTATCCAAAACTATTACAATGGTGATTCACATTACCAAATACAAGTATGAGATAAACAACCATTAGAATGTGAGGGTGCAACAATTGCAAAGGAAGAAGAAGGTAAAAGATTTTCAATTTTTCAGCTCTTTACCTTTTTTTATAAAAAAAAATTAGACATTTCTTTGGGCCAGGACAGAAGATCTTTAATGTTAAAAGTCAATTCCTGCATGCAATTAAGCACATTGCACACTTCAGTGAGAGGTTACAATAAATTTTTGAGTAACTTCAGGGAGTGGAACAAAAAGTGCTTAATGTTAAGAGTGACTTTGACGTAATGTTTAAATTCACATTGGTTTGTCCTGTGCGTGATCCTATCCTCTGTATTCCACTAGTAGCAAACTCTCAACACTGCATATGGAGAACCAGACACAGATTTAAGGCAATTGGCAGAGACTTGTTTTCTTTACTGACCCATTTCAGAATATCCAAGGATTTATATTAGAAAGTGGGTTTATAAAAATGACTCTCGTCACATGGGCACAGATTGTACCCTGAATTGGGACTTCCCATCACCGAGTGGCTTGATTTGTTACACCACTACTGAATGAGCTAGCTGGCTCCTGAAGGACTTATCTGCCAGATTGGACTTGTGGCAGATAATGAGGGAACCAACAAGGGAGAGAGAACCTACTAGACCTTGTCCTCACCAATCTATATGTCGCAGATGCATCTGTCCATGACAGTATAAGTTGACAACTACACTGGACAGATCTAGCAGTTCAAAACTGGGCATCCATGTAATCATGCTGTTACTTTTTGTTTTGTTCTACTTGTTTCAACTTTGTGGGCAAGTCTATGTGACACTTTATCAAACACCGTTTGGATGTCCAAATCAAACATCACCTTTAATGCTGTCACCTCATGAGGAAACTAAATCAAGTTAGGTTAGCACAATTTACTTTTAATAAATCAATGCTGATTTTCCTTAGTTCATCCATACTTGCCAAAGCGACTGTTTAATTTTGTCCTAGATCGTCGTATCTAAAAGCTTTCCCACTGCTGAGGTTAAACTAGCCTCAACTTGCTGGGGTTATCTTTACACCCTTTTATGAGCATACATTTGTTGGGATATTAGTATACAAACACTTAAAGGTATCCAGCTTAAAATTCCTCTTCGCTACTTTGGTGAAAGCATTAATCTGCTTAAAATAAACGGGTTACCACTACTCTAAACTACAGGGAGAGAAAAAAATTAAATGAATTTACGTGCTTGCACACTAGTATTTCACAGCATAACTTCAGAATACTGGTTTTAAACAAATCATACTGTTAGTGTTGCACCAAGCAAAGTTTTAAATCTCCAAACATTTATATCATTGATGCCAGCAGTGCTTGAATCATCTGATACTGCATTATTACGATGCATTCAGTTCATTCTTGGAACACACACTTTAGAGAATATTTTAACACTCTAAGCTCTACCCACCACCATTGCACTGAATTTTACAGACAGATCTTTAGTTTGTCTGCCACACTGGATCAGAACACCATAATTTCTTTGTACTACTTTTAAAAGACATCATAATAGTTCTGTAAAAGCTAATGCTTATCCTCTGAAACAACTGCCTATTTTCTTAGGAATTGCATCTAGGGCCATAAAATGATGATTTTACAGCACAAAAATAAGTGGCCATTGGGCCCATTTTGCCTGGGTAGAGATCTCTCTTCAACCTGAGCTTGTCTACTCTTAATGATTTATTTCCTCATATGTTTTTATAGTATTCATCATATATTTAGCAAATTTCTTTTGTCCCTTCGTCAATACTAAGTGAAGTGGGCACTCAGTAGAGCACATACCCTCACCATTTTATGTTACCTCAACATTATTACAATTACACAGCTCTTCCTTGAGGATTTTCTCCGCTTGGGTGATGCGCTGTAATTACAAAGCTGATTTTTAAAAAAATAAATCCTTTTATTAAGAGTTTCCATTTCATGGAGGTGGTTTCAGGCCAATCCACATCCGACAACCTGCTCCGAAAACTCTGCTCACATTTTGACAGCTGTGACAAATTCCACCACAGCAGCTGAGACAACCACAACATTCTAAATGAAAAATAAAATTTGCCCTATCTCCCAATGTTAATGGACACTTTTTTAAAAAAAAATTCAAAGATCTGGATTCAGATCTGCATCTTCGCCAAGAGCTAATTGACTCTTCATAGGGCCATTCCTGTGTATCAAGTTTTGTTAAAATGGTCTATTAGCTTTTGCGATAGTCTGTTTGTCTGTAAACAATAACACACAGGGACGAAAACATTTCCATCACACACCTTCAATGGCAGGGGAGATGGTGATGTAGTGGTAATGTCACTGAACTAATAATCCAGAAGCTGAAGCTAATGCTCTGATGTTTCAGAGGACAAAGGTAATTAGGGATAGGCAACAAATGCGGGCCCAGTGATGTGCACGTACCACATGAAAGATTGAAAAAAGGTGAAAATCCATTGTGTGCACAAAAAACTGCTTTCTTCTATTGATAATCCTGTATTAAGGTCATTTTGTTAATCACCGGCCAACATTTTCCCTTTCAAAAACACTCAATTTGGAAACCTCTATCACTTCTCCCTCAACTGTCCATAAATGCACAAATTTCACAACCTCTCATTCCTATTCCACATAAAATGTAACGTGGACACAAAAAATCAAATGTTTACTTTTTCTGAAATGATTGTACTCATTTTAATTTGGCATTGTTGGTCATGTCTAGGTAAAACACCTTGTCCAGATCTTCCTGTTAGCCAAATGAAACCACTCAAAAGGAATTCAAGGACAATATTTGGAAAACTACCACAGGCTATGACCTTCAAAACATACGAATGTAGGAAATAGGTACATAAGTAGGCTACTCAGCCCCTTGAGCCAGCTCTGTTATTCAATAAGATCATGGCTAATCTGTTTGTGTTTCAAATTCCTCATTCCCATCTACCCGCAATAACCTTAGATTCTTGTTCGACAACTGAATCAATCCACCTCCTCCTTAAAAATATTCAATGACCTCGTCTCCACCGCCATCTGAGGCAGAGTGTTCCAAAGGCACACAACCCTCAATTTCTCATCTCTGTCCTATAAGGGCAATCACTAATTTTAAAACAGTGCCCCCTAGTTCTGGGCTGCCCCACAAGAGGAAACATCCTTTCCACGTTCACCTTGTCAAGACCGTTCAGGATCTTGTATACTTCAATCAATCATCCCTCACTCTTCTTAACTCCAGTAGAAATGAGCTCAATCTGTCCAACCTTTCCTCATAAGACAACCTGCTCATTTCGGGTATCAATCTAGTAAACATCCTCTGAACCGCCGCCAACACATTTACATCCTTCCTTAAATAAGGAGACCAAAACTGCACACGGTATTCATGGTGTGGTCTCACCAGTGCCCTGTATAACTGAAGTGTAACATCCTTATTTTTATGTTCAATTCCTCTAATAATAACAGTATTCAATTAGCCTTCTTAATTACTTGCTGTACCTGCATACAAACTTGTTGTGACTCATGCACTACAACACCTAGATTCCTCTGCACCTCAGAGTTCCGCAGTCGTTCTCTGTTTAATACTCTTTTTTTATTCTTCCTGCCAAAGTGAATAACTACACATTTTCCCACATTATACTCCATCTGCCAGATTTTTGCCCACTCACTCGATCTATCTATATGCATCTGAAAAGTCCTTACATCCTCGTCACAATCTACTTTCCTACCTATCTTTGTTTCATCTGCAAATTTAGCTACCGTGCCTTTGTTCCTCTCAAAGTCATTGATATAAATTGTAAAAGTTGATCCCCCAGCACAGACCCCTGCAGGACTCCACTCGTCACATCTCACCAATCAGAAAAGAACCCATTTATGCATACTCCTTGTTTTCTGCCAGCAATCTATATTCATGCAAATAATGTACTGCCTACGCCATGAGATTTTATTCCAGGTAATTCTGTTTTTGTTTTGGATTTCCAGCATCCGCAGTTTTTTTGTTTTTATATAGATTTTATTCTTAGTTCCATGTTTGTTCCTGATGTTGAAAACTAAAGAACAAAAACTGTTTAGTGCCTCCCACATTCTGAGGACATCCCAAAGAGTGCAACAGCTGATAAAAGTATTTATGAAGCGTACTTACTTTTGTAATGTAGGCAACATATGAACCAAATTTGGGTACAGAAAAGTCATACAATCAACAAGATCAAATGACCAGACATTGTGTTATAATGGTATTAGATGAGGATTAATTGGTAATAGGTCACCTTCTGTTCTTCAAATAGTCTAATGTGCTTTTACGTCCACTTGAACAGATGAGCCTCAGTTTACCATCTTACCCAAATGATAGCACCTCCGACAGTGCAGCACTCCTTCAGTACTACACTAAGGTGTCAGCCTGATTTTATTTATGCGCTCAAGTCTCAGAAGTAGTGTTTGAACCCACAATCTTTTGATCATGACAGTGCTACCACTGAGCTAAGGCCAACACCTGAATCTTACAATACAAAGAATGTTGGCCACATTTTTTGCCTAACTTTCTTGTTTATGCATTAAAGTTAAAAATGATGATTTCCTACCAGTGACAAAGTAAGTTAATTTTCCCTAAACTTTACATCAGAATCTTAACTGCTTTATTTATTTTCTTACATTATGCCCCCAAGTACTTTGCTTACCAAACATGCAACCTTATGTAACTGAGGATAGCAAGAAGGTTCAAGGTCAACATTTCTCCACTGCACTCAGCAATGTGATTCATTGCTTGGAACATAATGCTATTAGAGAGAGCCAGTCTGTCAAGTTTTCCGAATCATCCTGAGTATCAAGTCCAATTAAAAGCAAGCAGAAGTATCATATCATTTCAATTTCAAGTCTTTGCCACTCAAGCTAGCAAGCTGTGCATTAATTCTGGACTACTTATTAGACTTATTAGAGCATTACATCATTTTTGATTGTAACATTTTAAAAGTTTTCATTACACTAACAAAATAAAATATAAATTGAAATATGCAAACCTCTTGACATTTGGCAAAGTAGGTGGGAATACTGTACTGTCGAATTTAAAAAAATGAAAAGGGCAACCTGGCATTATTCAAAACCATTTGAACTACTTTTGTAATGTAGACTAACATGTCAGCCAAATTTGGGCACTGCAAAGCCCCACAATCAATAAGATCAAGATCAAACAATGTGTTAGTGGTATTAGGTGAGGATTAATTGGTAATCAGGACACTCTCTGCTCTTCAAATAATCTAATACACTCTTGTGTCCACTTGAACAGATAGAGCTGAATTTTGGTTAATCTCATAGATGTCTCTTTAGGACTTGGATAATGTTTGATTAATTCTGGCAATTAGAAACTCAAAGGTTTAGCCAATTTTTAAGCTGTTTACAAAAAATTACTGAAAAGTTCTGAGGACCAACTGGCTGCTAGAAAAATGATTGCATAATAGAGCAGCCTGTTGTCACACTGAATGGCACTGATTTTGGTGTCTGTAAGTGTTACAAATGGCAATGGGCCATATGTTGATCAAGGATCACATTTCTGAAATGCCTCAAGTCCTTCCATTGCTGAGTCGTACAGGGATTACTGAACAGCTGCTGCTCTCTTCATCCCACGTGGATGGACTCTATCATCAGCACCAATTTAAACTGCACCCTTTGACACCAAATATTTTGAAGTAGGGAACATACAAATTGCAATGGAACTCTAACAGCTCCAACTTTGGAAGCAAAACAAAAATGGGAAAATTATTTTCACTGGTAAATTTAACCAAAAGTCTATATTATATAAAACCTTATTTATCTTTTTAAATTGGATTCCAGCTGCCCAGTTTGGTTGACTGATACTTCAGATCTAGGCCTTTCCTCAAATTCTTGACACAAAGAAACAAAACAGTTTGAATATTTACAACAGCATCAAAATCTCGCTCACTAAATTTCTAAGTTACCAAATCAATGATGAGCAATAATGACTTAGTGGTGCTACTACTCTTCATAAACATAACACTTCCTATTGAGGCATCTCGACAAGTCAAGTTACATGTTGCATGTAAATAATTGAGAAAAAAATTACAGTTATCAGGTCAGAAGAAAACCTCTTTAAACTGAATGTTACAATCATAATTTTAAAGTAATATGCACCTCAACAGTTTCCATACCTGTTTACAGTAATGTGCTTATTTAACAATTCAAAATCACTAATTTATAAAATTGGCACATTCGTGTCACCAAACACATCTATGACTATATAGCAACCATTTCAATTTTCTTATTGTTTTAATTATACCTGCACATTAACATTGAAAATAAAGCAGTGACACCCCAGCTTATTTTAAGTAACCTGGTTGAGGAGGAATACTCGCAGTAGGATGTTTCATGTTCCAATTAAGATGATCTGATTTAAAATTCCAAACTTGACTCTCCTTGAAAACAAACTATGGGTCAGTTTTGCTGGTTCTCTGCCAAACTGCTAATTAAAGCTGGAACACATTATAGAACTGCCTCGTTTCTAATCATAAAAGCTTCTGTATTTGTTCTAATTCTCTCTCGAATTTTGAGAACTGCCTAGCTTATGTTCACTTTAATCTGTTTACCGCTAAATAGAAACAGGCTGCACAGACAATCACCATAACAAATGTTAATTGTCAAATCTGTGTAGATGACTGAAATACTTAACACAGTTTTCCTGATTGAAAGGAGATGCAGCTAATCTGTTGTGACTGTTTGTCTCATCATGTGGCTTTGCAATTTGGGCTCTCACCACAGGGCTTCATCCGGCAATGACATGTGAAAGTGGAAGTTCTCAATTAATACAAAATATTGTCAAATGAAATATTAAAGCATATTGGGATGTGTTTCTATATTAATGTCTATATGAAAGCAATTGTTGTATATTATGTACATTTACCAAAACTAAAATTTCACAATTGAAAATGGAACAGACATCAAATCTATGGCTCGGCTCTCCTCAATTATCTTGCTTCTATACATATTCACAGCCAAGTTGATTTTCTTCATATATAGGAACACTTTTTTTTCCCTATCTATTTTGCTGGCGGAAGGTGATGGGTGCAGGGGATGGGGGGGGTGGGGGGGGGGGGGGGGGGGGGGGAGAGAGAGAGAGAGAGATGAGGCTAGGGGAATTTCCCCTGTCCCTTTACCCACCTCTCCGCTCCCCTCCCCTAGCCATTCATAGGTATAAAACACTCTGTTGGTTCTGGTAATCTAGTTTATCATTGGGTCCAATTCCACACAGTTGCGTCTTGAATGCATTCACATTCCCCGGTGGTCTAACGAAGGGTGGAAAATCTGTCCATGCGGAAAAGTATCTGCTACTGTGATCACGTTTTAATATTGCAAAGCTGCATATATTTAAGATCTCTGAGCAATGCCCAAAATAATGCAGTTCTCAAAATTCCTAATTGCCCACAAGCCTTCTTAATGGAGATTACAGTTTCATAATTGGAGTAAATTTATTCTTTTGAAAGAGGACTGCTGCTAAATAATTCCTGTCTTGAAACTGGCCTTTACTATTCAGCAAAACCATTTAAATGCAGGTGAAATTTATGTCAACCTACTTTGGTTATGCTTACATGCTGTCTGCAAAATTCCTTTAAATCCCACAAGTCTCACTATTCTGAACCTACTTCCAGTGAGACTATAATAAGCTGTTCCCATTTTTTGCTCTTCTTCGTATGGAGGCCCAGCACATTTCAGTCTGAAGCATCTGATTATCCATTTCCGTGAAATCAGTTTGAGCCCTCTGACTTATTTCAACCTCCTTAATAAAATTATTGGTTTCATATTAAGCCCAAGGGAAAATTAATTTAAGAAATCTTTTGTTGAATTATCTAAGGATTGGAGCATCTACTTTCATGAGGAAGCATTTCAATTTTTCTTCCTTTTCAGCAAGTCATTCGATGGGAAACTGCTGGACAGCAGATTATGCTATCTCGTGCAAAAGTAGGAAAAACTCACTAGCTTGTTTCACCAAACTAGACTTGCAAGTCACAAGACCACCATTTAAAGCAATATTTTTCCAACCTAACTGAATACACAGGAAATGTAAGTGAAAAAATAATTTAATAGTGCAAGATCATTATAGTGAACTCAGAATTCCAATGTGCTAAATCATTTAACATTTTAGAGCAAAGAGTCAAGAATGGCTAACCATATATAAATACAGTCACACATCATCCACCTTTCCTTCTCATTCTCATTCTTGGCCTCTCCATACTTCTGATTCCCATTTTAGCTATCTAACACATTCAGCTTTTTTGTTTAATGGCTGATATCTGTTCTGACAATCAGATATTTCTGAAATGTGAAGTGCTATTTGTGTTGTGATTGGCAGGGTAGTGTGAATAGCATTGAAATGTAAAAAGAAAATGCTTTGGATTAAAATATGTGAATCTATATCAGCACCAAAAATGTAAAAACAAAGTTAACTTTCTTGATAGAGCTAAATATTTTAAGATCTTTATAAAAATAAAAAAAGTCTTACTGTGACGAAAACTGCAGCCTTCATTAGTTTTGGTTTCAAAGCCTGTATTTCTTTTTTGAAACAGTCCCCAACTGGGGGGAAAAACCTTCAGGTGGGGATAAAGGGGAGGGATGTAACCCTGGATTCAGGGCTGTGACATCAGACTTTAGAGAAATCAGCCTGTGGTCTTCAGTTGCTAGGGAAACGGAAGCTGATTGGGAAGCTGAGAGATCAAATTTCAGCCACTGGTCAGAACAGTACAGACTGGCTCTGGTGAGTTGTACTTGATCAAGGCAGTTAAGGAAGAAAATCAGGAGAAGAAAATAGCTGGAATAAACCAAAAAAGGCTGGTTCCATAAGCAGAGCTGAAATGCATCTAGAAAAATGTGCCCTCTGATGCAAACAGTCCTGTGGGACTTAGATGGAGCAAAGCTGCTGTTGGATGGGACTTGGTGCATGAATAAAGGAAATGAAACTTCTTGGGGAAGACCAAGCTTTGAGGGATTTTGTGGCTGAGATTAATGACATATTTGCTGAAGGGTCTATTTAACATACCAAGAGTGGACTTAGGAGAAGGAGTAGGCTATTCGGCCATTTGAGCTTGCTTCACCATTCAATACGATCATGACTGTTCTGATTGTGGTCTAAACTTTACCTTCCTGTCTGCCTCCCACCCCCGCAATGACCCTTTACTGCCTTGTACATCAAATATCGATCTAACTCAGGCTTGAATATATTTGATGACCCAGTCTCCACAGCTCTCTGGGGAAGAAAATTCAAAAACTAGTAACCCTCAGAAAAACAACTCTCTTCATCTCCATCTTAAATAGGCAACCTCACTTTAAACTGTCTCTCCGAAGTTCTAGTCTTCCCCCACAAGAGAAAACATCGTCCCGGTATCCACGCTATAAAATCTCCTCAGGATTTCATGTTTCAATCAGATCACCTCTCATTCTTCCAATGAGTAAAAAGACCCAACCTTTCTTCATAAAATAAGCCCTTCATCTCCGGAATGAGTCAAGTGAACCTTCTCAACTGTTACTAATGCAATTATATCCTTTTTCAAGTAAGTAGACCAAAACAGTACACAGTAGATGTGGTCTCACCAACACCCTGTACAACTGCAACAAGACATCCCTACTTTTTTATTCCATTCCCCTTGCAGTAAACATCATTACATTTGTGCTCCTAATCACTTGCTGTAGCTGCAGACTAACATTTTGTGATTCATGTACCTGGCTACCCAGATCACTCTAACACTAAGCTCTGCAATTTTTTCTCCTTTTAAATGGTGATATCCTTTTCTGTTCTTCCTGCCAAAGTGGACAAGTTCATATTTTCCCACATTATACTCCATCTGCCAAATTTTTGCCCACTCACTTAATCCATCTATATCCCTTTGTAGACTCTTAACCTCCCCTTGACAATTACTCTCCTACTTATCTTGGTGCCATCAGCAAATTTAGCAGCCATACATTCGGTCCCTTCATCCAAGTCATTAATATAGATTGTAAATAATTGAGGCCCCAACACTGATCTGTGACACTCCACTAGTTATATCTTGCCAATTTAAAAAGACACATTCATCCTTACTCTCTGCTCCCTGTTAGCTAACTAATTCTTTAGCCAAGCCAGTATGTTACCTCCTACGCAATGAGCTCTTATTCTTTGTAGTAATCTTTGATGATTCACCTTATCAAATGCCATCTGGAATTCCAAGTACACCACATCTACAGGTTTCTCTTTACCCACTTTGCTTGTTACTTCCTCAAAGAACTCTAATAAATTAAGTAGAAATGATTTCCCTTTCATAAAATCATGTTGACTCTGCCTGGTCCCATTATGATTTTCTAAGGATCCTACTATAACCTCCTTAATAATAGATTCTAGCAATTTCCCTGTGATGGAAATTAGGCTAGCAGGCCTATAGTATCCTGCTTTCCGTTGCCCACCTTTCTCGAATAAAGGCGCTACATTTGCTATTTTCCAATACTCTAATTTCTCCCTCTATTATATTTTGGTCTGTTTTTGCTGGTTCTTAAAATCTGTCCAATCTTCTGACCTGCTACTAATCCTTGCAGATTTTTACAGTGTTAGTATCATATTGAAAGAATCTTTAACTTCCTTATATAGCTATGGATGATGCACCCTTCTCAGAGTCTCTCTTTCTCACCGGAATAAATCTTTGCTGGGAGTTATTAAAACTTCCTTTAAAAGCCTGCCACTGCATCTCTACTGTCCTTCCTTTTAACCTGGTTTCTTAGTTCACTTTCAATCTTAAAAGCCTCCCCAAAGGTCCACAAACGGGTGCAATTACTGTAGCAATAACTCACAATAGGGATTAATTCAATATGAGGGTGTGGCCACTTTTGTGGGCAGGACCAGCTTCAAACACAATGCCCAAGTCTTCTGGCCTTTGGACAATTGGAGACTGCACATACGCCCTGCACTATGGGACACCTTGGAAGGCCCTACGCAATGACTCTGTGGGAATTGTCCAGGAAGGTTGAACTTCCGATGAGCAAGCCCCCTCCTCCCTGGAATCCTCCACAATGCAGCACGAGTTTATACTGTGTGAGAAGAAAGTGCTGCACTTGCAGTATAAATTGCTGATGCCCCCTCCCCCCAATTACTGTTGGTAATTTTTTGCGATCCTGACAAATGCAGGATAAAAAGCATGTCTCTTTTTCAGGAATACTAAATTAAACATGGTGAAGACACCAAGGTGAACTCTGCTGCTCTTCATCAAAATAATGCCACAAAATTTTCACATCTACCTGAGAAAGCAAGCGGGGCCTTGGTTTAATGCCTTGACTGACAGATGGCACCTAGATCTAGCTGATACACTGTCGTAGAGATATCTCACATAAATGTTCTCATTATACTGTAATCTGTTTTGCTTACCTTGTAAGATGACAGAAACCATACCAACTAGCCAACTCCAATTTCGCCACTTTTAAATAGTGGTAATCATTTGGTCAAGATTGCTTGATTAACCCAAATGTTGACTTCTGCATTCATGATATTTTTACACTGCTCCATAAACATTAAATATTCTATGTACAGAGTTTAATTTTTATTATGATGGTGAAGCCAAAATTTCTGTTATGTTTGTGGAAATTCAGTAACAAGTGAACATATAAAAATGAACTTAAAGCACCTTTCATGTTTTCATAAGTCACAAAAAAAAGTATTTAATTGGTTGTGAATTTAAATGTATCATTGTTGTTATGTAGTGGCCAATTTGCCCTACGAATCTATTTTAGTAGTTTCAGTTGAGGGATAAACCTAATGGCTAGGTTATTAGGATAACTCACTGCTCTTAAAATAAAAAATTACAGGGGATACTTTTATATACATCTGAACAGGCTGATGATTTAATACCTCATCTCCAACCATGCAGCATTCCCCCACTACTACATTTTAAGTGCTAGCCTAAACTCTGCATTCATGTTACAGTTATTCAAGCCTGTCATAGGGAAAATGCTGGAATCTATTATTAAGGAGGTTATTGTGAGGCACTCAGAAAATCTCAATGCAATCAGGCACAGTGAACATGGTTTTCAGAAATCATGTTTAATTAATTTCTTAGAGTTCTTTGAGGAAGTAACAAGCAACATGGATAAAGGGGAACCTGTGTATGTGCTGAACTTACATTTCCAGAAGGCATTTGACAAGTTATTACAAAGGTTACTACGCAAAGTAAGAGGTTATGGGGAAGAATTTTCAGGTCAGTAGCGGGGACGGGGCCCGCTCACTGACGCGTAAAATGATGCACGGTGCCGCGCGTCGCTTAGATTATCAGTTTGCCCACCAAACTGTCAAAAGCCTTTTAAGGCCATTAACAAAGTAATTAAAGTTGTTAGGAATACCTTAAGGTTAGCAGCAGGTGAAGAGCCCATGCGGCCTTCACATTTTTCATGAAACCTCATTAATGGGCAGGATGAGGTTTCATGAAGGGTTTATTAATTAAATAAAAAAAATTTGAAAAAAATCATCGAAATGTCCCAGTTCATGTGACACTGTCACATGAGGAGATAGGTTTTAAAATATTTTCTTTTCTTGATTTAAATTTTTAAACCTTAAACTAATCTCCCTGAGGCACCTCTGTGCTACAGGGAGATTTCTGAGCTCTTTTGCGTACATGCCCTGACTCAGGGAATTCCCCCTGCCCACACAGGGAGTACTCAGCGCTTCTGGGCGCGTGTCACGCTAGGCTGGCCTTAACTGGCCCACCCACATAAAATGGCGGCGCAGCCCCGATTGGGGGTACCAATCGGGTTCGTGCCCGTCCCCGCACAATCCCCCAACGGGGGGAAGTTTCTGCCTATGGTGTATGGTGTAACATATTAGCATGGATAGAGGATTGGTTAGCCAACAGGAAACAGAGTAAGGATAAATGCGTCATTTTTTGGGTTGGCAAGATGTAATGAGTGGAGTGCCATAGGGATCAGTAGTGGGGCCTCAGCTATTTACAATTTATATCAATAACTTGGACGAAGGGACTGAATCTAAAAAATCTAAAATTTGCTGATGACACAAAGATAGTTTGGGCAGTGAGTTGTGAAGAGGACATAAGGAGTCTGCAAAGGGATGTGAGTGGGCAAAAAATTGGCAGATGGAGTATAACTTGGGAAAATGTGGACTTGTCAACTTTGGCTGGGAGAACAGAAAAGCAGCATAATATTTAAATAGAGAGGGATTATAGAACTCTAAGGTACAGAGTGATCTAGGTGTCCTGGCACATGAATCACAAAAAACATAGCATGCCATACAGCAAGTGATTAGGAAGGCAAATAGAATGTTGGCTTTTATTGCAAGGGGAATGGAACATAATAGTAGGGAAGTTTTGCAACAGCTGTACAGGTGAGTTGGTGAGACCATCTCTGGAGAACTGTGTACAATTTTTGTCTCCTTATTTAAGAAAGGATATAAATGCACTCGTAGAAGTTCAGAGAAGTCCCAGTATCTGGGATGGGGGGTGGGGGGAGGTGTTACCTTATGAGGAAAGGCTGGACAGATTGGACCTGTATCCATTGGATTTCAAAAGAACAAGAGGTGATCTTATTGAATCATAAGATCCCGAGGGGACTTGACAGGTTGGATGCTGAGAGGATGTTCCCTGTTGTGGGAGGAACTAGAACTAGTTTAAAAATAAGGGGTCTCCCATTTAAGATGGTGATGAGGGGAATTTTTTTCTCACAGAGTCTTCTTGCAGAGACTGTGAAATTCTCTTCCCCAGATAACAGGGGAGGCAGGGTCCTTGAATATTATTAAGGCAGAGGTTGATAGATTCTTGGCTAACAAGGGAGTCAAAGGTTATCAGGAATAGGTGGGAGAGTGGATTTGAGACCACAATCAGATTAGCCAAGATCTTATTGAATGGTGGAGCAGGCTCGAGAGGCCACATGGCCCACTCCTAATTCGTACGTTCGCAAGTTCTGGAATGAAGCATTAAAGCACCACTTTCTAATTTTGGGGTGAAAATTAGACTACCAACAAGGTGGCAGTAAATACTAATTTATTATTAAACACTGGGAATATTGAGCCCTGAAGGTTTTAAAGTCATTAGAAAAAAATTTTGTACTTAGCTGAAAAGCTTTCATACCAAAAGGACATCTGTGACTTATGAAAAAGATGTTTTTCAAACTTAATTGCTTTTCTTCTGTTCCTAAAAGTGTCATGTTGCCTTTGTCCTATTCAGTTCTCCTAGCAGGCTGGAAATCATTTGAATTGTAATCACATCATAAAATGTGAAAATTAAAAATATTCACCTTGGTTTTTTTTTTAACTGCCTGCTATTTTCACCCTAAAGAACCTTCTGTCAAATAACAATGCATCTTGCACCATTAATGATAAATTTACCCTTCTTCAAAACCAAAGGAAGAATGTGTTTTTTTGTGATTTATATAATTTGTACTAAATATTGATAATTATCAAAGTTGTACGAGCAACATCAATCCAAGGGATAAAATGTTCCTAGTCTTTTTTTGGATTTTACACAATTATTGTACTTGGGTAATTGATAGGTTATGATTTTCTAATAGTTCATCAAAGTTATCCAGTACATAATTAAACTCTACAGGCTAAGTCCAATGTTCAATACCTGGTTTGGACTGAATTAATTGCTAGCAGTGGGAACATTAAGAGGGATGCAACAACTACTTTTAGTGTTTTTTTTAAAGTGTGGAGAAAATGGGCTAGGATTCCTGTTCAACAACACCCTATTTGAATTACATGCATGTAAATGTCAGCTGAGGACAGGATCCAGGCAATTTGTGATGCCACCTCTTCCCTGCAGTCTGATATCTGCCAACACTCACTGCCAAGACTTACACATGAAGGGAGAGCAGCCACCCAGGCGAGGTGAGCAGCTGTCCGTGAAAACGTACCCAACAAGGAGTGAATACCTTCGCGAGATGAGGAAAAGGATGAAATTTTTAAAAAGGGATATCATTAATATCCCTAATGAGAGAGAGAGAGAGAGAGAGAGAGAGAGAGAGGTCCTCTAATAGTCTCAGATCTAATTTCCTTTTTTAAAAACCAGATGAGAATTTAAGTGTGCAGGTCATAAATCAAATAATAAAAATGACATCTGAATGAGGGCAGCAGCAGCAAAGCTCTAGCTTCTAGCTAACAGGGGAGCAGGGAAAACAGGCAGTAAGATCTCCTGAGGCAGATTTATTACAGCAACTAAATATAACACAGAATGTGCATTCTCAGCACACGCAGTGTTGCAACCTGAAACAGTTAATTTCAAAGTATTTGTACTATAAAGAGTACATCAGATAGAAATTTCTGAATGTTCCAAACATAGAAAAAACATGGAACTACTCTCTATACATTTTAAGCCCCCAAAACCACAAGTTTTAAGTCCTTACAGTCAGCATTTGGCATTTCACAATAATGCTGCTGTAATATTTTAAACGATTTCCTTTACAGCAATAAAGAATGAACTGATCACATTTTCAGGAACTACGTCTCATGTACAGGTCGTTAATCTATTCTTTTTTGTTTTCCCTGCTCACTACAAATTTCCAGGCAGCCACAATTATCAGCCACAACATCCTGGGTTACAGTCAAAGTCATATCTTAATAAACTGCTAACAATTCAATTTTTTTTTCAACAGACTTCATTTTTGGAGGAGCCAGCTATTTCGGTCCTAGAAATGCCACCCAAATTGAGTTGAATCTTACTGTAAACCAAAATTTTTTTTTTTTTAAAAAGGTCAAGATTCACATTCATTCTGAAACAGCACCTGCTGTTTCGAACAGATAAGGAGCACCCCCCCACCACCACCCCCCTGCAAATGAATAAAATGAAAACACAGAAGTTGTTGGAATTAAGCCAGAAACAAGGAACCCTGCACAAGAAGCAGGGAGGCTGCATTTGAAGTATTTCATATGATTCAGTTCCCACTCTTCTGTTTGGTCTTAAGGGAATGACACTAAACGGGGGGGGGGGGGGGTGTGCTGTCATATCACCAGAGGGTTTATAACATTTATTTCAAATGGCAATCATTATATATAGCTAGGTATGAGTCAGAGATTTTTGTTTTGGAGCCAGCATCTTGCAACATCTCGTTCCTGGGCCACTGTAAAGTCCGATAATCTTAGGAGTAGAGCAGAAGAACTGCAGCTTCTTTATTCCAACCCGTACGCAATAAAATCCAGTGATAACAACATAAAATCCAGTGATAACAACATAAAATCCAGCGATATTAAACCTCAGCCATTCTCTCTGCCCAATGATACCGACAGACAATTTTTGACGCTCAGGGGCCACCTTTGCCTTTGCTGACACGCCGCCGCCGCTGATGTATTCGGAGCAGACGCGGTGCCGAATTCACTGCATTGATGGGTGCACTTACTGTTCGAAGGAAGAGGATCTCCTCTTCTCCTTCGCCCCCCTCAGCCATGGCTGCTCTCTCCGCTTGCTCTCACACACACACCCGCGCGCTCTCTCTCTCTCTCTCTCTCTCTGTCCGCCGCCCGGGCTCAACTAACGGCCCGCAGCCGGTGCGCCAGCCAGCCAAGCCTGCGCCACGCGCCCCGCGCCACGCCCACCGCCGCAGCCCATTGGGCAGAAAGCGTGGGCTCGTGGGGGGAGGCCGAGAGCGGATTGGCAAAGGGGAAGGGTTAGGGGCGGGGTTGGAGACCCACGCGGGCTGGTGGCAAGTGTTCGAGAGCGGATTGGCAGAGAATTGGGGTGGGGTGGAATGGGGGTGGGGGGGGGGGGTCGAAGACGTAGAAGGTGTGGGGGGGGGGGGGTGGGGTTCGAGATCCACGTGGGCTGGTGGGAAGAGGTCGAGAGCGGATTGGTGAGGAAGGGGAGGGTGTGTGGGCGGGGTTCGAGGCCATCCTGGGCTGGTTGGAAGAGTTCGAGAGCCGATTGGTGAGGGGAGAGGGAGTGGGGGGAGGGGCGGGGTTCGGGAGGCCCACGTGAGCTGTCGGGAAGCGGTCGAGAGAGGATTGGTGGAGAGGTGGGGGCGTTGAGGGCGTGGCTCGAGGTCGACGTGCACTCAGGAGGTGGCGCGTGCCGGCAGGGCAGTTGGTGAAGACGACGACAACAACAACTTATATTTCAATAGCGCCTAGGTGCAACTTGTTTGGCAGTTTAATATTTAGAGCCCAGTGCCCCCTTTCAAGAATAAGCATTGGTGTCCAATGCTGCATTCGAGAGGCTGGAGCCAAGGAGATTGAGGGGAAATTTGTTAGAGGTTTCCTGGATTGTGGCGGGTTTGGATAAGGGAGATGAGGAAAATCGGGTTTCTGTTAGCGAACGGTAGGAGGACTAGGGGACACAGATTTAAGGTTTTGGGAAAGAGTTGCAAGGGGAATATGAAAAAGAATTTTTTTTTACGCACCAGTAGTAATGAGAACTGGAACTCACTTCCCATGAGGATGGTGGAACCAGAGACAATCAGTGATTTTAAAAGGAAATTGGATGGGCACTTGAGGAAAGTAAACGTGCAGGGCTATGGGGATAGAGCGGGAACCGGCTGGTTTTCTCTACAGAGAACCGGCATGGACTCAATGGGCCAAACCTTGTCCTTTAATCCTGTTTTGGACTATGACTCTATAATGCCCTTTAGGGAAGGAAATCTGCTGTCCTTACCTGGCCTGACCTACGTGTGACTCCAGACCCACAGCAAGGTGGTTGGCTCTTAACTTCCCTTTGAAATGGCCCTGCTGTCTGCTACAGGTCACATGATTCGCAAGCTGGCTACAGTTTCTGGAAATTTCCAACAGCAGCTACAGGATAAAAACTCAACCCTCATCCTTGTGGAATCTCACACCTCTCATTGTGACGGCACGTTACAGTCAACCAGACCAGGGACCAGCAGGCGGTCAGTCACCCCAGCCAAAGGGAGAGCCATCGAAATTCTTTATACCTTCAGAGGCGCTAAAAACCACCATCTATTTCCTAAGGTGAACAATGAATTTCGACCAGATACATAGAAACTGCTCATTAGCCTGCAACTGATTCATTAATAGGTCATTAATGTATTAATGTATTAATGACCTAAGCTTCTGGCCTTTGGAAAGTTTTAATATCACATTTCTAAACTCACAACTCAGCCTGCTGTTTAAACACCAGCCTGCAAACATCAAAGCACGACTCCAGGCTGACCAACAGCCTACATCAAGTCTAAGCCTCCTCGACGCCTGCTTTTCCCAGAGGATGCCTGTCGAGCAGACCAACTCTCTGTATACTAACCTCATCCCACTGCGTCACCATCAACTTTAAAGGAATTCTGCAACTCCTACTTCAGCTAGTTGACCCCGCCTGAACTGTAGCCCCACTGTGAAGGAACCTGCACAGGACTCTGCCTTTCTGGATTCTGGCAATCACGTGAACTGATATGCATATCATTGATGCTTATTGTTTTAAGTTACTCATAGTTGTAAAAACTCCTCTTTCCTACCTTCGTCTTGTATACCTGTGTGTGTATATGAAGTTGCAACCATTCCCTAGGTTTGAATGTGTGAATACACTATATTTCTGATTTAACCCTGAAGAAAGTTCACTGCGAGTCACTTCAAAATTGACCTTACAAATAGAATGTATGGGGAAACACACCACAGCCTATTTCAAAAAATAAAAACATCTCTGCTTACGTACAAATGGCAAAAAAATAAAGAGTTCGGTTTTGCCTCCCTCCCCTATCCGTATCATCAGTTGTATCAAAACATGGCAGAAGTGAACAGCAAAAGTTCAAGGGCAATTAAGGATGGGCAAAAAATGTTGGCCTGGACAGAAATGCCTATATGCCATGAAAGAGTATGAAACAACAGCATATATTTATATAGTGCCTTTACCATAATGTAACATTCCAAGGGGCTTCACAGAAGCTATATCAAAGTACAAGCCACATAAGGAGCTATTAAGTCAGGTAGCTATAAACCTAGTCAAAGAGGTAGTTTAAAAAGTACCTTGAAGGAGGAAAGTTACGTAGAAAGGTGGCGAGTTGTAGGGAGGGTATTCTAAGGCTTGGGGCTGAGGCAACTCAAGGCTGCACACAAATACTGGAGTGATTAAAATCATGGATGCTAAAGGCGCCAGAATTTGAGCAGCGTAGACATCTTGGAGGCTTGTGGGATTGTAGGAGATTACAGAGATAAGGAAGGGTGAGGCCATGGAGGGGTTTGAAAGCAAGGATGAGAATTTTGAAATCATGATGTTGCTTGAGTGGGAGCCATCCATACCAGTCTATGCTCGATCATCAGTAAAGTGATGGAAGGTGTCATTGACAGTGCTAACAAGTGATAACCCAGTATTTAGTCCAGTTGGATTTGTCCTTTTTGTGGACAGGACAAACCTGGACAATTTTCCACATCATCGGGTAGATGCCAGTGTTGTAACTATTGGAACAGCTTGGCTAGGGGCACAGCTCGTTCCAGAGTACAAATCTTCAGTACTATTGCCAGAATGTTGTCAGAACCCAAAGCCTTTGCAGTATCTAGTACCTTCATGTGGAGTGAATCAAATTGGCTGAAGACTGGCACCTGTGATGCTAGGGACCTCAGGAGGAGGCCGAGATGGACCATCCACACGGCAATTCTGGCTGAAGATGATTGCAAATGCTTCAACCTTGTTTTTTGTACTAATGTGCTGGGCTCCCCCATCATTGAAGATGGGGATATTTTTAGAGTCTCCTCCTCTGGTTAATTGTTTTATTGCCCACCATCATTCACAACTGGATGTGGCAGGGCTGCAGAGTTTTGATTTGAGCTGCCGGCTGCGGGATCCCTTAGCGTTGTCTATCACTTGCTGCTTCTACTGTTTGACATGCAAGTAGCCCTGAGTTGTAGCTTTACCAGATTGACACCTCATTTCTAGATGTACCTAGTGCTGTTCCTGGCATGTTCCCCTGAATTCTTCATTGAACCAGAGTTGACCTCCTGGCTTAATGGTAGTGGTAGAGTGGGGGGATATGCCAAGCCATGAGGTTACAGATTGTGGTTGAATACAATTCTGCTGCTGATGATGGCCTGCAGGACCTCATGGATGCCCAATTTTGAGTTGCTAGATCTGTTCTAAATCTATCACATTTGGGGGATATCCTCAATGTGAAGACAAGATTTTATCACCACAAGGACTGTGTGGTGGCCACTCCTACCAATGCTATCATATGGATAGATGCAGATTGGTGACGATGAGGTCAAGTAGTTTTTCCCTCTTGTTGGCTCCCTCACCATCTGCCACAAAGCCAGTCTAACAGCCATGTCCTTAAGGATTTGGCCAGCTCAGTCAGTAGCGGTGCTACCAAGCCACAATTGGTGATGGACATTGAGATCCCCCACCCAGAGTAGGTTCTGTGCCCATGCCACCCTCAGTGCTTCTTCCAATTGGTGCTCAACTTGAAGAAATATTGATTCATCAGGTGGAGGGGCCGGGGGGAAGGTAGGTGGCACCCCTGGTGATTCTGTTCTGCCAGTGGGTCAGGACATACCCAAGGATGGTGATGGTGGTATCTGGAATATTGTCTGTAAGGTGTGATTCAGTGAGAATGACTATGTCATGCTGTTGCTTGACTAGTCTGTGGGATAGCTGTACCAATTTTGGCACAAGTCCCCAGATGTAAGTAAGGAGAATTTTGCAGGGTTAACAGGGCTGGGCATTCTTTTTTTTTCCAGTGCCTTGGTCAATGCCTCTGGATTCATTCCTTTCAGACTTTGTAGCAGAATTGAATGACTTGCTAGGCCATATCAGAGGGCAGTTAAATGTCAACCGCATTTCTGTTGTTTTGGACTCATATGTAGGCCAGATCAGCTATGGGCAGCAGATAATATTACCCAAAGGGAGTTAGTGAACCACATGGGTTTTTACAACAATCAATGGTAGTTTCATGATCACCGTGACTGGGATGAGCTTTTAATTCCAGATTAATTAATTAATTTTAAATTCCACCAGCTACCATGGTGGGATTTGAACCCATGTCCATATCCACGTCCTCAGAGCTTTAGCCTGGGCCTCTATTACTGGACCCCACTATGCCAACATGAATACCCCCTTGCACTTGTCCAACAGGTTTGAAGTTCTTACAGCCTGTGTGGATTAAAGTAAGGACTGCAGGGAGGTTGAGTAAACTAACCGCATCACCATGGTACAGGGGACCAATCAAGTGGTGAGGAGTGAAAAAAAAAGTACTTCTTAAATGGAGAATGGCTGAATAAATCTGAGATGCTGAGGGATCTAGGTGTTCTAGTACATGCATCACATAAAGTTAGTATGCAGGTACAGCAAGTAGTTAAGAAGGCTAATGGAATGCTAGCCTTTATTACGAGAGGGATAGGACATAAAAGTAAGAATGTTATGCTTCAGTTATACAGAGCATTGTGAGACCGCACCTTGAATACTGTGTGCAGTTTTGGTGTACTTATTTAAGGAAGGATGTAAATGCATTGGAGGTGGTTCAAAGGAGGTTTACTAGACTGATATCTGGAATGAGTGGGCTGTCTCATGAGGAAAGGTTGGACAGACTGGGCTTGTTTCCACTGGAGTTTAGAAGAGTGAGGGGTGATTTGGTTGAAGTATAAAAGATCCTGAATGGCCTTGACAAGGTGGATGTCGAAAAGATGTTTCCTCTTGTGGGTGACTCTAGAACTAAGGGCACTTATAAAATTAGGGGTTGCCCTTTTAGTACAGAGATGAGAAGATTTTTTTCTCTCAGAGGGTTGTGCAGCTTTTGAATTCTCTGTCTTAGAAAGCGGTGGAGGTGGGGCATTGAATATTTTTAAGGCAAAGGTAGAAAGATTCTTGTTAGGCAAGCGAATCAAAGGTTATTGGGGTTAGATGGGAATGTGGAAATTAAAACACAAGAAAATCAGCCATGACCTTATTGAATGGCACAGCAGGCTCGAGGGGCTGAATGGTCTACTCCTGTTCCTATTTCTTA
The DNA here is from genome assembly GCF_017639515.1 of Carcharodon carcharias. Classification (NCBI taxonomy): domain Eukaryota; kingdom Metazoa; phylum Chordata; class Chondrichthyes; order Lamniformes; family Lamnidae; genus Carcharodon; species Carcharodon carcharias. The sequence continues at coordinate 8,495,792 of NC_054500.1, forward strand.
TGTTTTTATGTAAAATGGAATGTAGTAGCTGTAGGGTACAGTATAGTGTAATGTCCCTAAGGCATAAAAGGAATCATAAAATGTTTAAATCAAACCTTACTTCTTTACTTATTTAAAAAGTGCACTTTGCTGAAGCAAAAGATGTCTGCTACAGGTCATATGATTCACACGTTGGCTACTAATTCTGGAAATTTGCAATAGCAGTTATAGGACAAAAACTCCATGCTCATCCTTGTGGAATCTCACACCTCTCATTATGAGGACATGTTGCAATCAAGAAAACCAAGGACCAGTAGATGACCGGTCTCCCCAGCCTGATCCTATAACAAAGGGAAAGCCATTGAAACTTGTTGCACCTCAGAGGTGCTAATAGCCACCATCTATCTCCTATGGTGAACATTGGATTTTGACCAGAGGCATAGAAACTGCTTGTTAGCCTGCAATTAACTTATTAATGGGGAACATCACATGACCTAAGCTTCCAGCCTTTGGAAAGTTTTAATATTACACTTTTAGACTCGCAACTCAGTCTGCTGATTAACCTCCAGCTTGCAAAAACCACAGCAGGACTCTAGGCTGACCAACAACTTGCTTCAAATCTAAGCCTCCTAGAAGCCTGGAAGATTTTTACCATTGCCTGCTGAACAGATGAAGTCTCTGTATACCAAACCCATTTCGCTGCTTCACCATCAACCTTAAAGGAATCCTGCAACTCCTGCTTCAGCTGAATCCACCTGAACCGTAGCTCCTCCCTGGACTCTGACTTTCTGGACTCTGGCAATCATATGAACTGATATCCATATCAGTGGTTCTTTTTCTTTTAAGCTATTCATAGTTGTAAAAACTCCTCTTTCCTACCTTCCATTTGTGTGCGTGTGTGTGTGTGTGTGTATGAACTTGCAACCACCCCCATGTTTGAATGTAAGAATAAACAATACTTCTGATTTAACTCTAAAGAGAGTTTGCTGCGAGTCTCTTTAAAAATTGACCTCACAAAGAGAGGGCTTGGGGAAACACATCACAGCCTATTTCAAAAATTAAAATGCCTCAGCTTATAGACAGATGGCGAGAAAATAAAGGAGTCCAGGTTTGCCTCTCTCCCCTGTCTATAACAATATTTAGGAGGATTGACTGTTCTCTGCAGCCAAGACCATGAGTCCCAAAGGTTTTGTTTTCCACCTGGTGACAGGGTTAAGGACATCTCCTTAGGGCTGGACAGGAACTTGGATTGGGAGGGGAAGGATCCAGTTGTTGTGGTCCACCTGGGGGTACCAATGGCATAGGTAGGTCTAAAAAAGATTCTGCTAAGGAGCTAAATTAAAAAGCAGAACCACAAAGGTAATAATCTGGATTACTATATGAGCTATGAACAAATTAGTATCGGATCAATAAGATCAGAGAGTTAAAAGTGTGGCTCAAAGATTGGTGTGGGAGAAATGGGTTTCAAATCCATGGCACCAGTACTGCTGTACCATTGGGACAGGCTTCACTCGAACTGCACTGAGACCAATGTCCTGGCAAATGGCATAACCACTGCTGTAGAGAGGGCTTTAAACTAAATAGTGGAGGGGGGGGGGAGAGGTTCACCTGATGGAAAATTTAGAAATTTAGCGAGAAAGGGGAAGAAAATAGTGCAGGGTAATAATACAGAAATGATAACCAGAGTGTGACAGGAAGGGACAGAGCAGACAAACATAAAAGTGCACCAGCAAATAGGGTCAATATAGGGGAAAATGATAAAGAGACAGAATTAAAGGCTCTTTATCTGAATCCATGCAGCATTCATAACAGGATGGATAAATTGATACCAAAAATAAAAATAAATCAATATGAAATGATAGCCATTACAGAGACATAGTTGTAAAGTGACCAAGGCTTGGAACTCAATATTCAAGGTTATTTGGCATTTCTGAAAGATAGAGAGAAAGAAAAAGGTGGTGGGATAGCTCTGTTAATAAAGAATGAGATCAGTACATTAGTGAGAAATGATCTTGGCTTGGAAGGTCAAGATGTAGAATCAGTTTGGGTGGAGATAAGAAATATCAAGGGAAATAACTCACTGTTGGGGGTAGTTTATAGGTCTCCTAACAATAGTTACACAGTAGGACAGAGTATAAATGAAGAAATAATGGGGGTTTGTAAGAAAAGTACTGCAATATTTGTGGGTGATTTTCATCTTCATATAGATTGGGTGAATCAAATTGCCAAAGGTAACATTCAGTTTGAGTTCATAGAGTATATTTGAGGCAGTTTCTTTGAACAGCCATGGCACATGATGTTTTATACATGGTAATGTGTAATGAAGCAGGATTAATTAATGATTTCATTGTAAAAGATCTAGGCAAAAGTGATCTTAACAGTATGGAATTTCATTATCAGTTTGAGGGTGAGAAGCTTATGTCCAACTAGTTTTAAACTTAAATAAAGGCAATTACAGAAAGGTGAAGATAGAGTTGGCTGCAGTGTACTGGGAATATAGGTTGAAAAGTAAGGTGGTAGCTAAGCAGTCACAAACATTTCGGGAGGTATACCATAACTCTCTATGCTGACATATTCCATTGAGATCGTAAGGCTATAAGAGACGGATGTACCATCTGTTGCTGACTAAGGATGATATCAAATGGAAAGAAAAGGCAGGCAATGCTGTGACAATTACTGGTAAACCAGAAGATTGGGGAAACTTTAGCAACCAGCAAAGGTTACTGCAAAAGTAATAAAGAGGGAGCAATTAGAATATGGGAATAAACTAGCAAGAAATATAAAAACAGGAAGTAAGAGCTTCTACAAGGATATAAAAAAGAAGAGAGTAGCCAAAGTAAACAGTGCCTTAGAGGATGAGACTGGTGAACTAATAATGGGGAACTAGAAAGTGGCAGAGACTTTGGACAAGTATTGTGTATGGTAGAAAACACAAAAGCATCCCAAGAAAAGTAGAAAATCAAGGGGCAAAAGGGAGGGACAAACTTAAAATAATCACTGTCTCTTGAGAAAAAGTACTAGGAAAACTGGTAGACAGAAAGGCCATGACCAGAAATGTAAACTCTGTTTTTCTCTTCGCAGATCCTGCCACACCTGCTGAATATTTCCAGCATTTTCTGTTTTTATTATTAATGGGACAAATCCCCTGGACCTGACGGCCTGCACCCTAGGGTCTTAAAAGAAGTGGCTACAGAGATAGTGGATGCATTTGTTGTAGTTCAAAATTCCCTAGATTTTTCAAAGCCCCCAGTAGATTGGAAAACTGCAAATGTAACACCTCCACTCAATGAAAGAGGGAGACAGAAAGCAGGAACTATAGCCTGTTAGCCTAACATCTGTCATTGGAAAAATGCTGGAATCCATTATGAAAGAGATAGTAACAGGACATTTAGAAAATCATTGTACAATCAAGCAGAGTCAACATTGTTTTATGAAAGGGAAATCTGTTTGATAAATTTATTAGAGTTCTTTGAGGATGTAACAAGGAGGGTGAACAAAGAGGAACCAGTAGCTGTAGTATATTTGGATTTCAAAATGGCATTCTGTAAGGTGAAAAATAGAAGATTACTACACAAGATAAGAACTAATGTTGGAGGTGATTATTAACATGGATAGAGATTAACTAACTAACAGGAATCAGAGAGTTGGAATAAATGGGTCATTTTTAGGTTGGCAAACTGTAACAACTGGAGTGCCACAGGAATCAGTGCTGGAGCCTCAACTATTTACAATTTATGTTAATGACTTGGATGAAAAGGCTGGATGTATTGTAGCCAGATTTGCAGACAATACAAAAATGGGTAACAAAACAAGTTGTGAGGAGGATACAAAGAGTTAGCAAAGGGATATAGATAGGTTAAGTGAGTAGACAAAAATTTGGTGGATGGAATATAATGTGGGAAAATATGAGGTTGTCCACTTTGGCAGGAAGAATAGAAAAGAAGAATTTCCTTCAAATGGAGAGAGACTGCAGAATGCTGCAGTACAGAGGGATCTGGGTGTCCTCAAATTGAATCACAAACAATTAACATGCAGGTACAGCAAGTAATTAGGAAAGCAAATGGAATGTTAGTCTTTACTACAATTGGGGAGGAGTACAAAAATAGGCAATTCTATAAGCCATTGGTGAGACTGGAGTACTGTGCACAGTTTTCGCCCCCTTATTTAAGAATGGATTTACTTGCATTGGAGCAGTTCAGAGTAGGTTCACTAGGTTGATTCCTGGGATGAAGAGGTTGTCTTATGAGGAGAGGCTGAGTAGGTTTGGCCATTATTTAATTGGAGTTTAGAAAAATGAGAAGTGATCTTGTGAAACAAATAGATCCTAAGGAGGCTTGACAGATAGATGCTGAGACAGAAATCTAGAGCAAGGGGGCACAGTTTCAAAATAAAGGGTGTTCTATTTAAGATAGAGATGAGGAGGAACTTCTTCTCTCGGGGGTCATTATCTTTAGCATTCTGTACCCTAGAGAGCAGTGGAGGCTTGGTTATTGAATGTATCCAAGACTGAGTTGGATAAATTTTTGATCTACAAGGGAGTTAAGGGTTATAGGGGGTAGGCAGGAAAGTGGAGTTAAGGCCACAACAGATCAACCATGATCCTATTGAATGGCAGAGCAGGCTCGAGTGGGCAAATGGCCTACTCCTGCTCCTATTTCTTGTGTTCTTATGACTTGACATCAGACAAAGACTAAAGTGCCACACTTAAAGCAACCTTGTCATTCAGCTGTACCATTTATCTTGTGGACAACACAAAGACTGCTTGTCACAGTGTGCTGCCTATGCCATTTACTCCTTATGTTAAGCTTCCTTGGAAGCATACAGCCTTTTGCTTGAATTTTATGCATTCCTCTGCCTCAGGAAGACATTAAGGTACAATGTTCGACCAGAAGTCTTGCCAAAATCACATAATTTAAGGTAATAATATCTCAAGTCATTTTAGCACCATCTAGCTGTTGTCAGACACCTGCTACAGATTCACTAATTGGAAGTCATTCCAGTTCTTGTTTACACCAGGGTCTTATTATGGAGCAGTAAAGGTTATGTATTACACCCTGCAGTTGGTAGATGCTTGCAATCCTGACAAAGCCCAGAGCCCTATCTTTTAAATTTAGTTGCTTCCATATGGAAGGGGATGTCGTAATTTGCTCTGGTGAGGAGCACATCCATGAACTTCTCCAATCCTGGAACTCCCCAACAGCACTGTGGGTGTACCTACACCACGTGGGCTGTAGTGGTTCAAAAAGGTGGCTCACTACCACCTTCTCAAGGACAATTAGGGATGGGCAATAAATGCTGGCCCAGCCAGTGACTCCCACATCCCATAAACAAATAAAAAATGCAGGCAAATGGACTGATGCTGTTTATGTCTACTGCTGCAGCCTTAATTAACCTAGTAGTCTAGGAACTTAGAACTACAAGCATTGGAGTGTGTTACCCGCTTCTGGGCTGCAGTGGGTGCTGCAAGAGATGGCACAGTGGAACCATTGGACATACTGCTCTTTAACTAACTAGAATTATAATATTCTTGTCTGGTAAAACTGTGCTGAATTTGACATCTGCAACCTCCCTCCTTTGCCCTCTTCTCCCTGCAGCTGTTGACCTATCCATCTTGCTTTCTGCTGTTGCTCCTTCTGGTCCTCCAGCCATGGTTGTAGACTGAATAGCTGAGGTCAGTGGTGTGTGCCCCTGGTACACCACTGACTGTAAAACCTGGTACCTTTAGCTTAAAAAAGAAAGTTAACCCTTTCAGCAGCACGGAAAAATTTACTTGGCCATTTAATGTTCGGTAACCCTGATGTACTTATCTGTTTGACATCCCACTTCCTGGTGGGAAGTGCAAAAGACAAAGAAGAAAGTAATGCTAAGTAAAATTTTTTAAGCATTTAATTTTAGGCACCAGTAAAGCAAGGCCCTGTGGTCCTGCAGCAGGAGTCTGTGCATAGTGTGCAACAGTCTGCTAATGCACTGTTCCTCTGAGATGTCCAGGAAGTTGACATTAGGCCTTTGGACCTTAGGATGTAAGTGTTGGGCATAGTTTGGTAGGTCTTATTAAGGTATTCATAGTCTTAGGTAATTTAATAGTAGGTATTTATTAACTACTAGAAACTATATACATAGGCACAGTAAAGGTCCAAGCTAGGCATTGTCTCCATGCTTGCTTCTATGCACAGCTCTGTCCAACGCTACACTGACCCCAAGGTGTGGGTCAAGTGTTCTCTTGCATCACAGTGTGGGTGGTACTGTACTCAGTCCCACGTTAACCCTTTATGTGCCTGACCCTTATGCTATACAGTAAAGGAGTTGAAAAGCAGCCCCTCTCACTATCTGTGCTCTATCAAAACCAGCTGATGTTCATCATAATTACCAAGGCTTCTCCTACTGCTGCACTTGCTCAAACTGTTTCTTTCCCAAGAATGAAGAAAGCAAAAAATGCACCTGATAAACTGGAAATGCTTAATCAGGGTGTTTCAGGCAAACAAGTTAAAAAGAACCAATCTTCCAACTCTGAAATGCCTTACTAGTATAGTGATCATTAAAGCACAGAGATCCTAATAATTCAAGCGACTGCAGATAAGTGCTGCCTTTCAGGCTACTCCGGTAAAGTTGAAATGTGGTGCCAGTGACATCATGGGATCGAATGTGAATACGTTCACTGGTTTCCGTCGTGTGCATTTCCAACTTCAGTCACATTGCGCAGGATTTTCCACCGCTTTTGACCACTCTGCAAACGTTTCCATCCCACCTGTAATGACGCCTGTCATTAGCAGTGGTGGAAAATCCTGGCCGTTGTTAAAATCACAAAGGGTGTTTCTGGCAAGAGGAGGATGTTAAGTTGAGGGCCATGATCTTAAACATGCTCACCAGTAATGTTAAAATCAGGTGCCTGGTAACAAATAAAAATGCCACCACTCAAGATCAGTCTGGAGTGATCACTGACTCTGGGCATGCACAGATACATAGCTTATGAGACAGCCTATAAATAAATTGTCTTTTGATTGAATCTAGGTCAATGCAGTAACTACAATGCCGATTCAAAGCTATAGGGTGGAATAATACGAAGGGAGGTGGAGGAGGAATGAGCAGACGGCATGTCCCCCTAGGGCCAAGTAGGACTTCCGCTCCTCACTGGAGAGGAAGTCCCGCCCTCTGGAAATACTGCCCAATCAGATTGGCTGGCAGCTCCATCAGTGCAAAGATGGTGTTAGTGGCCACTGCAGAGACTACGGAAGAAGAAGAAGACTGAGGCCAATGGGTCCCTGGAGCAGGTAAGTCTGGGGCCTTGGGACAGGAGGGTTTGGGTAAGTTAGGGAGAGGGGTGGGGGGGAGGTAGCATGTTTCAGGGATGGAGTGGGTAGGAAGGAAGGGGGGGGTTTCGACCTTAGCAGGGGGGGCTGCACTATCGGCAAAGGGAAGCCTCCAAAGAGCGACCCCCCCTACCTTGCCGCCCTTTAAACAGGTAAGTAGGCTGCCTGTTCCTGCCCGGCTGCTCACACCAAACATTTTATGTCATGGGCAGCATATTATCAGTGTCGAATAGCTTGATAACAAGCCTAATTGATCCATGATCATTTCCTCAAATATGGCAGGCGGGCTGCTGATTTTGGCACCTGCCCACCCCCTGTATTATGAGCTAAGGTCTGGGTAGGTGGGGTGGGCAGCCATCCTATTTTACATACCCCCCTCACAGGAAACATGCCTGCTGGGGGCATGTAAAATTCAGCTCATTGCCTGGGCTTGGCCCTTCACCTGGCTTTGTCAATTAAAAAAAATCTCTTAGCTGACCTGCAATTTAATTCCTTTTGGTTATGCTTACGTGCATTTGGTTTTCATTACACTGATCTACATGGTATTTGCTTCTAGTCATGTTTCTAGGTCATCTCAAATACTTCCACCTCTGCAATATGGCCTGTCTCCATCTCTGCCTCAACTCATCTGTGCTGTCCTTGCTCCCTCTCGACTTGTTATGATCCCAGTAGATGTCACTACTGGACAAGTCAGATCCCAGGGTGGAACCTGGCTTGATAGATCCTATAATTTTATTTTTGATTTAGAAATGTGGGGGGTGGCTATTGAACAGAGTCACAGGGGTGTCACAATTCACTAGGGATAGTGGGCTGCGATATCAAGCCCCACTGCTCCCTGAACTGCGCTAAATGTGAAAAAGTTTGATCAACCCTTTTAATTTCATTTTGGTTAACAGAATACCAGCACCAGGTTTGTAAACTTAATGGGCAGAATCTTCTGGCTGGCATGTGGGTGGCGGAGTCAGCACACCAGCGTTTAAAATGTCGCGCGCTAATGTCACGTGAGCGTCCCGACGTCAGCGCGCGACATGGCGATAGTTCAGTCGGCGGGAGCGCTATTCAGTGGGACGTGCGCCCACCATTAATCAAAGGCCTCGTTAAGGCCCTTAACTTGCCAATCGTCGATGATTTTGAGGGGCCCGTGCGAACTTCGGCTCAGCGCACGGGCCCAGCGGGCAGGTGGGTAGATGATTTTTTTTTACAAAACTCATCCAGTGGCGGGATGAGGTTTGATAGCGGTTTTAAAACGTTTAATAAAGTTTTTGTTTATTTCATTAACATGTCCCATCTCGTGTGACATTTTCACATGAGGGGGACATGTTAATGAATTTTTCATTGTTCTATTGTTTATATTTGCCAGCCTTTCAGCGATCTCCCTGAGGCAGTACTTTGCCTCAGGGAGAAGTACGCTCTTTTGTCCCTCCACCCGCCCCCCCCCCCGCCCCCCTCCGCACAGGAACGCATAGCGCTTCCCGTCGGGTGGCCCACAGGACGGGCCGTAATTGGCCCACCCACTTAAAATGGCAGCCGGGCCTGTTTTGGCGGCAGCGATCGGCTGCCTGCCTGCTGCTGAGCCGGTGGGGCCTGCCTGCCCATCAAGGGCAAAATTCTGCCCAATAATTAAATCACTGTTTATTGAACCATTGTCTTCAACCAGTGGCAAAAGAAAGAAATATGAACCGCTGATTTCTAACTCTATAACCAAAACTATACCTCTTCTTAAATCCCTATACACACACATAAGACACACAAAACCATGGATTTTAAGGGTGGGATAAAACAGTTCAATAGCACCAATTCTGGGATACAGGATTCGATGGGTTGATTTTGAATGATGTCTTCCAAATTCCTTTCAGTTCTGTGTTGATGACATGAGGTGGTCTTCCAGCACTTTCAGTCTTTAGTTCACTGATTGAGCACTTGCCTTTCAATGTCTCTAACAGTGGTTTTCCCCTTTTCCTCTTGACAGGGGTTTTCAGAGAGACAGCAGGTTATAGAGATATGAGAGAAAAAGCCAGCTAGCTATTATTGTATAATTACTGGAATCTTACATGCACAGGACCAAGAGGTTTTAGGTCTTTTATCTTTCAGGCTAGGAGCTATTCTGCTGCACTGCTCTCACACAAACCCTGGTCACCTGGTCAGGATCTGTAGCCAGGCAGTTCCCCATTAGACCAGACTCCACTTTGGCACCATCCTGTCTTTCATGGCACATTCTGCTCCAGGACAGCAACATTGCATATATCCCTCACACTGTTCCAGTAGTCATATCCTTCAAACTGCAGCCATTGTTATTTTAATCCACAGTCCAACAGAAATAAAAGATATGTTCTTTACAAGAGTCAGCTGATGAACTTTTAACAGAAGAATAGAACATTTACTAAATAAGAAAAGATAAACTATATTACAATACTCTTAACCCAGAACTATACCTTTACAGATGTATGCAGATTTGTAAGGATAACAAATTACAAAAGCTATCTCATACTCTAATGTTCATGGTAAGTACAGAGTCCATGTAAACCAGTAGGTGACCTGTGGTCAGACCCACCACACTCTGAAATCAAGTGACTGATGCCACCCCAAACAGATGCTTTGGATCCCTCATCAGCTCCTGTCAGACACTTGTCACACCATGAGCCAACCGGTCTCACTGGGTCCTCTTCGCCTTCCACGTACTCTCTCTCAGATACGCAGCTGTGCCAACAGACCACCACTGCTTCACAGGCCCGTAGTATGGAGACCCACCTTTGGCTGTCTCCTTGGATCTTCTGGTTTCTCTCAAGCTTATTTTGCTTTAAGTCTGCTTCCTGCAGCTTTCTTTCTTTAATTTGGAGCCTTCTTCTCTGCTCCTTACTTTTAATTTAACTGAACAGGACCTTGTTCAGAGTCCTGTTCTTCTCCCTTGACTTCATTGTTTTCCTGGGACTTTTCTCCTGTTCCACTCCTGGTTTTGGGTCTTTTCTTTTCATTCTTTGAAACCTGCATCCTGCAGTTCCCTTTCTTGTCCAGCTTCTCCTGGCACCTGCTTCTAACTGAGCTAAAACCGCTGTTCTGTCTCTGTGGGCCCCTCTGTTGCTATGCAACATCATAGTTTTCTGACTTCAAGGCTGGAATTTTCCAGCCCTATTGGTGCTGTGTGTCAGGGGGAAGCAATATGGCGAGAAGGCCAAAAATCGCTTTTATGCAATCCCAAAACCAGTTTGTGATTGTCTGCTCCACCCATCAATGGCGGACTGCGCTTCCCTATGACGCATGTTGGTGAGAACCGGTGTGGCCGAAGACTGCACATGTCTATGGAACTGGTCTGTCACATATGCCACCTGCTGCAGGATTTAGCGCCACGGGACATGGAGGACATCCACCGCCAGTGGCTGTGAAAGTGACCATAGTGCTCAATTTTTATGCCAGTGTATCCTTCCAGGGCTTCACATGTGACCCGTGCAGGATCTCACAAGCCTCCATGCACAAGTGACCTCCAGGAGGTCACGGACGCCATCTTCGCAAAGGCACAGAACTTTGTGCATTTTGCCCGGGGTCAGGAAAGCCAGGAAGCAAGAGCGCTGGGATTTGCACAGATTTCAGGGTTTCCACAGGTGCGGGGTGCACTCATGTGGTGCTTAGATCTCCGTGGCAACAAGCAGTCAACAACGTCAACCGCAAAGGCTTCCACTCGCTGAATGTTCAGCTGATGTGCAACCACCATAAACACATCCTATAGGCCTGCGCACGATTCCCAGGGAGTGTCCACGACTCCTACACCCTTAGCAGGTCTCAGATCCCTGACATCTTCCAGGGTCCAGAGAGGCTGCAGGGTCGGCTCCTCAGGGACAAGAGCTGCCCACAGAGGCTGTGACTGATGAGGCCCACGTGGCAACTTCAGTCTTCAGCAGAGCAAAGGTATAACAAGGCTCATGCCCAGACCCAGACTGGTGGAGCAAACGATAGGCATTTTGAAAATGAGGTTCTGGAGCCTTGACAGGTCCAGTGGAGCACTGCAGTACAGTCCCCAGAGGGTGTCGCGCATCATCGTAGCTTGCTGCGCGCTCCACAACCTGCGATGCAAAGGAGGGAGGATCTGGCTGAGGAGGAAATGGAGGAGCTCACGTATCCTTCAATGAGGAGGATGTCGAAGGGGCTGATGATGATGATGAGGTCCTCGAGGGTGAGGATGCTGGTGAAGAAGCCATCACAGTGGCCCAGATGAGGCAGGTACACTCGGGAGCCCCTCATAGCCAAAAGATTCATGGAGAATGATTACGAGATACAGTGAGGACAATCCTGACACCCTGGAACATTTGACTCTTGTGTGGCTGATGGCAGCGCACATATTCTCAGTGCTCAGGCTCTTGTCATGGAGATGCAGCGGTGGCCCTAATTGTCGCTAGATTCGAGGAGGATGATGACGACTTGCAGTGAGGACACTCCATAGATCTTTGCAAAACTTCTGTGAATGTCTGACTCCTGTCTGGCTGAGGGCAGCTTGCTTGTGCTCTGTGATCAGGGCCATATCATGGAGACGCAGCTGTGAAACTTTAAATGCATCTGATCCTTTGTCAGCCTTCAGCACCTGACCCCTTCAGAAGCACAGGACACAGATGCTGAAGAGATTTGGCCCAGCCCCACCTCAAAGGTGCTGAGAGCACACAGAGAGAATGAGGGAACTCTGTGATGCCTGCCCACAACATTCTGGCAGCAATGACCAGCACTGTCGAGAATATGTCCAGTGGGTGTGAAGCCAGACCATCACTTTGTTTTAAAGGTTACCAACTGCACAGGGAAGAGGCCCTGGACTGAGACACCTGCCTTTATCTTGCGTAGAAACCAAGGTTTCACATCTAAGTGACACGAATACTGCTCATCATAACAAGGAGCCATAGGCTAGGAGACATTCTTGGGAGTTTATTTACAATAGTGAACACTAAGTCCAAGTGATTAACACTCCTGCCCAAGGCTGTACATCTACATCTTCCTAACCCTGCCGCTGCATCTTGGTGCTCCTCCAACATCCACAGCAGAAGTGGAGGCAGTCTGCTGACTTCTATACCCTTGCCAGGCGTCCTCCGAAGGATCGGGATCTGGAAGGTACCAGCCTGCTTTCAAGTTCCTGCCGTGTGGTAATGACACCTTCTTTGACCTGTGGAGCTGGAGCTGCTGGGGTCACAGGAGAAGGGGATTCGGATGGGCTAGACATTTCCAGAGTCACCTGGCTGGATAGCCCCAGGGTGTGCAACTGCTGATCCTCCTCCCTATGGTTGCCCAAGAGTCCCTGGCTGTCTCCTTGAGGAGACTGGGAAGCTGGAGTGAGATCGAGCTGCCCTGCACCCTTTTCACGCTGACACTGTTGGAGGCCAACTATGGCAACAGCGGTGGAGTTCAGCCCACGCAGCAGTGCAGGAGCGATGTCCTGGACCAAGGTCTATGGTGGCCGCCATCCTACCAGTGTTGACCTTGGTGTGTTGGCAGCCTGGCGCTATCACCTCAGACTGAAGGTGGATCATCTCCTCCATTGTGCCTTACAATCTGACAAGTGCAGCAGACATCTCTTCCTGATGTTCCAGAGCTTGCCTTTGCAGCTCCAGCAACTGAGGTATGACCAAGTCCAGAGGCTCCTCATCTGACATTGACTTAGCAGATTCCTGGCCTCCCGAAGTCCTCCAAGTGCAGGAAACCTGGGAAGACCCTACTGCTGCTTGCTGTGGATCAGACAGTGTGATATGCTCACCAGCTTGTGACCCCGAGGCTACTCTAGAACTAGGTGCCACCCAGGTTTGTCTCTGTGCTGGTAGATACTGTGGGTGAGCGCTGTGATGGGACTTCAATTAGGTTTCATCAGATTCCTCTTCTGAGGTGTGTTCAGGGCTTGAGTTGAGGACCTGGGTCGTGGGTTCTCTCGGCCGCTTCCCAGATGTTCCTGCAAATGCAAATAGAGATAATTAGTGCATAGCAGGAGTCTGTGGAATGGGGAACTGACTCACAGCATGGCTGTCTGATGTATGTTGCACTGCTGGATCCCCATTTGGTTGAGCACCGCTGACCTTCCCGTCAGTGCAGGAGAACTGACTCACAGCATGGCTGTCTGATGTATGTTGCACTGCTGGATCCCCATTTGGTTGAGCACCGCTGACCTTCCCGTCAGTGCAGGAGAACTGACTCACAGCATGGCTGTCTGATGTATGTTGCACTGCTGGATCCCCATTTGGTTGAGCACCGCTGACCTTCCCGTCAGTGCAGGAGAACTGACTCACAGCATGGCTGTCTGATGTATGTTGCACTGCTGGATCCCCACCTGGTTGAGCACCGCTGACCTTCCCGTCAGTGCAGGAGCAACCCAGATCATTGCCGGCCAGCTGGATGACTCTATTTTCGAAGCCTGTGAGGACCTTGATGTCAGGCATTCCTCCACCAGTCTTTGACCTCTTCCTTTTGTTGTGTGCCAGCTTGTCCTGAATGAAAACAGATGGAAAGAGTGTAAGCAGGATGCCTGCAAGACCAGATAAGAAGGATGCCTGGCATGTGTGAGTGGTGCCATGGATAAAAAGAAGTCACGATCTGCAGGGCAGATGAAGGTATGTGAGAGAGTGAACGGTGATGTCCCTTGAACTGGCAGCGAGTGAGATCCCTGTGGATGTGTGATGAGTTTGTGAGTGTGTGAGTTGAGAATGATGGGAAGAGTGACTTACCCTTGAGGAACGGCAGAGATCATTCATCCTCTTTTGGCACTGGGTGGCTGTCCTCTTTTGCAGGAAGTTGGCACTACCCACTATTGCCACTGTCTCCCTTGCTTGCTGGTCTTCAGCCAGAGTAGGGCTAGAGAACTTCATGGTGGTCCTCCACTGCATCCAGTAGCCGCTCGAGGGAGGTGTCACTAAATTTGGGGACAGCATTGTTCCTCCCTTTGGCAGCTATGACCTTGCAGCAGCTTCTGATCCCTTAGAGAGAGCTAGCTCTGTGTAGGAGCGGCCTTTAAACATGGCGCCCGGATTACTGAAGGCCTGAGGTGACAGCGGGGCAGGCAAATCAGAGGCTACCCTGTCAGGAATCCGGCATGGGTAAAACATCCTTTTTCCCGCAAATCTGAGACAGTTGCACCCCAAGAGTCATAAAATCTCATTCGAATGCAGGTATACAAACAAACCCCGCAGACTTACAGGCATCAGTTTAAGGTGAAACTAAAACTCAGGTTCTCTTAACACACAAATACAGAAATATTAATTAAACTTAAAGCTAAAAGTTAAACTTAAAGCTATAGCTTATTCCTAACTCCCACATATACAAATACAACTTACTTTAACTATATCTATTTCCTATCAATATCAACACACTCCTGGCTGGCCTACGAACTTGCACCCTCCTGAGATCATCCAAAACTCCACTGTCCACATCCTAACTTGGACCATGTCCCATTCACCCATCATCTTCTGCTAACTCTCATTGAATCTCATCCAGCAATGCCATGGTTTTAAAACTCTCATCCTTGTTTTTAAATTCGTCCTCAGCCTTGTCCAATCCTTTCTCTGTAACTACACCAACACTACAACCCTCCAAGGTTCTTTTCCAATCCTGGCCTTTTGTGTATCCTCGATCGCCATAACTCTCAAAATTTTATAGGGTAGAAAGAGGCCATTCAGCCCATCATATCTGCACGGGCTCTCCAAATGAGCAATTCACTTAGTCCCCTCCCTTCTCTCTGACCCGACACGTTCTTCCATTTCAAATAACAATCTAACTCCCTTTTGAATGCCTCAATTGAACGTGTCTCCCCCACACTCTCAGGCAGTTAATTCCTGACCTTAATCTCTTGCTGTGGGAAACAGTTTTTTCTCATATCTCATTTGCTTCTTTTGTAAATTACTGTAAATCGGTGCCTTCTTGTTCTTGATCCTTATGTGAGGAGGAACAATTTCTCCCTATCTACTTTGTCCAGAGCCCCCATGATTTTTAATACCTCCATCAAATCTCCTTTTCCAGAAGGAAAACAGTCCTAAATTCTCCAATCTATCTTTATAACTGAAGTTCCTCATCTCAGAAACCATTCTTATGAATCTGTTCTGCCATTGGCAACTATACATTCAATTACCAAGGTCCTAATCTCTGAAATTCCTACCTAAACCTCGTTGCCCCTCTACCTCTCTTCCCCCCTTGAAGATGTTCTTTAAAACTTATTTCTTCGTCAAAACTTCCAGTCACCTGTCCGAGTATCATCTAATGTAGCACCATTTTAAATTTTTATTGATAACGCTCCAACAAGGGGCCTTGGGGTATTATATTACATTCAAGACACTATATAAATGCAAGCTGTTGTTCAGTGACAAGCAGTCACCAGTTTCAAACTCTGAAAATTTTCAAGGGAATTGTGGTTAAACATGTGAAGCAGAGCAAGATACTGGGCTATGGGGGGAGATAGGCAATGGAATTAATTTTGGATTGCACTAACAAATGTGCTATCAGAGAATGATGGGAAGAATGGTCTCCTTTTACGCTGTAAACTGTGATGACTCTGCAGTAAGTTACATGGTTTGAGTTTGCTAAGCCTGTTAGTGTCCTGGATGACATTCTATTTATACAATGGCTAATTAGTATTATTTGTGAAATTTTTTTGAGTTCCATGATCACTGTATTTATATTTTGATGTATAATATCGTATAGTTGAATGTAAGAAAAATAAATAACTGGAGTATTACAATGGGCTATCAAAGTTGAGTGCTATAACTTATAGTAACAACTTATGTTCGTATAGTGCCTTTAATATCATAAAACATCCAAAGCTACTTCACAGGATCACTAACAGACAAAATTTGACACCAAGCCACACAAAGAGATATTAGAATAGATAGTCAAAAGCTTGGTCAAATGATCATTTTTAAGAATATTACGATTCCCATAGAGACTGATAACTTTAAACAAGATATTTGAATTCCCAGTGCCTAACTTAAAAGAGCTAATTCCAAGATTTCAAGTTTTAAGACTTTTACTGCAACAAACAAACTAAAAGCAACAGGGACTAAACATTACTGAGTAATCAACTAATACTCTAAATATTAGAAAAGAGAACCTTATTAGCGTCTTAACCCCACAAAAATATACTTTATAGCACCCTCCCCACAAGATTACAGTCTTTATAGGAAGAACTCCACAGCCACTCCCAGTTTCAAATAAGTTCATTTTTCACCGTTTCGCTGAGTCCTAAAGTCGAGTGACCATCAAAAGGTGCTTCCTTCAGTTTTGAAGAATTTCCAAATTGACTACTGCAGTAAGGCTCACTCCAGTGATTTCTTCTCCCGGCTCCACCAGGGCAAATCTTCTAGAGGCTTTAGATTGACAGGGGATGCTTCTCTTTGACCAGAGACTGTCCTCCCTTTCACATTCTGCCTGGTAGCTCACAGAGTTCTAGCAGCCTTGTCCCCTCTACTGACCCCATCAGCTGTAACCTTTGTGTCTGTAAGAATTCTCTCTCTCTCTCTTTCTGTCCAAAAACTCGTAGGAAGTCTTTCCACAGTCTGTCCTGCCATTGTTTACAGGTGTGAACAGTTTGCACCTTGCTCTCAGCAAGTCTCAGCCTGGAACAGTCTTCTCTATGGTAACCAAGCCACAGAGGCTTGTTGTCAGGCAGAACTCATATCAGATCACATGAGTTTCTTCATTACTCCCTTTTACATTAAATTAAGGAGACAACCTTATAAAACATTGTATTCATAATAAGGAATGTCCAACAGGAAGAGAGAGAAGTAGAGAGGTTTCGGAAGGGAGTTCCAGATCACAGGGCCAGTCAGCTGAAGATAAGGCTGCCATTGTGGGGTTGAAGGAAATAGGAGATGCACAAGGAACCAGGAGTGGAGGAATACAGTGATCTCAGAGGGTTGTCGGGCTGGAGTTACAGAGATAGGGAAGGGCAATACTGTGGAAGGATTTGAATACACAAAGATGAAAATTTTAAATTTAAGGCATTGGTGGACCAGGAGCCAATGTAGGCTGGTGACCACTGGAATGATGAGTGAATGGGACATGGTGCGAATCAGGATATGGACACCAAGAGCTTTTGGATTTTAAATAGTAGAGTGATGCTTGGAACCAGATCCCCTGTGATGTGTAGGCTTGGGAAGGTATTTAATAGTGATCTGATGTTCTGCTGCTGGCACTTAGTTACATTGCTGCCAGAAATAACATTGCAGACAAATGTTGTTTGGCTGAACCAACAGTTCAGCTCTTGTATACAACAAATAACTAAACTGCCCCTCATTTCTGACAGTTTCTCAATAGTTTTTGTTACTTAAGATTTAAAAAAAATATATATTCAAATTTAAGTTTATTCAAATGTACTAGCGATTGTACATGAAGTTTGACTTTGAAGAGAATGACCACATTATGCAACTCATGACAATCCAAACTAATTTTTAGGAAAGCAGTACTACACTGGTGTTTTCACATAGCTTTAGAGAAATAGTAGTTTTTAGTTATTTGTTATCACTGATTGAACTGAGGACTGGGATAGTTTGCTAAATATAATAAATGGTTCAATTACTTTGTTTTCTTGTTTGTGGAAAATATGGAAAATATATTTTGCTGAGGCGATGGTGGTCTCAGCACTGGCTGGGGAACCAGCGAGAGACCCGCTCTGGTATTATGTGCCAATCAGGCAGTTGAGGTGTCACCAGTGGGCCTTCCATGGGATCAGGACCCCAGGGACAGAAGCCCTGCCCGCTAAGAGTTGCTGGCCAATCAGAGGCTGGTGGCTTTATTGAAAAGCTGTGCCACCAGAGAGGTGGTGGCTGCTGCTGGAACAACACCCGCCAGAGGCCCTGGACCATGGAGCATCCCAGGCCAGAGGTGAGTGATGGTGAGAAGTGGATTACGGGGGGCAGTTGATGGGGGATGGAGGATGGGGGGGTGGGGCATGGTCAACAGCAAGGACAAGGGGTGGCCCTCAGAGGCCAGGTCTCCCTTTTAGACTTGGCAGAAGACTTCCAACAGTGGACAGAAGCTGTATTCCCATTTGTTTTGGATGAAATTCTTGAGCATTCTTTGATGCCATTTTTATGGAAAAAGCAACCTTACACATGAGCTCAAATGTAAGAACTTGTGTGTTTAGCAACTTTGACTGGATTCTTTCAACCACCAATCACACACATATCTGTCCACTAATGTACGGTCTAAGAATATATTAGGGTTGCAATGTAATGACAAATTCTTCAATGCCACAATGACATTAATATGACAATTGACATAAATAATGGCACTATTGAAGAAGTTAAATTATTGTGATATCACTATGTATGTTTCTCAAAATTTAGTTCACTGTGGAATCTTTTTAAGTCCATGAAAATTTGTTCATGCGCATACACAAATGCACATTGACCACTCTCTGGTGCTTTGTACCAATTTGATTGGCCCACTGAAATCATATGATCCATTCCTATGCTATTCTTCCAGCAACTGGATTGACTTCTGTAAGTCAAGTGAGAAACTTCCTCTATTAATCTTAATGATACTGACTGGTTGGTGGATTCCACATGTTCTCATACCTCCATTTAGCTGCCTGCAGTGTTGGCGAATCTGTCAGGTCAGTGGCTATTAATAGATACTGGCTTGTTTTAACATCTTATGAAAACTGACAAACCAGAAAGCCCCTATTGGTCTAATTAGCCTGTCCTATTTAGTTGCTACATGCATTCCTGACCCCATTGTTTGGAAACTCATTCTATTACATTTACTCTTCATTTTCTTTCCCAATTCCTTACAACACTGCCTTTTTAATGAAATTATATTTTAGGTGCCTTGGGGTGAATTCAAGCCATTGCTGTTTTTAATATCTTATTTTATCTTCCACTTGCTTTCACACTCTTTTAAAGATATAACCACTTTCATCTTAACGAGCTCTAATTTTTTCGCAACAATCTATTGGAGATAGATCTGTTTTCCTTGTAGTCTTTCTGAATCCAAGCACACTCAAGCTGAAGTTTGCGAGTTCATTAAAGCAGATTATTTGTCCCTGGGGTCAAACTAATGTTTGCTGCAGCGAGACAGAGATAGATTTACAACATGCCATCCATTTCCACAAAATGCAAACGGCTTGGTTAGTGTAATGGACGGTCGATCTGTGATGCCAGTTTTGTGCCAGGCAACCCATGGCAAATTCATCTCAAAGTGCCCTTGATACATTTTTGCAAAGTTGCTAGTGCTTAATATATGACCATATGATCTAATAAACGCTAAAACTGCTGTGTGAGAGCAACATTCCAAAGGTAGGTGGCTCTGTGAGCATATTATATTGATGGTTCAAAGGTTACTTCATATTTGTATCTCCTCATCCTAATGAATCCCACTACACAGAGCGTTTCTACCATTATATTTAATTAGATATCATTCTTCTCTTTGCATGAAGAACTATTCCATCAATATTAATTTGTCACTACAGTTAAGATAGACTCTGGGCGGAATCGTCCGTGCCTGCTGGCGTTGGGCATGTTCGGTGCCGTGAGCGGACAAAATGGTGAGAAGGCCAAAAATCGGTTTCACAATGTCATGAAACCAGTTTGCAATCGTCCGCTCCACACGCCAATGACAGGCTGTGTTTCCTGCCATCATACATTGGGAACCTCATTGTAATTCATCTGCATATCATTATAAGCCCAGTCCACCGGAATCGTCTCGCCTGGCTGGATTGTCTGTCCCAGGCAGCATGATTGCACGGGACGTGTTTCACAACAGCATATAAAAGAGGTGCACTTGGTGGGCTGCACTTTGACTCGGAGTTGAGTACACAATAACATTGCCTGGGTCGCCTGTTGGACTTCAAGGTTGAGGTGCATTGCGGGGAGGGGGCAAGGGCTGTCCTGCGGTTGAAATACGTTGTTGGGGGGGCAAGGGCTACCATGTGGTTCAAGATAGCGCACAAGCACATGTTGGGGGTTGCATGGGTGGCCACACATTAGGAAAACCTTGTATAAAGTGACCATTGCTCTGCAGCTGAAACAGTTCAGACACATCCAGATTGATGTGATTGGAGTCGGGCCTCTAGCTTCTCTGCCCACTTAAGCAACGCAGAAACATAAAAGTGCCACCAAGTGTTCCAGAGCTTTTCTCCCCTCAGCTAGAGGCTGCAAAGTAATGAGCATTTTGGTGGGCCTGCAGAGCAGTTGGACGATGGGGCACATTGCACATTCTCCTTGCTAAAGCTGGCTGTGGAGCAGTCACTGGTGGAGGCGCTCACAGCCCCTTGCATTGTCACCATCCCAGTTTGGACCAGTCTCCCCATGGCTCAAGCCAACAGTGCAGCCTTGTAGTGCAGGTTAGGGGAATGCCTGAGCTGAGAGCACAGCATACAGTCCAATGGGAAAAGCTGCCGCCAAATCGGTCAGATGGACTGAGGCAGAGGTGGTTGAGGTTTTGGGCAGCCATGCAATGCACCAATCTCTGGCCATCCAAGCAGTGGCCAGCACTCCCTGGGATGCATTAAGGGGCCTTCGGACTTGACCTTCTTCGTACAACCATGCTAGCCCATGTGTCTCTCTCTTTCATCCTGCAGGAGGAGTATATCAGAATCATGGAGCCTGGTGACCTAGTTGTATGCTTATGGCTTACAGAGAGCGAAGCTGACTGAGAAGGAAGTGACTGGGGCACCTGGCTGTGCAGAGGGAGGAGCAGCACCCTCTGGAAGAAAGGCAACTCAGGGTCCCGCACATGCTGCCAAAGAGCCACAGTGAGACATCGCTGTTTGGCACCTATCTAGACCCAGGGTCTGTAGACGCCACCTTTCATTCCTGCAGAAGACTGAGAACCAGTGTTGCCGAAGACTGCGCATGTCTAGGGAACTGGTCAGTCACACCTGTCAGCTACTGTAGGATTTGGCACCACAGGGACATGGAAGGCATCCACTGCCACTGGCCGTGAAAGCGACCATGGTGCTCAATTCCTATGCCAGTGGCTCCTTTCAGGGCTCCACTGGTGACCTCTGTGGGATGTTACAAGCCTCCATCAACAAATCATGAGGTCACAGATATCATCTTCGTGAAGACACACAACTTCGTACATTTTGCCCGAGTCCACTACAGCCAGGGTGCAAGAGCAATTGGATTTGTCCAGATCTCGGGTTTCCCACAAGTGCAGGGTGCCATTGACTGCACTTATGTGGCACTCAGATATCTGTCGCAACACACAGTCAACTATGTCAACCGCAAGGGATTCCATTCGCTGAATGTGCAGCTGGTGTATGACCGCCACAAATGCATCCTGCAGGTCTGAACATGGTTTCCAGGGAATGTCAATGACTCCTGCATTCTCAGTCGGTCACAGGGTCCACAGGAGCTGCAGGGATGTCTCCTCGGATACAAAGGCTACTTGTAGAGAACGTGGCTGATGATACCTGTGCGGCAGCCTCAGACTTCAGCAGAGCAACGGTATAATGAAGTTCATGCTGTAACTTGCAACTTGGTGGATCAGATCATCGGGATGTTGAAACTGAGGTTGCGTTGGCTGGACCGGTCTGGTGGGGCCCTGCAATATTGTCCACAGAGGGTGTCACACACCATCATTGCCTGCTGCACCCTTTGCAACCTGGCGCTGCAATGGGGAGAGGAACTGGCTGAGGAGATGGAGGAGCTGCACATCTCTTCCAATGAGGAAAACGCTGATGGGGGTGAGGGTGAGGAGGTCCTCGAAGGTGACAGTGATGGGGACGAGGCAGATGCGCTCGGGAGGCCCTCATATCTGCTAGATTTCAGGAGGGTGATGGCGACGTGCAGTGAGAAGGCACCATTGATCCTCACGTTGCATCTGTGAATATTTGACTCCAGTCTGGCTTATGGCAGTGCCAATACTCTCTGTGCGAATGCTCCTGTCATGGAGATGTGGTGGAGGCCCTAATACTCGCTTGATCGCAGAAGGATGATGATGACATGCAGTGAGGACACTCCATAGATCTTCACATAGCCTCTGAGAATGTCTGACTCCTGTCTGGCCGAGGGCAGCTTACTTGCTGATCAGGGTCGGAGAGATACAGCCATGAAACTTTAGAAGCATCTGATCCTTTGTCCGCCTTCAGCACCTGACCCCAGGAGCACAGTATTATTGGTCACAGATGCTGAAGAGATGGGGACCAGCCCCACCTTAAAGGTGCCAAGAGCACAGAGAGGGTTTGAGAGAACTGTGTGACGCCTACCCACAAAATTCTGGCAACAATGACAAGCCCGCAAGGTGCAGGTATCAGTAATGTGTCCAGGGAGTCTGAGGCTGGACCATCGCTTTGGTCTGAAAGCTGCACAAAGCATAGGGAAGAGGCCCTGGACTGAGACACCTGCCTTTATCTTGTGCAGAAAGGTTTCACATCTGAGTGACAAGAACACTGATCATCAGAACAAGGAGACATAGGCAGGGAGACAATCTTGGGAATTTATTGACAATAATGAATGTTATGTACAAGTGATTAACACCCGTGCCCAGGCTGTGCAACCACATCTTCTTAACTTCCCTGACCCTGGCACTACGTTTTGGTGCTCCCCAGACATCCATAGCGGAGGTGGAGGCAGCCTGCTGACTATTATGTCCTGTCAGTGATGACCTTGGCGGGCACCCTTTGGACGGCCAAGACCTGGAGGGCTCCGGCCTGCAATCGGGGGGTGCTGCTGTGTGGCAGTGGCATCTGTCATGATAATGGCTGAGTGTGGTTGTGGACTCCAGTATTAGGTACTTTACTCTGTACTATATACAGGGTCACCTGACCCGGGGGTTGAAGGTCTTGACTGAGTTCAGATACTGCAGATACGTGTTCATGTTAGGAAAATGTGTTATCAGTTAAGTTAGCTCAGCTACAATGTCAAAGGCCTGTGTGCATCATTAAGAGACAAGAAACAAGACATGGGGCAGAATTTTACACCTCGCAGGCGGGCAGGCGCCCAACCTGATCGAGCGTAAATAGCACGAGAAGGCGCCGGGTGAGCCTCCTGACATCATCCCGCATGCGCGCAATCTTCAGGTCGGCGGGCATGCGCCAGAGTTGGAAAGACCACTTAAGGCCATTAAATATGCAATTGAACCCGATTTTATGTCGTCTGTGTGATTTTGCGCTCATCACACGTGCAAAACAGGCAGGCGGGCAGCCCACATGTTGCAAAACCTCATCCATGGGCAGGATAAAAAGGGTCAGCAGCATTACCAGTGTGAGTAATGAGGAGTTTAGGAGATTGGTTGCTTATTTGGACTTGACAGCTTCATCCCCATTCTGAGCTTGACACTTATTGGTTCTAGGCTTCGTTTCAGGACTCGTTGGCGTCTCCAAGGCCCCCAGAGGATTTTGGCTGTGTGGACCCCAGCAGGTATCAGACAGCCTTCTGATACCCTGGTAATAGAGATTGTGGTCTCCGCTGGAGGCACCTTCTCTGAGGAGGAAGAGAGGGGCAGGAGGGAGAGGAGGCCGGGTGTCCCAATGCAGCTTCCAGGGGAGCGGCCTGTGGGAGGAGAGGCACGGGCACAAGGGGGCACAGGGCCAGCAGGTAGTCCAAGTTGGAAGGGGCTGCAGAAGATGCCACTGTCCTGCTGCCAAGGTTTACAGGCAGTGATGCAGCTACCTCAGTATGTCTGAGGTGCAATGCTGAAGGAGGCTCCGCCTCTCAAGGGAGACAGTGACCTCCATTTGTCAGATGATTGGGCTTGAGATCAGCTCCAACTGTGTGGGTGGAAACCCCATGCCAGTGGCTCTGAAGGTCACTGAGGCTCTCAACTTCTATCCCTCTGCCTCTTTCCAAGGGTCAGTGGGGGATCCTTGTGGAGTTTCCCAATCAGCTGTCCATAGTTGCATCAAGCCGGTGACAGAAGCTCTGTTCAGGTGGGTAATGATATTTATTCATTTCTGTATGGACGAGGACAGCCAGGCTGAGTGAGCCAGAGAGTTTGCAGTACCCCTGCATCCAGGGTGCAATCGACTGCACACATGTGGCCATCAAGACACCAGCCAAGGCATCAGCCAAGTGCCCTCGCCAGCAGGAAGGGATTTCACTCAAATGTCCAGATATTGTGTGACCACAGGACACAGATTCTGCAAGTCTGTGCAAGGTACCCTGGCAGCCCCGATGATGCTTATGTCCTCAGACAATCCCAAGTGCCGAGGCTCTTCAGTGCTGCAGCCCGACTGGATGGATGGCTGCTGGGTGACAAGAGCTATCCGTTAAAGGTGGCTTATGACACCTCTCCCCCGCCCAAGAACAGAGGCTGAGCAGCATTACAATAGGAGTCATGCCTCCACAAAGGCAGTGACAGAGAGGACCATCTGAAGATGCACTTCTGATGCCTGGACCATTCAGGGGGAGCCCCAGAATGGGTGTCACTGATCGTGGTTGCATGCTGCACTCTCCACAATCTGGCACTGGCAAGGGGGGACCTACTAGAGGAAGGGAATCTTGACAGAGGTCCACAAGCCATAGAGGATGAATCCAGTAGTGAGTCAGAAGAGGGGCATGATGAAGAGAATGCTGAAGACATGGAGGGAGACCTTTGTATCCTTCAGGGAGGCAGGGACACCTTGATCCAATGCACCTTCAGCTAGGCTGCCAAAGATCTGTTTCCACCTCATGCCAGGGCTGCCGCCTCCATCTCGCCTAATGGACGACTCCAGAGGCTCATCACCTGCCTTTGACTGAGCATCATCCTGGTCTCCAGCAGTCCTCTGACTGCTGGCATTCTAGGCACTCTCTGCCTTCCCCTGCTCCTCAAGCGAATGTAAAGTGCCCTCACCGCTGTGCTCTGACATTCTAGCCAAGGATCTAAGGCCCACCGAGGTGCTGGTATCTGCGCTGGTTTAGAGAGTGGGTGTGACACAGGTGCATGTGAAGCCTGGTGGTCCTCTGGCATCAGATGCCTCCCTGGGTACAAAGCATCCTGCTCAAATTGGGATAGGATTAGGAGGTTTGGGGGGGCCTCCGCCTATCCACGACCTTTCAATATTGTTATGGATCATTTTCTCCTGAAAGGACAGAGGAGCATAGACTAGTCCACTCTCTACCCGCAGCACCATTGCAGCCTGGCCAACCCCAGCTGAGGAATACCTTGCTGGGCACATCTGAGTTCTGGTCCTTGAGCCACAAGGCATTCAGTCCAAGCAGCCAGGGCTCACCCCCTTGGCCAGCTCTGGTGTCAGTGAAAGTTGGCGCTCAGACTGTAGCACCCCAGAGCTTCATGGGGGCACAGCCAGACCTCAACATTGGACCACACTGATCCATGCTAACATGGTACTCACCTTTCCCGAGTGCAGCAGCTCATTAAACCTTTTGCGGCACTGCACCCAAGTGCACAGCACTACCTCGTGACTGCTGACCTGTGCTGCCACCTCCTCCCAAGCTCCTTTTGTTGGGCGCAGTGGCCTCTTCCTTCCATCTCTGGGGACAAGGGTGTCTCTCCTGCCGGCCACCTCCTCCAGGAGGACCGCAAGGCACTAATTTGAAAATCAGAGGGCCTGTACCCACCCGACCTGCCCTCTCACCTGGCATCTCCAGCCGCACTTGACGCCATAACTTGGGTGTTCACAACACTGCAAATATGTTCTTCCCTGGCAGCTGGCAGCCTTCAATAAGCTGCCTGTGTTGTTTCAGGCCATGGTGTCAGAAGTAAACTAAACACAACAATGGAGGTTTTGAAACTATCAACGGAGCTCAGTTTGGAGGGCAATCTAGCTGAAAACTGGAGGAGATACCGGCAGCGATTCGAGCTGTACCTCACAGTGACGGGCAGTGATGAGAAAGACCCTCAGGTACAGCCTTCCATCTTTCTTCAAGTAGCAAGGGAAGAAGCCCGAGAAGTCTATAACACACTCACATTTGAAATTGATGAGAAACAAAATGACTTGAAAGGAATAATGGAAAATTTCAAAACATTTGCAGCCCTAAGAAAAAAGGTACCGATTTGTTTTACGTGCACCCAAGGCAGTGACAACATTAGTCAGTACATAACTGAGCTGAGAAAACAAGCTAAATAGTGTGAATTTGGAAAGCTTGAAGAATCACCCATCCGGATAGAATAATTTGCAGGATTGCAGATGACTCTCTGAGAGAACGGCTTTTGAGAGAAGTTGATATCACACTGGAGAAAGCAATAAGTATCTGCAGAGGAGCAGAGACAACAAAATGCCAGATTAAACAGATGACACAAGATGATAAGCCACACGCGGTCAAGCAGTTAGATGCAGTTAAACAGAAATAGCCCAGGGAAAGAACAAATAGACAGCCTGCAGGTAAATAGAACAAAACAGCTATTAAAACATTTAAGTGCAACTGATACAGAACAGAGCATTTACAACATAGTTGTCCACCCTATGGAAAGCAATGTAAGAATCATGATAAACTAAATCACTTCACTAAGATGTGTAAATCGAAGGAAGAAACATGATTGCAGATGGTGACACAGACACTGGAACAGAACTTTTCATTAGTGCAGTAACAACAAATTCCAAAGAAGATGAATGGAAGATTGATTTAAAATTTCCAACATGATAGTGAATTTCAAGTTTGACACAGGTGCACAAGAAAATGACATTCCCATAAGTCTGTATTGTAAGATAAGCAAAGAAAAACAGCTAACTAAAACAAAAGTGAAGCTGTCAATTTATACAGGTGAAAAACTAGCTGTAGAAGTGAAGTCAACTAGAAAAAACAGTCTCATTAATAGTGGTGAAAACTGATGCAAAACCAATTCTTGGAATCAAAGCTGTTGAAATCTGAAACTAATCAAAAGAAAAATAACTGTCACCACTGATGACATCCTGAGCGAGTATAAAGATGTGTTCCAAGACATTAGCTGCCTAAAATGAGAACACACCAACAAGATTGATAAAACTGTGACAGCCAAAATACACCCATCCAGGAAAACACCAGTAATGCTGAGAGATTGACTGAAAGTAGAGTTGGACAGAATGGAGAAACTTCACATCATCAAGAAAACTGAACTGACAAGGTGGGTTAATCCAATTGTAATTGTAGAAAAAACAGTTGGGAATCTGCGAGTCTGTCTGGATCCCAGAGACCTAAACCAGGCAGTACATCAACAGCACCACCAGCTGCTCACAGTGGAAGAGATCACAGATAAGCTAGCTGATGCTGAATACCATTCAGTCTTGGATGCGAATTCAGTTTTCTGGCAGGTTGAGCTGAATGAACGCAGCTCCCATCTCTGTACCTTAACACACCATATGGGTGATACGGGTTTTTATGCTTACTTTTTGGTATCAATTCTGCTCTGGAGGTGTTCCACAGAACAGTGAAGCAGCTGTTTGAAGGGTTAGCGGAAACCTATAGTGACAATGTGCTGGCCTGGGGAGCCTCACGTGAAGAAAACGACCACAGACTGAGGCAGACGCTGGCCAGAGCTAGAGAAAGGAATCTCAAGTTGAATAAGGAAAAGCGCAACATAGGTCTTCATGAAATCAAATACTTGGGACATGCACTAACAAGTGAGGAACTGAAGCCGGACAGGAGTAAAATCGAAGCAGTCATGAACATGCCAACCCCAGAATATAAGAAAGACTTGGAGAGGTTTTTGAAAATGGTGTCTGTTATGATAATTAGTTGATAAAGGCTGAGCTATTTAAAATCCCAGAGGGAAACATTAAACAATTATCATAACCTTTTTTTCAATTGGTATGTTTTAGATGCAACTCTGAATTCAGAAATGAAACCACCAAGCCTCCAGTGTTTTTTTTAATAAAATAAATTAAACATTTATTGATTTTAATAAGAAATTTAACACATACACATCTACAAATTATTACCATAATAACAATTAAATAAATCCCCAAATTACTTCCTGGTAATCTTCCCCAAGGCAACAATAACCCATAGGCAATACAGGTAAAGCACATTTTATCTTATGAATTCAAAATGAGGCCCCTTTCAATTTGTTCCTTCGCAGACACACTGGTATGTTTACAGACTTAGATCTTACATGCCTCTGACTTCCACACAAAACCCTTTTGTATATACCTAGCCTTCCCTTTGAATGTAAATTCTCATTGTATCACCAGGCCTTTTGAACTCTACCTCTTCTAACAATAAAACCCCTTTTATAGTACCAATTTTATTAGTAATATAAACATATTGCTTGGTGTCTCCCAGTTAGGTGCAAGATTTCACCCCAGTCTTTGAATGGTTTATTCAACAAAATGCAAATGTTCCCTCTGCCTTACTGTTTAACATCTCAAAACTACTATACATCACAGCACCCAGACTAGCTGGCTTTAATCCAATTAAGACACACACACACACGCCCACAGACATGCCTACAAGTCCAATTTAAAATAACTTCCAATAACATTATATACATTAATATCTTCATGACAATGACCTATCTTGGGAAATTCATTCCAAACATGTCAGAGCTGACAGCATCTCTCAGAGAACTTCTACAAAATGATGTGGAATGGCACTGGGAACAAAATCATCAGGATGTTGTGACCAGACTGAAGATAATGCTGACCCAGGCACCAGTGTTGAAAGTATTACAATGTTAGCCAGCCGGTCAAGATCTCGGTGGACACTTCAAAGACTGGCCTGGGAGTTGTCCTCTTGCAAAATGAGGCACCAGTGGCATATGCTTCAGAGGCAATGACTGAAACATAGCAGTGGTATACCCAAATAGAGAAAGAAATGCTAGCGATTGTGTTTGGCCTAGAATGCTTCTGCCAATTTGTCTATGGCAAAGACGTGAATGGAGAGTCTGACCATAAGCCTTTGGAAGCTGTAATTAAAAAACCCCTGAACTGTGCACCACCAAGAATGCAAAGATTACTAATGTGTCTGCAGATGTAACAGGTCAGAGTTAAATACAAACCAGGCAAGGAAATGTACATCGCAGGCACTCTGTAACAATCATACCTACCCCCATCACGGAGGAAGAGGATAAAGAAACGGAAGCACAGGTTCACACACTGACAAAGAACTTATCTGTGTCTGTATCCAAACTGGGTGAGATCAGAGAAGTGACCAAGAATGACATCACCCTGAGAAAACTGCAGCAGATTGTGCAGACTGACTGACCCACACACGGGAGCGGAGCCCCTACTGCTGTACAAGAGGACTGGAACTTTCATGAGGAACCTTGTGAAGCAGAAGGAATACTTTTCAAGGGAGAAAAGATTATAATTCCTGCAACACTGAGGAAAGCAATGCTGCAGCGCATATATGAAAGTCACCTCAGCATAGAGACATGCAGGAGAGGAGCTCGAGATGTAATGTACTGGCTTGGAATGGGAGCACAAATCGGGGAAATGGTGAATGCCTGTGCAGTGTGCCAAAAGTCCAGTAAATCATAACAAAAAGGAACCACTTCAACCACACAGTGTTCCAAGAGAGGCCCTGGCAGAAAATTGGAGTGGACTTGTTCACACTTGACAACAGTGAACACCGACTAACAGTAGATTATTGTTCAAAGTTTTCTGAGTGTATACTGCTGAGAAATGATAGTAAAAGCATCACTGTAATAAATCATTTAAAACCTATTTTTGCTCGCCACGGTATACCTGAAGTGCACACCTCAGATAATGGTCCACAATGCTCAAGCACTGAGTTTTGCAAATTTGCACAGGACTGGGAGTTTTGCCACATTCCGTCAAGTCCCAAATATCCACAATCCAGCGGAATGGTGGATCGTACTGTGCAGACCTTAAAACACCTGTTGAAGAAGGCAAAAACGGAAGGAAGAGACCCTTACCTGGCTCTGCTGGATTTCAGGATACTCCACTGGAGGGCGGTGGATCATCTCCAGCACAGCTCCTGATGGGGAGAAGACTAGGAACTCAGCTTCCAACTGCGTCCCTACTGTTATTTCCACAGCCAGTGAGCTACAGCGTGCAGGACCTGCTTAAACTGAGACAGCAGAAGCAGAAACAGTTGAGGTGCCTGACCTCTGCCTGACCCGGGCATGGGAGAGACAGTGAGGATTCAGCATGAAGGGATCTGGAATCCTGCTGTCATCACAGGAATCCCAGGAGAACCAAGGTCTTACATAGTGCAGACTCCAAACAGGAAACAGTAGAGGAGAAACTGGAAATTCTTATGGGATACAAATGAAATGCAACCCTGCTCTGAACCAGAAAGTGTAGCTGGAAATCTAAAAACCAGAATACACTAGTGAAGCAACAGATAACCAGACAAAGCCTGCAAGTCCTGAAAACCATTCAAGGGTTGATAGTGACATAGAGCTGGAGAAGGTCCCTTTTCTTTCAAAATCACCTGTATTCAGGACAACCAGTGGAAGAATTGTGAAAAAACCACAGAAATACAGAGATGAGTAAAAAGACAAAACAGACTGATCAAAACAGAGTGGGAAAGAATAGATAAGAGACTTTGTGTACCTGCGTTGTATAAAAGTTTTTTTTAAAAAAAGGGAAATGTCATGATAATAGTTGATTGTGGTTGTGGACTCCAGTATTAGATACTATACGGTACTCTGTACTATATACAGGGTCACCTGACCTGGGGGTTGAAGGTCAGATTGCACATGTTGG
The DNA here is from genome assembly GCF_017639515.1 of Carcharodon carcharias. Taxonomy (NCBI): domain Eukaryota; kingdom Metazoa; phylum Chordata; class Chondrichthyes; order Lamniformes; family Lamnidae; genus Carcharodon; species Carcharodon carcharias. Next base: position 8,526,560 of record NC_054500.1, read on the forward strand.
AACCTGTCTTGATAGAGTTCAGGTACTGCAGATATGTGTTCATATTCCGAAAATGTGTTATCAATAAAGTTAGCTCAGCTACAATGCCAATGGCCCATGCGTATCATGAACAAGCAAGAAACAAGACAGCAACCTCCTTGGCCTGTGGAGCTGGAGCCGCTGAGTTCACAGGAAGGGGGGGTTTCAGATGGGCCGGATACTCCTGGAGTCACCTGGATGGATGGCCCCAGGTGATACACCTGCTGATCTCCCTATGGTTGCCCAAGGGCCCGTGGCTGACTCCTTGAGGAGAAGGGGTAGCTGGAGTGAGATTGAGCTGTCCCGCATCCCCTCTCAAGTTGACACTGTTGGAGGCCAATTATGGCGTCAGCGATGGAGTTGAGCCTGCACGGCAGTGCAGGAGCGGTGTCCTGGACCAAGGTCTCCATGGTAGCCGCCATCCTACCAGTGTTGACCATGGTGCATTGGCACGCCAGTGCTATCAACTTCAGCCTGAAGGCAGACCGACTCCTCCAATCTGAAGAGTTGCAGCAGACATCCCTTCCTGATATACCTGAGCTTGCCTTTGTAGCTCCAGCAACTGTGACAAGATTGAATGCAGAGGCTCATCATCTGACTCAGACTCAGCAAATTTCTGGCATTCAGCAGTCCTCCGAGTGCCAGACTCTTGGGAAGTCCCTGCCTCCGTCTGCTGCAGATCGGACTGTGCACTGTGCTCATCAGATTGTGATCCCAAGGCTACTGTAAAGCTGGGTCCCACCGATGTGTGTGCCTCGATGCTGGTGCAGGGTATGGGTGAGCGTTGTGATTGGACCTCAAGGACAGTGCCTCCAGATTCCTCTTCAAAGGCTTCTTGGGACTTGATTGGAGATCCTGGGTTGTGGGCTCTGGCTGTTTCCCAGATGTGCCTGTGAAAGAAAGGAGAGATAATTAGTGCATGGCAGTGGCCTGTGAAACAGGACACATCACTCACAGAATGGTTATCTGATGGATGTTTCCACTGCTGGATCCTCACTTGGTAGAGCACTCACTGTCAGCACAGGGAATGGTCCAGAACCTCACAGGCCAGCTGGATGACTCTTTTTCCAAAATCTGTGAGGACCTTGATGTCAAGCATTCCCCCACCGGTCTGTGACCTCTCCCCCTTGTGTGCCCGCTGTCCTGCGTGAATAGAAATGGAGTGAGTGTAAGCAGGATGCCTACCAGGCCAGATGATAGATATGCCTGGCATGTGCAGGTGATGAGTGGCCCCACAGATGGGATGAGGACAATGATGGTGTGTGTGAGAGAATGAATGGTGATGTTCCTTGAACCGGCAGTGAGTGAGGGTCCTGTGAATGTGTGGTGGGTTTGTGAGTGTGAGTTGAGAATGATTAGTAGAGTGACTTACTCTGGCAGAACGGAGAAGATCTTTCATCCTCTTGCGGGACTGGGTGGCTGTCCTCTTTTGAAGTGTGTTGGCACTGACTGCCACTGCCACTGGCCCCCAAGCTGGATTAGTGATGTTGCTGCCCATCCTGCAGCCAGAGCGGGGGAAGAGGACATCATGGCGAGCCTCCACTGCGTCCGAAATGTTCTCAGGGGACGTATTGTTGACCTGGGGGCTGCAGTATTTTTGCCTTTCAGGGCCATATCTTTTATGCAGTAGTTGTGACCTGGAAGCACTGAGATGTGTGTGCATGGCTGGACTTTAAGTATGGCACCTGGCCTGATGAAGCGGCGAGGTGATAGTGTGGTGAGTGAATGAGAGCCTGCCCGCCATGGAAACGGTATGTTTCCTGGGAATGCATAATTAATAGGAGGGGTTTGGGATGATACGGTGTGAAAGCTGCCATTGCAGCCGGCAGGTAAAACCTCGTTTTACCCGCCTGCTACTACACTTAGTACAAATCTAGGACGGTTCTGCCCTCTATTGTCTCCACATTCTTGCTATATTATGGAGCCCAAAATTCCACACAGTATTCTACGGTGGTTTTTATATCGCGATCTAGACTTTTTTTTTGCCTCTTGGCATAAAACGTAATATTGCATTATGCACTTGAGGTGCTGCTTTTATTGCCTTGTGAACCCGTGCTCCCAAATTCCTCAGTCACATTGCCCTGCTTTTTCCTCTTCAAAGGATAATTATTACTTAAAAATCAAAATATACCACCTCATATTTATTGGCATTAAATTTCTTCTGCCACTTTTTTTTGCTTATTTCACAAACTTATTGGTATCTTGGTGCAGCTTCCATTGGCCCTCAAAATTATTTACGATGCCTCCTGTTTTGGTATTATATGCAAATTTAGATGGCATTCCATCTAACACTATATCTAAGTCACTGGTATATACATAGAACAGAAGTAGAGTAAAACCCAACGGGATTTTACTTGTCACATCTCAGGCTGAAAGAACAACACTCAAAGTCATAGATTTAACTCAAGAGCAACATCATTTAACCATGCTGGCTAACTCCCTAACATGTGCTATCTAACCTTCAACCCCCAGCTCAGGTGAGGGTACAGATCTTATAATATATTATCCAAATACCGCATTATATCTAATGCTCAAGCCCACACACACACAATCAGTTATCATCGTGACATCATTAACAATTTCCAACAATTCTATGAATCTGCTCTTAATGACTACTCCTTGTTTGCACCCTCTTCACCAGTTTTTAATCTAATTTGCTATCCATTTGCAATTCCATATTGCTGGATCTTTTCCAATTGTTTCTGAAATGGGCCTTGTCAAGTGCTTCCTGAAAGTCCATATATACCGCATCTGTTGCATTTATCCATCCACAATAACTGTCATTTTCTCAAAGTACTTTGTCAACATTATACAGTATAGGACCAAAATTGTAAAAGTAGCCAAAGTGAGTGATATTTACTGTTTAGATTTAATTCTACATACTGTCTACATACTCTGTTTCTGTTGATATACAAAAGCCATTCAGCTGATTTATTTATTTAGTCACCATTCTCCTCAGAGTCTTTCCAATGTAATTAACATAAACTTAAATAGTCCCAAAAGATGTTCTATTAATACTTATTCAGTTCTGTGTATGTCACAAAGTTTCTTCTCACTGTCTACCATGCAGTACTGAAGTAGTGTTACAGGGCGCTATCCTCCTAACTAGTGGCTCACCTAGCTTTGATGGCTCATGTTACTACAGATGAATGGGATATCCTTTCAGCCAACATTTCTCTCTTAGCCAATACCATTAGAAACAGATCTAATTCATCATTCATCCCCTCACTGCTTGTGGGATTTTACTGTGTGCAAAATAACTGCCACGTGTGCCAAATAATGGTCACTGTACTTCAAAGAAACTCATTGTATCCAAAGCTCTTTGAAATTTTTCTGAAAAAAAGTGAAATGGTGCCATATGGCTGCAATCGTTTCTTAACAATTTGATTCTCCCGCACACCCAGAGCCTTCCTATTGATTGTTAAGCATTAGAATATGAAGGGTTAAGTAAACATCAATGGAGAGGGCGCCAAAGCTGCCTTGCCACAGGTGCTGGCAAGACTCAAGCCTGCCTCCACCACTGGATGTTTTCTTTCAATGTACGATTTTTAAAACCACCAGATCAACGAACAAGTAATCCAACAGATAATTTGGTCCATGGCCAAAGCTATGGTGCAAGTTTTAAAAGTAACAATGAGTTGGGAAGTGTGTTTGTATCTTTTTACTCTACCATGCTATTGTTTGGTTTAGTGCTTCCTTTCATCTTGTCCCTAAACAATCACTGGTGTAATTGAATAACAGAAGTATGGAATCACAAAGCTTGTTATTGAGAAATCCTATGAGTGTAGTATTATGGATTATGCCAAATACCAAATAAACACACGGGGTATTATGTTGATGCATTATTAATCTCTTTCTCTGCCTGATAAACCTCACATTGTTTGGGACTACAAAATTCTGCTTGGAACAGGGGAATCTGGTATTCACGTAAAATAATTGGTATTTATATAAATCAGATATACAGTGGCTTATATAATGCAATAGCATTGATAATATTAAAAAATCATTTCAGTTTCCAAATCATACATTTTTGGAAACTTCCCAGTGACACGTTTGTACATTAGCAGGTGCATACAGTTGATAAAAAGCATTGCAGCGCAGAAATTGCGTGCCTGCTTGTTCCACATATAAGTGCTCAGTAATGTGATCTCAGTAATGTGATCTCCAGAGGCAGGTCTGTTAAAATTGCCCATTTTGAATGTGGGTGTTTTAAGTGGTGGGAATCAAGTTCCAAAAGGGACAAAAAATCCTATTGATGCTTTGTAACTATATCAACCACATGTCACTGGACTAGTAATCCAGAGATCCAGGGTAATGCTCTGGGGACTGGGGTTCGAATCCCGCCATGGCAGATGGTGGAATTTGAATTCATTAAAAATCTGGAATTAAAAGTCTAATGGTGACCATGAAACCATTGCTGATTGTTGTAAAAACCCATCAGGTTCACTCATGTCCTTCAGGGAAGGAAATCTGCCATCCTTACCTGGTCTGGCCTACATGTGACTCCAGGCAGCAATATGGTTGAGTCTTAAATGCCCTCTGGACTAGGGGGCAGTTAGGGATGGGTAATAAATGCTGGCCTGGCCAGCGATGCCTACATCCCATGAAAGAATTTTTAAAAATCAAAGGTTTTATCAATAACCGCTTGGCCACCGGAGAATCTTGCCCAGTTGTTTTACTTTTACACCACAGGTTCCCAAACTCTCGGTTGCGACCCCCGGTGGGGTCACAGGAGCAGCCATGGAGATGGGTGGGGGGCCGATCGCAGTTAGTGGCCCATTCACCAGCCGATCTCAGGCCTGCCGATCTTGCCCGTCCACCGACCCAAAAGCTCTTTCCCTGATCTTTATTTTACTCTGCCATGTCACTTGGGGCATTATTACTGTATTCAAACTTGTGCCTAATGTATTTTCTGGAATGTTAGAGTGGGTAGGGGGCTATTTTCTTTATTCTTTCATGGGTTGTGGGCATCACTGGCAAGGTCAGCATTTGTTGTCCATCCCCCATTGCCCTTGAACTGAGTGGCTCGCTGGACCATTTCAGGGGGCGGTTAAGAGTCAACCACATTGCTGAGGGCCTAGAGTCACATGTAGGCCAGACCAGGTAAGGATGGCAGATTTCCCTCCCTAAAGGACATCAGATGAACTAGATGAGTTTTTACAGCATTAGGTGATAGTTTCATGATCACCATTACTGAGATTACCTTTTTAATTTAAATTATATTCAACCAACTGTGGATGAACCCGTGTCCCCAGAGTATTAGCTTGGGATTCTGGATAAGTAGCCCAGTGACATTACTACTACACCACCATCTCACCCCGCTATACAAACCCTTGAGACTATTTCACCATTCCTTTAGATCATGGCTGATCTGTAGCTTGACTCTGCCTCAACTTCATTTATCTGCCTTGGTTACATATCCCTTAGTACCCTTACCTAACAAAATGTATCAATCTCATTTTTAACCAATTCCCAGCCTTATCAGTGTTTTGGGGAGAATGTTCCAGATTTCCACTACCTTTGTGTGCAGAGATCCTCTTTGATATTACTCCATGAATTAGCTCTAATTTTAATATTATGCCCTCTTGTTCTAGACTTGCCCACCAGAATAGATAGTTCCCACCTGCTATCATTAAATCCTTTAATCATGACAAATGCCTCAATTAGATAATCCCACAATATTCAAGAAAATACAAACATAGCCTATGCAACTAGTCATCATCATTTAACCCTTTCAGCCTTAGCATCTTTCTGGTTAATCTATGTTGCACCCCTTCCAAGATGGTAGCCAGAACTGAATGCAGGACCCCAGATGTGGTGTAACTAGTGTTCAATACAACTCTAGCATAATTTCTACCTCTTTGTGTTGCAGACCGCTTGTGATAAAGGGAAACAATCCGTTATCCTTAAAAAGAAAGAATCTACCCTTGAGTCCACAGTGCAGTATCACAACATCACTGTGCTGGGTACTTCAGGCAAACTTCCCTTTCTTTTCAGAGGACGTAGTGCAGTATATGTTCCAACAGAGGTCCCTATCATACCATATTCACTCCAGTTGCACTTTTCAAAGTATTGGCCCAAATCTTCCGATCAGGATCGGAACCCTTATTGCCAACCCAGATCAGACAAAAAAAAACTCACTTAACTTCCTCCGATTTTTCTGGGCAATCTTCCGATGGAACTCAGTCAGCACAGGAAACCTCAGAGACATCAGCAAATAGGGAATCCGTGCAGAATCCGTGCCCCCATTTAATGGCACAAGCTGCAGGTTTCTTTTGGTAAGTGAAGAGTTTAAATCTCCCTACGCTTCTTTGCTAAGCTGCTGAGAGAAGGTAAGTGTGGTGTACCCCGTAGGGTGGCAGCTGGCCAGGATGACGTGGGTAGGTTGATAGGTGGGTCAGTTGGTAATGGGTAGGGGGGGGTGGGTGGTGGGGGGGTGGTGGTGGTGGTGGGGTGAGTGGGCAGGTGGGTCAGGGTGTGGTTGGGTGAGTCTGAGGGCCAGGGGGGTGTCAGGTGGTAGGGGCTAGTCAAGAGGTTAGTTGAGGGATCAAGGGGGTAGTTGGGGAGGGGGGTGGTGGTGAGTGGGGGTAGTCGGGGGCATTGGGGGGGGGAGCCATTGAGAGGGAAGTTGGAGGTGTCAGCTGTATAGTTACCCAGGAGTTAAAGGAAAATTTTCTGACTAACATTTCTTGGGTAACTATCCAGGCAAGTAAGTCAGAACTGTCCAAAGTCTCTGACTCTAAAGCATGTTTACAATATGGGTTCCAAAATAAAAGGAATACCCTGGATACGCTAGGGGGACCCCTTGGAAGTCCTAATGCACTGACTCCATTGGAGGGCCTCAGGGAACAGGGGAATTTCCCCATTGGAAGTTCAAACTTCCCAGGCAGTTCCCATGGAGTCAGTGCATTAGAACTTCCAAGGGGTCCCCCTAGTGTATCCAGGGTACTCCTGATCTCCGATGATTCAGAGGCTGGATAGATTGGAAGATCTAGATCATTGTGTTTTGAATATTTCAGAATCTTTCTACAGCCAGAGAATGAGTACAGCACAGAAGGAGGCTGATGGTTATCATTCTGGAACCCATATTGTAAACATGCTTTGGAGAACATCACTTAATAGTTCCCTGACTAGTTTTAGAGACAGGAAGGGGATTAACTTAAACAGCCCTGATTTCTCCTCTCACCACCCATCCGTAAACGGAAAGGTGTTTTGATTTTGATTCCCCCCTTTATAAGTGGTGACGTATTTTCCCAACCCCCACTTTGGTGTGATCCAATTTCTATTAGCAATTCTATAGAAAACTCAAGATCGGGTACACTCAGAGGGGTAGTTTATTTGCACACACTCAAATATGAGAGGAGGGTCACAAAGTAGCTTCGTTTTTCACTCATACAATAAAAGAATACAAGAATAGAGAAAGAAAGGAGCTTAAAGGGCAAAAAACACAGTTTAAGGAATTATTGTTTCATGTGAGTCCAGAGTCCAGAATCAAAAGTCCAATGGTATATTTTTTCACAGAGCTCAGCAGGCTGAAACTGATACTGCATAATCTACTTTTCCAGTAGAGATCACTTCCACGATGAGATAGGCACATAGAGTTGAATTAGTCTTGTAGGCACTGGTACAGAAGTTCAGAAGTTCCCGTAGAAACAGAATAGATGGGGTCCAGGCATTTAAATCTGGAAAGAGCTCTGGTTCTGAGCTGTGGCTTGCTAGATGGAAGATGCCAGACTGCTTTGCAGATCCACAAGGCAACATCTCAGGTTCCACCAGCTTGGGGTGGGATGGGGGGCACCGGGCACGGGGGTCTCACCTCTCCACGTTGTTTTGGACTAAGTTTCCTTAATCTGGATTATTGAGACTGGTAATGTTTCAACCATTAAGGAATTCAAAAGACGTTTCAGTGTCCTTTGTCACACCAGCCTGGTAGTCTCCATTGGCCAGGCCTGGCCTTAGAAATGGAAATGGCCTTTGTACAATTCCCTTGGAACTTGGTCTTTGCCGTCATCAGGTTGTTAGCATCTCTTCAGAGGTGGCAGTTGTTCTGAATGCCAGAAAGTTCTTTTTGTTTGAGTCGTGGCCAGCCATGGCTTCAGTCATTTTAAAGTCTTTGCCTAGTTTTTAAAAATGTTATAAATTAGCCGTGATGGTATATATACTCTTAATAAAAATATGGAGTGAGGTCATCGTCCCCTGATACTAGAGATGGCCATACCTGAAGTGTGGGCATTTCAAGGAGAGTGAGTAAATTATATGATGAATATTTGCACATACAGCACTGATATGATTGTATGATATTCACTTGGATTGAAATCTATTTCTGTAAAGGAGATTTTTGAACATTTACGTGCGGGGGGCCAAATTTCAATTCTTTTCTCATTCAAGGGGCTGATGAGCAAATTTCAAAAAGGCAAAGTTTGATACAACTTTAAAAATGAATTAAAAAGCAAGCTGAGGTATGAGGCGGAATTTCCTGTGCCCTCTGGTATTGGGTGTGCCTGGTGGCATGAACAGAAAATATGGCGAGAAGGCCAGGAATTTGTTTCACGACATTGTGTTTCACAACAACATATGTAAGGCGTGTACTTGGTGGGCCGCACTTTGAGGGGAACTCGAGGATGAGTGCACAGTAACGTTGTGCAGTGCTTGCCCGGGTTGCCTGTTAGACTTCAAGGTTTTGCAAGAGAAGTAAATCAGGATCATGGAGTCTGTATGCCTTGTGATGTACAGAGAGCGGAGATGACGGAGAATATAGCAATGGAAGGGCATGGCTGCGCAGAGGAAGGAACATCACCCTCAGAAAGAAGGGGTAGTTGGGGCTCACAGACATGCCACTGAAGAGCCACAGTGAGCCATCATTGGTCAGCGCCGAGGTAGACCCCGGGCCTATAGACACTGCCTTTCATTCCTGCAGATGTCTGACAGCCAGTGTCGCTGAAGACGGCACATGTCTAGGGAACTGGCTGGTCACAACTGCCAGCTACTGCAGGATTTGGTGTCATGGGGACATGGAGGGCATCCACTGCTAGTGACCATGAAAGTGACCGAAATGCTCAATTTCTACGCCAGTGGCTCCTTTCAGGGCTCCACAGGTGACCTCTGTGGGATCTCACAAGCCTCCACCCACAAATGCATCCATGAGGTCACAGATGCCATCTTTGCGAGGGCAACACAACTTTGTGCATTTCACCTGGGACCAAGAGAGCCAGGATGCAAGAGTGATTGGATTTGGCCAGATCTTTTGTTTCGCACAGGTGCAGGGTACGATTGACTGTACTCATGTCATGTTCAGATCTCCGTCACAACAAGGGGTCAACTATGTCAGCTGTAAGGGCTTCCATTCACTGAATGTGCAGCTGGTGTGTGACCACCACACACGCATCCTGCAGGTCTGTGCATGGTTTCCAGGGATTGTTCACAACTCCATTCTCAGTCAGATCTTTGATGTCTTTCAGGGTCCACAGAGGCTGTAGTGTTGGCTCCTAGGGGATAAGGGCTACTCGCGGAGGACGTGGCTGATGACACACTTGCGCTGACCTCAGACTACAGTAGACCCACAGTATAACGCGGCTCATGCTGCAACTTGCAACTTGGTGGAGCAGACCATTGGGATGCTGAAAATGAGGTTCCAGTGCCTGGACTGGCGGAGCCCTGCAATACAGTCCACCAAGGATGTCACGCATCACCATTGCCAGCTGTGCCCTTTACAACCTGGCGCTGCAACAGGGAGTTGAGCTGGTTGAAGAGGGGATGGAGGAGCTAGAAATCTCCTCTGATGAGGTGGATGTTGACAATGATGAGGGTGAGGAGGCCCTTGTACTGGCATACTTGGAAGGCCATCATTACCACTAGAATTGTGGAGGATGATGATGACATGCGGTGAAGAGACACCATGGATCCTCACAATGCATCTATGAATGTTTGACTCCACTCTGGCTTATGGCAGTGCACATACCCTCAGTGATATTGCTCCTGTCATGAAGTCATAGGGGAGGCCCTAATAGTCACTCAATTGCAGGAGGATGATGATGACATGCAGTGAGGACACTCCATAGATCTTCACATAGCTTCTGATAATGTCTGACTCGTATCTGGCTGAGGGCAGATCGCTTGCACTCTGTGATCAGGGTCATGTCATGGAGATGCAGCCATGAAATCTTTAAAGCACCTGAGCCTTTGTCTGTCTTCAGCACCTGACACCTTCAGGAGCACAGCACCACTGGTCACAGATGCTGAAAAGATGGGGCACCAGTCCCATCTTAAAGGTGCTGAGAGCACAGAGAGGGAATGAGGGAACTCTGTGACGCCTGCTCATGACATTCTGGCAACAATGCCAAGCACTGTTGAGTGTCAAAGGAGGCTGGACCATCATTTTGGTCTGAAGGCTGCACAAAGCACAGGGAAGAGGCTCTGGACTGAGACACCTGCCTTTATCTTGTGCAGAAAGGTTTCACATCTGAGTGACCAGAACATTGATCATCAGAACAAGGAGCTATAGGCAGGGAGACAATCTTGGCAGTTTATTGACACCAGTGAACATTATGTGCAAGTGATTAACACCCATGCCCTGGCAGTACAACTACATCTTCTTAACTGGGCTTGGCCTGAATAGCCAAATGGTTATGGTACTGGGTTTGTAACCCCAAGATCAAGAGTTCAGATCTCACAATGGCAAACTATGAAACAACGTAACTTCATCTGAAAACAGATGGAAACGGGTTTGTACTCAAAAGAGTTACATCTTCTTAACTTTCCCAACCCTACTGCTACGTCTTGGTGCTCCCCAGCCATCCACAGCAGATGTGGAGGCAGCCTGCTGACCTTGGCAGGCATCCTCCAGAGGCCCTGGCCTGCTTTCAGGGTCCTGCTGTGTGGCAGTGACACCCTCCTCAGCCTGTGGAGCTGGAGCTGCTGAGGTCACAGGAAGAGGGGATTCCAATAGGCTGGACACTCCTGGAGACACCTGGATAGATGGCACCTGCTGATCCCCATGGGTTCCCAAGCGCCCTGGCTGACTCCTTGAGGAATGGGTAGCTGGACTGAGATTGGGCTGCCCCGCACCTCTCTCACATACACACTGTTGGGATCCAATTATTGCATCAGCAATGGAGTTCAGCCCACGCCGCAGTGCAGGAGCGACATCCCGGACCAAGGTCTCCATAGCGGTCACTATCCTGTCAGTGTTGACATTGGTGCATTGCCATGCTGGTGCTATCACCTCAGCCTGAAGGCAGATGGACTCCTCCACCGTGCCTTGCAACCTGAGGAGTGCAGTGGACATCCCTTCCTGATGTTCCTGAGCTTGCTTTGTAGCTCCAGTGTCTGTGACATGACCGAGTCCAGAGGCTCATCATCTCACTCGGACTCAGCAAATCTCTGGCCGTCAACAGCCCTCTGCCTGCCGGGGACTTGGGAAGTCCCTGCCACTGCCTGCTGTGGATCAGAAAGTGCGGTGTGCTCGCCAGATTATGATCCCGAGGCTACTCGAAAGCTAGGACCCATCGAGGTGAATGTCACTGCGCTGGTGGAGGATGTGGGTGAGCACTGTACGAGTTTTCAGGAACAGTTTCAGCAGATTCCCCTTTTGAGCTTCTCTTGGGGCTTGATAGGAAGCCCTGGGTCATTGACTCTCTTGGCTTTTTGGCAGATGTGCTTGCGGAAGCAAGGCGAGATAACTAGTGCATGGCAGTGGGCTGTGAAATAGGACACATCAGTCACAGCATGGTTGTTGCACTGCTGAATCTTAAATTAGTAGTTAGATGTCACCGTCAGCACAGGAACAGTCCAGATCCTCACCAGCCAGCTGGATGACTATTTTCAAAATCCATGGGGACCTTGATGTCAGGCATTCCTCCATTGGTAAGTGACCTCTCCCTGTTGTTGTACATGAGCTTGTCCTGCATGAATAAAGATTGAGAGACTGTAGGCGTATGCCTATCAGGTGTTAGGAAATAGAGCTAGTTTAAGTAAGTTATATTGGTATTTCTGGGTATTAGGAAGGAGTTTTAGATTTAGATTTTAAGTTTCATTTGTATTTCTGTTTCTGTGCATTAAGAAAGGTCAAATAGAGTTTTAGTTTCATTTTAAAAAGGTGCTTGCATTTCTAATGAGGAGTTTTATGACCCCTAAAGAGAAGGTATACTTACAAGGGTAGAAGGATTGGACTGTTGCCTAGCAACAGAGGCCCAGAGAATCAGGTCCCTCCCACAGACACACAACAGAAGAAGGGAAACAGCAGTTGTTTTGGAAGCTGTTTAAGTGCAGTTGGTTCTGAAAGTTGCTGCCAGGAGAGATTGGAGCAAAGGGGACTGATAGCCAGTCCCAAGCAAAAGAAAAACCCCAAAATTCCAGGGAGTGGAAGAGGGGAAAGTCCAGAGATGTGAGAGGAAGGACAGGGACCTGGGAAAAGATCCTGTTAAGTAAAGTTAAGAGCGAGGGGCAGAGAGAAAGGTTCCATGCTTCAGATTTAAAGAAACAAAAGCTGCAGAAAGCAGATTTAAAGTGAGAACACTTGCAAGAGGCAAGAAGGTCCAAAGATTCAACTGAAGGATGTAACTCTTTGCTATGGACATGTGAAGCAGTGGTGTACTGTTAACAGCTGGGTCAGAGAGATGTAAGTGTAGAAGATAGCTTGAATGCATGTAATGAGTGACTTGGAAGGCAACTTCGAGGTGATGGTATTCCCATGTATCTACTGCCCTGATCTTCTAGATGGTGATGGTCATGGGTTTGGAAGGTGTTGCCTAAGAAGCCTTGGTGAGTTCCTGCAGTGCATCTTGTAGATGGTACACACTGCTGCTACTGTTCATCAGTGGTGGAGGAGTGAATGCTTGTGGAATGGGTGCCAATCAAGCGGGCTGCTTTGTCCTGGATAGTGTCAAGCTTCCTCAGTGTTGTTGGAGCTGTGTTCATCCCTCAGGCCAGGGGAGAATATTTCATCAAACTCCTGACTTGTGTCATGTAGATGATGGACAGGCTTTGGAGAGTCAGGAGGTGCATTACTCGCTACAGAATTCCTAGTCTCTGACCTGCTTGAGCAGCCACTTATGTGGCTAGTCCAGTTCAGTTTCTGGTCAATGGTAACCCCCAGGTTGTAGATAATGGGTGATTCGGTGATGGTAATGCCACTACATGTCTAGGGACAATGGTTAGATTCTCTCTTGTGTTACGAAAGTATAATAATTTTCATAATATTTTTGTGATTTATTGTAAAAGTAAGTCAATAGTGGGGTTTGGATCATGTATGTGTGTGTATGTGTGTGTGTGTGATTTAATTGAATTGGAGATAGCCGAGGTTTGGAAGTATCAAAAGAAGTTATAGAGAAGGGTTTGAAATGTTAAATACGTAAACATGGTTGAAGTCTTAGAATGTAAGGTGTGAGGAGAATTTGCATTTTTAGATAAATCAGGGCAGTTTGAATTTCAAAGAGATAGTAGAATATTTACACCTAACACGATAGAAGGCCAAGCAGTGTGTTTATTTTTCCCAAAGGTTACTGACAATATTAGCATCATGATAAGTTTTATATTCTGAGAAAGTACATTTTTCAAAGGCATATGGGACAATGGAATTTACTGATTAAAAGAGTGAAATGTATATAAGGGAAAATTAAAGGCTATATTGGGAGAAGACCCTGTATACATATAGCAGAAGCTGGCAAAACAGCCTCAGAAACACCTCCAGCCATGTTTGCATAAGTCTGATGCATCCAGTCTTAAAGGTGATAACTGTGCTGGCCTATTTTTCTAACTTTAAAATCTATTTTGGATTGTTGCCTTAGAAGAGGGTGTATTTGGGAGTCAGGTTAGGTAGGAATTTTGGTATTTACTATAGTATTAAGTAACTGGAATCTTGTGTATGAGTTTGACTTATTTTCTTTTGTTAATAAATATTTTAATATAGTTTTTTTTTACATCTTGAAAGTTCTTAGTGGACTCATTATTTCTGATTTCAGTGTTCAGTTTTCCCGTAATAAATACAAATTGAAAAATCATTGTGACCGCGGAACCAAGTTTCCCTTGAGGATTTGAGTCTGCCTGACACACATCACCTGTCGTGTCACAACAAACTGGGGCCTCTTTGTGGGATATTTGAAATTCCTTGATTGGTTTAGACTTGGTGAATCTTAAGATTACGAGTAGAAGAAGCATATTGAACTCAGGAGGTGATGTGAGGAATTTTTAAGGTAGTGAGACTTAAGTTAGAAATGAAGAGGCTTGAACATGAACAAACTATGGAAATGAAAAAAAAAACTGGAATTAGAGGCAACAGAAAAAGAAAAGGAAAGAGAAAGGGCATTCCAAAGGGAACTGGCTGAATGGCAGGAGAGAGAAAAAAGGCAGGAAAGGGAATTTGAAATGGCGAGGTTAGAAAAGGAGGAAAGAGGGAATGAGAGAGAGAGAGAGGGAGAGAGAAAGCGCAAACTTAAATGGCAAGACTTTAAAAAGAGATCTCAGAAGCTGAGGAGGAAGATGAGAAATTGATGAAAAAACCTTCAATCTAAAACCCAGTGGGGAGATGTTTAAGTTTGTGCATGCTGTTCTGAAGTTTGAAGAAAGCAAGGTAGAGGCATTTCTTTATTTAATTTGAGAAGATAGCTAAACAGATGAAATGGCCACAAGAAAACTGGAGATTACTTTTACAGGCTAGGTTAGTGGGTGGAGCTCATGAGGTTTATGCTTCACTGTCAAAAGAAGTGTTGGAGGCTTATGATGTGGTAGAAAAAGTTATTTTGAGTGCATATGAGTTGGCTCCTGAGGCATACGGGCAGAAATTTAGGAATATAAGGAAACAGCCTGGAAAACTTATATTGAGTTTGAAAGGGTAAAACAAAATAATTTTGGCTGATGGATACTGACATTAAAGATAGAGACAACATATTTAGTTCTTAGAAAAGTAATTCTTTTGGAAGAATTTGAAGATTCAATTCCATGAGTAGTGAGAATTCATGTGGAGGAACAGAGGGGTAAAATGGTAAGACAAGCAGCAGAGATACCTGATGATCATGAGATAGTTCATTGATCTAATTTTTTTACCCTTTTAAATCAGAGAAGGATAGAAAGTGGGAAGGTGAAAGAATGGTAGGTAGTCAGGGAAGAGAAGGAATAGGTAGAAATTCCTAAGAAGCTTTTTTAAAAATCTCAGACTAAAAAGGAAGGTACTGAGGGCAGAAGTGACACTCGAAAAATGAAATGTTT
Organism: Carcharodon carcharias; assembly: GCF_017639515.1. Taxonomy (NCBI): domain Eukaryota; kingdom Metazoa; phylum Chordata; class Chondrichthyes; order Lamniformes; family Lamnidae; genus Carcharodon; species Carcharodon carcharias. Next base: position 8,541,779 of record NC_054500.1, read on the forward strand.
TCATTGACTTTGTGTGCCCAACTTTATTACAATGTGTTGCAAATTGTAGGGAAAAATCTGTTGCAATTATTGGAATGCAGAAAAGTTCTGGAAGTAAAAGTACTGTGGGTTCTGAGGTTCAGGCACAGGAAAAAACAATAGTTTGTGTACAGGTAAAGCAGGAAGAGTCAGTGATAGGTAAAGAATTGGGAATGTGTTTAAAATTTATGCAAGGGAGTTCTGGAGAGCAGATTGCTGAAAGGTTTAAAGATTTGTTATGTGAAGGGGAAGTCTACAGGGTAAAGCAGGTAAAGATATTAAAATTTTAAGAGACACAGAGGCTAGTCAATCCTTAATGTGATATGGGAAAATGATATTTGTTGTTCAAAAGGGAGTATTGTAAGAACTGGTGATCATACGTGGGGTTCATGGAGATGCTAAACCTATTCCATTGTGGAAAGTAAATTTAAGGAGTAAGTGGAAAACACACAAGGTGATTGCTGGAATAGTGGAAAAAATGCCAATTGCAGGGTTGTGGTTTATTTTAAGTAATGATATAACTGAGTCACAGATGTTGGTGATGCTTACTGTAGTCGAGAAGCTTGTGGAGGAGTATTCAACAGAGGTGTTGCAGAAAGAGTGTCCTGGTTGGTTTCCAGACTGTGTGGTAACACAGTCACAGACTCATAAGTTGAGACAGGAGGAGGAGGAGTCTAGGAGACAGGGAAAAGATGTTGAAGTCCAATTAGCTAACATTGTCTTTGGTAAGATTGTTCAGGAAGAGAGAATGGAAGAGAATGCAGCTGCAGTGTTTAGCTTAAGGCAGTTGGTAGAGTTACAGCAAAAAGATGCACAATTAAAACAGTTATTTCAGACAACTTACTCGGAAACAGAGACAGAGTGCATTCCAGAATGTTATTACCTTAGGGGTAATGTGTTAATGAGAGAGTGGCGACTATATCAGGTTTCAGCTGATGAAAAATGAATGGAAATACATCACATTGTTATACCATCTAGATGTAGAAATGAGATACTGAGAATATCTCATGAAATTCCAATCGGGGAACAAGACACAAGCAAAAATACAAAAACATTTTAATGGCCTGGATTGCATAGTGATATAGTCATATTCTGTAGAACATGCCACACATATCAGGTGATAGGGAAACCACAAGCAGTGATTAATCCGGCACCTTTAATTCCAATTCAAGCATTTGAGGAACGTTTTACTATGGTCATGATTGATTGTGTAGGACCCCTCCCTAAGACTAAAAGTGGAAGTCATTACTTGCTGACAATAATGGATGTATCTACAAGGTTTCCTGAAGTGATACCTTTTAGAAAAATTACACCAAAGTGAATTGTGGAAGAGGTGACTAGATTGTTTATGAGATGTGGTTTACCAAAAGATATACAGTCAATCAGGGTTCAAATTTCATGTCACAGCTGTTTAAGGAAGTAATGAAGAGTTTGGGGATAAAACAGTTTAAGTCAATAGCTTACCATCCTGAATCACAAGGGGGGTTAGAAAGATGGCATCAAACTTTAAAAATCATGATGAGGCCATATGGTCAGGACTAGTCACAGGATTGGGATAGGGGAATTCCATTCTTTTTATTTGCTATTAGAGGTTCTCCTAATGCATTGACTGGAATTAGTCAGTTTGAATAGGCTATAGTCATGAGGTAAGGGGACCACTGTTGACTAAAGAGAAATTACTAGTTCAAATATGGAAACTACTCTCCTGGATTAAGTATTGAACTTCAGAGAAAGATTGAACAGAGCATATGATTTAGCTGGAGAACACTTAAAGCAAGTTACCAGTGCTGGATGATACATTAAAGCAAAGGTTTAGTGGGCCTTACAGGATTCAAAAGAAACTGATTGAAGTAAATTATTTACTAAATTCTCCAGACAAAAGAAAGAAGCAGTGGGTGTGTCATGTAAATATGCTTATAAAGTACATTGACAGGGAAGAGAACCAAAAGGAAGTATTAATGTTGGTAGGTAGGAAGAAAGGTAGAAATAAAGGATTTTGAAATTGATTTTCCTCTAACTAAATTGGATAATGAGGGGGTACTTGAAAATTTAACTGTAATATTGAGTTGCCTTCCAGACAAGTGTCAAAGTGATTTGGCGAGCTATTGCAGTCACACAAACCTATTTGTGGGAATAAGCTGGGGAGGACAAATTTAGCTATACATGATGTGTATGTGGAAGTTTCATCTTCGATAAGGCAACATCCTTATAGATTAAATCTTGCAAAGTTATCACAAGTACAGAAAGAAATCATTGTGACCACGTGATCAAGTTTCCCTCATGGATTTAATCCGCCTGGCACACATCATCTGCTGCATCATAACAAGTTTCATCAGGTTGACACCTCATTTAAGTTATGCCTGGTGCTCCTCCTGGCATGCCCTCCTGCACTCTTCTTTGAACTAGTGTTGATTCCCTGGATTGATGGTAATGGTAGAATGGGGGATATGCTGGTTACAGATTGTGGTTGCATACAATTATGCTGCTGCTCATGGCTCACACCGTCTTATGGATGTGCAGTTTTGAGTTGATAGATCTGTTTGAAATCTATCCCATGTAGCATGGTGGTAGTGCCACACAACACTGAAGTGGATTATAATCCCAACCCCTTTATAGGACTCTTCCACATCAGGCATACGCTTCAGGTGTTCGCTGTCACTCAGGGTTGAGAAAGTCAGGCCTCACAGCCGCTTAAATGAGTCTGAAGAACTAATCCAACCCTCCCCAAATGAAAAGAAACACCAGAGAATATTGCCATCCTCCAGATGGCCTTTTTAACAAGTTTCAGCTAAATTATAACAACCCAGAAATGACAAGGACCTGGGCATCTCTCCTGAACAATGTACCTCTCCACTGAAGAGTAAAAGGGGAGGGATTTTGAGCTTGGATACAGAAGACTATATCAGACAATATATTTCCTAAATGACATAAAAGTTTATTCAAGAACTGAACATGAAATTCACTTTTGATGGTAATTCAATCGCAACCTTGACAGTTCTAGGGAAAGTAAGTATAATCTTGTTTCTAATATAGAATCCAATTCTTATTAATGTTACAGAGATATATTTAAGATACCCATCAATATTTAAATAATGGTTAACTTAAATCCCCGAGTAGAAAGACAACGGGTCTAGCAAGGATACCTCCATCTCAATTAAGGGGAGAACTATAATAACAATTCTACAGCAGCTACCTTTACCTGAGAGATGCCGGAGTGAATCCAATGAATCTAAAAATCCTACTACATTGTTCCTTTATTTAGACCCTAAAAGAGCTAAACCAGCAGGAAGCATATTGAGCACTCATGCTGGACATTATCCTTCATGTTTCATCAATACCCTTCAAACAAACAAGATACCAACAGGTACAGATGTTGGTCACTGAGCTTCCAAGATTCAGTTTGACGAGTTATTTCGGGTCATCCTTAAGGTTATCAATTATTAGATTGTAGTATCTTACAATTTATCAGTGCCTTGCTGAGGTGATGTAGAGGCCAGTTTCTATTTTTTTCAGAACTGCCTTGTATGGCAGAATGTACCAGATTCTATGCTACAGGATGTCATTGTCCTTGAGCACATAATTATGCCTGGGCAAGTTTATAAACTTTTTAAAATCTTGTCCCTTTGTCCAGCAGATGAACTCAGCTTTTAATTTTTAATCCCTACTTTATAGGGGAATCACTATTTTGAATTTTATAATTCCTTATTTAAATCTGGATTCTCTCATAACTTAGTAACTTCATAAAATGATGGAGAGTATTCTCTATGTGAAGACGGGACTTTGTCTCCACAAGACTATACAGTGGTCACCTCTACCAATACTGTCATGGACAAATGCATCAGAGGCAATTAGAGATGGGCAACAAATGCTGGCCTTGCAATGCACAATAACAATAAAATGTAGTATAAACTAATATGTTAGACTTAAGTACCATAAAAGTAAAAGTCTGTGATATCATAGAAGGACACATACTCATGTGATCTGAGAGTCCAGGAGAAAACAACATGGAAAGAAGCTAATGTAATAACTAGCGTCATTACTACAAATATGTCACAATAAAATTAGTGTTTGGAGCAGTTGGCAGTATTTGGGAGTTATTGAAACTACTCCAACAACTATTCTGTCACGAATTAGCTCTTTTATCAGATTCTGATAATCGGTACAAATCATTAATAAGTGCCTTGCTGGTTTCCCCATGTCTCTGGGGATGTTTATTGAACTTTGTGCACTCCTCAATGGCATTCTTGCGGAGATTGAAATATGTCTCCAATGCCTCAATAGCCTCAGTACATGTGGCTTTACCCTCATCAATCCCCACTAGGATGCTGTCCACACAGTTGCCCATTGTGTACAAAAGTGTACTGACATGATCAAAGTCTGGCTTCTCTGTGAGACCCAATGTGGTGCAAAATTGAACAAAACTCCTGCACCACTTAGGCCACACTTCAGCTTGATTAAGGTCTGCAACTTCCAAGAAACTCTCCGGTAGATGTAGAGGTTTTTCTATCCCCATCTTATTACTGCTTTCCATTGTTATGCTGTTGTGTTGGAGTAGTTTCAACAACTCACAAAGACTGCCAACTGTAATGGTGAGACAAGAAGTAATTTCATTCATAAAAGAGCCAACAAATTAGTGTTCAGGGATGATACCGGTTCCAAAGCCTCACGGTTCCATAAGAATATGCATTGATCTTGTACAACTTAATACAGCTGTGAAAAGAGAAGTCCAACCAATAGTATCAGGAGTGAGGGTTTAGCTAAATTAGGGAAGAACTTAATGTTCTCTAAATTAGATGCTAACAGTGGATTCTGGCAAATACCACTAGAAGAGAACTCCAAGCTATTCATGGCTTTCATGGCACCATTTGGAATATTCTGTTTTAATAAGCTACTCTTTGGAATAACATCAGCCCCAAAGATCTTTCAAAGAACAATGTCAAATCTTTTAGAGGGCTTACAGGGAGTTGTTTGCCACATGGATGACCTGTTGATCCATGGATCCACTCAAGCTGAGCATGACATGAGGGTGAGAGCAATGCTGAGAAGATTATAAGAGGCAGGATTGACACTTGACAGTAACTGTGAGTTTCCACAGCCAACAATCAGCTTTCTTCATTACATAATGACTGCGCCAAGAATAATGCTTGATCCACTGACGACCAGAGTGGCGAAAGAATTTCCAGCTCTACGGGACATCATGGAGTTACAAAGGTTCATGGGAATAATAAATGAAGTGGCAAAATTTCTAAAAACCTTAACAGAGCTCAATGAGCCACTACTTCAGTTGTTACGCCAAGGCAATGAAAGAAGCACATTAGAAATCATTTGAAAAAAATCAAGGAGAGGTTGAGGTCATCAGAGATATTAACATATTATGATCTGCAATACCTACAATAATGGCAGTGGACACATCCTCTGCAGGATTGGGCAGAGTACTTTTTCAGGTACAAAGGAATGGAAAATGCAGACCAGTTTATTACACATCATGATTATTAACAGTTACAGGGAAGAGATATGCACTAATTGAAAAGGAAGCATCAGTAGCCAGGTGGGTGTGCTGGAAATTTGTTGACTATGTCTTAGATTTTCACATTATGATAGAAATAGAACATAAACATTTAGTCACATATTGAATTTGTAAGAGCTTGCAGCAATGCCATCAAAAAATCACAGGTTTAAATTAAGGTTTGGCACTCATATGGTATATGTTCAAGGGAAAAAACAGAGCACAGCAGACTCATTATCATGCAATGAAACTAAGAATCCAAAAAATGTGTTATTGGATTGTGGAAGAAGTCAAGGAGTTTGATACAATGACAGTCCATACATTACCAGCAACTACAGAAAGATTGAGTGAAATCAAAGAGGCTCGAAAATCAGATAAGGGATGTAAGGAGATCAGAGAATTTTGCATTAGAGGATGGCCAATATATATACCACATAGTCCTATCTTGAGACCATAATTTGAGCAGTGAACACATCTGACAGCGATTGATGATTTACTGGTGTATGATGATAGCACAGTAATCCTATGAACATTGAAATTTGAGACCTCATGTCGCCTACATCAAATCATTTAGCTATTACCAAGTGCAGAGACAGAGCCCAGTATTCAGTTTGGTGGCCGGGTGTCTCAAAGTTATTGGAACAAACATTTATAATTCACGGATCAAGAATAGTTTCAGGTCTTCGACAGGGAGAACAGGTTTGGATCAGAGGTCGACTGAGATTTGGAGAAATAGTGGAGAAATCACCACACTTGTGATCTAACATTGTCCAGATGGAACAGGGCACAGTAAGAAAAACTGAAGAGCTTTAATTGCAATTGAGAAACAGGGTGAACATCAGAGACCAGAGAGGTTACAATCATCAGAAATGAAAGAAGACACTGAAGCAGGTGATCTTTGAACCATCTACTAGTTTGCATTCCGTTCAACAGCATCCAGAGGACCAACTGCAGAGTGAGGAAGCCCTATTCCCTACAAACAAGAGGAGAATGAGGTAAGGTATGTGAGTGAGGGCATCACAATGCTTACCAGTGTAAGAAAAGGTGAGAATCACAAAAAAAACTGGAGGAATGTCATGAAAATATAATAATTTTCATAATATTATTGTAATTATTGTAAAGGTAGGTTAAAGGTGGGGTTTGCTTTAATTTCTCTGTATGTAGGTGTGCGTGTGTGTGTGGATTTTAACTGAATTACAGACAGTTGGTCTGGTGGCTTTGATGTATCGGAAGGGAAACTAGGTTTGAAATGCTAAATACATAAACACGGCTGAAATTTTAGAATGTGAGATGTGAAGAACATTTGCATTTTTAGATAAACCAGAGTAGTGAATTTCAAAGAGATGGTAAGGTGTTACACCTAGCCGTAAGAGGCTAAGCCTAATGGTATGTTTATTTTCCCCAAAGATTACTGATAATATGAGTGCTATGAAAGATTTATATGATGGAAAAAATAAAGTTGCAAAGACATATTGGAACAATGCAATTTACATTAAAAAGGGAGAAACATGTACAAAGGAGGTGAGGTTATGTATAAGGAAAGGAGGAATTCTAAGATCTAACAAGCGTGAAAAGCCTCCAGCCTCCATGTACCAAGCTGCTGTCTCCAGAAACCAAAGTTAAGAGAATTCATTTTAAATATTACTGTCCAGGGTATTGTGTGCTTTGGCTGGGTCTGTTGAAATCTATGTTGTTTTACAGTTGCCTTAATGGGGGTGTAACTGGTAGTCAGATTAATTAGGGGAGCTAGGAGTTATCACAGTGGTAATTTATAGACCTACGTATATGCTTAAAATCATTTATTTTATTAAAAAATTTTTAATTTAATTTTGTTAAATCCTCTAAGACTCAGTAGACTTAATAGTACTGAATTCAAGCACACATCGCAAAATAAAAATACAAATTGCAAGACAGTTGTGGCAGCTGTTTCAAGTTTCCCTCTGGGATTTGTGCAGTTTAGCATTTACCATCTGCTGTGCCATAACAGGAAGGAATGAGAACATGGAGAGGGAAAGAAAAACATTTACCTATGAGAGCAAAAGAGGCTACATTTCCTATGAGACTTCAAAACAGAGTGACTAAGAGACTCAAGCATCGGGTTTCCAGGAGCATCAGAGAATGTTGAAGTCTGAAGACTTGGGGGGAGAATATGTTAGACTAAGTCCCACAGAGGGTTAACTGTAATAGTCTGTGATATCATAGCAGGGGGTGACATGTGCTCATGTGATCTGAGAGCTTAGGGCTGGAATTTTCTAGCCCAGTGGTGGTGGTACCTGCTGCAGGAGACTGACTGCAGCCCATTGACTCTCGATGGGACCAGACGATCCTGGTGGCAGGAGGGACCGGAAAATCCTCCCCTGGGAGCGAGCAGCATGGAAAGAATCTAGTGTTAGGGAGTGTTCTCATCACTGTAAATATGTTACAATAAAGCTGGCAGTCTTCAGGAGTTATTGAAATAATCAGTTTTCTTTCCATGACTGGACGCCTGAATTCTTCATCACTGTCCTGCTCAGTAGAGCTGCGAGAGAGTCTTGCTGTCTGGTGTGCTGCCTCCTGGGCAGTCCCTGCTTTTGCTCACTTGTTCTGGGAGCTTGAGCATGTGCAGACCCCTTTCCATCATTGAGTAACAATGTTTGTACTTGTACTTTGGAGGGATAAAACATGTGATGGTGCATCTTTAAGAGGATTGTCCTCCTCTCTGGTGTCTTGTTCAAGGAGCTATTTCTGCTTGAAAGTTCCTAGAGGGAAGTGAAAAGGGACAAGGCTTCGTGTGGCACTGAGAAGCTGAAAATTAGCAAGTGACTGTCCTGAGAATATAGATTAATACTGAGAAGCTTGTTCGCTATTTGTTGAGGTGAATGAAAAGTTTGTAAGTAACATTCAGGCACGCTGCTCAAGTAGCTCAACAGCTTCACTTACCCTGATGCTGAATGCTCTGCCTGTGTAACTAATCTCCAAGACCACTTGGTTTTTTTTTTATTTATTCATTCACGGGATATACCCATTGCTGGCTAGGCCAGCATTTATTGCCCATCTCTAATTGCCCTTGAGAAGGTGGTGGTGAGCTGCCTTCTTGAACCGCTGCAGTCCATGTGGTGTAGGTACACCCACAGTGCTGTTAGGGAGGGAGTTACAACACTTTGACCCAGAGACAGTGAAGGAATGGTGATATATTTCCAAGTCAGGATGGTGTTTGGTTTGGACGAGGACTTCCAGGTGCTGGTGTTCCCATGTAACTGCTGCCTTTGTCCTTCTAGATGGTAGCAGTCATGGAATTGGAAGCTGCTGTTGAAGGAGCCTTGGTGCATTGCTGCAGTGCATCTTGTAGATGGTGCACACTGCTGCCACTGTGTGTCGGTTCTGGAGGGGGTGAATGTTTAAAGTAGTGGATGGGTGCCGATCAAACAGGCTGCTTTGTCCTGGATGGTGTTGAGCTTCTTGAGAGTTGTTGGAGCTGCACTCATCCAGGCAAGTGGAGAGTATTCCATCACACTCCTGACTTGTGTCTTGTAGATGGTGGACAGGCTTTAGGGAGTCAGGAGGTGAGTTACTCGTTGCAGAATTCCCAGCCTCTGACCTGCTCTTGTAGCCACAGTATTTATATGCCTCGTCCAATTAAGTTTTTGGTCAAAGGTAACCCCCCGGAATGTTGAACAAGGGCTTTGTTTTGGGTACAATTCTTCCTATACTGAAGCCAAATCCTGGGGATGATACTGCTGGCACTGACCTGTTAACCATCTCTGTCCGGAAGTGCACAATTGTGGTCCAGTGGTTGCTTCTGCTGGTGCTGGTGTAACAATACCTCTATGCTTGCCCTGACCTACTCTCCAAAGTCCTTCAGGGAGGCATCAGACATGGTGGCAACCTTCCGTTTCTGGTGCCACAGTTGTAATGAGGACTGTTGGAATAAATTTCAAAGCAAGGGATGAAACATGACTTCTGGAATTGCATCCGCACTTTAAATAGGCCTCGAGAGTCCTACTAGAAGCTGCATGCATCAGATTAGTGGGCCGAGAGATTCCTGAGGTGACAGGATGGGCAGCTGCGGACTGGGAGTTGTTGTTAGGTTTATTTAACACTGTGCAGTGCTTTTCCACAAAGTGGGTTACCCACAGTGCCCTCTTCTGGTTTCTTTGCTGTGAAGGTTGCAGTACCATTTACAAAACTCCACACTCAAACTGTTTGAACATTAGGTATCAGGAAATCATTTTCAATTCTAGTTGGATGTTTTTTTTAAGCACCAAATTGGAGTTGTAATCTCAAGTGTGTCAGGAGCCATATGATTTTGGGGCACGAGTAAAACAACTGAAGATTTAATCAGGAATTTAAGTATGTGAATCACCTTCATTTGACTCAACAGCTTTCTATCAAACATTTAGATCACTGTCTGATATATTTTGCTGTAAAGGTGGAATCAGGGTTAATTAAAACAAGAGGCAACAGAACAATTTTCTAATAGGGGCTTTTTAAAAATCTCAGGATAGGACATTCGTCAATAATTGAAGCTGGAGTAAAATTGGCCTGGGCATCCTCCTGTCCTTTAAGAAAGGATTTAACAGGCTTGTGATGGAGGGGAACTTTGGGATAGGTTTTCCACTTGCCAGCTGGGTGTAAAGTTGGCATTGCGAATTTATCACTGTGTTAGAAACTCTCTGATTTTTATTTCTGGATCATAGCGGAGCAGAATATTGGGAGGTTGCAGCAGATGTTCTGATGCCTGGACAGCTTGAGGAGCCATTGCAATAATAAATCTCAGTGAAAATACAAACAGTTACTGTGCAAACTCCACCATCTGAAAGATCGTCACCAAACAGGATGTGAAAGGGATAGTCCAACCATTGGCAGGGAAAGACAGTCTGAGGAATTACATCTAGAACTACAAATGTAGACAAAGGAATTTGGAGATAATTGCTGATTGATGACTATTTCACCTTAGTGATTGTGGTAAACAATATGTCAGAAGCTATTTCCATATGTCAAATTAATTGAAACCTGTCGACCATCTACATGGCACAAATCAGGAGTGTGATGGAATACTTGCCACTTGCCTGGATGATTGCGGCTCCAACATCACTCAAGAAGCTTGATACTATCCAAGTCAAAGCAGCCACCTTGATTGGCACCCTTCCCACAAACATTCAATGCACAGTGGCAGCAGTGTGTACCATCTGAAAGATGCACTGTAGCAACTCACCAAGGCACCTTTGACAGCACCTTCCAAACCCGCAACCTCTACCACCCAGAAGGCCAAGGGCAGCAGATGCATGGGAACACCACCACCTGCAAGTTCCCCTTCAATCCACACATCATCCTGACTTGGAACAATATTGCCATTCCTTCACTGTTGCCGGGTCAAAATTTGTTGCTTATCTCTAATTGTCCTTGAGAAGGTGGTGGTGAGCAGCCTTCTTGAACCGCTGCAGTCCATTTGGCATAGGTACACCCATAGTGCTGTTAGGGAGGGAGTTCCAGGGGTGCCTGATTGGAAAGGGGGCCCGAGACCTCCCTTCCCTCACTCTTTCCAGCCTGAGACCCAAACTGCCAGGCTTTTCCCCCATCCCTGACATCTTCCCACCAGCCTCAAAATTGAGGCCGGGTTGAGGGCTTCAGTTGGGGCGAGGGTGGACATGCAGCCCTCGGCCTTGCCCTGGTCCCTGTAAAATTGTGGACAGGTTGGGGATGGGTGGGATGCAGTGGGAAAACCATCCAGGGACGATTTTAGGCACTCCCCCGTCTGCAAACCCGCCGATGTGGGCCTGTAAAATTAACCTACTCCTGATACAGCAGATCTTTCTTAAAAAAAAATCTTAATTTTTTTTGTTCCACAATACCAAGTTAACCAGTTTGAAAACGGCTATATGAATTGGAAATAACAGCAGGACAAAGCGTCATTCATCTGGGATATGACAAAGCAGGATCTAGTAACCTTTCAACTTAAAGTGCAATGTGGATTAGACCGATGAAATGGGCAGACACATGGCAGATACAATTTAATGTGGATAAGTGTGAAGTGAATAGCTTTGGGAGAAACACATGGCGAGGCAGTCTAATCTAATATAATCTAATCTTGAGGCAGGTGCAAGAACAGAGGGTCCTGGTGTGCATATACATAAATCTTTGAAGGTTCAGGTCAAGTTGATGAAGTGGTTAGCAAAACATATGGAATACTTAGCTTGATATGTGGGGAAATTGAATGCAAAAATAAAGGATTCATGCTAAACATTTACAAGTCTCTGATTAGGCTCAGCTGGAGTATTGTGTACAGTTCTGGGCAATTCACTTTAGGAAGGATTTAAGATTTTGGAGAAGGGACAGAGGAGACTGTGCCAGCATCATACTAGGAATGAGGGACTTCAGTTATGTGATGAGGTAACATATAGTTTTTATAGTTATGGTATGGCAGGTCAGCGCAGCTGAGTGGGATGTACATCCTACAGTATGTGATAAATCATGGATGCACCATGTGTCCTAGATGAGCAAATCTGCAAATCAACACCTTCCAAACCCATGACCATTACCATCTAGAAGGACAAGGGCAGCAGATACATGGATACATCACCACCAGGAAGTTCCCCCCCCCAAGCCACTCACCGTCCTGACTTGGAATGTTCCTTCACTGTTGCTGGGATAAAATCCTGGAACTGCCTCCCTAACAGCACTAAGTGTAACTACATCACATGGGGCGAAATTTTATGGCAGCGGGATTTTACGTTCCTGTCAAAGCCAATGAGGTTTGAGAATATCTCGCCGCATTTTACAGCCCTGTCCCCAACAAAACAGGGCCGTAAAATTCTGCCCATGGACTCCAGCGGTTCAAAAAGGCAGCTCACCATCACCTTCTCAAGGGCAACTAGAGTACGCGCAATAAATTCTGGTCTATCCAGCGACACCCACATAAAAATAAAATTATTTATCGCCCACATGCAATAAAAAAAGATTTAGTATTATGTAATGAGAAAGGGCTAATTAATAATCTTATTGTAAAGAACCTTTAGGGATGAGTGACCATAATATGATAGAATTTTACTTTCTGTTTGAAAGTGAGGCAGATCAATCTGAAGCCAGGGCGTTAAATTTGAACAAAGGAAATTATGAAGGTATGAGGGACAAATTGGCTGAGGTGGATTGGGAAAATGCATTAAAAGATAGGACGGTATACAGGCAATGGAAAGTCCTTAAAGAATTATTACATAGTTTACAGCAAGAAAGTTCAAGGCAGAAAAACCCAAAAGGAAATGTCAGTCAACCGTGGCCAACAACGGAAGTTAAGGATCGTATAAGATTAAAAGAAAAGGCCTATAAAACTTCCAGAAATAGTAGTAAACTTCGGGATTGGGAGATTTTAGAACACAGCAAAGGAGGACCAAGGACCTGATAAAGAAAGGGAGAATAGAATATAAATGTAAACTGGCAAAACACATAAAAACGGACTGTAAAAGCTTTTATAGGTACATGAAAAGAAAACATTTGGTTAAAACAAATTACAGGCAGAGTCAGGAGAATTTATACTGGAGAATAGAGAAATGGCAGAGAAGCTAAATGATTTCTTTGTGTCTATTTTCACTGAGGAAGATACAAGAAATCCCCCCAGAATTAGAGATCCATGGGACTAGGGAGAATTAGGAATTGAAGAAAATTAGTATTAGTAAGAAGGTTGTATTGAGGAAATTAATGAGACTGAAGGTTGATAAATCCCCAGGACCCGATGTTCTACACCCCAGGGTGTTGAAAGATGTAGCTATGGAGATAATGGATGCATTGGTGCTTATCTTTCAAAATTCTATCGATTCTGGAATGGTTCCTGGTAACAAATGTCACCCCACTATTTAAAAAGGAAAGGAGAGTGAAAATGGAAAACTACAGACTTGGTAGCCTTACATCAGTAGTATGGAAACTATTGGAATCTGTTATAAAGGATATGATAAATGGGTACTTAGAAAATAATGATCTGATTGAGATAGTCAGCATGGAGTGGCGAATGGGAAATCATGTTTGATAAATTTGTTGGAGATTTTTTGAGGATGTTACTAACAGAATTGATAAAGGGGAGTCAGTGGACGTAGTGTACTTGGATTTTCAGAAGGCTTTTGATAAAGTACCCCACAGGAGGCTGGTTAGTGAAATTAAAGCACATGGGAAAGGAGTTAATGTACTGACATGGATTAAGCATTGGTTAGCAGGTAGAAAACAGAGAGTAGGAATAAACGGGTCATTCCCGCATTGGCAGGCTGTGACTAGTGAGGTACTGCAAGGATAAGTCCTTTGGCCCCAGCTGTTCACAATATATATCAATGATTTGGATGTGGGGAACATATGTAATATTCCAGGTTTGCGGATGACACAAGGTTAGGTGGGAATGTGTGTTGTGTGGAAGATGTAAAGCAGCTTTAAGGGGATTTGGACAGACTTAGTGGGCAGAATTTTGCTCTTGGTTGGCGGGTGGGCCTCACCAGCTCAGCGGTGGGCAGGCAGCCGAACTCTGCCGCCGAAATGGGGCCCGCTGCCATTTTGAGTGGGCAGGCCAATTAAGGCCCACCCAGCGGCCTGCCCGACAGGAAGCGTTATGTGCTTCCTGTGCGAGGGGGGAGGGATTCCCCATCTGTCAAAGTGCGCTCATTTGTGCGAGTGCTGTCTCAGGGAGATTACTGACAGGTAAAAAAACTCCAAAAATAGAAAAATATTAAAATTATTAACATGACCCCTCATGTGACAATGTCACACGAAATGGGACATGTTAATAAGAAACACATAAACTTTATGAAACATTTTAAAACCGGACATGAAACCTCAGCCCGCCGGTGGATGAAGTTTCATGTATAATCTGCAGCCCGCTGGGGCTCCTGGCCTGCCCGCCAGCCTTAAGGTTGGACGGGCAGGTCTCTAACAATCTTAATTACCCTGTCAATAGCCTTAATTGGCCATTAACAGGTCGGCGGGTGAACAGCTGATTTCGCTGTCTGCCCGCATTCCTGAATATTTATAGGGACTGGGATTACATCGGGTGTTCCTCCCAACGTCATACCGCATCATTTTCCTGTCGGCGGGCGGGTCCCGCCCCCAAATTGCCGATGGTAAAATCCTGGCCTGGGTGTGGGCAAGCACATGGCAGATGGAATATAATGTAGAAAAATGTGAGGTTTTCCACTTTGTTAGGAGCAACAGAAGTGCAGATTATTTCCCAAATAGTGAGAGATTAGAAAGTGTAGATGTACAAAGGGACCTGGGTGTCCTCATCAGTAAGTTACTGAAAGCTAACATGCAGGTACAGCAGGCAATTAGGAAGGTTAATGGTATGTCAGTCTTTATTGCAAGAGGATTTGTGTACAGGAGTAGTGAAGTCTTGCTTCAATTGTATAGAAGCTTGGTTAGACCCCACCTGGAGTAGTGTGTGCAGTTTTGGTCCCCTTACCTCAGAAAGGATATTATTGCCATAGAGAGAGTGCAATGAAGGTTCATCAGACTTGTTCCTGGGATGGCAGGACTGTCCTCTGAAGAGAGATCCGGGAAACTGGGTCTGAATTCTCTAGAGTTTCGAAGAATGAGAGGCGATCTCATTGAAAGCTACAAAATATTTAAATGGATAGACAGGGTAGGATCAGGTAAGATGTTTCCCCTGGTTGAGGAGTCAAAAGCCAGAGGACACAATTTCAAAATAAAGGAGAAGCCACTTAGGACCGAGATGAAGGGAGTGTTTTTACTCAGAGTGTTGTGAATCTTTGGAATTCTCTACCCCAGATGTTCAGTCATTGAGTGTGTTTAAAACAGAGATTGACAGATTTCTAAATACCGTTGACATAAAGGGATATGGGGATAGTGTGGGAAAAATGCAGTGAAGTGGATGATCAACCATAACCGCTTTGAATGGCAGAGCAGACACGATGGGCTGAATGGCTCTGTTCCTATATTCCTATGAGATTGGAGAAACTGGGCTTGTTCTCCATTGAAGAAAGAAGCATAAGGGGCAGACCTAATAAAACTATTAAATTATGAAGGGTTTTGATAGAGCATGAAGGACAAAAACTGTTTCCTTTGGCAAGTAGGTCAGCAACCAGAGGTCAGAGATTTAAAATAATTGGCAAAAGAACTAGAGGAGAAACGAGGATACATTTTTCACATAGAGGTTTGTTAAGATTTGAAACATGTTACCTGAAAGGTTGGAGCAATCAGATTTGATGGGAACTTTCAAAAGACAATTGTACTTGGTGACTAATTGGTAGAGTTGTGGGAAAAAAGACTGAGGTGGTGGAAAAAATTGGATGGTTCTGTCAAAGAGCTGATACAGGCAGGAAAGGTACTGTAGTGCATCATTTTGTCACATGCCAATGGGACATACCACATAATTAATAAAAAAATAGTTTGCTATCTAAATAGTTGGCTGGACAAGAACATGTTAAAAGATCAAATTCATAACATGACACTAGTTTTTTTCACACTGATGAAGGAATGCAATGTATTACCTCAACTGCCGTTATCTGTGTAATCTATAATAGTTTGCATCTAGTCACCCCTCCTTCCTTCGAATCCATTCCACTTGCCACAAGACCACTTGGCATTATAATCAAACATTAATTGGGGCTTAATAACATGCAGACCAAAAATTGAAAAGTCTCATCTATATTTTAGCACCATTGCAATTTGGCAAGACACAGCTGCTCTTCCAATTTAATGCAAGCTTCTGGAGAAAACTGTCAAGCTGCCATCAAACTGTGTGAGCACCAGGATAGCTGCACTGTACCTTGAAAGCTAGAAGCTCAATTTCAAAAGAGATACAACTTCCTGTTTTTTTGTAATCTTCCATTAGGATAGCTTTGGTACACTTGCTGATATGTACATTTAGAGTGGGACTTGAGAGTTGTTTCTTTCAGAAGCCAGCAGGTTACTTGCCAAAAAATAATTATATCCACTGTAAGTGAACCTGTGTGAACCTCCAATTCTGACCACTTGTGCATCTCCAATTTTCATTGCCCTACCATTGGCAACTGTGTCTCCTGTGAGGGACTGCTAACGGTTAAAGAGAAATCCGAACACCCAGTAATTAACAGACAGAACTATGCCACAAGATTTCACACTTTTTAAATGAAAACAAACTTTATTGTATTTTAAAATTAAACGAAGCAACCACTGTTAACTTAATGCTACAGTTTATAATTATACTGATTTGAACTCAGTTCTACTTTATACTTTCCCCCAAAGTTTCCTTGTACATTACAAAACCTTGAATATTCATTCACTTTCCTTATTTGGATTGCCGGCAGATATCTGACCGCCTTCCCACAGCTTTCCAAGCTAACTCTGCTGACTGCTTTCTGCCACAAAGCTCTGCAAGGACCATTGTAGATTTCCTCAACTAGCTGCAAACTAGATCAAATCTTTCAGCTGCTTTTCCCTCATGAAATCCAAACTGAGACTGAGCCCCACTCATGTTCTGCACAGTGAACAATTAATTTAATATTTTCTCTGCTTTCAGGCCTAACTGACTATCAACTGCTGTGGGCCCTCTCAATTGTGTGAGATGCAGTTTACAGCACAGTAAAACTGCAACTGCCTGTGTGTGTTCCCAAACTGAACTGCTTGCTTCTGTCAGCAAACACACACACATATATTAAACAAAAGAACATTCTAACCAAGGCTCCACCCTGAATTGTTGTTTCTATGGCAACGAGGCATGCTTGGAATAGTTCCAACAGAAATGCAAACAAATTATGTTACCTTGAACCCTGATTCTGCAATCCGTGTGAATAATTTCTATCTCTAATAGAACTTTACAACCCCTATTTCCAGAATTTCTAGCTCTCAACCTCTTTTATGGAGATAATGATAGACACCCTGGCTCTACCAAGAGGTCCAGAAATGGGTCACCCATTGCTTAAGTGTTGTTTTTCACTGACCCTGTAAGATAAACACCAGTTAATTAAGCCTTGGCTTGTTTGACTTGCTTTCACATTAGGGTTGCTTTTCAGTTGTATGATATGCCTGCATGCTATTGTAATGTAAAGGTGCTTGGCAGAGCAAGGGTTAATGTAGATAAAAGCAAAAAACTGCGGATGCTGGAAATCCAAAACCAAAACAAAAATACCTGGAAAAGCTCAGCAGGTCTGGCAGCATCTGTGGAGAGGAACACAGTTAACGTTTTGAGTCCGAATGACCCTTCAACAGAACTGCTGAAGGGTCATTCGGACTCGAAACGTTAACTGTGTTCCTCTCCACAGATGCTGCCAGACCTGCTAAGTTTTTCCAAGGGTTAATGGAGGACTGGAGAATAGCACTGCCTATAGTATGATGCATGGAGTCACATGGTAATAGACTGAGAGGACAATCTAGAGAGAACACACTGAAACCAGACTGCATGGAGGTAACAGCACCATGTATGACAGTAACCTGAGATCTGTAAATAGTTAAAGATTAACAATAAATGGTTCATGTTTAAATATACAAATCTCAAGATCCCATCAGTGAGACATCTAAAGACCCCATGTCACACATCAGTTTCTTAACCAGTCTTTTCTATTAAACATTTTAATTCCTAAAACTAAAAGTTATATTCTAAAACATATGAACTATGAGCTTGTTATTCGCAACATAGAGCCTAAACTCCAGAATTCCCTTCCTAATCCTTCACCTCAGCTGCACCTTTAAGAAAGTCCTTAAAATTTACTCTTTGACTAAGTCACCTGTGCTAATATCCTAAATATCTCAGTGTCAATTTTTCATTTCATAACGTTCTTGTGAAGCACCCAAGGATTTTTTAACCTAATATATAAGATTCTGAGGGGACTTAACAGGGTGGACGCTGGGAGGGTGTTTCCACTCATAGGGGAATCTAGAACAAGCGTGCACAGTTTAAAGGTAAGGGGTTTCCCATTTAAGATGGAGGTGAGATGAGGATGAATATTTTTCTCCCAGGTGGTTTTTAAACTTTGGAATTTTCTTTCCCAGAGAGCAGTACAAGTTCAGTTTTTGAATATATTCAAGGCTGAGTTAGAGAGATTTTCACATCCAAGGGATTCAAGGGCTATGGGGGATAGGCAGGAAAAGTGGATTTAAGGCCGCAATCAGATCAGCCATGATCTTATAGAATGCCAGAGCAGGCTCGAGGAGCTGAATGGCCTACTCCTGCTCCTGTTATGATCTTATGAATTCTAAGAGTATCTGAAGGATCCCATATATCCAAAAGTGATGCACCACTTACTATGGCCAATCTAACCATAATCAACTCTGAAGGATATCATGCAAGTGCTATTAATATCTCTAACCCTCAGCTACCCTATTAAATATACATTATCTAGCTTCTACTTAAAGAGTTTTTTTAAAGAGCCTTTTTACATTTAAAGAAATCCTAATTTCTATTAAGGTGAATTTCTGGTTAGTCACTTAAGGCTGCTAGAGTGCCTGTGGTGTTTATCTTGCCTTCAATTTCAGTGCTTTAAAATGTCTTCAATCTATTTTTTAGAAGTGCAGGAGCTAATCACTGTTTACAATTCTGTGTAGTTGTTCTTTGAGTGTTCAGCTGCGTCTGCCAGAAGGGGAGCACCAGCAAGAGAGAGTCAACACACCTTCAGTTGGTGCAAGGACTCAGCGGATAAAGGGAGGCTCATGAGCCACAGAAACTAATTTCTTTATCTAATGGCACCCAGTGTTAATGTTGAATTTGTGTTGCAATGGCATACATGCTTTAAATTGGTAATTAAGCACAGCTTTCCCTAATTGGGGAAGGATTAGGGAATGCTTGTAAGAGTACATAAAACCAGTTCACTCTGAGAGTCTGGGACTTTGTTTTGCCGTTTTGGAAATAAACCAGTTTTAAGCTACAGGCTAGCTCTAGGCTCATTCTTCCTCAGCATCCAATTATTGGAATTAACACCTACTGTTCAGGAGTGAGCTCTGTGTGCAATGCTGATTATTTGAAAATGACCCTGGAACAATTCCTACCCCTAGGAACAATTTGCTGGGCCAACTGTAGTTTTGCCTCACTACAGTGACTTTGGTTTCCCTCTGTAGTCTGAACAGCTGTGCAGTGGTGGAATTGAAAACCTGGAAGGTGCCGTTGAATTTTTGAGATCTAGGCACCACTGGTGAGGCCAATATTTGTTGTCTATCTCGAATTCCCCTTGAGAAGGTGATGGTGCACCATGTAGTTACACACATGGTGCTGTTAGCGAGGAAGTTCCAGAATTTTACTCCAATGAAGATAAAGAATAGTGTGTGACTCGAAGGAGAACTTCGATGTAGTAGTGTATTCATGTGTCTGCTGCCCTTGTCCTTTTAGGTGTTAGATGTCACAGGTTTGGAAGGTGCCATTGAAGGAGCCTTGACTAATTACTGCAGGTCATCTTGTGCATTTCTTTTAACTTTGCAAAGCACCGAGTTGATTTGCAAGATACAGATTAGAAACTCAAGTTCCAAATACTTCATGCTGTGGAACTGCACCACCACACCCCTCCCCCACATCTACACATCTCACTGTGATTCACAATTTACACACATGCTGTAAAACTTGCCTTATTGTCACTTTGAAAAAAGTAAATGGAAAATTTTTGAACAATGGTTTCCCGGTAAGGTTGGATTTGTAGTTGCTTCTGTTTGCCAATGGAAATTACATTGCAGTATAACTTGAGGGTTGTGGTGGAACATACTCCTAGCTGTGGCTTTTCCTGCAGATTTCCCTGAAGCACAATGACCTGGAACTCCAAGAAAAGATTGTGAACTGGATTTTCCAGTGGTGTCACCCTGTCCAAAGCAATATTCCTGCACCGTATTGCATTGGTCCTGGATCTCAGGCCACAGTAAGTCAACTTAAGCATTAGATCTCTATGATGGGCTGAAGCATGTTCATCTTGTTTGTAATCTCCTGTCTTCATTTTAGCCCCAGGATTCAACTTCGCCTTGCTCTTGCCAAACATCTTGGACTCATTTTTGCACATTATTTTCAGAATATTTAGCTTTCCAGCGAAATGAAGGGGGTATCCTCAATAGTTTTTATTACTCTGAAAGAACAATGGAAAGTTAGAAAGTATTTCCACCCTGTTTCTGACTAGTTTGACATAATGTTGGATTTTTCCACAATTATATCCAGAAATGGCATTTTTATTGTGATTCAGTCAGATTACATGAAGGCTGCAGCAATGAATCAATAGAATACTGTTGTGCCCATTATAAACTTATAACATTTGTTACACACAGTTCCCCATGGTTGCAATAGGGCAATAAATAACACACAACATGGCAACTTAAAAAAACCTAAAGGATAAAGAAAAGAATTACTTGTATATAGATCTTTCATTGCTTCAGGACATCCCAAAGTGTTTTCCAGCCAATTATGTTCTTTTGAAGTGTAGTCACTGGTGTAATGTAGGAAATGCAGCAGCCAATTTCCACACAACAAGGTCCATCAAACAGTAATGTAATAATGACTGAATAAGCTGTTTTAGTAAGGTTGCTTGAGGGATAAATATTGACCAGGACACCTGGGAGAACTTCCTTGCTTTTCTTTGAAATAGTGCCATGTAATATTTTATGTCCACCTGAGGTCAGGTGGTGCTCAGTTGAAGTCTCACCTGAAAATGACACCTCTGACAGTACGACACTCAATACTAAATGCTGATATATTAATAGTTTTTACTTTATCATATCTATAGTTAGTTTTAAAGCTTTTCCAGTGGCCTAGTCAGCCAAGACACCGCCTGCTGGAGAATTAGCAATAGAGATCAAAAGATTTCAGGGTAAGTGCCTGGGCTTTGCTGATTACCTGATGTTGACCAGGGAGTCGATCAAAAATTGTGTAGCTACAATTTGTTAACCATCAGCTCACCTGGGCTATATGAAGAATTCCTTTTGCTAATCACTATCCAGTAACCCTTCTGAGAATGGATATTGGTTGAATAGCTCTCCATGTTTCAACTGCTTGTTGATACTCATTGCCTCAGCTTGTCGTGAAGAGTTGTCATGAGTTAAATATTCAAGGGTTGTTGGTGCCCATGCGCCTCATCTTCAACTTAAATCAATGAGCGAGAGGTGAGAAGCTTTGAAAAAGATCAGTGAAACCTGCACTGTTGACCCTTTAACCCTTTAACACAAGCTACAAAGTCTTATAAATTATTGCTCAGGAGGCCTTTTGGTCTATTGCGCAATGGTGCTTACTCTTGAATGAGATCAAATTAACTTTGTCTCATTTTCCTGTCATCTCCTCACACTCTTTTACATTCTTTCTTTTCAAATAATTAACCTGTTCCCTTTTAATTCGTCTATTGTTTCTGCCTCAATATCCATTTTGAAAATGCATTCCATTTTCTATAAACCCTGTGTAGAGAGAAAAAAAATCTTCTAACTTCCCCTTCATCCTTTTAGAAACAATGGTTTCTGCCATCATTTGCCTTTCTATGTTGAGGTTTCCATAACCACCTGCAATAGTCCAACTGTAGCCTATCCAATGTCATGTATGAATCCAAATCACTGCTTTGTTTTTGCATTCAGTGCTCCTTTGTGTGAGACCCAGAATCCCATCCACCTTTTTTATGGCCTAGCCTACTAAGTTTTAGATTGATTCAGTTGATTAAAAACTCTTAAGTCTGAGGCAGAAAGTTGTGGATAGAGACACAATCCAGGATGTGAGCACATAATCTATGATACACCGGTGCAGAACTCAGAATGGGCTACATTATTGGTCTTTAAGATGAGATGTTAAACCAAGGTCCCATCTTCCATCAGAGGAAGTAAATGATCATTATTCGAAGAAGAGCAGGAGGTTCCCTTGGGGTCTGGACTGATATTTCTTGCTCCATTTCCACCAGCGAAAACTGATCAGCTAGTCATTCATCTGAAAAACATCAAGGAATCATTAGTGCGGGTACATATGTTTGATCTGCTGTCATTATTGCTCATAAGCGTTTTTCCTGGAAATATTTAAGTTAGGGATTCATTTTAAGCCGAGAAGCAGGCTTGTCTGATAATTTCAGAAAGATGACTTTCAGTCGCCTGCTTTGCACAGAAACCAACTGCAGAGGAGATATTATATGTCGGACCTGCGAATGATGCTTTTTGACGGTTTTATTTCCTCAGCATAATTCTCCAAATCTGTTTTGAAGTGTCCAATACTCATCGCACAAGAAAGTGATAAATCTGTCTGAATGTAGAGCATGATCCCGAACAAAAAAAAACAACTTCAAAGCAAAATGAAACAAGTCCAAGCCCTCCATATGTCGAAGCAAAGGAAGGCGCCATGCTCCAGACGACGAGGCTGACATTCCTTGAAAGATGCCTCTGATATTATATAAACGATTGCCTGCAGCTGCTGCATTGGCTACTTCTGACGTTGCCCATCAATGTGTTGCCTTGACCTTCTGTTTACAACACTTCCTAGCACTTCAGGGAGAGATAATGGCCAAGAAATTCATTGACACTGTGCACATTTTACTAGTGGAAAATAGGTGCACCAGGACGAATAGGTTGGGCATTCAAATTCCACACCAGGACTGTGTTGCTCACTGTATTGGTAAAGGCTGAAGTATAGGCGTCCAGAGGAAGCACCTATAACAGCTTCTATGGGCCAGAATCTTTAGCTTGCCGTGCGGGTGTGCACCCGACACACTCGGGCGTAAGATGACGCATGATGATACCGGGTGAGTCGGCAGCGCGCCTGCTGACAATTAAGCGGCCTATTAAAGCCCTTAATCAGCTAATCGATTTGAACTTTTCTCTGCCCGTCCAACTGTTCAGTTGGCAGGTGGTCGAAAAGGCCAAGCGGCCTTTGCATTTTTGGCGAAACCTCATCCATGGGCGGCATGAGGTGAGTTTTAAAAAAAACTTCTTTCTACACTCATATTTAGCATGTCCCTGCTCATGTGACAGAGTCACATGAGGGGACATGTTTTCATTATTTTAAAAATCCTTATTTTTACTGTGTCTTTTTCTGTGCGTGTGAACTTCAGTGCTCGCACTCCTGCCCCTACCATGTCTAGCAACTAAGTCCTTTAGACTCAGCCATCTCAGTCAGTAGTGGTGCTACCAAGACATTCTTAGTGATGGACATTGAAGTCTCCCACCCAGAGTACATTCTGTGCCCTAACCAGCCTCAGTGTCTCCTCCAAGTGGCATTCAACATGGAGGAGTACTGACTCATCAGCTGGGGGTGCATGGGTGGTATGTGGTAATCAGCAGGAGGTTTCCTTGTCCATGATTGACCTGAGGCCATGAGATTTCATGGGGCCTGGAGTTGATGTTGAGTACCCTCAGAGCATATCCCTCCTGACTGTATACCATTGTGCTGCCACCTCTGGTGGGTCTGTCCTGTCTTCGTGATGGTGGTGTCTGGGACATTATCTGCAAGGTATGATTCCATGAGGATGACTGTCAGGCTGTTGCTTGGCTAGTCTGTGGGACAGCTCTTCTAATTTTGGAGTAAGCCAAATGGAGATCGTCGGCAGGTGGACTCTGACTGGTAGAGGCATTGCCATGGAGAATGCATCAGTGGTCATAGAGAATGCACCAATTGCCAACCAATCAGGTAGACAAGGTGGTTAAGACAGCACATTGGGTACTTTCCTTTATTAGCTGAGGTCTGGCATATAAGTGCAGGGAGGCTATGCTAGAACTGTTTAAAAACACTAGTTAGGCCACAGCTAGAGTACCGTGTACACTTCTAGTCATTGCATTAAGAACATCGGAACATGGAACTTAGGAGGAGGAATAGGCCATTCGGTCCTTCGAGCCTGCTTCGCCATTTGATAAGATCATGGATGATCTGATTGTGGTTTCAAATCCACTTTCCTGTCTGACACCCTTGACTCCCTTTTCTATCAAAAATCTGTACCATTCAGCCTTGAATAAATTCAATGATCCAGCCTCCACTACTTTCTGGGGAACAGAATTCCACAGAATAACATCTCCATCTTAATTGGGAGATTTCTTATTTTTATACTATGTCCCATACGGGGAAAGATCATTCTGGCACCCACCCTTTCAAGTCCCCTCAGGATTGTATATGCTTCAATAAAATCACCTCTCACTCTTCTGAACTCGAATGGATATAGACCCAACCTTTTCAACCTTTCTTCATAAGATATGCTCTTCATGCCAGGAATGAGTTGGTGAACCTTATCTGAACTGCTTCTAAGGCAGTTAGATCCTTTTTCTAAAGGGAGATCAAAACTGTACACAGTATTCCAGATGTGGTCCCATCAGGGTCCTGTACAGCTGCAGTAAAACTTCCCTGCTTTTACATTCCTTTACAATGGAGCTGCGTGATGAGGAGATGGAGGAGCTGCACGTCTCCTCCAATGACGAAAACATCGGCATGGATGAGGATGAGGAGGTCATCGTTGGTGAGGATGACAGCAATGAGGTCATTGCATTGGCCAAGTGAGGAAAGCACACTTGGGAGGCCCTCATAGCTGCTAAATTTGTGCAGGAGGATGATGACATGTAGTGAGGAGACACTATAGATCCTCACATTGCATCTGTGAATGTTTGACTCCTGTCTGGCTGATGGCAGTGTACATACCCTCTGTGGTAAGGCTCCTGTTATGGGGACACAGTGGAGGCCCTAATTGTCACTAGAAATGTGTCACCTAGCCAGGTGAAGTTTAGAAACAGTGTGTTTATTTTTCCCAAAGATTACTGGTAAAACGTAGTGCTATGAGAGGGTTTTATTATCAGAAAGCTGAAGTCCAAAGACATAGTAAAACAATGGAAATTTGCTTTCAAAGGGGAAAATATATATACAGTAGCGAAGGCTGTGTGTAAGGGTATTTTTAAGATTTAACAAGCATGAAAGGCCTTCAGCATCTATGCCCCAAGCTGCTGTTTTCAAAGAACTGAAGCTAAGAAAACTCACTTTGAATTCGACTGGTTCAGGGTATTGTGTGTCCCCTTGCCTGGGCCTTTTAAAATCTATGGGCAGAATATTCCCACTGGCGTGTGGGGGCAGGTCCAGCACATCCACATGTAAAATGGCGCGCTGTGATGTCGGGTGAGTGTCCTGACATCACAGTGCGTCATTACCATATTTCTTTGGGTGGGTGCACGATGATACTTGCTGCGCGCCCGCTATTAATTAACCGGCCACTTAAGGCCCTTGACTCACCAGTAGACGGCGATTTTTCAGCACCCGTGCAATCTTCAGGTCAGCGCACGGACGCAACAGGCAAGCGAGTAGGACACGTTTGTATTAGTCTCTTCCACGGGCGAGATAAGAGGGCTCTCTGGGGTCGTGAGTGTGCTCTGTCAAGTATTGATTTTTCAAAGTTTTTGAAAAGGTTTTTGCCTGTGTGATCTGCAATATGCATCCCAGCTGCTTTGCCTGGACTCTTAATCCTCAGGTCAGTGCTCTGCAGTGAGGAATCTTTTTTGGGCCTTCAGGTTTCAGGAATCCATCTCTTATCCTGGGAAAGTTGAACTTTCCACTGGAGGCACCTCCTCTGAGGAGGAAGGGAGGGCTAAAAGGGGGATAAGGCCAGGAGTGCACATTCAGCCCCAAGGGGAGCCACCTTTGGGACGACAGGCGCAGGCACAAGGAGCGCAGGGTCAAGAGGTAGACCAAGGCGGAAGGGGCTGCAGAAGATGCCACTATCCTGCTGCCAGGGTATACAGGCAGTGAAGCAGCTAGCTCAATATGTCTGAGGTGGAGTGCTGAAGGAGGCTCCGACTGTCAAGGGAGACAGCCAGCTATATCTGTCAGATGATTGGGCCTGAGATCTCCCCTAACTGTGTGGGTGGACACCCCATGCCAGTGGCTCTAATGGTCACAGCTGGCCTCAACTTCCATGCCTCTGGCTCCTTCCAGGGCTCGGTGGGTGATCTTTGCGGTGTCTCCTAATCAGCTGTCCACACTTGTGTCAAGATGCTCTGTTCAGATGGGCATTGACCTTCATCCACTTCTGTTGGGACCAGGCAAGCCAGACACAGTGAGCCAGAGGCTCCACGGCCATTGCTGGCTTCCCCTGTGTCCAGGGTGCTATAGACTGTACACATGTGGCCATCAAGGCGCCAGCAGGTGAGCCCGATGCCTTCATCAACAGGAAGAGCTTCCACTCCATGAACGTGCAGATAGTGTGTGATCACAGGATGCAGATTCTACAAGTCTGTGCAAGGTACCAGGCAGCTCCCACGATGCCTACATCCTCAGACACTCCCAGGTCCCGGGGCTCTTCAGTGCTTCAGCCCGGCTGGATGGATGGCTGCTGGGTGACAAGGGCTATCCCCTCAGAAGGTGGCTCATGATGCCTCTCCACCATCCAAGAACAGAAGCTGAGTAGCGGTACAATAGGAGCCACAGCGCCACAAGGGCTGTGGTGGAGAGAACCATCAGTCTTCTAAAGATGTGCTTCCAATGCCTGGACTGTTCAGGGGGCGCATTACAGTACCCCCCAGATTGTGTCTCGGTGATAGTGGTTGCATGATGCGCTCTCCACAATCTTGTGCTGGAAAAGGGGGACGCTGTGGATGATGAAGATATAGACACAGTGACTGTGGCTGCACACGATGAGTCCAGCAGTGAGCCCAAGGATTAGCACACACAGGGAAATGCTGAGGGGGTAGACACTGACCCGGGCATACTCCAGGGAGGCAGGGACACCCGGGAGGCTTTAATCCAATGATCCTTCAGCTAGCCCACCACAGATGGGCCTCCAGGACAAGCCTGGGCTGTAGGCCCCATATTCGCTACCTAAATGCCAAATCTTCCAGGTTAGGAACAGTAACTAAGGGCCTTATTAATAATGCTGAATGTCCCACAAAGCATTCCTAACATTTTTGGAAACCATACACATGCGGAAGAAAAAAGGCACCTTCAGCCATGGCTACTTGTCTGAATTTAATATCACCGGCAAAGAAACTTAATGAAACAAAATGACAAGGGTGTTCCAATTCAAAGCAAATCATAAAGACCTCATCTCGGGCCAACACAAAAGTACCAGTGATAAACCCGTGGTGTGCCTAAGGTGCCTTAAGTTTACGTTTCCGGGTGCTAGGTCTTGGTGCTGCCCCCTCGCTGGGGGTGGTATCTGAGCCAGCTGCTGACTCTGCTGTCCTGTTGGCCTCGATGACCATGGCGGCCGTCTTCTAGCCCATGGAGCCTGTGATGGCCCCGCCTGGGAGGGAGCTGCCAGTTCCACAGCTGGCATCTCCCCAGTCATTGCAGCCTCACCAGATGCAATGGTCACTGGCAGACGGGCAGAGGAGCTGCCATCCTCATCCGGAGTGCCCTGAGAGGACCCCGCAGAGATGACAGGCAGCTGCTGCACCGACGTGAGGTCACTTCGGACCTCCCTGCTCACCGTGGATGGATGGGCACCGAATTGGGAAACTTGGTGCCTAGACCATCTCCCACCCTGGCACTGACCAGTTGAGCTCAATGCCGGTGTGAGAGCTTGCTGGTCAGAGCACATCCCCAGAAAACCCTGATAGGTCTCCTGGAGTAGCCTCTCCATGAGAATCACCACTCTCTCTATGGACAACACATGGCGCTCGGACATGTAGCTGATTGCTCCGGCGATCGTCTGCATAGACTCCCGCACCACGGAGACCAAGCCAAGCTAGCTTCTTGTATCTCCCCAGTGATGGCTGCATTTCATGCGCCTGCTGTGTTGCAGACAACTCCAGAGGAACATCATCAGGCACCGACTGAGCATGTGCCTGGTCCCCTGCAGTCCTCCGACTGCTAGCGTCATGGGCACTCTGTCTCTGCCAGCTCCTCCAGCGATTATGAGGTGCCCTCACCGCTATGCCCTGGGACACTAGCCGATGTTCTAACTCCCACCAAGGTGCCAGTATCTGCGCTGGTGGCTGCCTGGCAGAGATGGTGTGACACTGGTGAGACTTCAGGACACTCAGGTGTGAGAGGGAGCCTCTGCTGCTCCTCCTCCCAGCCCTGCTTCGCTGATGTTGAAATGAAGAACAAGGACATTGGATCAGTTAATGCGGAGACAATGTCAATGTGCATCCCTGTGCCCCAGATCATTATGCGCTCATCCTTCCATAAGCAATGGTCAAGCCCTGTTACAAAATTAAATCACTGAACATTCAGCACTGCCATGGCTGTTGGGAAAACAATGCTGACCTCACTGCTGGGCAAACATACCTGCCCGTGGCACCCCAGTCTCACCGACACCAGTGGACCTAGGCACATGGCGTCTCTCCAAATCCAGGGCCTCCTGCTCAAACTGGCTGAGAATGGCTAACTGTGCCTGGCCGCTGCCAATTCTCACCCGCTCGGCTGCGTTATGAGCATTCTTCTCCTGAAAATGAGAGACGAGCATTGATTAGTGCTAATTGTACCTGGACTCTGCGCACGGCCCACCCCAACCAGAGTGGGACATATCAGGGCTCCAGAGCCTCCTCATCCCACTGCTGAACACTCACTGAAAGATGCTAGGCCTGTTCCCCACCCCCCCAACCACCCCCTTGGACACATGCTGCCTACATCACATTAGGCACCACATGGTATATCCTTCCATCCCAAGGAGGCACAAGCGCGTGGAGCGCAGAGGACAGAAGATGGTTCGGTGCCACGTCACATTGAAGCTCCCCTCCCAGCATCTCATCACCCTGACTTTGACATGTCCTGGAGTTCCAGCACTGTGTCTAGGTGCAGCTCCTCCAGGTTATCCCCAAAACAGTCACGTGGGTCTCAGTGTGACACATGCTGCAGGGGCAGAACCCATCTCTTCACCACCCTCTCAGGGTGACCTCGGCATGGGCAATAATTGCTGGCCCACCCAGCGAAGGACACAGGCCGTCAATGATTCAGTGCAGTCACTACACTCAGACATGTGGGGGGGCGGTGGGGGGGTGGTTGGTGGTGGTGGTGGTGGGGGGGGGGTGCAGCGGGGGGGGATAAGCCGACCTGCTGGGTTAAGTGACTAATGCCAGCATGGTCCTCACCCTGCCAGAGCGCAACAAGTCATTGAAGCGCCTGCGACACTGGATCCAGTGCGCCGCACCACGTCGCGGGAGCTCACCAGCTCCGCCACCTCCTCCCAGGCACGTTTCGTCATGTTGGGGGGGTGCCTCCTGCTTCCGTCCTGGGGAACCAGCCTTGTTGCCACCTGCTCGAGGAGGGCAGTCATGGGAAAAACGAGGGGCACACTGGCTAATCAAATGCAGGTATACGGTTTCCAAAAATGTTAGGAATGCTTTGTGGGACATTCAGCATTATTAACAAGGCCCTTAGTTACTGTTCCTAACCTGGAAGATTTGGCGGTTAGGTAGCGAATATGGGGCCTACAGCCCAGGCTTGTCCTGGAGGTCCATCTGTGGGGTGCTAGCTGAAGGATCATTGGATTAAGGCCACCTGGGTGGCCATGCAAAAAAATAAATAAATAAATAAATGCAAAAAAAAATCAAAAATCTGTCTAACTCAGTCTTGAATAAATTCAATGACCTATCCTCCACTTCTCTCTGAGGAAGAGAATTCCACAGACTAACACAGAAAAATTCTCCTCATCTCTATCTTAAACGGTAGACCTCTTATTCTTAAACTTTGTTAACTTTTATTGTTTCCTTTAGTCCAGTACTGAGGAAATGCTGAAGTGTTACAGGTGCTGTCTTTCAGATGGGACAATAAACCAAAGGTGAGCAATGTTGATGATGTCTCAGGTTTCCCTGGCATGGGCTTTGTCTAGCCAGCAGCCATCCACTAAAACTAAAAAAAAAATTTAATAAAGGGAATATTAATGTTCCTCCCAGCTTGATAAAACTCCTGAGGATCCCATACTTAATTCCTTTCCCCTCCCCTACTTGTAGGGTTTACCCAAGGGCTGCACCAGGAGAATTGGGTAACTCAAATTGAATGAGTGGATGGAAATAGGTGCTCTGGATGGTCCTGATGTTATGAAAGTCTCTTTACAACTATGGCTTTCTTCCTTTCAGTCTAAGAGTCCATGCATACCATATCCACCGCGTTGTCCTTATCTACTCTCCTATTATCTTCAAAGGGTGAGAGGGAGATGAGATAAAAACAAAAAAACTGCAGATGCTGGAAATCCAAAACAAAAACAGAATTACCTGGAAAAAGTCAGCAGGTCTGGCAGCATCGGCGGAGAAGAAAAGAGTTGACGTTTTGAGTCCTCATGACCCTTCAACAGAACTAGCGTCCTAGTTCTGTTGAAGGGTCATGAGGACTCGAAACGTCAACTCTTTTCTTCTCCGCCGATGCTGCCTGACCTGCTGAGTTTTTCCAGGTAATTCTGTTTTTGTTTTGAGAGGGAGATGAGATTGGGCAGAGTGAGATAAAGGGATAAAAAAAGAATGATTGAGGCAAAAAAGTCAGGGAGACAGAGCAAGGAGATAAGAGAGAAAGTTTGGGAATATGAGAAAGAGCACGTAACACCTACCCAATAATCTCAATAATCAAGTCACCTCCATAAAATTCACATCTCATAAATCTGCATTTTGTCCATTATCAACCTCTACCTCTCATCTTCTACCCTGAGGGCTCCAACCATCCCCCATTTCACAGACTTATTATTATTTGCCAATCCCACTCTGAATACTCAGACACTCACCATTCCTCCTGCCTCTCTCCACCACAAAACATCATTCCCATTTCCACTACAAACATCTATGCCTTCCTGACATTCACCTCCATCATTTCCCACACTAAAGGTTCATATCTCCCCATCTTTTGCCTTCTCCTACCATCTTATGATCACCTTGCCTTTTCCACCATCGTACTGGCAGAAGATTTCAATTGATGGGGCTGTGATTATTTCCTTTGTCAGTTTGTTCCGTTGTGGGATTGTCCTTGGGAAGAAAGATTGTTGATACACTGGATGGAATTTTCCATGCCTGCTGGTGTCAGGCATGTTTGGTTGAGTGAGCGGACAGTATAGCGAGAAGGCTAAACATCGGTTTCATGACATCGTGAATCCAGTCTGCATTTGTCCACTCTGCCCATCAATGTTTGTCTGTGTTTTCCATGTCAGACATTGGGAACCTCATTGGAATACATATGCATATCATTATAAGCCCAGCTTGCTGGAATCATCCCCACTACCATAAGACCATAAGACATAGGAGCAGAAATTAGGCCATTTGGCCCATCGAGTCTGCTCCGCCATTCAGTCATGGCTGATAAGTTTCTCAACCTCATTCTCCTGCCTTCTCCCACTATGCTGTCATCCAAGCACATTGGCATGTGTTTCACAACAGCATGTGTAAGGCGTGCACTTGGCAGGCTGTGTGTTGAGGGGAACTCGGAGGTGAGTGCAAAGTAACAATGCACAGCGCTCACCAGGGTCGCCTGTTGGACTTCAATGTTGAGGTGAGTTGTGGGGTGGGGGAGGGGGCAAGAGCTGCATTGTGGTCAAGGCAAGTTAAGAGATGCAAGGGCTACACTGTGGTAGAGGCAAGTTGGGGAGGGGGCAAGGGCTGTACTGCATTGATGGTAGTGCACAAGCACGTGTGGTGGGGGGGCGGGGAGGGAAGCAGCCATGCAATAGGGAAACCTTTTATAAAATCACCATTCCTCTGCAGCTGAGACAGTTCAGATGCAGCCACATTGACATGAGTGGAGTCCAGCCTCTAGTTTATCTGCCCACTCAAGCAACTCAGAAGCATGAAATTACCACCAAATGCTCCAGAGCTTTTCACCCCCTCGGGCACAGACTGCAAACTAATGAGTATTTTAGTGGACTGTAGAACAGTTGGATGACTGCGCACGTTATGCAATCTCCTTGGGAAAGCTGGCCATGGAGCAGTCACTGGTGGAGGCACTCACAATGTCATCATCCCAGTTTGGACCAGTCTCCCCCATGGTTCAAGCAGACTTCAGTGCAGACTTGCAGCATGGATTAGGAGAATGCCTGTGCCTGAGCTACAGCACACCATGTAGTCCAATGGGAAAAGCTGCTGCCAATCGATTAGGTGGGGTGGGATGGTGGAAGATGGGGTTTCGGGTAGCTATGCAGTGCACCAAACTCTGGCCATCCAAGTAGTGGCCAGCACTCTCCGGGACGCATTAAGGGGCCTTCTGACTTAACCAAGAGAGGTTCTTAGAACACCCACATGTCTCCCTGTTTTTCATCCTGTATGAAGAGTACATCAGGAGCATGGAGCCTGGTGAACTAGCTGTACGGCTTGTGGCATACAGAGAACAGAGACAAAGGAGAAGAGAGCAACGGAGGTGCCTAGCTGGGCAGAGGGAGGAGCAGCACCCTCAGAAAGAAGGGGTGGCTGGGGTTCCCACACACGTTGCTGAAGAACCAGAGCGAACTGTCACTGGTCGGCGCCAGGTAGACCCAGGGTCTATAGATGCCGCCTTTCATTCCTGCATGCGAACGAGAACCAGTGTTGTCGATGACTGTAAGGGAACTGGTCAGTCACATCTGGCTGCTGTTGCAGGATTTGCTGCCATATGGACATGGAGGTCATCTGCTGCCTGTGGCCATGAAAGTGAGTGCAGTGTACAATTTTTACGCCAGTGGCTCCTTTGGGGGGTTCACAAGTGACTTCACAAGCCTCCGCCTACAAACGTATCCATGAGGTCACGGATGCCACCTTCACGATGGCACACATCTTTAAGCATTTCGCCCGGGACCAGGAAAGCCGGGATGCAAAAGTGATTGGATTTGCCTAGATGTCAAGTTTCCCAAAGGTGCAGAGTGCCATCGATTGCATTCATGTTGCCCTCAGATCTCAGTCGTAACAAGGGGTCAACTATGTCAACAGCAGGGGATTTCATTCACTGAATGTGCAGCTGGTGTGCGACCACCACAAACGCATCCTGCAGGTCTGCGCACGTTTTCCAGGCAGTGTCCATGACTTGCTCATTTGTAGTTGGTCACAGGTCCTTGATATCCTCCAGGGTCCACAGAGGCTGCAGGGATGGCTTCTCGGGGACAAGGGCTCCCCACAGAGGCCGTGACTGATGACACCCGTGCAGCAGCCTCAGACTGCAGCAGAGTGAAAGTATAATGAGGCTCACGCTGCAACTCGCAGCTTGGTGGAGGAAACTATTGGGACACTGAAAATGAGGTTCTGGTGCCTGGACCGGTCCGGTGGAGCCCTGCAATATAGTCCACAGAGGGTGTCACACATCATCGTCGTTCCCTGCTGTGCCCTTTACAACAGAGCTGTGTGATGAGGAGATGGAGGAGCTGCATATCTGCTCCGATGAGGAGGACATTGGCAGGGATGAGGATGAGGAGGTCATTGTTGGTGAGGATGACAGCAATGAGGTCATTGATTTGGCCAAGTGAGGAAGGCACACTTGGGAGGCCCTCATAGCTGCTAAATTTGTGCAGGAGGATGATGACATGTAGTGAGGAGACACTATAGATCCTCACATTGCATCTGTGAATGTTTGTCTCCTGACTGGCTGATGGCAGTGTACATACCCTCTGTGGTTATGGGGACACAGTGGAGGCCCTAATTGTCACTAGATTCCAGGAGGATGATGATGACATGCAGTGAGGACACTCCATAGATCTTCACGTAGCCTCTGAGAAAGTCTGACTCCTGTCTGGCCGAGGGCAGTTTGCTTGCGCTCTGTGATCAGGGTCATATCATAGAGACGCAGCCATGAAACTTTAAATGCACCTGATCCTTTGTTAGCCTTCAGCACCTGTTCCCTTCAGGAGCACAGCGTCACTGGACACAGATGCTGACAAGATGGGACTCACTTTAAAGGTGTTGAGAGCACACAGAGAGAGAATTATGGGACTCTCTGACACCTGCCCATGACATTCTGGCAGCCATGACAAGCACCTTCGAGGTGCAGGCATCACTAATATGTCCAGTGAGTGTGAGGCTGGAACATCACTTCAGTCTGAAGACTGCACAGTGGAGGTGGAGGCAGCCTGCTGACTGCTGCGCCCTGTCTGTGATGACCTTGGTGGGCGTCCTCTGGAGGGCTGAGGCCTGGGGAGCCCCGGCCTACTTTTGGGGCCCTGCTGTGTGGCAGTGATACCCTCCTCGGCCTGTGGAGCTAGAGCTGCTGAGGTCACAGGAAGAGGGGATTTGGATGGGCTGGACACCCTATGGAGTCAGCTGGGTGGATGGTCCTGGGGTAAGCACCTGCTGATCCTCCTCCCTATGGGTGCCCAAGAGCCCCTGGCTGACTCCTTGAAGACAAGGCGTAGCTGGAGTGAGATTGAGCTTCCCCACACCTATCTCTCAAACATACTATTAGAGGCCAACTACAGCCTCAGAGATGGAGTTGAGCCCCCACAGCAGTGCAGGACCAATGTCCTGGACCAAGGTCTCCATGGTGGCCGCCATCCTACCAGTGTTGCCCTCGGTGCGTTGGCATGCAAGCGCTATCACCTCAGACTGAAGGCGGATGGACTCCACCATTGTGCCTTGCAATCTGAGGAGTGCAGCGGACATCCCTTCCTGATGTTCCGAGCTTGTCTTTGCAGCTCCAGCAGCTGAGGTATGACTGAGACCAAAGGCTCATCTTCCAACTTGAAGTAAGCAGATTTCTGGCCAGCAGTCTCCGAGTGCCGGAGACCTGGGAAGTCACTGCCACCCCCTGATTTGGATCAGACAGTGAGATGTGCTCACCAGACTGTGATCCTGAGGCTACTGTAAAGCTGGGTCCCACCGAGGTATGTGTCTCTGTGCTGGTGGAGGGTGTAGGTGAACGCTTGATGGGTCTTCAATGAAGGTACCTTCAGATTCCTCTTCAGGGGTTTCTTTGGGGCTTGACTGGACGCCCACAGGTCATGGACTCTGTCGGCTGTTTCCCAGATGTGCCTGTGAAAGCAAGGAGAGATAATTAGTGCCTGGCAGTGGCCTGTGAAACAGGACACATCACTCACAGCATGGCTGTCTGATGGATGTTGCGCTGCTGGACCCTCACTTGGTAGAGCAGCGCTGACCTCACCGTCAGCACAAGACTGGTCCAGATCCTCACCGACCAGCTGGATGGCTCTGTTTTCAAAGTCCATGAGGACCTTGATTTCAGACATTCCTCCACCGTCTGTGACCTCTCCCTGTTGTTGTGTGCCAGCTTGTCCTGTATGAATAGAGATGGAGAGAGTGTAAGCAGGATACCTGCCAGGCCAGATGATAAATATGCCTGGCCTGTGTAGGTGTATCGAGAATGAATGATGATGTCCTTTGAACTGGCAGTGAGTGAGATCCCTGTGGATGTGTGCTGGGTTTGTGAGTGTGTGAGTTGAGAGCGATGAGATGAGTGACTTACCCTGGTGGAACGGAAGAGATCATTCATCCTTTTTCGGTGCTGAGTGGCTGTCCACCAGCTGACCACCGATGCCACCGCTCCCTCCCCCGTGTTGGATTAATGATATAGCTCCCCATCCTGCAGCCAGAGCAGAAGGCGCCATGATACATCCAAAAGGCGCTCGAGGGACATATCATTAAACCATGGAGGCTGCAGTCTTCCTGCTCTCGGGGTCATGTCTTCTTTGCAGCAGGTCCTGAGCTGACAGCACTGAGAGATCCACCTGTGGCTGCACTTTAAATATGGCGCCTGGTTTAATGAAGCATCGAGGTGATGGCATGGCGGGCGAATGAGAACCCGCCCACCATCGAAACAGCATGTTTAATGAGGCTGAATTGGGGCGATGCAGTGTGAAAACCCACCATTGTGGCCATGGGGAAAATGTTCTTATCTCCACCCGCTACCATACTTAATGCAAATCTGGGATGCTTCTGTCCACTGCCTTGGAAACATTTTTTTTGTTTATTCTTTCATGGGATGTGGCTGGCGCTGGCAAGGCCAGCATTTGTTGCCCATCCCTAATTGCCCTTGAACTCGGTGGCTTGCTAGGCCATCTCAGAGGGCAGTTGAGAGTCAACCACATTGCTGGGGTCCAGAGTCACATGTAGGCCAGACCAGACCACACCCCAGGTGAGGATGGTAGACTTCCTTCCATATAGGGAACCCATTGCTTTATATTCCAGATTTATTAATTGAATTTAAATTCCAGCAGCTGCTATGGTGGGATTTGAACCTGTTAGCCTGGGCCATGGGATTTATTAGTGTTCAGTGACATTACCAGTACACCATCAACTCTCCAATTGGCATTTGTAGTTGTGTGGATGGCTACCTTGAGCTTTGTCTTTGCCGGAGGGCACCAGGTGCTTGTTTCTGTCAAATTTCTCCAGTTCATCCCACGTTGTATAGAATATGGTCAGTCTGTTTTTCTCCCTCCTTTTCTCGAGGCCCCAGAATTTCCATTAAAATTGCATAGTGGTACAAATGGAATTCAAGATATGTAGAAATGGATTATTAATTCCTCTGTAAAGGGGAAAAAATTTGCATTCATATGACATCTGTCAAGATCTTGGGACATCCCAAATCTCTTTACAGCCAATAAAGCGTTTTTGAAGTGTGGTCACTGTCGTAATGTAGGAAAATACATCATTCTCTGAGCGCAAAGCAAACTCCAAAAAAAACATCAATAATGGTCAGATTATCTGTTTCAGCGATTTTGGTTAAGGGATTAGTATTGGTCAGGTCACTAAGAAGAACTCCCCTGGTCTTTTTCAGATTGTACCATGGGATCTTTTATGCCCAGATGAAAAGGAAGGGCCTTGGTTTAATGCCTCATCCAAAGGATGGCACCTCTGAGAATACTGCACTCCCTCAGTATGGCACTGGAGTGCCTGCTGCATTTTGTGTTCAAGAATTTGTAGTGGGATTCAAACCCACCGCCTCTAACTCAGAGATGAGAGCACTACTCACTGGGAACTGCTGATACCATGGGGAAGTATCTTTTTTATAATTCATTCATGGGATGTGGGCATCACTGGCTAGGCCAGCATTTATGGCCCATCCCTTATTGCCCTGTTCAGAGGGTTTTTTTAAGAGTCACTCACATCGCTGTGGGTCTGGAGTCACATGTAGGCCAGACTGGGTAAGGATGGCAGATTTCTTTCCCTAAAGGGGCATTAGTGAACCAGAGGGGTTTTTGCGACAATCGGCTATGGTGATCATCAGATTTTTAATTCCAGATTTTTATTGAATTCAAATTTCACCATCTGAAGGTGCATTATCCTGGGTCTCTGGAGCACGAGTCCAGTGACAATGCCACTATGCCACTGCCTGGGTTGTATGAAGAATCATAAACTGGAGTTCTGCAAGATACCTAAGGAGACCAGGGAGGAAAAAGAACGAAAAGAGAATTAGAGGAGACTAGAAAAATTTCTATAGCACCTTTCTATATGTCAGGACACCCCAAAACGCTTTACAGCAATGACGTATTTTTGAAGTGGAATCACTGTTGTTGTGTAGGAAACGTGGCAACTAATTTGCACACAGCCAGATCTCACAAGCAGGAATGGGATAATGACCAGTTATCTACTTTTGTGTTGTTGGTTGAGAGATAAATATTGGCCACAACACCAAGGAGAACTTAAGTAAAAACAGAAAATGCTGGAAAAACTCAGGCCTGACAATGTCTGTGGAGAGAGAAACAGAGTTAATGTTTTGAGTCCGCATGACTCTCCTTCAGAGCTGTCAGACTTGCTGAGCTTTTCCAGCATTTTCTGTTATTATTTCAGATTTCTGAGGTATTTTGCTTTTGTACCAGGGAGAGCTTCCCTGGTCTTCTTCAAAATAGTTCTATGGGATCTCTCGTGTCCACCTAAGACAGCAAAAGAGCTTTCAGTTCATCATCTCATCCAAAATCTAGGGCAGCACTGCCCTAGATTTTTGTGTTTAGGCCTATGAAGTGGGACTTGAACCCACAACCTTCTGAGCTAAGAGTGTTACCCACTAAGCCACAGTTGACACTTGATCTTGACCTACTGATTTGTTATGATCAGGAATGCACTGCCTGAAATGGTGGTGAGCAGAGATTCAAGCATAAACTTCAAGGAAATTTGAATAAGAAAAGTCTGGAAGATTATGGGGAAAGAGAGCACAGAGAGTTGTACCTAACGCCCTCCTCTTTATTGTACAACTTTATGCTTCCACAAAAATAACCAAGTAAAGAGGACTGATTTTCCTCTGCTATACATGGGGAATGAAGCAGAAGAGATCATTGGTCTCCTCTCCAAACGCAAAACTCCAAATTCATTGAGCTCCCCTGGATAAATATCACCAGGCCAACATCTGTCTAAGGCACAAACCCTACATAAGAATTGCACTGAAATAAGAGAGAACCTTCCACCTCATTTGACTGACCTCCAAGGGCTGCCCTAGTGGAGAGGCAGTCCAGGACACCCGCTGGTCAAGACTCTGCTGTGACATCCTTGGACCTGGTCAGGGATATTGGAAGCACAATGGAGGGAATGGAAGGCACAAGGTCAGTACAGGTATTTAAAGTATCTCCATCCCAAAGAGAAAATGTAGGGCCTGTAGGCCCCAATTCCAGCCCTAGGCCATATTGAGGTATGGGCCTGAGTTAGGAAGGGATAGCGACCATACCAATAGCCCAGGACAGAAAATTGAAGGTCACTCCAATCTTCACATGCTACCAATGGCTGCCCTGATTGAAAACTGCCCCCATATCTTTTCTGATTCATGCTGGTTATAGATCCCCGGGAGTTGATTTTCAGCACTTCACCCAGTTCCTAACAGGTCCACAGCTTTAAACTGCTGATGACTTGGGTTTTATTTAGCAATCTCACTCAGTGGGGGCAAAATGATAGCCAGTGCAGGGGTTGAATAAAATCACCCTGGCACCACAAATAGCACCACAAACTGGAGTGGAATTGGATTTCCTTGCACTCATTATCCAGGCAGAAAATATGGCTCGACTATGTCCAATATAGGGCCCCAAACTTGCTTGCTCATATGGCGTTGGAAATTGGTTTGGGCCCTGGCAGCTGTCTAAAACAGGCATTGGGTCCTTTATTATGCTAATAAGGAGCTAGTGGTTGTTTTTGGACCCAATCTGGAGATCGGTTTGCCCTGTATACAGCAGGGTTAGTTGCTATAAATGGTTGAACCAACAGTTCTTAAGGTGAAAGCTGGAGGGTTCCATCAAAAAAGGAAAGCTTTAAAAGAAAAGATTTACTGAAAGATGAAGCCAGGTGGAACATAGGAACAAGAGTAGGCCATTCGGCCCTTCAAGTCTGCACTGTCATTCAATAAGATCATGGCTGATCTGATTGTGGCCTCAACTCCACTTTCCTGTCTGCTCCCCATAACCCAGGACTCCCTTGTCTATCAAAAATCTATCAAACACAGCCTTGGATAAATTCAATGACCCAGTCTCCATTGCTTTCTGGGGAAGAGAATTCCACAGACCAATGACTCTCTGAGGGAAAAAGAAAATCTTCCTCTCTCTGTTCAGAGTGGCCCTTTCAGCTCCTCATTAAAACTGCAGCGTATGGCCCGCAGGGTAACGCATGTCCCCATCCAGATCACCTCCAACCTCCTCCTTCCCCAACCCGGACACACCCCAGCTCCTTGGTCGGTATGCCAGAAAGCCTTTCTCATGATTATCCTGGTAGCAGTTGCCAACTCCAGTGAGATGTATTTTGAAAGATTTCATCATATGACCTCGCTCTTCCAATCTCCACCCCCATCCTCCTCCATGCACCCACGATTGGCTTCCCAATGCGCCCATTCTCACAGTGCACCCTCTTTCACACCAATCAGATCGCAGGCAGACATTTTGTTACACTTTTGGATGATTTCTGGATTGGTCAGTCTGTTTCCATTGACTTGAATATTAGTACAACTAATAGTCAAAAATGTTTGAAGAAAAATAATTTTAAAAACGTATTTTTTTAATGTCCCTATGATTTGCCTCCAAGGCATTGCTTGGAGGTGCATTCAGAAAATTTAACCTTTAGCCCCTGGAGAATCTAAAACAATCACAAAATCCTTTTAAGATCTCCTGGAAGGTTGCCCCACCATATGTCAAGTAGACATGACAAAACTAACCAACATGTTTTCTGCAATTTTACTTCTACTGACATCCCGGTCCAAAATGTGAGCAATAACACACTAATACTAACCCTAATCTCCATGTGGTCAAACAGTCGACACTCATGTAAGACGCCAACAAGAGAATTCTCCATCTCCAACTGTTTCCTGCCACCATCTCATTCTTTGCGGCAGCAACTTACTTACATAGTTCCTAATTTACTACCCCTTTAAAGTTGAAACAAATGTATTAAAACAAATCAGATGTTGAGAACAATTGAAAGGTCAACAGAGAGCCAAAGTAATGAGGTAATCCTGCCACTTTATTGGTATGACTGCATTTAAAATACTGGCACCGGATTTTCCATTTGGAGTTGAGACATCCAACATCAGGATTGAATCTGGTTCCCGACCCTACACAATGTTGGGAATAATCACCCAACATGATTTTTGTAGGATTGGCCAATTAATGGCCAGAAGGGGTGCTCACTGTCCAATGAAAGATGGTTGGGGTGGGGCGGGGGGGGGGGGGGGGGGGGGGTGCGGTGCTTGGAAGCTGGAGGGCCAATGGGAGGCACTCCAGCACTCAAGGGGCTGCAAGTTGCCATGCAGGTCAGGGGATGAGAGGGTGCCTCAAGAGGGAGGCCCTCTCAGCGCTATATACAAACGTTTACAAAAGGAAATGGCCACGGTTGCCAAACCACCATTGTGGAGGGAGAACCCCTCCACATTTCAGCCTGTGATCATTGGCCTTAATAAGCCTGTCAACGACGTTGACAAGCTACCTGCCTCTTGCTGGGGTAGGGGGTAACCTCGGCAACTCGTCCGGCCCGCTTCCTTAGAAAATGGGGGAAAGATGTTGGAAAACCGGCGGGCTGGCCAGTGCAGAGAAATTTTGGGCCTGCCCACTTCCATTCCTCCCTCCAGCAGGCTTCCAGCATCCAGCTTCTCTTCTGGTCACCCACAGTACAAGAAGGATAGTGCCACTATTGAAAGGATAGAGAGACGAGCAATCAGAATAATTGAGGGGGGTGCAGAGATTGGATTATGAGGAGCAATTGACATTAAATTTTTAAAAATTCTTTCACAGGTTGTGGGCATTACTATTGCCCATCCCCAGTTGCCGGTAAGAAGGTGGTGGTGAGCTGCTTCTTGAGCCGCTGCAGTCCATGTGGTGTAGGTACACCCACAGCGCTGTTAGGGAGGGAGTTGCAGGATTTTGACCCAGCGACCGTGAAGGAACTTTAATATAGTTCCAAGTCAGGATGGTGTTTAACTTCGAGGGGAACTTGCAAGTGTTGGTTCCCATGCATCAGCTGCCCTTGTCCTTCTAGGTGGTAGAGTTCGTGGGTTTGGAAGGTACTGTCAAAGGAAAATTCTCCCAGGAAAAGAGGTTGTGAGCTAGGTGATATGGTTTTCTAGAGAGACTAGATCAGCTAACTCACCTTAACCAGAACAGCAGAATTAGATGGCTGAGCTTGATGGGAAGGTTCAAAACTAATCTGCAGGAGCAATGGCCTCAATGGGTGTGCTTTCGAGATGGTTGGGAGGGAAACCTCCACCGGAAACTCATTTAAATATTGCAGCACTGCCTCCCCTCAACTCCCCTGACATCAGCCTGATTGGGAATATGGGGAATCGACACAGGAACCTTAGGAATCTGGGACTGGTAGGGACAAGTCCTCGGGGAATGGCTTCAGCCAATCATGGCAGCATTCAGATCATGAAGAAAATCAGGAATAATGAATCCGAGCAGGGGAACGAATTGACAGGGCACCACTTGACACTGTTACATAACACCTCATAACTGACACAGATGCCGCCCTCACTGACAGGGGACTAGTGAATCATAAAAGGAGAGAAAATGAGAGGGAGTTTTTTTTTATGTATATGCTCAATGCAGCTTATGGAAACGTAGGCATCACTTTTGACTGCCCAGTTTGATGGCTGCCAGATTTTGGCATGATACAATGTTTTCTGGTGATGCAAAAGGCTGGTCCAGAAAGATCTGGACAAATAAATGCTGGCCAAATAATTCCACATTACATCGATTTGTAATAGTTAAGCAGATGTAAACATTGATCAATAAATAACAATACAGACTTTCTTATTGCTCAGACTCGTGCTCTGTCACTATTTTGCACCATTTCATACTCTGTTAGAAGGACATATTTACTTGGACTATGACACATTATTTGGAAAAGCCACTTATCACTTAATAAGCTAAATATTTAACTAACCTTTAAGAGTTGGAAATAAAACTGAACAAAATGCCTTTGCTCCACTCAATCCTGCCAACATTCAGTGTATTTTCACATTCAAGTTATTATTTCCACATTGAAAAACCCGTCAGTGTACAAGATTCGATGATTAATAATCTAGGCCACTAAAAATCATTTTAGCCTTACACATTGCTGAATTCTCTGATTCCTGGAACAAAATGTCGCTTTTATTGGACATTGCAGGAACTAGCTTAATTTTAATCTTTTTTTTCATTACAAGCTAACTCCTAAATGAAGGTCACATTTGTAAAACTCCGAAACACATATGGGCTGTTTATTCGAACACGGAGTGGACTTGGCATTCTGGGCCAGGCTTTCTGAGTGAGTTGAGGTTAAAAAGGAAAAAAAAACTGAATGAGGGAGGGATAAGCTGCTGCCCACATTGTTCAGACATCTCTGCAGACTGAACCATTTTGTCCTTTCAAGTAAATGAGGGAGACCAGAAAATATTAGTGAGCGAGGAAATGAGGGAGAGAGACAAGGCTCTTGTCTCTAAATGCATGAAAGCTGAGGGGTGATACAAATGAATTGGCAGCAGGAGTAGGCTTTGCCCCCTCGGCCTGCCCTGCCTTTCAATAAGGCCAGGGTTGATCTGATTTATGGTCTCAACTCCATATTCCTATCTACCCTCACACCCCTTGACTCCCTTGCCAATCAAGGATTTATCTAACTGAGCTTTAAAAATATTCAATGAGCCTGCTTTGACCACTATCTGGGGAAGAAAGTTCCACGGACTCACAAACCTCTGAGGGAAAAAAATTCCCCTCATCTCTGTCTTAAATGGGAGACCTCTTATTTTTAAACTGATAGAAGTATGTAACATTTTGAAGGGGTTTGAAAGAGTAGATGTAATGTAAATGTTTCCATTTGTGGGGAGTCCAAAATTGTAGCCGAGATCTGCCCAAGGTCCTCCGCTCATTTCTCCACTTGTTGTGGCCTTCCTCTTCAATTTCAGTAAGACCCTCCCATTTTCAATTTCAATGCGCCATATGACGAAGGAAAAAAAACACAAGAGGTGGTTTTCCTGTTGCCTTACACAAGCGTGCTTAAAGGAAACACCAGCCTTCTTTGTGAAGGATCGTCCACCATAGCAGCCGTTGTGTCTCCAGGTTCTAGTTTTTCTGCTATTGCCACCAAAAATTCGGTAGTTTCCCCATTAGCCATGACCCATAACTCTTACTTGGGCCTGGGGCGACTTGCAAAATTACATGGGCAACCAACCCCGAGGCCTCAAATGATTCTGCTATCCTAAGTCCGCAACTGGGGACCATAAATATCAGATCGTCATTAATAGATCCAATAAGAAGTTGAGGGAAAACCTCTTTACTCAAAGAGTGGTGAGATTTTTTTTGAAAATTATTCTTTCGTTGGATGTGGGCATCACTGCAAGACCAGTCTTTGTTGCCCATCCCTAACTGCCCTTGAATTGAGTGGCTTGCTAGGCCAATTAAGAGTCAACCACATTGGTGTGGGTCTGGAGTACATGCAGGCCAGACCAGGTAAGGATGGCAGATTTCCTTCCATGAGGGCCCCTGGTGAACCAGATAAGTTTTTACAACAATCGACAACAGTTTTCATGATCACCATTACTGAGAATAACTGTTAATTCCAAATTTAATTTAATTTAAATTCCACCAGATTCTGTGGTGGGATTTGAACCCATGTCCCAAAGCATGGGTTCAATTCCCACCTCTGGATTACTAGTATTACCACTACATCACCCCCTCCCCTCAATGTGGAATTCTCCACTGCAGGGAGTCGTTGAAGTGAATATTATAGATGCATTTAAGGGGAAGTGAGAGAAATACATGACAGGGGGTAGTAATGGAATGGTATATTGATAGGTATATTGATAGGAATGGTATATTGATAGGGTGTGATTAAGTAGGACGGGAGGAAGCTCATGTGTACCATAAACACTTGCATGGACTTGTTGGGCTGAATGGTCTATTTTTGTGTTGTGAACCTTTATGCAATGCAACATAACTTCTTTCCTCCAAAAAAAATCTAAATCTCAAAACCATAAAACGTTATTGCAACAATGATATTGTAATATTTTTTCCGAACTGTTTCACTGGCTGAGGTAATGAATTAAACAGATAATGCAAGAAGCATGGCTGAGATTCAATCCATGACCTCAAACAACATACAGTGCAAAGCAAAGGAACATAAATCTGACAATGAAATTGGAGATACAGATTTGGAACTTTACTCCTTGGGGATATCAGTGTTCAAAGCTGATGGTTAGTATGGGAACATACATCAAACATAGGAACCGATAACTTCAAACCAGATGCTTCAAATC
Source organism: Carcharodon carcharias (assembly GCF_017639515.1). Taxonomy (NCBI): domain Eukaryota; kingdom Metazoa; phylum Chordata; class Chondrichthyes; order Lamniformes; family Lamnidae; genus Carcharodon; species Carcharodon carcharias. The sequence goes on from NC_054500.1 coordinate 8,586,670, forward strand.
AGTCTCGTTCCGTTAGACTAAAACCTGATCCATTTTGGGTGAAGGACTTCACTTCAGCCCATTCCTCTCCTGTGAATAACCTGCTTGCCACAATATTTTATTAATTACCAGGAATTCAGATTAGTATAACAGTAAAACATTTGCCTTACACAATCAATTACCTGTATCAGCTATATTGGGAATATTTTCCAAAGTGTAAACTATTGAAGTATTCATTTAATTGGAATTTACAGAAGAAGGATTCAGTTATTACCAGCACAGATCTAAAACAGGGCCTTTCTTTTTCATTTTCCACATATTTATCAGGTGTTAACCGAAAGAGTGTCCAATACGCTTTAATGTCCTGTTTATTTGCCTATAAAATGTCAATAGCTTTTGCCTATAGTTCTAATGAGCACAGTGATAGTGTGATAAAACCCTTTGAATTTTCACCGAGGCAGATGGGCCCCACACCTTAGCCAAAATGGCGTCAGTGCCCTGAATACGGATGTCCCGTCCCCATATTGGGCCTCCACCATTTTTGTCAGGCATATTTCACACATATGGGGTAGAATTTACCCCCCGTTGGGGGGGTTTGTGCAGGGGCGAGTGTGGACCCGATCGGCGCCCCCGATTAGGTCCGCGCCGCTATTTTCCCTGAGTCGGTAGTGCGCTCTTTCGTGTATGCGCGCAAAAGACACAGAAATCTCCCTGAGGCACAGGGGTACCTCAGGGAGATTAATTGTAAATTTTAAAAGGTTACTAAAGTGGAGAAATAATTTTTATGACATGTGCCCTCATGCGAAACTGCCACATGAGCTGGGACATGTGCATTAGTTTTAATAAATATTTGTGTGAACATTTAAAATCATTCGTGAAACCTCATCCCGCCTGTGGATGAGGTTCCATGAAAAATGTGAAGGCCGCCTGGGCTCTTTGTCTGTCCTCCCGCCACCAACCTTAAGCTTGGACGGGCAGCTCAGGTAATTGCTTAATTGCTTTTTTAAGTGGCCTTAATAGCTCGGCAGGCATGCAGCCGAGTCCCTGCCGAACTGAAAGTCTAAATGACGGCGCGGTGATGTTGGGACACATGCCCAACGTCACCCTGCATCATTTTATGCCTCAGCGAGAGGTCCCGCCCCCACTCGCTGAGCCGAAGTTTCAGGCCATGGAGTTCATGGAGGCAGAGGCACATCAAAAAGTGCAGCAGCCTTCACTCAGAAGTGATTTCCATCACCCAGGTTTCAGAAACACAACTTGTGGTTTTCATGAATTTGAGGGAAAGGTCTAAACTTACTGCCGCTCTTTGGCATCCATTTGGGATCGTTAAGAGTAGACATGAATGTGTGTAAAAGGTGAATAAGGTCTGGGGGACTGTCAAGCAGTAAATTCACTTAAACCCCCTGTTCGTTAAATTTAAAAAAAAGCCTGCTGTGATTCTCAGTTGAAAAAGATCTGTGCTTGCAATTTCAATTGATGTTTGTTGAAATAAGTCTGAGGACTATCATTATAGTTTTAGTATTATATGACTGTTTCCAGAATCACTATCATTGTGGGGACCTGTAAGTTCACAGTTTGACTGACAGCTCCAAGACATTGTGAAGCGATTAGCTGTATTTGATGTGAGGCTATGAATAAAATGTTTGTTTTTATGGTTGATTAAATACTTGAAGGGATTTAAATGTATTGAATGAGCTTTTATCAATGAGAGTGCTTTTTCAAAAATACAGTGAAGTCTGTAATAGATGCTTGGAACTTTATTTTATCTCAGCATGGCTCCTGAGGTCTGCCCATGGTGGATATTGGGTGAGCTGGCACAAAGATCTAAGGGTAAAGGGTGGTGGTTAGTGTCATGGGTTGACATGAATTGGCACTAGGTTGGCATAGGGGCCAAAAGGGGTCATGGGAGTGAGTAGATGGGCATAAGTTGGCATGGAGGGTATGAGAGGCCATGGAGGGCAGTTGGAGGCATGGGATGGCATGAGTTGGCATGAATGGGGCACGGGGAGTGAGGGGTGAGGGTGAGAGAGCCTTACTGTTTTTATTACACAACAGGGACGAAGCCCCAGAACACTGAGGTGGGCCCTTTAAACAGCCCACGCCAACATTTGGCAGCCCCAGTGGATGCCTCCACATTGTTTCCAGAGGCAATGGGCCTGAGTCCAGTATGCACCTACCTACTTCTAAAGTAAAAATTTGGCGATTCAGGCAGTAACCTGTTTCGCCCCCGTGATCTGATTTCCCATCTAAACCGTGATGTGTCCCCAAGCCATGGTCTCCCACCTTCTAGCCTTTCCAATCTGACCACCTTTAACCCCACCTCTCCGATTAATCCGCCCATCTTCTGAGGTCTCTGGTTTTGATCTCCGATCTAGCACTAACCCTTTCAATCTACCCCAACCTTATCTCCTGCCGCCAACCCTTCTATCTTCCCCACTGACCCTTCCGACCTCAAGCCTCTGAGCCTCTCAATCTGTCTTGGTACGGCCAGAATATGGCAATAAAAGATGTTAATCAGGTCCTGTGTTAAATGATCTAACTGATAGCATGATCCATCTCTGACCATGATCCAGCTAGTCAAGCTCAGTCCCCAAACCAGAGCCCAAACGTTAGTCTTTTTATAAGCCAGTTTTCCTTGCATTTCAGATAGCTTCACAAACACCTGCAGACTTGGCAGCCTCCTATGCCCCATTCATTGATGCCAATAGATTGGCATTCCCTGGATTCCTCATCAGTTTGTGCCAGGCAGATAAGAAACTGGATGAATCGTGATCCAGTCCTGTCTTGAGAGAGAGACCAAGTGTTACATGGTTGGTCCCAGGAACTAGCCTCTGATGAATTGAAGCTAATTTTTAACTGAAGACACGAGATGAGCAGTCAAGATGGTATTCTATTATGGGGTGCATGAGTGGTAGTTCATTCACAAGGAAGGGAACCACTCTTAGTAGAGTTCACAGTGTCCATACAGGATTGAAGTCCATGCACCAATGAAGACGATAGCACAAAGTGATCTTTGGAGGCCGGGGTTGTAAACACAAAATGTACAGAAAAGTTAAAGGGGGGAAATATAGTAATTATAGTTTTGATAAATGTAGGAATGTAGCTTTAAGAATAATCCTGTGTTGTAAGATCACATGGTCTATGTAAACCAATGAGTTAGCAGCACGGGGAACCTGAGAGAGCTCTTCTTCAGTTATAGAGTTTGATGCACACATGTTGTTGCTCCTGCTGTCTTGTAAATAAAGTTCAATGTTTCAATCAAGAAAAGTTACCTGGAAGATCAACTCTGTTACAGGAGTGCAGAGTCCGAAAAAATCCTGACTCAGCAAATCCAACTCGGGAGAAAGTGCCCTGGAAAGTTGGACTTCCGGGGGGGGGTGAGTGATAACTGGAGTCAAGTCCACCGCCCCCAGAAAGAGTGTGAAGGCAGCCAAAGGGGCTGCTGGGTGCTAAGATGGGCTGTTTAAAAGGCCTGCCTTGGTGCTCTGGGACCTTGTCCCAGCTGTAATAAAAACAATAAACCCAAAAACAGACATCTAGCCCTCACCCCCACCTAACCCCCACATACTCCTCATGCCCCATCCATGCCAACTAAAGCACCCCATCCACCCTCATGGCCCCTCATAACCTCCATGCTTATGTCAACAGATGTAGTGAAATTGCAAGCAGCCACAGGAGGAGGGCTTTTCAAAAAAATTAAAGGGCTTTGGTATTAGATGCATTGACAGCTCGACAGTTCTACTGTGTTTATCCACTTTTTATAGGCATTCCTGTTTATTTTTAACAATCCCACAAAGGTATCTTACCTCTCCCAAATGGCATCTGACCTCTCCCAGAAGGATATCCTACCTCTCCAAATGACAGGCAGCTTTAGACCATTTTGACGAAGTCAGAGGCCCCCTTCTGTCCCCATGAAAATTCAGGTCTAAGAATGAATATTGCAAATGCAATGCAGCTGCTGATTTTAATTCCAAACACAATATTGCATTGAATTTTTTTTTGTCACCCTATTGCTCTAACTATAATATATCTCTCCCTCTTCTGCTGCCATGCCCTAAGATGGCATTGGTGATCATGGGCCTCCAAGTTAATCTTACTCTAGAAGCATGGACCATCTTTGTTGGTGGTAAATTCATTCAGTTTGTGAGGCTCTTTAGAAAGATTGTTCTTTACCTATCTCGATCTCTTTCACCATTGACCTTTCCCATCAGCATCAGACTTTCTAAATCATGATTTCTTATTATATGCCCAAGGAATTCCAACCATCTCTTCCTGATCTTGGTCCAGAGTTCTTTTGGTCTCAGATTTTACCAGCAGCTCTTCATTGGCAGTGTGACTTGTCCAAGGTAGCTTCATTATTCGCCTCAAAAACCACAACTCTGCAGCCTCAATCCTTCTCGGCATTGCTTCACTAATTGCCCAACACTCACTTCCATATGTCAAAAGTGGTGTGATGTAGCATTCCAGGATTCTCTGCTTTCTTTTCATAGCTAATTTTGAGATGATCATAATCTTTCTCATTTTTTGAAATGCATCTTTAGCCATCCCAATCCTTCATCTTATTTCTTGGTCGCACTTCCCGTCTGATGTTAACATACTTCCTAAGGAACAAAATTTGTCTACCTGTGTGACCTTTTCATTCTTCACCGTGATCTTACATTCTGGTAGGATTTTCCTTTTGGACACTACCAGACATTTTGTTTTCTTACAATTTATGCTTATCCCTTTCTTCTCAATTTCACTCAATACTCTATCCAAACTCTTTTGAAGTTTCTCTTCAGAGTTGGCAATAAGAACATTGTCATCGGCATATTTTATATTAGTAATGTTGTAGCCTCCAACTAATAATCCAGGAAGGTCTTCAATCTCTCTAAGAGTATTTTCACTATACAAATTGAATAAATCTGGGGAGAAAGCACACCTCTGCCTGACTCCTCTATTAACATTCACAAAATCGCTTAGATCATTCTCAACTTTTATGGTTGTAGTTTGTTCCCAATAAAGATTTACATCCCCCAGTGATATCAACAAATTTGTTGGAAGGTCTCTGTAGATTATATGGGGATGCTTCTGGGCAGGGACTTCTGGGACCTTGAGCATCCGAGGGTCTGGCTGCAAACTGCAGAACATTGCTCGCAGTCGAGGCTGAATGGCCCAGCGGGTTTTATGGTACCTGGTACAGATTTGCTGACATGCTGAGAGAGGGCAACCTGTCCTGTTCCTGCAGCCACCCTCATGTGGCTACAGCTCAGCCCTTTCCCACTGATCTGTGGGGGATGAGTGATGCCGTCAAAGCCCCTATCCATTTACTCCACCAATCTCTCTGAGGTGGAGCACAGATCAGAGACCAGTTGCATGGCCAGCTATCTGAGCTTCCATCAAAGTCAAGTAAACCTCGGCCCCTGTCGTGAGGACCCAGCTCCAGTGTCCGTGGAATCTGCCGCCTTCTCCAAGGCAGGATCTGAAGGCTGGTGCCCTGGGAGATGACACCACACGGGATGAAAGTGGTCTCCTCCACACTTTCAGCATTGAGAACAATCACAGTTTCCCGGTTCTGACCCGGATGAGGACACCTGATGTAGCATAAAAGCAAAGTGAAGCAAGGAAGTTAAGAATAATCGCAGGGGTTGCACAGTTCTAACAGCTCTAACTTCAGCTTGTTAATGGAGAGACATAAAACAAAATGCGACCTTTTCGCGCACTCACTGTTATGTTTTAAGTGTCAATTATCGAATGGAAGGAGATATATAAAGAGCACGAGAGAATATGTTAAAGTAAACTTTACCTGGCTGCACTAGATCTCAGTGGTTGCAATTTGGAAAACAATTCCAACAATATTCCTGTGTGTTGCACCATTTGCTTACAAAGAGCACCTGTAGACAGAACGTGGTCTAAATGGCTTCCCTGAATGATTAAGGTTTTCATCACAACACAAGATACAGTAGCCTAATATATTCTGAAACCTTTGGATCCTTAATCCTATTCATTAAAGGTGTAAGATAAAATCTTTTTTATCTTCATTCACTATTATAGTGCATTCGGAGGTTAAATTACAAAATTACTGCTGCTGAAATTATTGCTATCTAAACCATAAAGTGTCATGTCTGTTTAAATCAAACAAATTAAATAGGATTCAGTAAGGAGGCTCGCTCCAGGCTGAATACTTTTATCTAGCCGTATAGATGAGTTTAGCTTCTCTTTATCTTCTGTGCGTAGATAAATAAATCTTATTACTAAATAATTCTAAATACTTCTCAAGAAACCCTTGCATCTTTTTGGTTCTAAGTGCTTTTTATAAATACATTATATATATATATAAACATTGAATTAATTCAATTAAGTTCCTGAACTTGATTTTACATGTTATTCAGCTGCATCCGGAAGTGGTCAAACCAAAGTGATCAGTTGTTGTAAAGAAAACAATTGCATTTATATAGTGCCTTTCACAACCTCAGGATGTCCCAAAGCACTTTACCAACATCGAAGTACTTTTGAAATGCAGTTGCTGTTGTAATGTAGGAAATGCAGCAGCCAACTTGCGCACAGCAAGCTCCCACAAACAGCAACGTGATAACGACCAGATAGTTTGTGGTTTGTGATATTGAGTGAGGGATAAATATTGCCCACGACACCGGGGATAACTCCTCTGCTCTTCTTCAAAATAGTGGCATGGGCTCTTTCTGCGCTCACCTGCGATAGCAGATGGTGGCTCACTGTGACCTCTCAAGCAACAGATTCGATTGTTTTTGCTCAAGTCTCTGGAGTGGGGCTTAAAAAAACACAACCTCTGACTCAGAGATGAGAGCGCTACCCACTGAGCTGCAGGTGAAAGGAAGTAAATTGGAACAGCATAGTGGTACTTGTAAATATAAGACAAACATAGACCTGAAGCTCAGACTTTCATCATAGAGGCAGCTCCAGTGGATGGAATACAGAAACCTTGGCACTGTACTTCCAAGGAAAGTTCCAAGGACTTCATTGATCCTCAGCTGCTGATTAAAGGATTTGATAGGCTACATAGATCCTCTAGTGGGGAGGGGGGAGGTGCTTCAGAACATGTGAGCATAGCCTTAAGGCTACAGCCAGGATTGATGTCAGGAAGCAATTCTTCACACAAAGGTTAGTGTAAATGTGGAACAAGCCCTCCAAGAGAAAGCCATTGAGGCTTGGAAAGTTTCAAAGGGCGGAATCATCTGGTCCAGTTGGTGGTGGACATCAAGGGGGGGGGGTGGTGCATGACCGAACCACATGGCAAGAAGGCCAAAAATCGCTCTCACGCCGGTGGGAAAGCGGTTTACGATCATCCACCCCATCCGTCGATGGTGGGCCACGTTTCCTGCCGCCCAGCCTCGGGAACTTAATCTTGATGCATTCGCATCTCGTTGTTGTGCCCTCATCCCCAAAACTGAGGGCATCACCCCCCCATATCAAATTTACCACCCGCGTCAGCGTGATTTCGGAACAGTGAGCTTCGGGGCTGCCATTAAAAGGAGAGCTGAACTTTGAGGGGGGCTTGGACATGAGTGCACATGACCTTGCGCGGCGCTCGTGAGTATCGCCTATAGGAGATCAAGGAAGAGGCACCGTGCATTCAGCAGGGAGAGGGGGGGGGGGCGCAGTGGGGGGGGTGCACAGGCAAATTGCTTTTTGCTGGCTGGCTTTCAGTGCAATGCTGGCGCAAGGGCTCCAGTGCAGGGGTGGGGTGGGGTTGGTGGGGCTGCGGGGATGGAGTGCGGGGTGGGTCGGTGGGGGGGGGGGTGGTGATGGAAGCATCCACACACTTGGAAAAGCTTGTCAAAAGTGAACATTCCTCCGCAGCTGAGACTGTTCAGCTGCAGCTCCATTGAGCAGCTTGGAATCGGGCCTCTGAAGCTTTCCTGCCCACTCAAGCAACACAATATTATGAAAGTGGCATCAAATGCTCCCAAACTTTTCACCCCTTGGGTGCAGACTGCAAATTAATGTGTGTTTTAGTGGGGGGCAGCAGAACAATTGGCAAGTTGTAGAATCCCCTTGCGAAAAGTGGCCATGGTGCAGTCACTGGTGGAGGTGCCCACAGCCCCTTGCAAGTCTTTATAAATATTTGGACCATTATCCATCATGGTTCAAGCTAATAGTGCAGCCTTGCAGTGCGGATTAGGAGAATGTCTGCCCCTGAGCTGTGGGCACAGCATGGAGTTCAGTGGCCAAAGCTGCTACCAATCAGCCAATTGGAGGTAGGTGCGGTTTCAGCCTTCACACCACACACTGGCTAACCAAGTGGTGGCCAACACTCTCTGGCATGTGTGAAGGGGCCTTCGGACTTAACCAAAAGAGGTTCTTTGGACACCAGTGCAAACCCAGCATTTCTCTCTTTGATCCAGCAGGAGGAGAACATCTAGGATCATAGAGCGTGATGATTTAGCAGTATGCCTCATGGCTTATAGGGATCGAAGAAGGAGAAAAGAGCAGCGGAGGCGCCTGGCTTGGCAAAGGGAGGAGTACCTCCCTCAAGATGAAGGAGTGGCAGGGGCTGCTGCACTTGCAATTCAAGATCCACAGAGAGCCATCGCTCGTAGGCACTTCACTAGATCCAGGGTCTATAGATAGCGCCTGTCATTCCTGCAGATGACTAAGAACCAGCGTTGTTGAAGACTGCATATGTCTAGGGAACTGGTTGGTCGCATATGCCACCTGCTGCAGGATTTGGCGCCATGGGGACATGGAGGGCATCCACTGCCCTTGGTCATGACTATGACTGTGGTGCTCAATTTCAGGGCTCCACAGGTGACCTGCGTGGGATCTCACAAGCCTCCATGAACAAGTGTATCCAGGAGGTCACAGACTCCATCTTCATGAAGGGACAGAGATTTGTTTGCCCTGGATCAGGAAAGCCAGGAAGCAAGAGCGCTGGGATTTGCGCAGATCTCAGGTTTTCCACAGGTGCAGAGTGCCATCGACTGCACTCACATGGCGCTTAGATCTCCATGGAAACAAACAACCAACTACGTCAACCACACGGGCTTCCACTCGCTGGATGTTCAGCTGGTCTGCGACCACCACAAGTGCATCCTGCAGGTCTGCGCATGATTCCCAGGGACCATCCACGATTCCTACATTTTTAGCGGATCTCAGATCCCTGACATCTTCCCAAGGTCCAGAGAGGCTGCTGGGATGGCTCCTTGGAGACATGGGCTGCCCACAGAGGACGTGGCTGATAACGCCTGTGTGGTGGCCTCAGACTGCTGCAGTGCGACGGTATAACAACACTCATGCCACAACCCGGACTTTGGAGGAGCAAACAATAGGCATCTTGAAAATGAGGTTCCGGTGCCTTGACAGGTCCAGTGGAGAGTGAAATACAGTCCCCAGAAGGTGTCATGCATCATCGTAGCTTGCTACGTGCTCCACAACCTGATGCTGCAACACGGGGAGGAGCTGGCCGAGAAGGAGCTGGAAGAGCTGCACATCTCCATCGATGGGGAGGATGTTGAAGGGGATGATGATGATGAGGTCCTCGAGAGTGAGGACGCTGACAATGAAGCCAGCGCATGGGCCAAACGAGGCAGGCACATTCGGGAGTCCTTCATAACTGCAAGGTTCGTGGAGGATAATCACGAGATGCAGTGAGGACCATCCTGACATCCTCACCTTGAACCTGTGAACGTTTGACTCCTGTCTGGCTAATGGCAGCGCACATATCCTCAGTGCTCAGGCTCATGTCATAGAGACACAGCGGAGGCCCTAATAGATGCTCGATTCCAGGAGGATGATGACAACATGCAGTGAGGACACTCCATAGATCTTCACGTAGCCTCTGAGAATGTCTGACTCCTGTCTGGCCGAGGGCAGCTTGCTTGCGCTCTGTGATCAGGGTCATATCATAGAGACGCAGCCATGAAACTTTAAATGAACCTGATCCTTTGTCTGTCTTCAGCACCAGACTCCTTCAGGAGCACAGCATCACCAGACACAGATGCTGATGAGATGGGGGCCAGCCCCACCTTAAAGGTGCTGAGAGCACACAGAGAGAATGAGGGAACTCTGTGACACCTGCCCACTACATTCTGGCAGCAATGACCAGCACCATCGAGGTGCAGGCATCACTAATGTGTCCAGGGAGTGTGAGGCTGGACCATCACTGTGCTCTTAAGGCTACACACTGCATGGGGAAGAGGCCCTGGACTGAGACACCTGCTTTTATCTTCTGTGGGAACTAAGGCTTCACATCTGAGTGACACAAACACTGCTCATCGTAACAAGGAGCAATAGCCAGGGAGACATTCTTGGGAGTTTATTTACAATACATTATGTACAAGTGATTAACACCCACGCCCAGGCTGCGCAACTACATCTACCTAACCCTGCCACTATGTCTTGGTGCCCCCCCACCCCCCGACATCCACGGTGGAGTTGGAGTCAGCCTGCTGGCTGCTACTGGTCACAGACGCTGAAGAGATGGGGGCCAACCCCACCTTAAAGGTGCTGAGAGCACAGCGAGAGAATGATGGAACTCTGTGATGCCTGCCCACTACATTCTGGCAGCAATGACCAGCACCATCGAGGTACAGGCATCAGTAATGTGTCCAGGGAGTGTGAGGCTGGACTGTCACTTTGGTCTGAAGGCTGCACAGACACAGGGAAGAGACCCTGGACTGAGACACCTGCCTTTATCTTGTGCAGACAGGTTTCACATCTGAGTGACAAGAACACCGCTCATCAGAACAAGGAGACATAGGCAGAGAGACATTCTTGGGAGTTTATTGACAATAGTGAACAGTGTGTACAAGTGATTAACACCCGTGCCCAGGCTGTGCAACTAATTCTTTTTAACTTTTCTAACCCTGCCGCTACATCTTAGTGTTCCCTGGACATCCACAGTGGAGGTGGAGACAGCCTGCTGACTGCTACACTCTGTCTGTGATGACCTTGGCATGTGCCCTCTGGAGGGCTGAGGTCTGAAAGACCCCAGCCTGCTTTGAGTGTCCTGCTGTGTGCCAGCTGCATCTCCTTGCTCTGTGAAGCTGGAGCTGTGGGGGTCACAGATTAAGGGGATTTGGATTGGCTGGTCATTCACGGAGTCCCCTAAGTGGATGGCCCTGGGGTATTGAGCTGCTGGTCCTCCATCCTATGGGTGCCCGAGGACCCCTGCTGACTCCTTGAGGAGATGGGGCAGCTGAAATATATAAGACCCTGAGGGGTCTTGACAGGGTGGATGTAGAGAGGATGTTTCCTCTTGTGGGAGAATCTAGAACTGGGGGTCACTGTTTAAAAATAAGGGGTTGCCCATTTGAAACAGAGATGAGGCAAAAAATTTTCACTCAGAGGGCTGAGAGTCTTTGGAACTCTCTTCCTGAAAAGGAAGTCTTTGAATATTTTAAGGCAGAGGTTGATAGATTCTTGGTAAGCAAGGGGATGATAGGTTATCGGGCGTAGGTGGGATGCAGACTTCAGGTTACTATCGGATCAGCCATGATCTTATTAAATGGCGGAGCAGGCTCGAGGGGCTGAATGGCCTCCTCCTGCTCCTTGTTCCTATGTTCATATGGAATGAGATTGAGCTGCCCTGCACTACTCTCTTGTTGACACTGTTGGAGGCTAACTATGGCATCAGCGATGGAGTTCAGCGCAGCAGTGCAGGGTCTACGTCCTGGACCAAGGTCTCCATGGTGGCCACCATCCTGTTAGTGTTGACCTGGGTGTGTTGGCTTGCCGGTGCTATCACCTCGGACTAAAGGCAGACGGACTCCTCCATTGTCCCTTGCAACCTGAGGAGTGCAGCAGTCATCCCATCCTGTTGTTCCCATGATTGTCTTTGCAGCTCCACTAACTGATTGAGGACCGAGACCAGAGTTACCTGACTTGGACTCAGTGGATTCCTTGCCTCCAGCAGTCCTCCCAGTGCCAGTGACCAAGGAGGTCCCTGCCTCTGCCTGTTGTGCAACAGATTGTGTGCTGTGCTCACCAGATTGTGTTCCAGAGGCCACTCTACATCTAGGTCCCACTGAGGTGTGAGTTGTTGTGCTGGTGGAATGTGTGGGTGAGCGCCGTGATAGGTCTTCAACGGTGTTGCTCTCTGGGTTTTCAGTGCTGGGGTCAGGGTCAGGGCAAGGTTGCCTGAGGGTGATGTGTCAGATGTGCCTGGGACAGAAAGTGGAGACTATTAGTGCTTGGCAATTGCATTACACACAGAACAATGGACTCAGAATTGTGTCGTGAGAGGGATCATGTGGTGCAGGATCCTCACGTGGGTGTTCATCACTGACCTCACCATTGACACAGGAATGTCCATATCCTCTCCGCCCAGCTCCAATGCAAGACTCTTGACCGCAGTGAGGACATTGATGTCTGGCACTCCACCCCCGGTCTGGGACCTCTCCCATTGATTGTGCACCATCTTGCCCTGCATAAAGGCAGTTGGGGGCATTGTGTGTGCAAGGCGCACGCCAGGCCAAATGAGAAGGATGCCAGGCATGTGTGGATGCTGAGTGAAGTCATGGACGGGATGAAGAGGCGATCTCCAGAGGAGATGAGGCCAGATGGAGAATTGATAGTGTGTGTGTGAGAATGAGCGGTGATGTCCCTTGAGCTGGCAGTGAGTGAGATGCCAGTGAATGTGTGATGGGCTTGTGAGTATATGAATTTAGAGTGATGGGATGGTTGACTTATCCTGGCGACACGGATGAGATCACTTATCTGTTTTCTGCACTCAATGGCTGACCTCTTGTGTGCAGCGTTGGCATTGAGAACCTCTGCCACTGCCGCTGGTCAGACTAATGGGCCTCCTGCAGCCAGAGCAGGGGTAGAGGACATTGTGGCAGGCCCCCACAGTGTTCAGAAGGTGTTCCAGGGATGTGTCATTGAATCGGAAGGCTGAACTATTCTTGGCTTTCAGGGTTATGTCTTCACCGGAGCAGTCCTGGACTGCAAGCATTGAGAAGTGTGTGTGTGGCTACATTTTAAATATGGCGCTCAGCTTGAGGAAGCGGTGAGGTAACGGTGTGGTGGGCCAATCAGAGTCCAGCCACCAGCAATCCAGTGTGTTTCCCATGGCAGCATATGGAGCAGGAAGGGGACGATACGGCATGAAAACCAGCCATTGCAGTCGGTGGGTCTTTTTTTCATGCCCGCTACTGCACTTTGTGCAAATCTGGGACGATTCTGCCCTATAACTGTGATTAATGGACTTATGTTGGGCAAAGGTACTAAGGAATATGGTGGCAAGTTGAGTAAATGGAGTTAAGGTGCGGATCATCCATGATCTAACTGAAGGGTGTGGCATTGAAGTAACATTCGTGCCACACAAGTGTCAGGCAATGACCATCTCCGACAAGAGAGAATCTAACCTTCGCCCCTTGATGTTCAATGGCATTATCATCACTGAATTCCCCACTATCACCATCCTGGGGGTTACCATTGACCAGAAACTGAACTGGATTAGACATATAAATACTGTGGCTACAAGAGCAGGTCAGAGACTAGGAATCCGGTGAATAGTAACTCACCTCCTGTCACCCCACAGCCTGTCCACAATGTACAAGGCACAAGTCAGGAGTGTGATGGAATACTCTCCACTTGCCTGGATGAGTGCAGCTCCCACAACACTCAAAAGGTTTGACACTGTCCAGGTCAAAGCAGCCACTTGTTTGGCACCCCTTCCACAAACATTCACTCCCTCCACCACCCACGCACAGTAGCAGCAGTGTGTACCATCTACAAGATGCACTGCAGAAACACACCAAGGCTCCTTTGACAGCACCATCCAAACCTATGACCACTGCCTTCTAGAAGGACAAAAGCAGCAGATACATGGGAGCATCACCACCTGGATGTTCCCCTTCAAGTCACTCACCATCCTAACTTGGAAATATATCGCCATTTCTTCACTGTGCTGGGTCAAGATCCTGAAACTCCCTTCCTAACAGCACTGTGGGTTTATCTACACCACATGGACTGCAGCAGTTCAAGAAGGCAGCTCACCACCACCTTCTCAAGGGAAATTCGGGTAATAAATGCTGGCCTAGACAGCAAAGCCCACATCCCTCGAATAAGTAAGAAGAAATCTGAATGGCATCCTCCTGTTCATATGTACTACGCAAGCTAATTAAGGTCTATGCTCACTGCAATTGGGGAGCCAAGCGTGTTAAGGGTCGAATGAGAGGATCTGATATTTATTTGTCTAGTCATAGAGAAATAGAGTCAATGTGGCACAGAAGGAGGACATTGGGCCCATCAAGTCCCTGCTGGGCCTCTAGAGCAGTCCAGTCAGTCCCATTCCCCCGCTCTATTACCTTGTCCCTGCAAATTTATTTCCCTCAAGTGCCCATCCAATTTCCTTTTGAAATCATTGATCATCTCTGCTTCCATCACCCTTGTGGGCAGCGAGTTCCACGTCATGACAACTCGCTGAGCAAAACAGTTCTTTCTCACATTCCTCCCTGCATCTATTGCCCAAAACCTTAAATCTATTGCCCTAGGCCTTGTACTGACAGCTTTTCTTTGTCTACCTTATCTAAATCTGTTATAATCTTGTACACCTCTGTCAAATCTCACCACAATCTTCTTTGCTTCAACAGCTTCTCCAACCTTACCTTGTACTTCAAATTCCTCATCCCTGGACCCATTTTGGTAAACCTATCTGCAATACATGTAGAAAAATATACTTTTTCTTTCAAAATCTTTCAAGAGATATAGTAGGTATACCTATCCTGTAGAAACTGTACATGTCACTAAGACCAATGATACACAGCTTACTAAGATCGTTGTCAGTTTTTGCTTTAAGGGGTATCTTTTACTGTGGCTACATTAAAAAAAATAAACTTCAGTGCGGTGTTCATCAAGAGAACAGTAAAGAACTCTATCACACACAAAGTCAGGTATATTTCTTAAAAATTGCAGCAATAGACTAGTCTCTATGCAAACTAGAAAAACTGCCTGGGGTCATTAATATATATATTCCTTTTTTTTCATTTGTTTATGGAAGTTGGACATTGCTGGCTAGGCCAGCGTTTATTGTCCATCCCTAACCTTGAGAAGGTGGTGGTGAGCCACTTTCTGGAACCCACAGTGTTATTCAGGATGGACTTCCAAGATTTTAACCCAGTGACAGTGAAGGAATGGCAATATAATTCTAAACCACGATAGTGCGTCACTTGGAGGGGGACCTGCAGGTGGTGGTGTTCTTTTGGCGAGTTGCTGCAGTGCATTTTATAGATCGTACGCCCTGCAGTCGCTGTGCATTGGCGGTGGAGGGAGTGAATGTTTAAGGTGGTGTATGGAGTGCCCATCAAGCGGGCTGCTTTATCCTGGAGGGTGTTGGGCTTCTTGAGTTTTTTTTGGAGCTGCACTCATCCAGGCAAGTGGGGAGTATTCCATCACACTCCAATTATCTATATGATAAAAGACACGGTGAGGGAGGAACTAAATGAATGGACGTGCAGCCATCACAGGCCTGAGCTGCGGAGGGAATTGGGAACAACTGCCACAAGCAGACATTTGAACTGAAAATCTTCAATGAACTATCCTGGGTTAGGGTTAGAGTCTTAATCAAATTTTACAATGCCTTTGATATTTGTTCCTCATCAAAAGAACCACCCCCATCACCACCTTTAGAAAATGTTACAACCTTCCAACTCCTCCAATCATGTGTCAGCATTTTGAACCATCTGGGACTCCCAGCTTTGAAGGAAACTTCAGCAAGTTGTGTGACCACAATGAACAATCTAGACTCAACTCAACGTTGCAGCTCAAACATAACCCATGATCCGAGATAGCCACTCTATCCAATTTACTTACAAAGTCATTTTTAAAAAATTTATTCGTTCACAGGATATGGGCATCACTGGCAAGGACAAGATTTATTGCCCACCCCTAATTGCCCCTTGAGAAGGTGGTGGGTGAGCTGCTTTCTTGAACCGCTGAAGTCCATGTGGTGTAGGTACACCCACAGTGCTGTTAGGGAGGGAGTTCCAGGATTTTGACCCAGCGACAGTGAAGGACCGTTCGATATATTTCCAAGTCAGGATGGTGAGTGACTTAGAGGGGAACTTGCAGGTGGTGGTGTTCCCATGCTGCATCTGCCCTTGTCCTTCTAGGGTGGTAGAAGTCACAAGTTCAGAGGGTGCTGTCGAAGGAGCCTTGGTGAGTTCCTGCACTGCAGCCTTGTAGATGGTACACACTGCTGCCACTGTGCTTTGGTGATGAACGGAGTGAATGTTTAAGGTGGTGGATGGGGTGTCAGTTAGGCAGGCTGCTTTGTCCTTGATGGTGTAAAACTTCTTGGGTGTTGTTGGAGCTGCACTTACCAGGCAAGTGGGGAGTATTCCATCACGCTCCTGACTTGTGCCTTGTGGATGGTGGACAGGCTTTGGGGAGTCAAGAGGTGTAGTAATTATAGATTTGGGAAATGTTGCATGTAGCTTTAAGAATAATCCTGTGTTATAAGATCATATAATCTGTGTAAACCAATGTGTTAGCAGCACAAGGGAAAGTTCTTCTTTAGTTATGGAGTTGGATGCACATGTGCAGTTGCTGCTGCTCTCTTGTAAACAAAGTTAAATGTGTCCATAAAAAAAATTTGTCTGAAGATCAACTCTATAGCAAACTGGTGATGACGATAAATCAGATTCGGTGCTGTATCTCGCCCAGCGATTTTGAATCTGAGGTCATTAAAAGTAAAAGAAGATATACTCATCCAAAATGCCACAATTTGGCAGAATTGATCCCTTTGGACCAGCCACAGATGATTGGTTTCAATATATAGAATGTCATGCGTCCTTCCTTTAAGCAAACAAAATCACGGGAGAGGAAAAGAGGAGAGCGATTCTCCTGAGTATTCGTGGGAGCAAGACCTACAGTTTAATTTGAAGCTTGATGGGCCCCAGTTCCCCAGGTTCAAAGGTTTTCAGTGAATTAATAGCCCTCGGTAAGGGACATTTTCAACCCAAGCCCTCAGTTACAATGCAGAGGTTCAGGTTCAATTCATGGAATAGAGCCCCTGGAAAGACAATTGCTACCTACGTGGTGAAATTAAAACAGCTAATGGAATATCCTGATTTTGGTGAAACCCTGAAGGACATGCTCCGGATTTGTTCAGTACGTGGTGTGCAGGAAAACACTATTCACCGAAGGTTGCTGCTTGAAGTGAATCTTGATTTTAAGAAGTAGTTAGGAATAGCGCTGGTGATGGAAAGCGTTGTAAGGGATTCACAAGCAACTCAAGGGGTGCAAAATGGCCTCGTTCTCCTAGTTGGCAGGAATAGTCAGGCAAAAGTGGCGCAAAAAGCCAGACTCCACCATGAAGCGGGAACAGCCCCCGCTAACCGAAAAATGAGAGGAAACAGCTTATCAACTAAATATAAAAATAACTTTCAGTGACGTGGAAACAATCATCCTTCTAGCAATTGACAATTTAATTGGCAGCTATACCCAAGAACATCTCTGAACTTTAATTATTTTTAGGGATGATAAATTATTATGAGCATTTTCTACCAAATTTATCCACAGCTCTAGCCCCTCTACACTCATTGCTAAGAAAAAAACAGCATTGGGTTTGGCAGGCACCCCAAAAAGAAGACTTCACGAAAGGAAAACAGCTCTTACACTCTTCAAGTTTGTTAGTGCATCATGACCAGATGAAGGAATTGGTGCTAACCTGCAATCTGTTCCCCGATGGAATGAGAGTGGCATTTTCTCACAAAATGGACGATGGCACAGAGAGGCTGGTAGGCTATGTATCCAGGACACTTACCACAGCTGAGAAAGGAAAGTCTGACGATTATTTTTGGCGTAAAAAAATCCACCAATATGTGCACGGGTGACATTTCATGGTAGTATCAGACCACAAACCATTTTTGGGTCTGTTTAGCATTAACCTCTGCGAGAATTCAAAGGTGAGCCCTAATTTTGGCAGCATATGAATACACCTTTGTACATAGACCAGGGTTTCATTTATTAAATTCCAATGCCCTAAATTGCCTTCCTTTGCAAGAGAATGATGAACATATCCCAAATGCACAGGAGCTCATATTAGCAATGAATCTTCTAGATTCCTCACCAGTCTGTCTCAGGCAGATAAGAAACTGGATGAATCATGATCCAGTCCTGTCTTGAGTGAGAGACCAATTGTTACATGGTTGGTCCCAGGAAGCAGTCACTGATCAATTGAAGCCATTATTCAAATGAAGACACAAGGTGAGCAGTCAGGATGGTATTCTAGGAGTGCATAGGGGACTGTTCCTGCACAAGGAAAGGAACCACTCTTAGTAGAGTTACGCAGTATCCATCCAGGAATCTCACGAATGAAGACAATCGTGCGGAGTTATCTTTGGGTGGCGATATTGAAAAGGTGGTAAAATACTGTGTGGCAACAGCTACAAAAATTGCTGGTGGCAGCCCCATTACACCCATGGGAGTGGCCTGGTAGACACTGGGTGCAATTGCATATGGATTATATAGGTCATTTCCTTACAGCCATGTTTCTACTGATTATAGATGCTCATTCCAAATGGTTTATGAGCTAAAGTCACCAACGCCCGGCACCACTATAGAAAAACAATGCCAGAGCTTCGCCACCCATGGACTGCCAGAGGTAATCGCCTCAGGTAATGGTGCTGCATTTACGAGCGCTGAGTTCAAATCATTTGTCAGCCTCAACGGTATCAACCATGTGAAGACTGCACCGCACTATCCATCATCACACAGACTGGCAGAAATAAAAACAAAAAATTGCAGATGCTGGAAATCCAAAACAAAAACAGAAATACCTGGAAAAACTCAGCAGGTCTGGCAGCATCAGCGGAGAAGAAAAGAGTTGACGTTTCGAGTCCTCATGACCCTTCAACAGGACTGAGTGAATATTAGGAGAGGGGTAAAATATAAGCTGATTTAAGGTGGGGGGTGGGAGTGGGGGGAGAGAATTGGGGGGTTGGGTGTGGTTGTAGGGACAAGCAAGCAGTGATAGGAGCAGATAATCAAAAGATGTCACAGACAGAAGAACAAAGAGGTGTTGAAGGTGGTGATATTATCTAAACGAATGTGCTAATTAAGAATGGATGGCAGGACACACAAGGTACAGCTCTAGTGGGGGTGGGGTGGAAAGGCTAACAGGGCATAAAAGATATAGATTTAAAAATAATGGAAATAGGTGGGAAAAGAAAAATCGATATAAATTATTGGAAAAAACAAAAGGAAGGGGTAAGAAATGGAAAGGGGGTGGGGATGGAGGAGGGAGTTCAAGATCTAAAGTTGTTGAATTCAATATTCAGTCCAGAAGGCTGTAAAGTGCCTAGTCGGAAGATGAGGTGCTGTTCCTCCAGTTTGGGTTGGGCTTCACTGGAACAATGCAGCAAGCCAAGGACAGACATGTGGGCAACAGAGCAGGGTGGAGTGTTAAAATGGCAAGCGACAGGGAGGTTTGGGTCATTCTTGCGGACAGACCGCAGGTGTTCTGCAAAGCGGTTGCCCAGTTTACGTTTGGTCTCTCCAATGTAGAGGAGACTGCATTGGGAGCAACGAATGCAGTAGACTAAGTTAGGGGAAATGCAAGTGAAATGCTGCTTCACTTGAAAGGAGTGTTTGGGCCCTTGGATGGTGAGGAGAGAGGAAGTGAAGGGGCAGGTGTTGGATCTTTTGTGTGGGCATGGGGAGATGCCATAGGTGGGGGTTGAGGAGTAGGGGGTGATGGAGGAGTGGACTAGGGTGTCCCGGAGGGAACGATCCCTACGGAATGCCGCCGGGGGGGGTGAAGGGAAGATGTGTTTGGTGGTGGCATCATGCTGGAGATGGCGGAAATGGCGGAGGATGATCCTTTGAATGTGGAGGCTGGTGGGGTGATAAGTGAGGACAAGGGGGACCCTATCATGTTTCTGGGAGGGAGGAGAAGGCGTGAGGGCGGATGCGCGGGAGATGGGCCGGACACGGTTGAGGGCCCTGTCAGACTGGCAGAAAGGGCAGTCCAAACTTTTAATGAAGGAATGAAAAAGTTAACAGGTGATTTGTTGGAGACCAAACTTGCTCGTTTTCTATTTCACTACAGAACAAACCCCCACACAATGATAGAATTACCGATGAGGCGCTGTCTTTGAACTAAGACTAAGCCTGATACTTCCCAATTTGGAGGGGAAGGTGGAGAAAAGTCAAGGGAACCAAAAAGCGACTCATGATTTGCATAGTCGTGAGTGACAATTTACTGTTGGAGAAGCAGTATAAGTAAGGAATTTTGGCGGAAGATCGAAGTGGTTATCTGGTAAATTAAGCTCTGTGACCGGGTCATTGTACCAGATGGAAGTGGAGGGCTGGATCACCTATAAGCATGTGGATCATTTAAGGAAAGGGAGATACCCCAACAAATGGATGTTCCACCTGTAACCATTACTGAACCTGTTGAAGTTGCTCAGCCAAGGATAGACATGCCAGATGTCTCTGTTGGAGTGGAAGACACTGAATGCATGTGCCTAATGATGTACCTGATGTCAATGTGGTTTCAGAGAATGTGTTTCCTGCAAAAGAATCTGAAGTCGTGGAGCTCCGACATTCCACACGGATCAGGAAACCACCTGAAAGGCTGAACTTGTAATTTCATGACCCGTGTAAACATTGTAATGTCATGAGATAAATATCCTTGTAGATACAAAATGTACAGAAAAGTTAAAGGGGGAGGAGTGTAGTAACTATAGTTTTGGGACATGTAGGACTGCAGCTTCACCAATAATCCTGTGTTGTAAGATCAAATGATCTGTGCAAACCAAGTATCGGCAGCACAGGGAAATCTCTACAGAGAGAGTTCTTCTTTAGATATGGAGTTGGAAGCACATGTGCAGTTGGTGCTGCTGCCTTGTAAATAAAGTTAAATGTGTCCACAAAGAAAAGTTCAACTCTAGAACAGAAGGTGGGTTACTTGCCACAGAATTCCCAGCCTCTGACCTCTTGTAGCCACAGTATTTATATGTAATTCAGTAAAAATTTTAGCACAAGATACCGAGGGCAGAATATTGAGCTCGGCAGGTGGGCGCCTGACCCGGCCCAGCATAAAATGACGAGCGATGATGTCGTGCGCGCGTAGTTCCCCATATATCATTTGGCAGGCGCGCGCCGGAATTGGTAGTGCGCCCGCCGACAATTAAAGGCCTATTAAGGCCATTAAAAAAGTAATTTAATTCAAATTTACGCTGCTCATCGAACCTTACGGTTGGCGGGCAGGCCAAAAGGCCAAGCGGCCTTTGAACTTTTTAGAAAACCCTCATCCACAGGTGGGATGAAGTTTACTGAAGCAAATAAAAAAATAAAAATTTTACACTTGAATTAAAAATGTGTCGCTGCTCATGAGACAAAGTCAGGTGAGGGGACATGTTTTACGACATTTTTATTTTGTTCATTGAGGTTTTTTTTTAAAAAGTGCTTCATCTCCCTGAGGCAACTCCGTGCCTCATGGAGCTCAGGGAGATTGAAGGGCTCTTCCGCGTGGAGTTAACGTTCGGCCCGCTCACCCTCATCACCCCCACAGGCAGCGCTGAGTGCTGCCGCTCGCATTCCACGCTGGGCGGGACTTAATTGGGCCGCCCGCGTAAAATCGTGGCGCGGTGCCGATCGTGGGCCTTCCAAGGAGCACCCCTGTCAAGGGCAAGATCCTGCCCCAAGAGTGAGGAGTTTATAGATGGACTGTAAATTGCCTGACTAAACCACTTCAGATGTATTACAAAGGTAGCAAAGCAAGGAATAAGGAAAAGTCTTTTTACCCCTTTACCCCCCCCCTTTTTTACACAATGCACTCTTTCCTATTTAAAATAAAAGCTTAAGGAAATCCAGGGAAAAGAAAACACTATTGGACCATCGTAGGTCACCCTACTGATCCTCCAGCTCGTCCTAGCCTAGCAGGTTTCTAGTATCTATTTTAAAATCGTCTTTCACTAATTTTAAATCTATGGCCAAGTCTATCAGCTCGAGGGGAGGTGGCGGGGGGGTGGGGGGGCGGGGGGGACATGTGTCCAACCCACCTGAGCGTGAAATAGTGTTGTGATGACATTGGGCGAGCGTCCCGACATCATCGCGCGATATTTCAGTCGGAGGGCCCGCGCAATAGTTGGCAGTGTGCCCGCCAACAATTAACAGGCCTGTTAAGGCATTTAAGCAGCTCATTAAGTAGATTTTTCTGCTGCCCGTCCAACTTTACGGTTGGCGGGTGGGCGAATAGGCTGGGCGGCCTTTGCATTGTTGCAAAACCTCATCCATGGGCAGGACGAGGTTTCCAGCAATGAATAAAAAAAGAAAATAATATTTTTAATCAAACTCATTTCTAACATGTCCCTCTTGGTGTGACTGAATCACATGTGGGGACATGTTTACATTAATTGTAGATTCTTCATTTCTCATTATAAAACTCTTCAGCTCCCTGAGGCGGCTCTGTGCCTCCAGAGAGTTTCCAGTGAGCGCTCCCCTGGGCATGCGCAAACTTCAGCGCTCATGCTCCTCCTGCCCTCGCCCCAGCAGCGCTTAGGAATCCAGCCCGTGTTTCATGCTGGCTGGCCGTTAACTGGGGGACCTCCTGCCCTATGTCTTATTGACCTGCCTTGCCTTAAGGTAATATTCTAGATTCACCATTAATAGCTTTTACGTTCCTAAGAACCCCCTCCCCATCAACTTTCTCTCAAAACATTTGAACTTAAACTGCTCTTTCCTTAACTCATCCTCCTTACATTTGGGCTCCTTCTCTTCCGCTTCCCTGTGTTGTCTCCGATGCTTGCAAAAAGATATAACAACAACTTGTGGTTATATAGCGCCTTTCATGTGGTAAAACAAGTCCCAAGGCATCACAGGACTGCTATCAGACAAAATTAGGTACCAAGCCGCTTAAGGTCAGGGAGATGGACTTTGAGAAATAACCTAAAGGAGGATGAAATAGTTAGAGAAATTTAGGGAATGAATTCCACATCTCGGAACCTAGACAGCTGAAGATATGGCTGCCAATAGTGGAGTGAAGGAAATTGGGTAAGCGTCAGAGGCCAGAATTAGAGGAACGCAGATTCCTCAGAAGATTGTAGGGCCGGAGAAGGTTAGAGAGAGAGGGAGGGGTGAGGGGAGGGATTTGACAATAAGGATGAGAATTTTAAAATTGAGACATTGCTGTTCTAGGAGTCAATGTGTACTAGGAAGCTTGGGTGAAAGTTAAGTGGGACTTGGTGTGAGTTAGCATCCAAAGTTAAATTTTAGATGCATTCAAGGAGGTGGAACGTATGTGGCTGGTCAACCAGGTGAGCGTTAGAATCTATCCTTACAACTATACTTTTCAGTACAGGGATGGTCTCAAAATAAGGCGTGATGGGCCTCCTTCATTCTATACCTCCCACCAGCACAATAGCCAGTACCTCTTGTGCACTATTTGATCAAATCAACCTATACGCCATCCTAGGCCCATTCCCAATTTTGGAATATAATATTCAAGGAACTGACTGTTGGCGCTTCAATTGCTTTTTCAGGGAGCTTGTTCAAATAACCTGTGGGGGAAGTAAAAACTGTTTTCTAAGGTCTAGCCTCATTTGAGGTTTGTTAATCTTAAAACTATGCCCTCTAGGTCTGAGCTACTTTTCCAGTTCTTCAACTCTGATCACTGGCCTAAAATAGACTTAACTGATCAAACAAGGGGTGTTTTGCAATGACAGTTCTTTCGCTATTTTGCACCATATATATGTGGTAATCTGAGGTGCAATTTACCTTTAAGAGAATGTGAGCAGATTGACCACATTGTATTACCTAATTGCTGTGTAGCACGGGCTACAATGTTAATCAGTACTTTAGACTAGGGTCTGGTTTGAGAAGCACACATTGTGTTAGTGCTCTGTTACTTGCGTTAATAAACGGCACATGCTTCTTCTTACATGGGTCTCTGCGTCTGCAGTATCTTGTTTACCAACTCACTCACTGGTAGATAGGCGCGCAACTGTGTTCACTGAGCAAAGCGACCCGATAGAAAGAACACAACGACTGGCGTCAAAGCAAAACAGGACCAATCGATGACACCAAAGAAAGCTGCGGAAATTCCACAGAAGTAAATCAGCTGTACCTTGCGAAGCGATTAGAAGTACATACTTCATCATCGTTGTTGAAGTTATCTCCCTCCAGTTTGGATCAGACCGCCTGGTCACATTATATTGGGCAAGCGATCCTCTTATCGACACGCAGCAGTAAAACATATGGTCTAATTCGTTGTCTAACAGCACCCAAAGCCTCAGATTCCAAGAGCTTTGGCGAGTTGGTGAATCTTGTGAAAAGCCGCTTTCAGCCAAAATCCCTGGTAACAACGCAACGTTTTAAATTTAACTTGAGGTGTCGCACCCCTGGAGAGACAGTCGCTTCAAGTAGCAGCCTTGAAACAACTGACAGAGCAGTGAGAGATGGGGATGTTGATTAACGACATGTTAAGAGACCCGTTAAGTGATACGTTAAGAGGCGTATTAAGTGTGTGGGATCATTGAGGACACCATTCAAAACATGTTGTCAGAGACGAATTTAGACTTCAGCAAGACGCTGGAGTTGGGGCTCGCACAGCCAGAGATTGAAGAGCACTTAAGGGAACACAAAATGGCGCCATCCTTTCCAACAGGAGGGAAGCCCCGATTAGAAATTGCGCAGAAGCGCTGGACTCTGCAGAAAGGCGGGAAACAGCCGCCATTAACAGTCCAGCAAAAACCAAAAGTTTAAAGAGAAAACCCAAAATAATAACGGCAGAAATGGAACCTGACAGACTGCAAGCCAACGACAATTTCAAAGAATCGACTGTTCCTGTTGCCTTCGTAATGAGCACATTACATGATATTGTAAATACAGATTAAGACAAAACTTTAAGCAGAAAGGTAGAAATCGTGAAACCCATCATAATAGAGGAACCAGAGGAAACAGAGTCACAACTGAAAAATGGGTAAAACCGAGCCAATCTACATGACAGTGGAAGTCAACGGGAAATCCATCTGAATCCATTGTAGCGCAGGCTACAGTGTTAATCAGTAGTTTAGAACAGGGTCTGCTTGGAGAAGCACACATTGTGTTAGTGCTCTGTTAGTTGTGTTAATAAACAGCATGTGCTTCATCTTACATGGGTCTCTGCGTCTGCAGTATCTTGTTTACCAACTCACTCACCAGTAGATAGACGCGCAACTGTGTTCACTGAGCAAAGTGATCTGATAGAAGGAACACAACAATATAGTTTTGTAGTTTGAATTTGAGGTGGAGTGACAGATGCCCGTCAAAAAGGGAATCAGAATGGGAACAGGTCCATCAGCAACAAAATGGCTTCATTGAGTACAAAGGCAGGGAAGGTCATCACTGACTGCAATAAAC
Source organism: Carcharodon carcharias (assembly GCF_017639515.1). Lineage (NCBI taxonomy): Eukaryota > Metazoa > Chordata > Chondrichthyes > Lamniformes > Lamnidae > Carcharodon > Carcharodon carcharias. The sequence continues at coordinate 8,611,957 of NC_054500.1, forward strand.
AGTTAGAGAGACGGGTGGAAGATGACCTTGAGCTGGACTGTAGGGACAGCACTGTCACCGAGGAAGCTTTAGATACCATAGAGAGCCTGCCTGTCATGGCAGAACTGGGTATTGAATCCAGAGTGGAGGAACTTGGCAAAGACATTGAGCCGCTTGCCATTGGCAAGGTCCAGGTGCTGTGGCTATACCACCTGAAGTAATCAAGCACAGGAAACCAGCACTCCTTCAGCACCTGTACAAAGTTCTCTGTCTTTACTGGAGGGAGGGGGCAGTGCCCAGGATATGAGTGATGCAAAGATCTTGACCCTGTACAAGAAGAAGGTCAACTGCATTGAGTGCAACATCTATCGAGGCACCTCCCTGCAGAGCATTGTGGGAAAAGTATTTGACAGTGCTGCCCTTATTAGGCTGAACACCCCTATCCTGAATCCCAGTGTGGTTTCAGAACTGAAAGACCTACAAATGACGTGACTTTCTCAGTCGGGCAGATGTGAGAGAAATGTGGTGAGCAAAAGAGACCTCTATATATTAGACCCGAACTTCCACAGCGTGACAATCAGAGTTGGGTTGCTGTTCTGCTCCTACATTCTTACCTGAAACTTTTATTGACCCTATCTCGCCCAACCTTCCAGCTCAGGACAGGTGAGATCCAGGGACTGCGGCACTTCCCTGGGGCCCAGCGTCCAGACCACACCCCACTTTTTATGACATTAACTGCTGTAAACAAGCTCAGTTAAAGGTCCAGCCAAATTTAAAGGTCCTTGACAGGCCAAGCAGAAGGTAAGTGGATAAGGAAAGTGGGTAGGTTTTGGGGGGAGGGGGATTTGGGGGAGGAGTGGTGTTGGGAGGGAAAGTCAGGCCTACTTGGCCACTCTCATGAGTGTAATGGAGCTGTCACTGGCAACTTTTGCAGTTGTTGACATTGCACACAGTGCTTTACTATTCTCTCTATTTCACCATCCTTCCCAGGCCATCATAGGTAGCTGTGTACTATTGACTTCATTCGGATGGGCACTGTGTAGTTCAACTAAAAATGGTTCCCTTCCCTTTGGAGGAACTATCACTCCTGCTCCCCACAATAAGATGCCATCCCTGGCTGGTTATTTGATGTTTTCTGTGGAAGTACAGTTTCATTTCATTACGTACAGGCTCCTGTGACTATCCATGTAGCACTTGTTCTCGTACCTGAGATAGGACAGGGTCTCAACTTGTCCAGTGTCCGATCTGTCGAGCACATTTCTGTGAGGAATCTAAGAAATTTAAGAGTAAAGCAAGATCCCGTGGAACTGGGACGTGCTCATTATTTTCTTGTAAAGGCAAACAACCAAGGGCATCAGTGTTTGTGATTTGATTGTCAGACTTATGTATGAAAGTGTATTTGTACGCTGCCAGAATTAAAGTCCATTATTGTATTCATGCTGAGACTATGGGTGGTATAGCCCTGTCCTCACTAGACAATCCTAGCAATGGTTTGTGGTCTGAAATGATTGTAAAATGGTGGCCGTGTACATACTGGTGAAATTTTTTGACACCAAAGATGATGGACAGGCCCTCTTTCTCTATCTGTGAGTATCCCTTTTCTGTTGTGGTGAGCGTTATTGATACGTAACCTATTGGCTGTTCCGTGTCATTGTCCATCCAATGAGAGAGAGCACTGCTCCCACTCTGTAAGGACATGTGTCACATGTTAGCTCCAATTGCATTCACCTGGTCCCAATGCACCAATCGACTGGACGAGCGCAACAATTGCTTCACCTTTATGAAAGCTTCTTTCTGGGGTGCCTCCCAAGACCAACACTGGTTCTTTTTGAGTAGAGAATGCAGGGGGTGGGGGGGGGGCGGTGCCAGCACTGTAGACAAATTAGGTAAGAACCGCCCATAATAGTTAATCATCCCTAGGAATGATTTGAGCTCTGAGGCATACTTTGGCAGAGTTTCCTCTCTTATGGCTCTCACTTTCTTCTCAAGCGGGTGGAGGCACTGTGAATCTACCCAGTGACCCAAATAGATATGCTGCTTATACCTATTACATGAATGTCTTCACCCATATATGTTTTTAGTTCGGTGTCTGTTTCTTCTAAACTTAATTGATGTTCACCATTATTCAAATATCCGAAGGTATGTTCCCCAATTACTGTAGTGGAAGCTCCCTTGTCCATTTCCAGTCTAAGAGGTTTGCCATTTACTTTCACTGTGACAAATGTTGGTTCTTTCTTTCTAACTTTCAGATTAAACAACCAGGAAATGTCTGAATTTGCCCATTCAAGCTTTTATATATTGCAGATTTCACTAGCAAGAGGTCAGCTAATAAAACAGCGAGAGTTTGGGAGATAAAACAGTGAGAGTACAAGGATAACACAGCAAGAGTTCAGGGAATAAAACCGAAAGAGTTCAGGAGATAAAACAGTGAGAGTTCAGGATATAAAACAGCAAGAAATCAGGATATAAAACAGCAAGGGTTCAGGAGTTAAAACTGTGTGAATTTGAGAGATAAAACAGGGAGAGTTCAGGAGTTAAAATAGTGAGAGTTCAGGGGATAAAACATGAAGAGATCAGGGGATAAAGCAGCAAGAGTTCAGGAGATGAAATTGCGAAAGGTCAATAGATAAAACGAGAGTTTGAGTGACAAAACAGTGAGAGTTCAGGAGATAAAACAGCAAGAGTTCAGGAGATACAAAAGTGAGAGTTCGAGAGACAAAACAGCGAGAGTGCGAGAGATAAAACAACAGGATTTCAGGGCATAAAACAGCAAGAGTTAAGGAGACAAAGCAGCGTGAGATTGAGCATAAAACAGTGAGAGTTCAGGAGGGAAGACAGCGAGAGTTCAGGGTATACAGCAGCAAGAGTTCACAGGGCAAGACAGCTAGAGTTCAGGGGATGAAACAGCCAGAGTTCAGGGAATAAAACAGCAACAGTTGAAAGGGTAATTCTGCAAGAGTTCAGGGTAAAAACCAACAATAGTTCCATAGATAATCCAGCAAGAGTTCAGGAGATAAAATAACAAGAGTCCAGGGGATAAAACAGCAGGAACCTGAGTGACAAAACAGCCAGGGTTCAGGAGATATAACAATGAGAGTTCAGGAGATAAAACTGCCAGAGTACAGGTGAGACAACAGCAAGAGTTTGAGAGCCAAAACAGCAAGAGTTCAGGGGATAAAACAGCAAGAGGTCCGTAGATAAAACAGCAAGAGTTCAGGGGATGAAACAGCAGGAATCTCAGTGACAAAACAGCAAGAGCTCAGGAGATATAATAACGAGAGTTCAGGAGATAAAAGAGCCAGTGTACAGGAGATACAGCAGCGAGAGTACAGGGGATAAAACTGCAAGAGTTCAGGGGATGAAGCAGCAAGAGTTCAGGGGATAAAACAACAAGATTTCAGGAGCTAAAGCAGTGTGAGTTCGAGAGATGAAACAGTGAGAGTTCAGGAGGAAAAACAGCGAGAGTTAAGGGGATAAAACAGTGAGAGTTCAGGGGATAAAACTGCAAGAGTTCAGGAGATAAAACAGCAGGAATCTGAGTGACAAAACAGCGAGACCTCAGGAGAAAAAACAGCAAGAATTGAAGGGATAAAACTGCAAGGGCTCAGGGAACAAAATAGCAAAAATTCAGGAGATGAAACAGTCATAATTCAGGAGATGCAACAATGAGAGTTCGAGAGATAAAACAGCAAGAATTCAGGGGATAAAATAACAAGAGTTGAGGAGATAAAACATAAAGTGTTCAGGAGATATAAGAGCGAAAGTTCAGGAGACAAGACAGCCAGAGTTATGGGTGTCAAACAGGAAGAGTTCCATTCATAATCCAGCAAGAGTTTGGGAGATAAAGCAACAAGAGCTCAGGAGATGAAGCAGCGATAGTTCAGGGATAAAATTGCAAGAACTCACAGGATAAAACAACAAAAATTTGAGTGACAAAACAGTGAGAGTTCAGGAGATAAATCAGCAGGAATCTGAGTAACAAAACAGTGAGAGTCCAGGAGATATAACAATGAGAGTTCAGGAGATAAAAGAGCCAGTGTACAGGAGATACAGCAGCGAGAGTACAGGGGATAAAACTGCAAGAGTTCAGGGGACAAAGCAGCAAGAGTTCAGGGGATAAAACAACAAGATTTCAGGAGCTAAAGCAGCGTGAGTTCGAGAGATGAAACAGTGAGAGTTCAGGAGGAAAAACAGCGAGAGTTAAGGGGATAAAACAGTGAGAGTTCAGGGGATACAACTTCAAGAGCTCAGGAGATAAAACAGCAGGAATCTGAGTGACAAAACAGCAAGAGTTGAAGGGATAAAACTGCAAGGGCCCAGGGAACAAAACAGCGAAAATTCAGGAGATGAAACAATGAGAGTTTGAGAGATAAAACAGCAAGAATTCAGGGGATAAAATAACAAGAGTTGAGGAGATAAAACATAAAGTGTTCAGGAGATATAAGAGCGAGAGTTCAGGAGACAAGGCAGTCAGAGTTATGGGTGTAAAACAGGAAGAGTTCCGTTCATAATCCAGCAAGAGTTTGGGAGATAAAGCAACAAGAGCTCAGGGGATGAAACAGCGATAGTTCAGGGGATAAAACAGCAAAAATTTGAGTGACAAAACAGGGAGAGTTCAGGAGATAAAGCAGTGCGAGTTCAAGTGATACAACAGCAAGAGTTTGAGAGCCAAAACAGCAAGAGTTCAGGGGATAAAACAGCAAGAGGTCTGTAGATAAAACAATAGGAATCTGAGTGACAAAATAGTGAGAGTCCAGGAGATATAACAATGAGAGTTGAAGAGATAAAACAGAAAGAGTTCAGGAGATGGAAGAGCGAGAGTCTGAGAGACAAAACAGCGAGAATTCAAGAGATAAAACAATGAGAGTTCAGGAGATAAAACAGCAGGAATTCAGGGTGTAAAACAGCAAGAGCTCCATAGACAAATCAGTGAGAGTTCAGGAGAAGGAACAGCAAGAGTTCAGGGGATAAAAAAATAATAGTTCAGCGGATGAAAAAGCAAGAGTTCAGGGGATAAAAGTGCAACAGTTGAAATAATTCTGCAAGAGTTCAGGGGATGAAACACTGAGAGGTCGGGGGAGAAAACTGCAACAGCAGCGAGAGTACAGGGGATAAAACCGCAAGAGTTCAGGGTATAAAACAACAAAAATTCAAGGGATGGAAAAGCAAGAATTCAGGTGGTAAAACTGCAACAGTTGAAAGGATAATTCTGCAAGAGTTCAGGGGATGAAACAGCAGGAATCTCAGTGACAAAACAGCAAGAGCTCAGGAGATATAACGAGAGTTCAGGAGATAAAAGAGCCAGTGTACAGGAGATACAGCAGCGAGAGTACAGGAGATAAAACAGCAAGAGTTCAGGGGATGAAGCAGCGTAAGTTCGAGAGATGAAACAGTGAGAGTTCAGGAGGAAAAACAGCGAGAGTTAAGGAGATAAAACAGTGAGAGTTCAGGAGATAAAACAGCAAGAGTTCATAAAACAGCAGGAATCTGACTGACAAATCAGCGAGACCTCGGGGGAAAAAACAGCAAGAGTTGAAGGGGTAAAACTGCAAGAGTTCAGGAGATGAAACAGCGAAAATTCAGGAGATGAAAAAGTCAAAATTCAGGAGATGCAACAATGAGAGCTCGAGAGATAAAACAACAAGAATTCAGGGGATAAAAGAACAAGAGTTGAAGAGATAAAACATAAAGAGTTCAGAAGATATAAGAGTGAGAGTTCAGGAGACAAAACAGCCAGAATTCTGGGTGTAAAACAGGAAGAGTTCCGTTCATAACCCAGCAAGCGTTCAGGAGATAAAGCAACAAGAGCTCAGGGGATACAGCGATTGTTCAGGGGATAAAACTGCAAGTGCTCAGGGGATGAAACAGCAGGAATCTGAGTGACAAAACACCGAGAGTTCAGAAACAGCCAGAGTACAGGTGATACAACAGCAAGAGGTCCGTAGATAAAACAGCAGGAATCTGAGTGACAAAACAGCGAGGGTCCAGGAGATATAACAATGAAAGTTGAAGGGATAAAACAGAAATAGTTCAGGAGACAGAAGAGCGAGAGTCCGAGAGATAAAACAGTGAGAGTTCGAGAGATAAAACAACGAGAGTGCAGGGAATAAAACAGCATGAATTCAGCAGGAGCTCCTGTAGACAAAACAGTGAGATTTCAGGAGAAAAAACAGCAAGAGTTCAGGGGATAAAACTGCAACTGTTGAAAGGATAATTCTGCAAGGGTTCAGGCGATGAAACAACGAGAGGTCGGGGATGAAGCAGCAAGAGTTCAGGGGATACAACTGCAAGAGTTAAGGAGATAAAACAGGACAATTTCAGGAGCTAAAGCAGCATGAGTTCGAGAGATGAAACAGTGAGAGTTCAGGAGGAAAAACATCAAGAGTCCAGGGGATAAAACAGCGAGAGTTAAGGGGATAAAACAGCAAGAGTTGAGGGGATAAAACAGTGAGAGTTAAGGGGATAAAACAGCGAGAATTCAGGGGATAAAACAGAAAGAGTTCAGGAGATAAAACAGCAGTAATCTGAGTGACAAAACAGAGAGACCTCAGGGGAAAAATAAGCAAGAATTGAAGGGATAAAACTGCAAGAGTTCAGGGGATAAAACAGCAAAAATTCAGGAGATGCAACAATGAGAGATAGAGAGATAAAACAGCAAGAATTCAGGGTATAGAAGAACAAGAGTTGAAGTGATAAGATAGAAGAGCAAGAGTTCAGGAGACAAAACAGCCAGAATTCTGGGTGTAAAACAGGAAGAGTTCCGTTCATAATCCAGCAAGAGTTCGGGAGATAAAGCAACAAGAGCTCAGGGGATGAAACAGCAAGAGTTCAGGGGATGAAGCAGCGTGAGTTCGAGAGATGAAACAGTGAGAGTTCAGGAGGAAAAACAGCGAGAGTTAAGGGGATAAAACAGTGAGAGTTCAGGGGATAAAACTGCAAGAGTTCAGGAGATAAAACAGCAGGAATCTGAGTGACAAAACAGCGAGACCTCAGGAGAAAAAACAGCAAGAATTGAAGGGATAAAACTGCAAGGGCTCAGGGAACAAAATAGCAAAAATTCAGGAGATGAAACAGTCATAATTCAGGAGATGCAACAATGAGAGTTCGAGAGATAAAACAGCAAGAATTCAGGGGATAAAATAACAAGAGTTGAGGAGATAAAACATAAAGTGTTCAGGAGATATAAGAGCGAAAGTTCAGGAGACAAGACAGCCAGAGTTATGGGTGTCAAACAGGAAGAGTTCCATTCATAATCCAGCAAGAGTTTGGGAGATAAAGCAACAAGAGCTCAGGAGATGAAGCAGTGATAGTTCAGGGGATAAAATTGCAAGAACTCACAGGATAAAACAACAAAAATTTGAGTGACAAAACAGTGAGAGTTCAGGAGATAAATCAGCAGGAATCTGAGTAACAAAACAGTGAGAGTCCAGGAGATATAACAATGAGAGTTCAGGAGATGAAACAGCCAGAGTACAGGTGATACAACAGCAAGAGTTTGAGAGCCAAAACAGCAAGAGTTCAGGGGACAAAACAGCAAGAGGTCCGTAGATAAAACGGCAGGAATCTGAGTGACAAAATAGTGAGAGTCCAGGAGATATAACAATGAGAGTTGAAGAGATAAAACAGAAAGTGTTCAGGAGATAGAAGAGCGAGAGTCTGAGAGACAAAACAGCGAGAATTCGAGAGATAAAACAACTAGAGTTCAGGAGATAAAACAGCAGGAATTCAGGGTATAAAACAGTAAGAGCTCCATAGACAAATCAGTGAGAGTTCAGGAGAAGGAACAGCAAGAGTTCAGGGGATAAAAAAATAATAGTTCAGCAGATGAAAAAGCAAGAGTTCAGGGGATAAAACTGCAACAGTTGAAAAGATAATTCTGCAGGAGTTCAGGCAATGAAACAGTGAGAGGTCGGGGGATAAAACTGCAAGAGTTCAGGAGAAACAGCAGTGTGAGTACAGGGGATAAAACTGCAAGAGTTCAGGAGATACAGCAGTGTGAGTACAGGGGGTAAAACTGCAAGAGTTCAGGCGCTGAAGCAGCAAGAGTTCAGGGGATAAAAAAGCAAGATTTCAGGAACTAAAGCAGCGTGAGTTTGAGAGATGAAACAGTGAGAGTTCAGGAGGAAAAACAGCAAGAATCCAGGGGATAAAACAACGAAAGTTAAGGGGATAAAACAGCGAGAGTTAAGGAGATAAAACAGCGAGAGTTAAGGAGATAAAACAGCGAGAGTTCAGGGGATAAAACAGTGAGAGTTCAGGGGATAAAACAGCAAGAGTTCATAAAACAGCAGGAATCTGACTGACAAATCAGCGAGACCTTGGGGGAAAAAACAGCAAGAGTTGAAAGGGTAAAACTGCCAGCGTTCCGGAGATGAAACAGTCAAAATTCAGGAGATGCAACAATGAGAGCTCGAGAGATAAAACAACAAGAATTCAGGGGATAAAAGAACAAGAGTTGAAGAGATAAAACACAAAGAGTTCAGAAGATATAAGATCGAGAGTTCAGGAGACAAAACAGCCAGAATTCTGGGTGTAAAACAGGAAGAGTTCCGTTCATAATCCAGCAAGAGTTCAGGAGATAAAGCAACAAGAGCTCAGGGGATACAGCGATTGTTCAGGGGATAAAACTGCAAGTGCTCAGGGGATGAAACAGCAGGAATCTGAATGACAAAACACCGAGAGTTCAGAAACAGCCAGAGTACAGGTGATACAACAGCAAGAGGTCCGTAGATAAAACAGCAGGAATCTGAGTGACAAAACAGCGAGGGTCCAGGAGATATAACAATGAGAGTTGAAGAGATAAAACAGAAAGCGTTCAGGAGATGGAAGATCGAGAGTCTGAGAGACAAAACAGCAAGAGTGTGAGAGCTAAACCAATGAGAGTTCAGGGGATGAAAAAGCAAGAATTCAGGTGGTAAAACTGCAACAGTTGAAAGGATAATTCTGCAAGAGTTTGGGGGATGAAACAGCGAGGGTTCAGATGTTAAAACTGCAAGAATTCAGGAGATAGAACAGCAGGAATCTCAGTGGCAAAACAGCCGGAGTTCAGGAGATACAGCACCGAGAGTTCAGGGGATAAAATAACAAGAGTTGAAGAGATAAAACATAAAGAGTTCAGAAGATATAAGAGTGAGAGTTCAGGAAACAAGACAGCCAGAGTTATGGGTGTAAAACAGGAAGAGTTCCGTTCATAATCCAGCAAGAGTTCGGGAGATAAAGCAACAAGAGCTCAGGGGATGAAACAGCAAGAGTTCAGGAGATAAAACTGCAAGAGCTCACGGGATAAAACAGCAGGAATCTGAGTGACAAAACAGCGAGAGTTCAGGAGATATAACAATGAGAGTTCAGGAGATGTAACAGCCAGAGTACAGGTGATACAACAGCAAGGGTTTGAGAGCCAAAACAGCAAGAGTTCACGGCATAAAACAGCAAGAGGTCTGTAGGTAAAACAACAGGAATCAGAGTGACAAAGCAGCAAGAGTCCAGGAGACATAACAATGAGAGTTGAAGAGATAAAACAGGAAGAGTACAGGAGATACTGCATCGAGAGTTCAAGAGATAAAACAGCAAGAGTACCAGAGATATAAGAGTGAGAGACCGAGAGGCAGAACAGTGAGAGTTCGAGAGATAAAACAGCAAGAGTTCAAGAGGTAAAACAGCCAGAGCTCAGGAGATACAGCAGCGAGAGTTCAAGAGATAAAACAATGAGAGTTTAGGAGGTAAAACAGCAAGATTTCAGGATATCAAGCAGTGTGAGTTTGAGAGATAAAACAGTGAGAGTTCAGGGGATAAAATAGGAAAAGTTCAATAGATGAAACATCAAGAGTTTGAGAGAAAACACTGCAAGAGTTCAGGGGATGAAAAAGTAAGAAATCAGGTGGTAAAACTACAACAGTTGAAGGGATAATTCTGCAAGAGTTCAGGGGATGAAACAGCCAGAGTACAGGCGAGACAACAGCAAGAGTTTGAGAGCCAAAACAGCCAGGGTTCAGGAGACATAACAATGAGAGTTCAGGAGATAAAACTGCCAGAGTACATGTGAGACAACAGCAAGAGTTTGAGAGCCAAAACAGCAAGAGTTCAGGGGATAAAACAGCAAGAGGTCCGTAGATTAAACAGCAAGAGTTTAGGGGCTGACGAAGCAAGCGTTCAGTAGATAAAACAGCAGGAAATTGAGTGAGAAAACAGCGAGAGTTCAACAGTTAAAACAATGAGAGTTCTGGGGACAAAACAGCAAGGGTTCAAGAGAGAAAACTACGAGAATTCAGTGTATAAAACAGCAAAAGTTCAGGGGGTGAAAATGCAAGGGTTTAGGGTTTAAAACAGCAGGAGTCGAAGGGATGAAACTGCAAGAGTTCGGGGATGAAACAACGAGAATTCAGGAGATAAAACAGCGAAGGTTCAAGAGATAAAGCAGCAAGAATTCAAGGGATAAAAGAATAAGAGTTGAAGAGATAAAACAGAAAGAGTTCAGGAGATAAAACAGCAAGAGTTCAGGAGATAAAGCAACGTGAGTTCGAGAGATAAAACAGTGGGAGTTCAAGAGGAAAAACAGCGAGCGTTCGAGAAATAAAACAGCAAGAGTTCAGGGGACCATAAGACATAGGAGCAAAAATTAGGCCAATCGGCCCATCGAGTCTGCTCCGCCATTCAATCATGGCTGATAAGTTTCTCAACCCCATTCAACAAGACAAAACAAGAGTTGAAGAGATAAAACAACAAAATTTCAAGGAGTAAAACAGCAAGAGTTCAGGAGATAAAGCAGCCAGAGTTCGGGGATACAACAGCGAGAGATCAAGAGAAAGCACAGCAAAAGTTCAGGAGATATAAGAGTGAGAGGCTGAGACACAAAACAGTGATAGTTCAAGAGATAAAGCGTCGAGAGTACAGGAGATAAAACAGCCGAAGTTCAGGAGATAAAACAGCAAGAGTCCAGGGGATGAAGCAATGTGAGTTCAAGAGATAAAACAGTGAGAGTTCATGGGATGAAACAGCAGGAGTTCAGGAGATAAAAGAGCAAGAGTTCAGGGGATAAAACAACAAGAGTTCAGGGTATAAAACAGCAAGAGTTCTGGAGATAAAAGAGCAAGAGTTCAAGGTATAAAACAACAAGAGTTCAGTGTATAAAACAGCAAGAGTTCTGGAGATAAACTAGCAGGAGTTCGGGGATATAACAGCAAACGTTATGTAGATAAAACAACGGGGATCTGAGGGACAAAATAGTGAGAATTCAAGAGTTGAAGGGGTAAAACTGCAAGAGTTCAGGGGATGAAACAGGGAGAGTTCAGGAGATAAAGCAGCCAGATTTCAGGAGGTGCATCAGTGAGAGCTCAAGAGATAAAACAGCAAGGATTCTGGGGATAAAAGAAAAAGAGTTGAAGAGATAAAACAGAAAACAGAAAGCCTTCAGGCTAGAGTTAAGGGGATGAAACAGCAATAGTTGAAGGGATAAAACTGAAAGAGTTCAGGGAATGAAACAGTAAGAGTTCAGGGGATAAAACTGCAAGATGAAAGGAGATAAAACAGCGTGAGTTTGAGAGATAAAACAGTGAGAGTTCAGGAGATAAATCAGCAGGAATCTGAGTGACAAAACAATGATAGTTCAGGAGATATAATGACGAGAGTTTAGGAGATATAACATCGAGAGTTCAGGAGATATAACAACGAGAGTTAAGGGGTTAAAACAGCCAGAGTTCAAGAGATAAAACAATGAGAGATTGAGAAATATAACAGCGAGAGTTCAGGAGATAAAAGCGCGAGTATTCAGTAGATACAACAATGAGAGTTTGAGAGGTAAAACCGTGAGAGTTCAGGGGATAAAACAGCGAGAGTTCAGGAGATTAAACAGCAAATATTCAGGGTATAAAACAGCAAGAGTTCAGGAGATATAAGAGTGAATGTCTGAGACACAAAACAGTGATAGTTCGAAAGATAACGCAACACGAGTACAGGAGATAAAACAGCAAGAGTTCAGGGCATAAAACAGCAAGAGTTCAGGGGATAAAAGCGTGAGTGTTCAGGAGAAACAACAGTGAGAGTTCGAGAGATAAAACCACGAGAGTTCAGGGGATAAAACAATGAGTGTTCAGGAGATTAAACAGCAAGAGTTCAGGGGATAAAGCAACAAATGTTCAAGGTATAAAACAGCAAGAGTTTCGGAGATATAACAGCCAGAGTTCAGGGTATAAAACAGCCACAGTTCAAGGTATAAAACAGGAATTGTTCAGGGGATAAAACAGCAAGAGTTCATGAGGTAAAACAGTGAGAGATAGAGAAATATAACAGCAAGAGTTCAGGAGATAAAATCGTGAGTGTTCACTAGATACACCAGTAAGAGTTTGCAAGCTAAAACCGCTAGAGTTCAGGGGATAAAACAACAAGAATTCAGGCAGTAAAACAGGAAGAGTTGAAGGGATAAAATTGCATGATTTCAGGAGATGTAACAATGAGAGTTCAGGTGATAAAACAGCAAATGTTCAGGGTATAAAACAGCAAGAGGTCTGGAGATATAAAAGCCAGAATTCAGGGTATAAAAGAGCAAGAGTTCCGTAGATAAAATAGCAAGAGTTCAGGGATAAAGCAGCAATAGTTAAGGAGATAAAACATTGTGAGATTGCGAGATAAAACCCTGAGAGATCAGGAGATAAAACAGCGAGAGTTCAGGAGATGGAACAGCGAGAGTTCGGGGATAAAACAGCAAGAGTTCAGGAGATTAAACAGTGAGAGATTGAGAAATATAACAGTGAGAGTTCAGGAGATAAAAGGGCGAGTGTTCAGTAGATACAACAGTGAGAGTTTGAGAGGTAAAACCGTGAGAGTTCAGGGAATAAAGCAGCAGGAATCTGAGTGACAAAACAGCAAGAGTTCAGGAGATATCAGAGTGAAAGTCTGAGACACAGAACAGCGATAGTTCGAGAGATAAATCAACGCGGGTACAGGAGATGAAACAGCAAGAGTTCAGTGTATAAAACAGCAAGATCTCAGGGTATAAAACAGCTAGAGTTCAGGGTATAAAACAGCAAGAATACAGGAGATAAAACAGCAAGAGATTAGGGTATAAAATAGAAAGAGGTCAGAAGATAAAACAGCAAGAGTTCAGGGTATGTGAAAGGAATTGTTCAGGGGATAAAACAGCAAGAGTTGAAGGGATAAAACTGCAAAAGTAAAGGGGGTAAGACAGCGAGAGTTCAGGGGATAAAATTGCAAGAGTCCAGGAGATAAAACTACAGGAATCTGAGTGACAAAGCAACGAGAGTTCAGGAGATATAACAGTGAGAGTTTAGGAGATAAAACAGCAAAAATTCAGGAGATAAAACAGCGAGATTTCCGGGTATAAAACAGCAAGAGTTCAGATTATAAAACAGCGAGAGTTCAGGGCATAAAACAGCAAGAGTTCAGGGTATAAAATAGCGGGATTTCAGTATGTAAAACAGCAAGAGTTCAGGTGATAAAACAGCAAGAATTCAGGAGATAAAACAGCAATAGTTCAGGGTATATAACAGTAAGAGTTCAGGATATGAAACGGCAAGTGTTCAGGGTATATAATAGCAAGAGTTCGGGGTATAAAACAGCAACTGTTCAGGGTATAAAACTGCAAGAACTCTGGAGATAAAACAGTGAGAAATTGAGAAATATTACAGCGAGAGTTCAGGGGATAAAAGCGCGAGTGTTCGGGAGATACAACAGTGAGAGCTCAAGAGATAAAACTGTGAGAGTTCAGGGGATAAAACAATGAGTGTTCAGGAGATTAAAGAGCGAGTGTTTAGGCAATAAAACAGCGAGAGCTCAGGGGATAATTCAGCAAATGTTCAGGGTATAAAACAGCAAGAGTTCCGTAGATAAAACAGCAATTGTTCAGGGGATAAAACAGCAAGTGTTTAGGAGGTAAAACAGTGAGAGATTGGGAAATATAACAGTCAGAGTTCAGGAGATAAAAGGGCGAGTGTTCAGTAGATATAACAGTGAGAGTTTGAGAGGTAAAACCGCGAGAGTTCAGGGAATAAAGCAGCAGGAATCTGAGTGAAAAAACAGCAAGAGTTCAGGAGATATCAGAGTGTGAGTCCGAGACACAGAACAGTGATAGTTTGAGAGATAAATCAACGTGGGTACAGCAGATGAAACAGCTGGAGTTCAGGGTATAAAACAACAAGAGTTCCGGGTATAAAATAGCTAGAGTTCAGGGTATAAAACAGCAAGAATTCAGGAGATAAAACAGCAAGAGATTAGGGTATAAAACAGAAAGAGGTCAGAAGATAAACCAGCATGAGTTCAGGGTATGTGAAAGGAAGTGTCCAGGGGATAAAACAGCAAGAGTTGAAGGCATAAAACTGCAAAAGTAAAGGGGATAAGACAGCGAGAGTTCAGAGGATAAAATTGCAAGAGTCCAGGAGATAAAACTACAGGAATCTGAGTGACAAAGCAACGAGAGTTCAGGAGATATAACAGTGAGAGTTTAGGAGATAAAACAGCAAAAATTCAGAAGATAAAACAGTGAGATTTCCGGGTATAAAACAGCAAGAGTTCAGAGTATAAAACAGCGAGAGTTCAGGGCATAAAACAGTAAGAGTTCAGGGTATAAAATAGCGGGATTTCAGTATGTAAAACAGCAAGAGTTCAGGTGATAAAACAGCAAGAATTCAGGAGATAAAACAGCAATAGTTTAGGATATATAACAGTAAGAGTTCAGGATATGAAACGGCAAGTGTTCAGGGTATATAATAACAAGAGTTCGGGGTATAAAGTAGCAACTGTTCAGGGTATAAAACTGCAAGAACTCTGGAGATAAAACAGTGAGAAATTGTGAAATATAACAGTGAGAGTTCAGGGGATAAAAGCGCGAGTGTTCGGGAGATACAACAGTGAGAATTCGAGAGATAAAACTGTGAGAGTTCAGGGGATAAAACAATGAGTGTTTAGGAGATTAAAGAGCGAGTGTTTAGGCAATAAAACAGCGAGGGTTCAGGGGATAATTCAGCAAATGTTCAGGGTATAAAACAGCAAGAGTTCCGTAGATAAAACAACAATTGTTCAGGGGATAAAACAGCAAATGTTTAGGAGGTAAAACAGTGAGAGATTGGGAAATATAACAGCAAGAGTTCAGGGGGTAAAACAGGAACAATTGAAGGGATAAAACTGCATGAGTTCAGGATATAAAACAGCAAGAGTTCAGGAGATAAAACCACAAGGGTTCATGATATAAAACAATGAGAGGTCAGGAAATTAAGCTGCCGGAATCTGAATGACAAAACAATGAGAGTTCAGGAGATAAAACAGCCGGTGTTCAGGGTATAAAACTGTGAGAGTTCAGGGTATAAAACAGCAAGAGTTCAGGAGATAAAACAGGAAGAGTTCAGGAGATAAAACAGCCAGAGTTCAGGGTATAAAACAGCAAGAGTTCAGGCTTTAAAACAGCATGAGATCAGGGTATAACACAGGAAGAGATCAGGAAATAAAACAGCCAGAGTTCAGGGTATAAAACAGTTACAGTATCGTAGATATAACAGCAAGGGTTCAGGGGATAAAGCAACAAGAGTTGAAGTGATAAAAGAGCAAGAGTTCTGGAGATACAACAGTGAGAATCTGAGGCACAAAAAAGCGAGAGCACAAGATATAAAACAACAAGAGTTCGGGAAATAAAACAGCAAGATTTGAAGGGCTATAACTGTAAGAGTTCAGGGGTGAAACCTTGAGAGTTCAGGAGATAAAACAGCAGGAATCTGAATGAAAAAAACAATGAGAGTTCAGGAAATAAAACATTGACAGTTCAGGAGAAAAAACAGCCAGAGTACAGGAGATACAACAGCAGAGTTCTGTTGATAAAAGAGCAAGAGTTCAGGGGACAAAAAAGCAAGAGTTGAAGGGATAATACTGCAAGGGTTCAGGAGATACAACAGCGAGAGATCGAGAGAAAACACAGCAAGAGTACAGGAGATATAAGAGTGAGAGTCCGAGACACAATACAGTGATAGTTTGAGAGATAAAGCAGCCAGAGTTCAGGAGATACAGCAGCCAGAAATCGAGAGAAAACACAGCAAGAGTATAGGAGATATAAGAGTGAGAGTCCGAGACACAATACAGTGATAGTTCAAGAGATAAAGCAACGAGAGTGCAGGAGACAAAACAGCCAGAGTTCAGGGTATAAAACAGCAAGAGTTCTGGAGAGATAACAGCCAGAGTTCAGGGTATAAAACAGCAAGAGTTCTGGAGATATAACAGCCAGAGTTTAGGGCATAAAACAGCCAGAGTTCTGTTGATAAAAGAGCAAGAGTTCAGGGGACGAAAAAGCAAGAGTTGAAGGGATAAAAATGCAAGAGTTCAGGAGATACAACAGCAGGAGTAGAGGAGATTTAAGAGTGAGAGTCCGAGACACAAAACAATGATAGTTCAAGAGATAAAGCAATGAGAGTACAGGAAATAAAACAGCAAGAGTTCAGGAGATTAAACAGCAAGAGTTGAGGAGATTAAATAGCAAGAGTTCAAGAGATTAAACACCAAGAGTTCAGGAGATTAAATAGGAAGAGTTCAGGAGATTAAACAGCAAGTGTCCAGGAGATAGAATAGCAAGAGTTCAGGAGGTAAAACAGCAAGAGGTCAGGGGATAAAACTAGCAGGGTCCAGGAGATACAACAGCGAGCGTTTGAGAAATAAAACAGCAAGAGTACAGGAGATATAAGAGGGAGAGTCTGAGAGATAAAACAATGAGAGTTCGGGAGATAAAACAGCAAGAGTTCGGGGATTTTACAGCAAATGTTAAGTAGATAAAACGACAGGGGTCTGAGGGTCAAAAGAGTGAGACTACAAGATAAAACAGCAAGAATTCTGGGGATTAAAGAACAAGAGTTGAAGAGATAAAACAGAAAATAGAAAGTGTTCAGGAGGTATAACAGCTAGAGTTAAGGGGATGAAACAGCAATAGTTGAAGGGATAAAACTGAAAGAGTTCAGGGGATGAAATACCGAGAGTTCAGGGGAAAATACTGCCAGAGTTCAAGAACTAAAACAGCAGGAATCTGAGTGACAAATCGGCGTGAGTTCAGGAGATACACAGCAAGACATCAGGTGATAAAACAACAAGAGTATTAGAGATAAAACAGTGAGAGTTCAGGGTATAAAACAGCTAGAGTTAAGGGGATGAAAGAGCAAGAGTTGAAGGGATAAAACTGAAAGAGTTCAAGGAATGAAACAGTAAGAGTTCAGGGGATAAAACTGCAAGAGTTAAGGAGATAAAACAGTGTGAGTTTGAGAGATAAAACAGTGAGAATTCAGGAGGAAAAACAGTGGGAATTCAGGAGCTAAAACAGCAGGAATCTGAGTGACAAAATAGCGACAGTTTAAGAGATAAGACAACGAGAGTTCAGGTGATAACACAGCCAGAGTTCAGGAGATACAACAGCGAGAGATCGAGAGAAAACACAGCAAGAGTAGAGGAGATTTAAGAGTGAGAGTCTGAGACACAAAGCAGTGATAGTTCAAGAGATAAAGCAATGAGAGTACAGGAAATAAAACAGTAAGAGTTCAGGAGATTAAACACCAAGAGTTCAGGAGATGAAATAGCAAGAGTTCAGGAGATAAAACAGCAAGAATTAAGGAGATAAAACAGCAAGATTTTCGGGTATAAAACAGCAAGAGTTCAGAGTATAAAACAGCGAGAGTTCAAGGCATAAAACAGCAAGAGTTCAGGGTATAAAATAGCGAGATATCTGTGTGTAAAACAGCAAGAGTTCAGATGATAAAACAGCAAGAATTCAGGAGATAAAACAGCGAGATTTCAGGATATAAAATAGAAAGAGTTCAGGTTATATAACAGCAAGAGTTCAGGGTATATAACAGAAAGAGTTCAGGGTATAAAACAGCAAGTGTTCAGGATATAAAACAGCAAGGTTCAGGGTATAAAATAGCGAGATTTCGGAGTGTAAAACACCAAGAGTTCAGGGTATAAAATAGCGAGATTTCAGGGTGTAAAACAGCAAGGGTTCAGGGTATAAAACAGCAAGAGTTCAGGAGATAAAACAGCAAGAGTTCAGGGGATAAAACAGCAAGAGTTCAGGGGATAAAACAACAAGAGTTCAGGGTATATAACAGCAAAAGTTCAGGGTATAAAACAGCAAGAGTTCAGGGTATATAACAGCAAGAGTTCAGGAGATAAAGCTGCTGGAGTTCAGGGTGTAAAACAGCAAGAGTTCAGGGTATATAACAGCAAGATTTCAGGGTATAGAACAGCAAGAGTTCAGGGTGTATAACAGCAAGAGTTCAGGAGATAAAGCTGTTGGAGTTCAGGGTGTAAAACAGCAAGAGTTCAGGGTGTAAAACAGCAAGAGTTCAGGAAATAAAGCAGCTGGAGTTCAGGGTATATAACATCAAGAGTTCAGGAGATATAAGAGTGACTGTCCGAGACACAAAACAGCGATAGTTTGAGAGAGAAAGCAACGCGAGTAAAGGAGCTAAAACAGCAAGAGTTCAGGGTATATAACAGCAAGAGCTCAGGAGATAAACCAGCAAGAGTTCAGGAGATAAAACAGCTGGAGTTGAGGGTATATAACAGCAAGAGTTCAGGAGATAAAACAGCCGGTGTTCAGGGTATAAAGCAGCGAGAGTTCAGGGTATAAAACAGCAAGCTTTCAGGGTATATAACAACAATAGTTTAGGGTACATAACAGCAAGAGTTCAGGGTATAAAACAACGAGAATCCAGGAGATAAAACAGCGAGATTTTCGGGTATAAAACAGCAAGAGTTCAGAGTATAAAACAGCGAGAGTTCACGGCATAAAACTGCAAGAGTTCTGAGTATAAAATAGCGAGATTTCTGTGTGTAAAACAGCAAGAGTTCAGATGATAAAACAGCAAGAATTCAGGAGATAAAACAGCAAGATTTCAGGGTATAAAACAGCAAGAGTTCAGGAGATAAAACAACAAGAGTTCAGGGTATAAAATAGCGAGATTTCAGGGTGTAAAACAGTGAGAGTTCAGGGTATAAAATAGCGAGATTTCTGTGTGTAAAACAGCAAGAGTTCAGGGCATAAAATAGCGAGATTTCAGGGTGTAAAACAGCAAGGGTTCAGTGTATAAAACAGCAAGAGTTCAGGGGATAAAATAGCGAGAGTTCAGGGTATATAACAGCAAGAGTTCAGGGTATAAAACAGCGAGAGTTCAGGGTACATAACAGCAAGAGTTCAGGGGATAAAGCTGCTGGAGTTCAGGGTGTAAAACAGCCAGAGTTCAGGGTATAAAACAGCCAGAGCTCAGGGTATAAAACAGCAAGCGTTCAGGGTATAAAACAGCGAGAATACAGGAGCTAAAACAGTGAGAGATTGAGAAATATAACAGTGAGAGTTCAGTGGATAAAAGTGCGAGCGTTCAGGAGATACAACAGTGAGAGTTTGAGAGGTAAAATCATGAAAGTTCAGGACATAAAATAGCGAGAGTTCAGGAGATTAAACATCGAGAGTTCAGGCAATAAAACAAGGAGAGATCAGGAGATAAAACAGCAAGAGTTCAGGGTATAAAACAGCAAAAGTGCAGGGTATATAACAGCAAGAGTTCAGGGTATCAAACAGCAAGAGTTCAGGGTATAAAATGGCAAGAGTTCTGGGTATAGAACAGCAAAAGCTAAGGGTATAAAACAGCAAAAGTATATAACAGTATGAGTTCAGGATATGAAACGGCAAGTGTTCAGGGTATATAATAGCAAGAGTTCGGAGTATAAAACAGCAAGAGTTCAGGGTATAAAACTGCAAGAACTCTGGAGATAAAACAGTGAGAGATTGAGATATATAACAGCGAGAGTTCAGGGGTTAAAGCAGCAAATGTTCAGAGGATAAAACAGCAAGTGTTTAGGAGGTAAAACAGTGAGAGATTGAGAAATATAACAGCAAGAGTTCAGGAGAAAAAAGCGTGAATGTTCAATAGATACAACAGTGAGATTTTGAGAGATAAAACCGCGAGAGTTCAATGGATGAAACAGCAAGAGTTCAGGGGGTAAAACAGGAACAATTGAAGGGATAAAACTGCATGAGTTCAGGATATAAAACAGCAAGAGTTCAGGAGATAAAACCACAAGGGTTCCTGGTATAAAACAGTGAGAGTTCAGGAAATTAAACTGCCGGAATCTGAATGACAAAACAATGAGATTTCAGGAGGTAAAACAGCTGGTGTTCAGGGAATAAAACAGCGAGAGTTCGGGTATAAAACAGCGAGAGCTCAGGGTATAAAACAGCAAGCGTTCAGGGCATATAACAACAATAGTTTAGGGTATATAACAGCAAGAGTTCAGGGTATAAAACAGCGAGAATACAGGAGCTAAAACAGTGAGAGATTGAGAAATATAACAGCGAGAGTTCAGGGGATAAAAGAGCGAGTGTTCAGGAGATACAACAGTGGGAGTTTGAGAGGTAAAATCATGAAGGTTCAGGGCATAAAATAGCGAGAGTTCAGGAGATTAAACATCGAGAGTTCAGGCTATAAAACAAGGAGAGTTCAGGAGATAAAACAGCACGAGTTCAGGGTATAAAACAGCAAAAGTGCAGGGTATATAACAGCAAGAGTTCAGGGTATCAAACAGCAAGAGTTCAGGGTATAAAATGGAAAGGGTTCTGGGTATAAAACAGCAAAAGCTAAGGGTATAAAACAGCAAACGTTCAGGGTATATAACAGTAAGAGTTTAGGATATGAAACGGCAAGTGTTCAGGGTATATAATTGCAAGAGTTCGGGGTATAACACAGCAACTGTTCAGGGTATAAAACTGCAAGAACTCTGGAGATAAAACAGTGAGAGATTGAGATATATAACAGCGATAGTTCAGGGGATAAAAGCGCGAGTGTTCAGGAGATTAAACAGTGAGAGTTCGAGAGATAAAACAGCGAGAGTTCAGGGGATAAAGCAGCAAATGTTCAGGGGATAAAACAGCAAGTTTTTAGGAGGTAAAACAGTGAGAGATTGAGAAATATAACAGCAAGAGTTCAGGAGATAAAAGCGTGAGTGTTCAATAGATACAACAGTGAGATTTTGAGAGATAAAACCGCGAGAGTTCAGGGGATGAAACAGAGAGAGTTCAGGGGGTAAAACAGGAACAATTGAAGGGATAAAACTGCATGAGTTCAGGATATAAAACAGCAAGAGTTCAGGAGATAAAACCACAAGGGTTCCTGGTATAAAACAGTGAGAGTTCAGGAAATTAAACTGCCGGAATCTGAATGACAAAACAATGAGAGTTCAGGAGATAAAACAGCCGGTGTTCAGGGTATAAAACAGCGAGAGTTCAGGGTATAAAACAGTGAGAGTTCAGGAAATAAAACAGCATGAGTTCAGGGTATAACACAGGAAGTGATCAGGAGATAAAACAGCCAGAGTTCAGGGTATAAAACACTTAGCGAACCGTAGATATAACAGCAAGGGTTCAGGGGATAAAGCAACAAGAATTGAAGTGATAAAGGAGCAAGAGTTCTGGAGATACAACAGTGAGAGTCAGAGGCACAAAACAGCGAGAGCACAAGAGATAAAACAACAAGAGTTGAAGTGATAAAAGAGCAAGAGTTCTGGAGATACAACTGTGAGAGTCCGAGGCACAAAACAGTGAGAGCACAAGAGATAAAACAACAAGAGTTCGGGAAATAAAACAGCAAGATTTGAAGGGCTATAACTGTAAGAGTTCAGGGGTGAAACCTTGAGAGTTCAGGAGATAAAACAATGACAGTTCAGGAGAAAAAACAGCCAGAATACAGGAGATACAACAGCCAGAGTTCTGTCGATAAAAGAGCAAGAGGTCAGGGGACGACAAAGCAAGAGTTGAAGGGATAAAACTGCAAGGGTTCAGGAGATACAACAGCGAGAGATCGAGAGAAAACACAGCAAGAGTACAGGAGATATAAGAGTGAGAGTCCGAGACACAATACAGTTATAGTTTGAGAGATAAAGCAGCCAGAGTTGAGGAGATAAAACAGTGAGGAATCGAGAGAAAACACAGCAAGAGTATAGGAGATATAAGAGTGAGAGTCCGAGACACAATACAGTGATAGTTTGAGAGATAAAGCAACGAGAGTGCAGGAGACAACACAGCCAGAGTTCAGGGTATAAAACAGCAAGAGTTCAGGGTATATAACAACAATAGTTTAGGGTATATAACAACAATAGTTTAGGGTATATAACAGCAAGAGTTCAGGGTATAAAACAGCGAGAATACAGGAGCTAAAACAGTGCGAGATTGAGAAATATAACAGCGAGAGTTCAGGGGATAAAAGCGCGAGTGTTCGGGAGATACAAAAGTGAGAGTTCGAGAGGTAAAATCACGAAAGTTCAGGGCATAAAATAGCGAGAGTTCAGGAGATTAAACATCGAGAGTTCAGGCAATAAAACAAGGAGCGTTCAGGAGATAAAGCAGCAAATGTTCAGGGTATAAAACAGCAAGAGTTCAGGGTATAAAACAGCAAGAGATCAGGGTATAAAACAGCATGAGTTCAGGGTATAAAACAGCAACTGTTCAGGGTATAAAACTGCAAGAACTCTGGAGATAAAACAGTGAGAGATTGAGAGATAAAACTGCGAGAGTTCAGGGGATAAAACAATGAGTGTTCAGGAGATTAAAGAACGAGTGTTTAGGCAATAAAACAGCGAGAGTTCAGGGGATAAAGCAACAAATGTTCAGGGTTATAAAACAGCAAGAGTTCCGAAGATAAAACAGCAATTGTTCAGGGGATAAAACAGCAAGTGCTTAGGAGGTAAAACAGTGAGAGATTGAGAAATATAACAGCAAGAGTTCAGGAGATAAAAGCATGAGTGTTCAGTAGATACAACAGTGAGATTTTGACAGATAAAACTGCGCGAGTTCAGGGGATGAAACAGGAACAATTGAAGGGATTAAACTGCATGAGTTCAGGATATAAAACAGCAAGAGTTCAGGAGATAATACCTCAAGGGTTCCTGGTATAAAACAGCGAGAGTTCAGGAAATTAAACTGCCGGAATCTGAATGACAAAACAATGAGCGTTCAGGAGATAAAACAGCCAGTGTTCAGGGTATAAAACAGTGAGAGTTCAGGAGATAAAACAGCCAGAGTTCAGGGTATAAAATAGCCAGAGTTCAGGGTATAAAACAGTTAGAGTACCATTGATATAACAGCAAGGGTTCAGGGGATAAAGCAACAAGAGTTGAAGTGATAAAAGAGCAAGAGTTCTGGAGATACAACAGTGAGAGTCTGAGGCATAAAACAGTGAGAGCACAAGAGATAAAACAACAAGAGTTCGGGAAATAAAACAGCAAGATTTGAAGGGGTATAACTGTAAGAGTTCAGGGAGTGAAACCTTGAGAGTTCAGGAGATAAAACAGCAGGACTTCAGGGAAAAAAAAACAGCCAGAGTGCAGGGTATAAAACAGCAAGAGTTCAGGAGATATAACAGCCAGAGGTTAGGGTATAAAACAGCAAGAGTTCTGGAGATATAACAGCCAGAGTTTAGGGTATAAAACAGCCAGAGTTCTGTTGATAAAAGAGCAAGAGTTCAGG
The DNA here is from genome assembly GCF_017639515.1 of Carcharodon carcharias. Taxonomy (NCBI): domain Eukaryota; kingdom Metazoa; phylum Chordata; class Chondrichthyes; order Lamniformes; family Lamnidae; genus Carcharodon; species Carcharodon carcharias. The sequence continues at coordinate 8,635,427 of NC_054500.1, forward strand.
GGATGAAAAAGCAAGAGTTGAGGGGACAAAAATGCAAGAGTTCAGGAGATACAACAGCGAGAGATCGAGAGAAAACACAGCAAAATTAGAGGAAATTTAAGATTGCGAGTCCGAGACACAAAACAGTGATAGTTCAAGAGATAAAGCAACGAGAGTACAGGAAATAAAACAGCAAGAGTTCAGGAGATAAAACAGCAAATGTTCAGGAAATTAAACACCAAGAGTTCAGGAGATTAAGCAGCAAGAGTTCAGGAGATAAAACAGCAGAGTTGAGGAGATTAAATAGCAAGAGTTCAGGAGATTAAACACCAAGAGTTCAGGAGATTAAATAGGAAGAGTTCAGGAGATTAAACAGCAATTGTCCAGGAGATAGAATAGCAAGAGTTCAGGAGGTAAAACAGCAAGAGGTCAGGGGATAAAACTAGCAGGAGATACAGGAGATACAACAGCGAGCGTTCGAGAAATAAAACAGCAAGAGTTCAGGAGATATAAGAGGGAGAGTCTGAGAGATAAAACAATGAGAGTTCGGGAGATAAAACAGCAAGAGTTTGGGGATTTTACAGCAAATGTTAAGTGGATAAAACGACAGGGGTCTGAGGGTCAAAAGAGTGAGACTACAAGATAAAACAACAAGAATTCTGGGGATTAAAGAACAAGAGTTGAAGAGATAAAACAGAAAATAGAAAGTGTTCAGGAGGTATAACAGCTAGAGTTAAGGGGATGAAACAGCAATAGTTGAAGGGATAAAACTGAAAGAGTTCGGGGATGAAATACCGAGAGTTCAGGGGAAAATACTGCCAGAGTTCAAGAGATAAAACAGCAGGAATCTGAGTGACAAATCGGCATGAGTTCAGGAGATACACAGCAAGAGTTCAGGTGATAAAACAACAAGAGTATAAGAGATAAAACAGTGAGAGTTCAGGGTATAAAACAGTTAGAGTTAAGGGGATGAAAGAGCAAGAGTTGAAGGGATAAAACTGAAAGAGTTCAGGGTATGAAACAGTAAGAGTTCAGGGGATAAAACAGGAGGAATCTGAATGACAAAGTAGCAACAGTTCAAGAGATATGACAACGAGAGTTCAGGTGATAACACAGCCAGAGTTCAGGAGATACAACAGCGAACGTTTGCGAGATAAAACCACAAGCGTTCAGGTGATAAAGCAACAAGAGGTGATGACATAAAACAGCAAGATTTCAGGTGGTATGACAGCAAGAGTCCAGGAGACAAAACAGCCAAAGTTCAGGAGATATAACAACAAGAGTTCAGGATATGAAACAGCAAGAGTTCATGGGATAAAACAGCAGGAATCTGAATGACAAAACAACGATAGTTCAGGAGATATAACAACAAGAATTCAGGGGTAAAACAGCAAGAGCTCCGTAGGTAATACAGCAAGAGCTCAGGGGATAAAACAGTAAGATTTCACGGGACAAAACTGCAGGAGTTAAGGAGATATAACAACGTGAGTTCAGGAGATGAAATGACCAAAGTTTAGGAGATACAACAGCAAGAGTTTGAGAGATTAAATAGGAAGAGTTCAGGGGAGAAACAGCTGGAGTTCAGGGTATAAAACAGCAAGAGTTCAGAAGATAAAACAGCAAGAGTTCAGGGGATGGGAAACAAGAGTTCAGGGGATAAAACAACAAGAGTTGAAGGGATAAAACTGCTAGACTAAAGGGGATCAAACAGCGAGAGATCAGGGGATAAAATAGCAAGAGTCCAGGAGATAAAACTGTAGGAATCTGAGTGACAAAACAACGAGAATTCAGGAGATATAACAACGAGAGTTCAGGGGATAAAAAGCAGGAATCTGAAAGGAAAAACAGTCAGAGTTCAGGAAATACAACAGCGAGAGTTCAGGAGACAAAACAACCAGAGTTCAGGAGAAAGAACAGTGACAGTTCAGGAGCCAAAACAGCCAGAGTTCAGGATATAGAACAGCAGGAATCTGAGTGAAAAAACAGCAAGAGTTCAGGAGGTATAACAACCAGAGTTCAGGAGTTAAAGCAGCCAGAGTTCAGGAGATACAACAGTCAGAGATAATGCAGCAAGAGTGCAGGAGATATAAGAGTGAGAGTCCAAAACACAAAACAACGATAGTTCGAGAGATAAAGCAACAAGATTTCAGGAGATAAAACAGCGGGAGTTCAGAGTATAAAACACCAATAGTTCAGGAGATAAACCAGCGAGAGTTCAGGATATATAACAGCAAGAGTTCAGGAGATAAAACAGCCAGAGTTCAGGAGATAAAACAGCTGGATTTCAGGGTGTATAACAGCTAGAGATCAGGGTATAAAACAGCAAGAGTTCAAGGTATAAAACTGGAAGACTTCAGGGTATAAAACAGCAAGAGTTCAGGAGATAAAACAGCTGAGGTTCAGGGTATATAACCACAAGAGATCTGGGTATATAACAGCAAGAGTTCTGGGTGTATAACAACAAGAGATCAGGGTATAAAACAGCAAGAACTCAGGTGATAAAACAGCAAGTGTCCAGGAGATGTAACAGCAAGAGTTCTGCGTATAAAACAGCAACTGTTCAGGGTATAAAACAGTGAGAATTCAGGAGTTAAAACAGTGAGAGATTGAGAAATATAACAGCGAGAGTTCAGGGGATAAAAGCGCGAGTGTTCGGGAGATACAACAGTGAGAGTTTGAGAGATAAAACCGCGGGAGTTCAGGGGATAAAACAATGAGATTGCAGGAGATTAAACAGTGAGAGTTCAGGCAATAAAACAACGAAAGTTCAGGGGACAAAGCAGCAGTGTTCAGGGTATAAAACAGCAAGAGTTTCGGAGATATAACAGCCAGAGTTCAAGGTATAAAACAGCAAGAGTTGAAGCGATAAAAGAGCAAGAGTTCAGAAGATACAACAGTGAGTGTCCGATGCATAAAACAGTGAGAACACAAGAGATAAAATAACAAGAGTTCGGGAATTAAAACAGCAAGAATTGAAGGGGTATAACTGTAAGAGTTCAGGGGGTGAAACCTTGAGAGTTCAGGAGATAAAACAGCAGGAATCTGAATGGCAAAACAACAAGAGTTCAGGAGATAAAACAATGAAAGTTCAGGAGAAAAAACAGCCAGAGTACAGGAGATACAACAGCCGGAGTTGAGGGTATAAAACAGCAAGAGTTCAGGGTATCTAACCGCCAGAGTGCAGGGTATAAAACAGCAAGAGTTCAGGAGATGAAATAGCAGGATCTCAGGAGATAAAACAGCAAGAGTTTAGGAGATAAACCAGCAAGAGTCCAGGAGAAAAGCCAGCAAGAGTTCAGGATATTAAACAGCATGAGTCCAGGAGATAAACCAGCAAGAGTTCAGGAGATTAAAGGAGCAAGAGTTTAGGAGATTAAACAGCAAGAATTTAGGAGATTAAACAGCAAGAGTTCAGGAGAAAAAACAGCAAGAATTCAGGAGATTAAACAGCAAGAGTTCAGGAGATATAACAGCAAAAGTTCAGGAGATAAAACAGCAAGAGTTCAGGGTATATAACAGCAAGAGATCAGGGTATATAAAAGCGAGAGTTCAGGAGATAAAACAGCATCTGTTCAGGGTATAAAACAGCGAGAATTCAGGAGCTAAAACAGTGAGAGATTGAGAAATAAAACCGCAAGAGTTCAGGGGATAAAACAATGAGATTGCAGGAGATTAAAAAGTGAGAGGTCAGGAAATAAAACAACGAGTGTTCAGGGGATAAAGCAGCAAATGTTCAGGGTATAAAACAGCAAGAGTTTCAGAAATATAACAGCCAGAGTTCTGGAGATAAACCAGCAAGAGTTCGGGGATATAACAACAAAATTTATGTAGATAAAACGACGGTGATCTGAGGGAAAACACAGTGAGACTTCAAGAGTTGAAGGGGTAAAACTGCAAGACTACGAGAATTCATCTGGGATTAAAGAACAAGAGTTGAAGAGATAAAACAGAAAACAGAAAGTGTTCAGGAGGTATAACAGCTAGAGTTAAGGGGATGAAACAGCAATAGTTGAAGGGATAAAACTGAAGGAGTTCAGGGGATGAAAGAGTGAGAGTTCAGGGGAAAATACTGCCAGAGTTCAAGGGATAAAACAGTAGGAATCTGAGTGACAAATCGGCAAGAGTTCAGGGATACACAGCAAGAGTTCAGGTGATAAAACAACGAGAGCATAAGAGATAAAACAGTGAGAGTTCAGGGTATAAAATGGCTAGAGTTAAGGGGATGAAAGGGCAAGAGTTGAAGGGATAATACTGAAAGAGTTCAGGGAATGAAACAGTAAGAGTTCAGGGGATAAAACTGCAAGAGTTAAGGAGACAAAACAGTGTGAGTTTGAAAGATAAAACAGTGAGAATTCAGGAGATAAAACAGGAGGAATCTGAGTGACAAAGTAGCGACAGTTCAAGAGATAAGACAATGAGAGTTCAGGTGATAACACAGCCAGAGTTCAGGAGATACAACAGCGAATGTTTGCGAGATAAAACCACAAGCGTTCAGGTGATGAAACAACAAGAGGTGAAGAGTTAAAACAGCAAGATTTCAGGTGGTTTGACAGCAAGAGTCCAGGAGACAAAACAGCCAAAGTTCAGGAGATATAACAACAAGAGTTCAGGAGACGAAACAGCAAGAGTTCATGGGATAAAACAGCAGGAATCTGAATGACAAAACAACGATAGTTCAGGAGATATAACAATGGGAATTCAGGGGTAAAACAGCAAGAGCTCCATAGGTAATACAGCAAGAGTTCAGGGGATAAAACAGTAAGATTTCACGGGACAAAACAGCAGGAGTTAAGAAGATATAACATCGAGAGTTCAGGAGATGAAATGACCAAAGTTTAGGAGATACAACAGCGAGAGTTTGAGAGATTAAATAGGAAGAGTTCAGGGGAGAAAACAGCTGGAGTTCAGGGTATAAAACAGCAAGAGTTCAGAAGATAAAACAGCAAGAGTTCAGGGGATGGGAAACAAGAGTTCAGGGGATAAAACAGCAAGAGTTGAAGGGATAAAACTGCTAGACTAAAGGGGATCAGACAGCGAGAGTTCAGGGGATAAAATAGCAAGAGTCCAGGAGATAAAACTGTAGGAATCTGAGTGACAAAACAACGAGAGTTCAGGAGATATAACAACGAGTGTTCAGGAGATATAACAACGATAATTCAGAGGATAAAAAGCGGGAATCTGAATGGAAAAGCAGTCAGAGTTCAGGAGATACAACAGCGAGAGTTCCAGAGACTAAACAGCCAGAGTTCAGGTGATAGAACAGCGAGAGTACAGGAGACAAAACAGCCAAAGGTCAGGGAATAAAACTGCAGGAATCTGAGTGAAAAAACAGCAAGAGTTCAGGAGCTATAAGAACCAGAGTTCAGGAGTTAAAGCAGCCAGAATTCAGGAGATACAACAGCGATAGATAACACAGCAAGAGTGCAGGAGATATAAGAGTGAGAGTCTGAGACACAAAACAGTGATAGTTTGAGAGATAAAGCAATGAGAGTTCAGGAGATAAAACAGCGGGAGTTCAGACTATAAAACAGCAAGAGTTCAGAAGATAAACCAGCAAGAGTTCAGGATATATAACAGCAAGAGTTCAGGAGATAAAACAGCCAGAGTTCAGGAGATAAAACAGCTGGATTTCAGGGTATATTACAGCTAGAGATCAGGGTATAAAACAGCAAGAGTTCAGGGTATAAAACAGGAAGACTTCAGGGTATAAAACAGCAAGAGTTCAGGAGATAAAACAGCTGAGGTTCAGGGTATATAACCACAAGAGATCTGGGTATATAACAGCAAGAGATCAGGGTATAAAACAGCAAGAGCTCAGGTGATAAAACAGCAAGAGTTCAGGAGATAAAACAGGTGCAGTTCAGCGTATATAACAGCAAGAGTTCAGGGTACAAAACAGCGAGAAGTGAGGAGCTAAAACAGTGAGAGATTGAGAAATATAACAGCGAGAGTTCAGGGGATAAAAGCGCGAGTGTTCGGGAGATACAACAGTGAGAGTTTGAGAGATAAAACTGCGAGAGTTCAGGGGATAAAACAATAGGATTGCAGGAGATTAAATAGTGAGAGTTCAGGGGATAAAACAACGAGAGTTCAGGGGCTAAAGCAGCACATGTTCAGGGTATAAAACAGCAAGAGTTTTGGAGATATAACAGCAAGTTTTCAGGGTATAAAACAGCAAGAGTTCTGGACATATAACAGCCAGAGTTCAAGGTATAAAACAGCAAGAGTTGAAGTGATAAAAGAGCAAGAGTTCTGGAGCTACAACAGTGAGAGTCTGAGGCATAAAACAGTGAGAGCACAAGAGATAAAACAACAAGAGTTCGGGAAATAAAACAGCAAGATTTGAAGGGGTATAACTGTAAGAGTTCTGGGAATGAAACATTGAGAATTCAGGAGATAAAGCAGCAGGAATCTGAATGACAAAACAACGAGAGTTCAGGAGATAAAACAATGAAAGATCAGGGGAAAAAACAGCCAGAGTACAGGAGATACAACAGCCAGAGTTCTGTTGATAAAATGGGAAGTGTACAGGGGACGAAAAAGCAAGAGTTGAAGGGATAAAACTGCAAGAGTTCAGGAGATACGTCAGTGAGAGATCGAGAAAAAACACAGCAAGAGTACAGGAGATTTAAGAGTGAGTGTCCGAGACACAATACAGCAATAGTTCGAGAGATAAAGCAATGAGAGTACAGGAGCTAAAACAGCCGGAATTCAGGAGATAAAACAGCAAGAGTTCAACAGATTAAATAGAAAGAGTTCAGGAGATTAAACAGCAAGAGTTCAGGAGATTAAACAGCAAGAGTTCAGGAGATAAAACAGCAAGAGTTCAGGAGATTAAACAGCATGAGTCCAGGAGATAAACCAGCAAGAGTTTCGGATGTTAAAGAGCAAGAATTTAGGAGATTAAACAGCAAGAATTTAGGAGATTAAACAGCAAGAGTTCAGGAGATAAAACAGCAAGAATTCAGGAGATTAAACAGCAAGAGTTCAGGAGATAAAACAGCAAGAGTTCAGGAGATAAAACAGCAAGGGTTCAGGAAAAATATAACAGCAAGAGATCAGGGTATGTAAGAGCGAGAGTTCAGGAGATAAAACAGCATCTGTTCAGGGTATAAAACAGCGAGAATTCAGGAGCTAAAACAGTGAGAGATTGAGAAATAAAACCGCAAGAGTTCAGGGGATAAAACAATGAGATTGCAGGAGATTAAAAAGTGAGAGGTCAGGCAATAAAACAACGAGTGTTCAGGGGATAAAGCAGCAAATATTCAGGGTATAAAACAGCAAGAGTTTCGGAAATATAACAGCCAGAGTTCAGGGTATAAAACAGCAAGGGTTCTTGAAACATAACTCCAGATACTAGGTTATAAAACAGCAAGTGTTTGGGAGATAAACCAGCAAGAGTTTGGGGTATATAAACAAAATTTATGTAGATAAAATGACGGCGATCTGAGGGACAAAACAGTGAGACTTCAAGAGTTGAAGGGGTAAAACTGCGAGAGTTCAGGAGATAAAGCAGCAAGAATTCTGGGATTAAAGAACAAGAGTTGAATAGATAAAAGAGAAAACAGAAAGTGTTCAGGAGGTATAACAGCTAGAGTTAAGGGGATGAAACAACAATAGTTGAAGGGATAAAACTGAAAGAGTTCAGGGGATGAAATAACGAGAGTTCAGGGGAAAATACTGCCAGAGTTCAAGAGAAAAAACAGCAGGAATCTGAGTGACAAATCAGTCAGAGTTCAGGGATACACTGCAAGAGTTCAGGTGATAAAACAACAAGAGTATAAGAGATAAAACAGTGAGAGTTCAGGGTATGAAACAGCTAGAGTTAAGGGGATGAAAGGGCAAGAGTTGAAGGGATAATACTGAAAGAGTTCAGGGAATGAAACAGTAAGAGTTCAGGGGATAAACTGCAAGAGTTAAGGAGATAAAACAGTGTGCGTTTGAGGGATAAAACAGTGAGAATTCAGGATGAAAAACAGTGAGAATTCAGGAGATAAAACAGCAGGAATGTGAGTGACAAAATAGCGACCGTTGAAGAGATATGACAACGAGAGTTCAGGTGATAACACAGCCAGAGTTCAGGAGATAGAACAGCGACAGTTCAGGAGACAAAACAGCCAGAGTTCAGGAGACAGAACAGTGCGAGTACAGGAGACAAAACAGCCAAAGTTCAGGGGATAAAACAGCAGGAATCTGAGTGAAAAAAACAGCAAGAGTTCAGGAGGTATAACTACGAGAGTTCAGGATTTAAAGCAGCCAGAGTTCAGGAGATACAACAGCGAGAGATAACACAACAAGAGTGCAGGAGATGTAAGAGTGAGAGCCCGCGACACAAAACAGCAATAGTTCGAGAGATAAAACAGCAAGAATTCAGGAGATAAAACAGCTGGTGTTCAGGGTATATAACCACAAGAGATCAGGGTATATAACAGCAAGAGTTCAGGGTATATAACAGCAAGAGCTCAGGAAATAAAACAGCAAGAGTTCAGGAGATAAAACAGCAAGAGTTCAGGGTATATAAAGGCAAGCGATCAGGGTATATAACAGCAAGAGTTCAGGGTATAAAACAGCAACTGTTCAGGGTATAAAACAGCAACTGTTCAGGGTGTAAAACAGTGAGAATTCAGGAGCTAAAACAGTGAGAGATTGAGAAATATAACAGCGAGAGTTCAGGGGATAAAAGCACGAGTGTTCGGGAGATACAACAGTGAGAGTTTGAGAGATAAAACCGCGGGAGTTCAGGTGATAAATCAATGAGATTGCAGGAGATTAAACAGTGAGAGTTTAGGCAATAAAACAATGAGAGTTCAGGGGCTAAAGCAGCAAATGTTCAGGGTATAAAACAGCAAGAGTTTCGGAGATATAACAGCCAGAGTTCAGGGTATAAAACAGCGAGAACTCAGGGGATAAAACAGCCAGAGTTCAGGAGATAAAACCACAAGGGTTCAGGTGATCAAACTGTGAGAGTTCAGGAGATTAAACTGCCGGAGTCTGAATGACAAAGCAATGAGAGTTCAGGAGATAAAACAGCCAGAGTTCAGTGTATAAAATAGCGAGGGTTCAGGGTATTAAACAGTAAGGGTTCAAGAGTTAAAAAAGGAAGAGTTCAGGAGATTAAACAGCCAGGGTTCAGGGTATAAAACAGCAAGAATTCAGTTTAGAAAACAGCGAGAGTTCAGGGTATTAAACAGCAAGAGATCAGGAGAAAAAACAGCATGAGCTCAGTGTATAACACTGGAAGAGAGCAGGAGATAAAACAGCCAGAGTTCACCGTATGAAACAGTTAGAGTATCGTAGATATTACAGCAAGAGTTCAGGGGATAAAACAACAAGATAAAAGAGCAAGAGTTCTGGAGATACAACAGTGAGAGTCCGAGGCACAAAACAGCAAGAACACAAAAGATAAAACAACAAGAGTTCGGGAAATAAAACAGAAAGATTTGAAGGGGTATAAGTGTAAGAGTTCAGGGGATGAAACCTTGAGAGTTCAGGAGATAAAACAATGACAGTTCAGGAGAAAAAACAGCCAGAGTACAGGAGATATAACAGCCAGAGTTCTGTTGATAATAGAGCAAGAGTTCAGGGGACGAAATAGCAAGAGTTGAAGGGATAAAACTGCAAGGGTTCAGGAGATACAACAGCGAGAGATCGAGAGAAAACACGGCAAGCGTACAGGAGATATAAGAGTGAGAGTCCGAGACACAATACAGAGATAGTTCAAGAGATAAAGCAGCCAGAGTTCAGGAGATACAACAGCGAGAAATCGAGAGAAAATACAGCAAGAGTATAGGAGATATAAGAGTGAGAGTCCGAGACACAATACAGTGAAAGTTCGAGAGATAAAGCAACGAGAGTGCAGGAGATTAAACAGCCAGAGTTCAGGGTATAAAACAGCAAGAGTTCAGGGTATAAAACAGCAAGACTTCAGGGAATAAAACAGCCAGGGTGCAGGGTATAAAACAGCAAGAGTTCTGGAAACATAACAGCCAGATTTTAGATTATAGAACAGCAAGAGTTTAGGAGATAAACCAGCAAGAGTTCGGGGATATAACAACAAAAGTTATGTAGATAAAACGACGGTGATCTGAGGGACAAAACAGTGAGACTTCAAGAGTTGAAGGGGTAAAACTGCAAGACTGCGAGAGTTCAGGAGATAAAGCAGCAAGAATTCTGGGATTAAAGAACAAGAGTTGAAGAGATAAAACAGAAAACAGAAAGCGTTCAGGAGGTATAACAGCTAGAGTTAATGGGATATGAAACAGCAATAGTTGAAGGGATAAAACTGAAGGAGTTCAGGGGATGAAATACCGAGAGTCCAGGGGAAAATACTGCCAGAGTTCAAGAGATAAAACAGCAGGAATCTGAGTGACAAATCGGCGAGAGTTCAGGGATACACAGCAAGAGTTCAGGTGATAAAACAACAAGAGTATAAGAGTTAAACAGTGAGAGTTCAGGGTATGAAACAGCTAGAGCTAAGGGGATGAAAGAGCAAGAGTTGAAGGGATAAAACTGAAAGAGTTCAGGGAATGAAACATTAAGATTTCAGGGGATAAAACTGCAAGAGTTAAGGCGATAAAACAGTGTGAGTTTGAGAGATAAAACAGTGAGAATTCAGGAGGAAAAACCGTGAGAAATCAGGAGATAAAACAGCAAGAATCTGAGTGACAAAATAGTGACAGTTGAAGAGATATGACAGCGAGAGTTCAGGTGATAACACAGCCAGAGTTCAGGAGATAGAACAACGACAGTTCAGGAGACAAAACAGCCGGAGTTCAGGAGATAGAGCAGCAAGAGTTCAGGAGACAAAACAGCCAGAGGTCAGGGGATAAAACAGCAGGAATATGAGTGAAAAAACAGCAAGAGTTCAGGAGGTATAACAACGAGAGTTCAGGAGTTAAAGCAGCCAGAGTTCAGGAGATACAACAGCAAGAGATAACACAGCAAGAGTGCAGGAGATATAAGAGTGACAGTCCGCGACACAAAACAGCAATAGTTCGAGAGATAAAACAGCAAGAGTTCAGGAGATAAAACAGCTGGTGTTCAGGGTATATAACCACAAGAGATCAGGGTATATAACAGCAAGAGCTCAGGAGATAAAACAGCATGAGTTCAGGAGATAAAACAGGTAGACTTCAGGGTATATAACAGCACGCGATCAGGGTATATAACAGCAAGAGTAGAGGGTATAAAACAGCCATTGTTCAAGGTATAAAACAGTGAGAATTCAGGAGCTAAAACAGTGAGAGATTGAGAAATATAACAGCGAGAGTTCAGGGCATAAAAGCGCGAGTGTTTGGGAGATACAACAGTGAGAGTTTGAGAGATAAAAGCACGAGAGTTCAGGGGATAAAACAATGAGATTACAGGAGATTAAACAGTGAGATTTCAGGCAATAAAACAACGAGAGTTCAGGGGCTAAAGCAGCAAATGTTCAGGGTATAAAACAGCAAGAGTTCTGGATATATAACAGCCAGAGGTCAGGGTATAAAACAGCAAGAGTTCTGGATATATAACAGCCGGAGTTCAGGGTATAAAACAGCAAGAGTTGAAGCGATAAAAGAGCAGGAGTTCTGGAGATACAACAGTGAGAGTCTGAGGCACAAAACAGCGAGAGCAGTAGAGATAAAACAACAAGAGTTCAGGACATAAAAGAGCAAGATTTGAAGGGGTATAACTGTAAAAGTTCAGGGAATGAAACCTTGAGAGTTCAGGAGATCAAACAGCATCAATCTGAATGGCAAAACAACGAGAGTTCAGAAGATAAAACAATGACAGTTCAGGAGAAAAAACAGCCAGAGTACAGGAGATACAACGGTCAGAGTTCTGTTGATAAAAGACCAAGCGTTCAGGAGACGAAAAAGCAAGAGTTGAAGGGATAAAACTGCAAGTGTTCAGGAGATACAACAGCGAGAGATCGAGAGGAAACACAGCAAGAGTACAGGAGATAAAACAGCAAGAGTTCAATAGATTAAACAGAAAGAGTTCAGGAGATTCAACAGCAAGAGTTTAGGAGATTAAAAAGCAAGAGTTTAGGAGATTAAAAAGCAAGAGTGCAGGAGATAAACCAGCAAGAGTTCAGGAGATTCAACAGCAAGAGTTTAGGAGATTAAAAAGCAAGAGTGCAGGAGATAAACCAGCAAGAGTTCAGGAGATTAAAGAGCAAGAGTTTAGGCGATTAAACAGCAAGATTTCAGGAGATTAAACAGCAAGAGTTCAGGAGATATAAGAGTGAGAGTCCGAGAAACAATACAGCGATAGTTGGAGAGATAAAGCAACGAGAGTACAGGAGATAAAACAGCCAGAGTGCAGGGTCTAAAACAGCAAGAGTTCAGGAACTGCAATAGCAGGAGCTCAGGAGATTAAATAGCAAGAGTTCAGGAGATAAAACAGCAAGAGTTCAATAGATTAAACAGAAAGAGTTCAGGAGATTAAACAGCCGGATTTCAGGAGATTAAACAGCAAGAGTTCAGGAGATAAAACAGCTGGAGTTCAGGGTATATAACAGCAAGCGATCAGGGTATATAACAGCAAGAGTTCAGGAGATAAAACAGCAACTGTTCAGGGTATAAAACAGTGAGAATTCAGGAGCTAAAACAGTGAGAGATTGAGAAATTTAACAGCGAGAGTTCAGGGGATAAAAGCGTGAGTGTTCGAGAGATACAACAGTGAGAGTTTGAGAGATAAAACCGCGAGAATTCAGGGGATAAAACAATGAGATTGCAGGAGATTAAACAGTGAGAGTTCAGGAAATAAAACAACAAGAGTTCAGGGGATAAAGCAGCAAATGTTCAGGGTATAAAACAGCAAGAGTTCCGGAGATATGACAGCCAGAGTCCAACGAATAAAACAGCAAGAGTTTCAGAGATATGACAGCCAGAGTCCAGCGTATAAAACAATAAGAGATCCGGGTATATAACAGCAAGATATCAGTGTATAAAACAGCAAGAGCTCAGGTGATAGAACAGCAAGTGTTCACGAGATATAACAGCAAGACTTCGGGGTATAAAACAGCAACTGTTCAGGATATAAAACAGCGAGAATTCAGGAGCTAAAACAGTGAGAGATTGAGAAATATAACAGCGAGAGTTCAGGGGATAAAAGGGCGAGTGTTCGGTAGATACAACAGTGAGAGTTTGAGAGATAAAACCGCGAGAGTTCAGGGGATAAAACAACGAGAGTTCAGGGGCTAAAGCAGCAAATGTTCAGGGTATAAAACAGCAAGAGTTCAGGAGATAAAACAGCAGGAATGTGAGTGACAAAACAATGATAGTTCAGGAGAAAATACAGCTGGAGTTCAGGGTATAAAACAGCAAGAGTTCAATAGATAAAACAGCAAGAGTTCAAGGAATAAAACAGCAAGAGTTCAGGGTATATAACAATAAAAGTTCAGGGTATAAAACTGCAAATGTTCAGGGTATAAAACAGCAAGTGTTTCGGAGATATAACAGCCAGAGTTCAGGGTAAAGAACAGCAAGAGTTCAGGAGATAAAACCACAAGGGTTCAGGTGATCAAACTGCGAGAGTTCAGGAGATTAAACTGCTGGAGTCTGAATGAAAAAGCAATGAGAGTTCAGGAGATAAAACAGCCAGAGTTCAGTGTATAAAATCGCGAGGGTTCAGGGTATTAAACAGCCAGAGTTCAGGAGATAAAAAAGGAAGAGTTCATGAGATTAAACAGCCAGGGTTCAGCGTATAAAACAGCAAGAATTCAGTGTATAAAACAGCGAGAGTTCAGGGTATTAAACAACAAAAGTTCAGGAGATAAAACAGCATGAGTTCAGTGTATAACACAGGAAGAGATCAGGAGATAAAACAGTCAGAGTTCACGGTATAAAACAGCAAGAGATCTGGAGATATAACAGCCAGAGTGCAGGGTATAAAACAGCAAGAGTTCTGGAGATATAACAGCCAGAGTTCAGGGTATAAAACAGCTAGAGTTCTGGAGATATAACAGCCTGAGTTTAGGTTATGAAACAGCAAGAGTTCTGGAGATATAACAGCCATAGTTTAGGGTACAAAACAGCAAGATTTGTGGAGATATAACAGCCAGAGTTTAGGGTATAAAACAACAAGTGTTCTGGAAACATAACAGCCAGAGTTCAGGTTATAAAACAGCAAGAGTTTAGGAGATAAACCAGCAAGAGTTCGGGGATATAACAACAAAAGTTATGTAGATAAAACGACGGCGATCTGAGGGACAAAACAGTGAGACTTCAAGAGTTGAAGGGGTAAAACTGCAAGACTGCGAGAGTTCAGGAGATAAAGCAGCAAGAATTCTGGGATTAAAGAACAAGAGTTGAAGAGATAAAACAGAAAACAGAAAGCGTTCAGGAGGTATAACAGCTAGAGTTAATGGGATATGAAACAGCAATAGTTGAAGGGATAAAACTGAAGGAGTTCAGGGGATGAAATACCGAGAGTTCAGGGGAAAATACTGCCAGAGGTCAAGAGATAAAACAGCAGGAATCTGAGTGACAAATCGGCGAGAGTTCAGGGATACACAGCAAGAGTTCAGGTGATAAAACAACAAGAGTATAAGAGATAAAATAGTGAGAGTTCAGGGTATAAAACAGCAGAGTTAAGGGGATGAAAGGGCAAGAGTTGAAGGGATAAAACTGAAAGAGTTCAGGGAATGAAACAGTAAGAGTTCAGGGGATAAAACTACAAGAGTTAAGGCAATAAAACAGTGTGAGTTTGAGAGATAAAACAGTGAGAATTCAGGAGGAAAAACAGTGAGAATTCAGGAGCTAAAGCAGGAGGAATCTGAGTGACAAAATAGCGATAGTTGAAGAGATATGACGAGAGTTCAGGTGATAACACAGCCAGAGTTCAGGAGATACAACAGCAAAAGTTTGCGAGATAAAACCACAAGTGTTCAGGTGATAAAATAACAAGAGATGAAGAGATTTCAGGTGGTATGACAGCAAGAGTCCAGGAGACAAAACAACCAAAGTTCAGGAGATATAACAACAAGAGTTCAGGGGATAAAACAGTAAAATTTCACGGGACAAAACAGCAGGAGTTAAGGAGATATAACAACGAGAGTTCAGGAGATGAAATGACCAAAGTTTAGGAGATACAACAGCGAGAGTGAGAGATTAAATAGCAAGAGTTCAGAAGATAAAACAGCAAGAGTTCAGGGGATAAAACAGCAAGGGTTGAAGGGATAAAACTCCTAGACTAAAGGGGAGCAGACAGCGAGAGTTCAGGGGATAAAATAGCAAGAGTTAAAAGGATAAAATTGCTAGACTAAAGGGGATCAGACAGCGAGAGTTCAGGGGATAAAATAGCAAGAGTCCAGGAGATAAAACTGTAGGAATCTGAGTGACAAAGCAACGAGAGTTCAGGAGATATAACAATGAGAGTTCAGGGGATAAAAAGCGGGAATCTGAATGGAAAAGCAGTCAGAGTTCAGGAGATAGAACAGCGAGAGTACAGGAGACAAAAGAGCCAGAGTTCAGGAGATAGAGCAGTGAGAGTTCAGGAGACAAAACAGCCAGAGTTCAGGGATAAAACAGCAGGAATCTGAGTGACAAAACAATGATAGTTCAGGAGAAAAAACAGCTGGAGCTCAGGGTATAAAACAGCAAGAGTTCAGGAGATAAAACAGCTGGAGTTCAGGGTATATAACAGCAAAGGTTCAGGGTATATAACAGCAAGAGTTCAGGGTATATAACAGCAAGACGTCAGGGTATAAAACAGTAAGGGTTCAGGGTATAAAACAGCAAGAGTTCAGGATAAAAAAACAGCAAGAGTTCAGGAGATAAAACAGCAGGAATCTGAGTGAAAAAGCAATGATAGTTCAGGAGAAAAAACAGCATGAGTTCAGGGTATAAAACAGCAAGAGTTCAGGAGATAAGACAGCAGGAATCTGAGTGACAAAACAATGATAGTTCAGGAGAAAAAACAGCTGGAGTTCAGGGTATAAAACAGCAAGAGTTCAGGAGATAAAACAGCAAGAGTTCAGGGTATAAAACAGGTGAAGTTCAGGGTATAAAACAGCAAGAGTTCAGGAGATAAAACAGCAAGAGTTCAAGGGATAAAACAGGTGAAGTTCAGGGTATATAACAACAAAAGTTCAGGGTATAAAACAGCAACTGTTCAGGGTATAAAACAGCGAGAATTCAGGAGCTAAAACAGTGAGAGATTGAGAAATATAACAGCGAGAGTTCAGGAGGGGATAAAAGCAAGAGTGTTTGGGAGACACAACAGTGAGAGTTTGAGAGATAAAACCCCGAGAGTTCAGGGGATAAAGCAATGAGATTGCAGGAGATTAAACAGTGAGAGTTCAGGAAATAAAACAACAAGAGTTCAGGGGATAAAGCAGCAAATGTTCAGGGTATAAAACAGCAAGAACTACGGAGATATAACAGCCAGAGTTCAGGGTATAAAACAGCAAGGGTTCCGTAGATAAAACAGCAAGAGTTCACGGAATAAAAAAGCAAGAGTTCAGGGGATAAAATAGCAATAGTTAAGGAGATAAAACATTGTGAGTTTGAGAAATATAACAGCGAGAGTTCAGGAGATAAAAGCGCGAGTGTTCAGTAGCTCCAACAGTGAGAGTTTGAGAGGTAAAACTGCGAGAGTTCAGGGGATAAAACTGCGAGAATTCAGGGAATAAAGCATCAGGAATCTGAGTGACAAAACAGCAAGAGTTCAGGAGATAAAACAGCAAGAGTTCAGGAGATAAAGCAGCAAGAGTTCAGGGTATATAACAACAAGAGCTCAGGAGATAAAACAGCAAGAGTTCAGAAGATAAAACAGCTGGAGTTCAGGGTATATAACAGCAAGATTTCTGGATATATAACAGCAAGAGTTCAGGGTATAAAACAGCAAGAGTTCTGGATATATAACAGCAAGAGTTTGGGGTATATAACAGCAAGAGTTCAGGGTATAAAACAGCAAGAGTTCAGGGTATATAACAGCAAGAGTTCAGGAGATAAAACAGCAACTGCTCAGGGTATAAAACAGCGGGAATTCAGGAGCTAAAGCAGTGAGAGATTGAGAAATATAAGCAAGAGTTCAGGGGATAAAACAATGAGATTGCAGGAGATTAAACAGTGAGAGTTCAGTCAATAAAACAATGAGAGTTCAGGGGATAAAACAGCAGATGTTCAGGGTATAAAACAGCAAGGGTTCGGAGATACGACAGCCAGAGTTCAGTGTATAAAACAGCGAGAGTTCAGGAGATAAAACCACAAGGTTTCAGGTTATAAAACAGCGTGAGTTCAGGAGATTAAACTGCCAGAGTCTGAATGACAAACCAATGAGAGTTCAGAAGATAAAACAGCCGGATTTCAGTGTATAAAATAGCAAGGGTTCAGGGTATTAAACAGCAAGACTTCAGGGTATAAAACAGCAAGAGTTCAGGGTATAAAACAGCAGGAGTTTAGGGTATATAACAGCAAGAGCTCAGGAGATAAAACAGCAAGAGTTCAGGAGATAAAACAGGTGGAGTTCAGGGCATAAAACAGCAACTGTTCAGGGTGTAAAATAGCGAGAATTCAGGAGCTACAACAGTGAGAGATTGAGAAATATAACTGTGAGAGTTCAGGGGATAAAAGCGCGAGTGTTTGGGAGATACAACAGTGAGAGTTTGAGAGATAAAACCACGAGAGTTCAGGGGATAAAACAATGAGATTGCAGGAGATTAAACAGTGAGAGATCAGGCAATAAAACAACGAGAGTTCAGGGCTAAAGCAGCAAATGTTCTGGGTATAAAACATCAAGTGTTTCGGAGATATAACAGCCAGAGTTCAGGGTATAAAACAGCAAGAGTTGAAGCTATAAAAGAGAAAGAGTTCTGGAGATACAACAGTGAGAGTCCGAGGCACAAAACAGCGAGAGCACAAGAGATAAAACAACAAGAGTTCGGGAAATAAAACAACAAGAGTTCGGGAAATAAAACAGCAAGAGTTAGGGGTATAAAACAGCAAGTGTTCAGGAGAGAAAACAGCTTGAGTTCAGGGTTTATAACAGCAAGAGTTCAGGAGATAAAACAGCAAGAGTTCAGGAGATAAAACAGCTGGAGTTCAGGGTATATAACAGCAAGAGTTCTGGATATATAACAGCAAGAGTTCGGAGTATAGAAAAGCGAGAGGTCAGGAGATAAAACAACTGGAGTTCAGGGTATATAACAGAAAGAGTTCAGGGTATAGAACAGCAAGAGTTCAGAGTATATAACAGCAAGAGCTCAGTAGATAAAACATCAAGAGTTCAGCAGATAAAACAGCTGGAGTTCAGGGTATATAACAGCAAGACTTCAGGGTATAAAACAGTAAGAGTTCAGGGTATAAAACAGCAAGAGTTCAGGATATAAAACAGCAAGAGTTCAGGAGATAAAACAGCAGGAATCTGAGTGAAAAAACAATGATAGTTCAGAAGAAAAAACAGCAAGAGTTCAGGGTATAAAACAGCAAGAGTTCAAGAGATAAAACAGCAAGAGTTCAGGGTATAAAACAGCAAGAGTTCAGGAGATAAGACAGCAGGAATCTGAATGACAAAACAATGATAGTTCAGGAGAAAAAACAGCTGGAGTTCAGGGTATAAAACAGCAAGAATTCAGGGTATAAAACAGCAAGAGTTCAAGGTATAAAACAGGTGGAGTTCAGGGTATATAACAGCAAAAGTTCAGGGTATAAAACAGCAACTGTTCAGGGTATAAAACAGCGAGAATTCAGGAGCTAAAACAGTGAGAGATTGAGAAATATAACAGCGAGTGTTCAGGAGATAAAAGCGCGAGTGTTCAGTAGCTCCAACAGTGAGAGTTTGAGAGGTAAAACTGCGAGAGTTCAGGGGATAAAACTGCGAGTATTCAGGGAATAAAGCACCAGGAATCTGAGTGACAAAACAGCAAGAGTTCAGGAGATAAAACAGCTGGAGTTCAGGGTATATAACAACAAGAGTTCGGGGTATAAAACAGCAAGAGTTTAGGGTATTTAACAGCTGGGGTTCAGGGTATAAAACAGCAAGAGTTCAGGGTATAGAACAGCAAGTGTTCAGGGTATATAACAGCAAGAGCTCAGTAGATAAAACATCAAGAGTTCAGGAGATAAAACAGCTGGAGTTCAGGGTATATAACAGCAAGAGTTCAGGGTATATAACAGGAAGAGCTAAGGAGATAAAACAGCAAAAGTTCAGGAGATGAAACAGCTGGAGTTCAGGGTATATAACAACAAGAGTTCGGGGTATAAAACAGCAAGAGTTTAGGGTATTTAACAGCTGGGGTTCAGGGTATAAAACAGCAAGAGTTCAGGGTATAGAACAGCAAGTGTTCAGGGTATATAACAGCAAGAGCTCAGTAGATAAAACATCAAGAGTTCAGGAGATAAAACAGCTGGAGTTCAGGGTATATAACAGCAAGAGATCAGGGTATATAACAGCAAGAGTTCAGGAGATAAAACAGCAACTGCTCAGGGTATAAAACAGTGAGAATTCAGGAGCTAAAACATGAGAGATTGAGAAATATAACAGCGAGAGTTTAGGGGATACAACAGTGTGAGTTCGACAGATAAAACCGCGAGATTTCAGGGGATAAAGCAATGAGATTGCAGGAGATTAAACAGTGAGAGGTCAGGCAATAAAACAACGAGAGTTCAGGGGATAAAGCAGCAGACATTCAGGGTATAAAACAGCATCAGGTTCGGAGATATAACAGCCAGAGTCCAGCGTACAAAACAGCGAGAATTCAGGGGATAAAACAATGAGAGTTCAGGAGATTAAACTGCCGGAGTCTGAATGACAAAGCAATGAGAGTTCAGGAGATAAAACAGCCAGAGTTCAGTGTATAAAATAGCAAGGGTTCAGGGTATTAAACAGCAAGAGTTCAGGAGATAAAACAGGAAGAATTCAGGCGACTAAGCAGCCAGGGTTCAGTGTATGAAACAGCAAGAATTCAGGGTATAAAACAGCGAGAGTTCAGGGTATAACGCAGGAAGAGATCAGGAGATAAAACAGCCAGAGTTCAGGGTATAAACAGTTAGAGTACTGTAGATATTACAGCAAGAGTTCAGGGGATAAAACAACAAGAGTTGAAGCGATAAAAGAGCAAGAGTTCTGGAGATACAACAGTGAGAGTCCGAGGCACAAAACAGTAAGAGCACAAGATATAAAACAACAAGAGTTTAGGAAATAAAACAGCAAGAATTGAAGGGGTATAACTGTAAGAGTTCAGGGGATGAAACCTTGAGAGTTCAGGAGATAAAACAGCTGGAGTTCATGGTATAGAACAGCAAGAGTTCAGGGTACAGAACAGCAAGAGCTAAGGAGGTAAAACAGCAAGAGTTCAGGAGATGAAACAGCTGGGGTTCAGGATATATAACAAGAGATCAGGGTATATAACAGCAAGAGTTCAGGAGATAAAACAGCAACTGCTCAGGGTATCAAACAGCGGGAATTCAGGAGCTAAAGCAGTGAGAGATTGAGAAATATAAGCGAGAGTTCAGGGGATAAAACCATGAGATTTCAGGAGATTAAACAGTGAGAGTTCAGGCAATAAAACAATGAGAGTTCAGGGGATAAAACAGCAGACGTTCAGGGTATAAAACAACAAGAGTTCAGAGATATGACAGCCAGAGTTCAGCGTATAAAACAGCGGGAATTCAGGAGTTAAAACAGCGAGAGTACAGGAGATAAAACCACAAGGGTTCAGGTTATAAAACAGCGAGAGTTCAGGAGATTAAACTGCCCGAGTCTGAATGACAAACCAATGAGAGTTCAGAAGATAAAACGGCCAGATTTCAGTGTATAAAATATCAAGAGATCAGGGTATAAAACAGCAAGAGTTCAGGGTATAAAACAGCAAGAGTTCAGGGTTCAGGGTAAAAAACATCAAGCATTCAGGGTATAAAACAGTGAAAGTCCAGGGTATTAAACAGCAAGAGTTAAGGAGATAAAATGGCATGAGTTCAGGGTATAACACAGGAAGAGATCAGGAGATAAAACAGCAAGAGTTCAAGGTATGAAACAGGTGGGGTTCAGGGTATATAACAACAAAGGTTCAGGGGATAATGCAGCAAATGTACAGGGTACAAAACAGCAAGAACTTCGGAGATATAACAGCCAGAGTTCAGGGTATAAAACAGCAAGAGTTCCATAGATAAAACAGCAAGAGTTCACAGAATAAAAAAGCAAAATTTCAGGGGATAAAATAGCAATAGTTAAGGAGATAAAACATTGTGAGTTTGAGAAATATAACAGCGAGAGTTCAGGAGATAAAAGCGCGAGTGTTCAGTAGCTCCAACAGTGAGAGTTTGAGAGGTAAAACCGTGAGAGTTCAGGGGATAAAACTGCGAGAATTCAGGGAATAAAGCATCAGGAATCTGAGTGACAAAACAGCAAGAGTTCAGGAGATAAAACAGCAAGAGTTCAGGAGATAAAGCACCAAGAGCTCAGGATATAAAACAACAAGAGTTAAGGGTATAAAACAGCCAGAGTTCACAAGATAAAACAGCAAGAGTTCAGGGTGTAAAACAGTGAGAGTTCATGTGATAAAATGCCATGAGTTCAGAAGATTAAACAGCAAAAGTTCTGGATATATAACAGCAAGAGTTCGGGGTATTAAACAGCAAGAGTTCAGGAGATAAAACAGCTGGAGTTCAGGGTATAGAACAGCCAGAGTTCAGGGTATATAACAGCAAGAGCTCAGTAGATAAAACAGCAAAGGTTCAGCAGATAAAACAGCCGGAGTTCAGGGTATATAACAGCAAGACTTCAGGGTATAAAACAGTAAGAGTTCAGGGTATAAAACAGCAAGAGTTCAGGATATAAAACAGCAAGAGTTCAGGAGATAAAACAGCAGGAATCTGAGTGAAAAAAAATGATAGTTCAGGATAAAAAACAGCGTGAGTTCAGGGTATAAAAGAGCAAGAGTTCAAGAGATAAAACAGCAAGAGTTCAGGGTATAAAACAGCAAGAGTTCAGGAGTTAAGACAGCAGGAATCTGAGTGACAAAACAATGATAGTTCAGGAGAAAAAACAGCTGGAGTTCAGGGTATAAAACAACAACTGTTCAGGGTATAAAACAGCGAGAATTCAGGAGCTAAAACAGTGAGAGTTTGAGAGATAAAACTGCGAGAGTTCAGGGGATAAAACAATGAGATTGCAGGAGATTAAACAGTGAGAGTTCAGGAAATAATACAATGAGAGTTCAGCAAATGTTCAGGGTATAAAGCAGCAAGAATTTCGGAGATATAACAGCCAGAGTTCAGGGTATAAAACAGCAAGGGTTCCGTAGATAAAACAGCAAGAGTGCACGGGATAAAAAAGCAAAAGTTCAGGGGATAAAATAGCAATAGTTAAGGAGATAAAACATTGTGAGTTTGAGAAATATAACAGCGAGCGTTCAGGAGATAAAAGCGCGAGTGTTCAGTAGCTCCAACAGTGAGAGTTTGAGAGGTAAAACCACGAGAGTTCAGGGGATAAAACTGCGAGAATTCAGGGAATAAAGCATCAGAAATCTGAGTGACAAAACAGCAAGAGTTCAGGGTATAAAACAACAAGAGTTCAGGGTATAAAACAGCCAGAGTTCACAAGATAAAACAGCAAGAGTTCAGGGTGTAAAACAATGAGAGTTCATGTGATAAAATGCCATGAGTTCAGGAGATAAAACAGCAAGAGTTATGGATATATAACAGCCAGAGTTCAGGGTATAAAACAGCAAGAGCTCAGAAGATTAAACAGCAAGAGTTCTGGATATATAACAGCCAGAGTTCAGGGTATAACACAGCAAGAGTTCAGGAGATAAAACAGCAAAATTTCAGCAGATAAAAGAGCAAGAGTTCTGGACATATAACAGCCAGAGTTCAGGGTATAAAACAGCAAGAGTTGAAGTGATAAAACAGCAAGAGTTCTGGATATATAACACCCAGAGTTCAGGGTATATAACAGCAAGAGTTCAGGGAATGAAAAAGCAAGAATTGAAGGGATAAAGCTGCAAGTGTTCAGGAGATACAAAAGCAAGAGATCAAGAGAAAACACAGCAAGAGTACAGGAGATATAAGAGAAAGAGTCCAAGACACAATTCAGTGATAGTTCGAGATATAAGGCAATGAGAGTACAAGAGATAAAACAGCCGGAATTCAGGGTGTAAAACAGGAAGAGTTCAGGGTACAAAACAGCAAGAATGCAGGGGATTTAACAGCATGAGACCAGGAGATAAACCAGCAAGTGTTCAGGAGATAAACCAGCAAGAGTTTAGGAGATTTAACAGCATGAGTCGACGAGATTAAACAGCATGAGTTCAGGAGATAAAACAGCTAGAGTTCAGGGTATAAAACAGCAAGTGTTCAGGGTATATAACACCATAACTTCAGGGTATAAAACAGTAAGAGTTCGGGGTATCAAACAGCAAGGGTTCAGGATATAAAACAGCAAGAGTTCAGGGTATAAAACAGGTGGAGTTCATGTTATATAACAGCAAGAGTACAGGATATAAAACAACATGAATTCAGGAGCTAAAACAGCGAGAGATTGAGAAATATAACAGTGAGAGTTTAGGGGATAAAAGCGCGAGTGTTCGGGAGATACATCAGTGGGAGTTTGGGAGATAAAACCGCGAGAGTTCAGGGATAAAACAATGAGATTGCAGAAGATTAAACAGTGAGAGTTCAGGAAATAAAACAACGAGAGTTCAAGGAATAAAACAATGAGATTGCAGGAGATTAAACAGTGAGAGATCAGGAAATAAAACAACGAGAGTTCAGGGGATAAAACAGCAAATGATCAGGGTATAAAACAGCAAGAGTTCCAGATATATAACAGCCAGAGTTCAGGGTATAAAACAGCCAGAGTTCAGGGTATAAAACAGCAAGAGTTCAGGGTATAGAACAGCAAGAGTTTGGGATATTTAACAGCATGAGTCCAGGAGATTAAACAGTGTGAGTACGGGAGATTAAACAGCATGAGTTCAGGGTATAAAACAGCAAGAGTTCAGGGTATAGAACAGCAAGAGTTCAGGGTATAGAACAGCAAGAGTTCAGGATATAAAACAGCAAGAGTTCAGGGTATAAAACAGCCAGAGTCCAGGAGATAAAACAACTGTGTTCAGGGTATAAAACAGCCAGAGTTCAGGAGATAAAACAGCAAGAGTTATGGATATATAACAGCCAGAGTTCAGGGTATAAAACAGCAAGAATTCAGAAGATTAAACAGCAAGAGTTCTGGATATATAACAGCCAGAGTTCAGGGTATATAACAGCAAGAGTTCAAGAGATAAAACAGCAAGAGTTCAGCAGATAAACCAGCAAGAGTTCTGGATATATAACAGCCAGAGTTCAGGGTATAAAAAAGCGAGAGTTCTGGAGGTATAACAGCCTGAGTTCAGGGTATAAAACAGCAAGAGTTCCGTAGATAAAACAGCAAGAGTTCAGGAGATAAAATAGCCGGAGTTCAGGGTAAAAAACAGCCAGAGTTCAGGGTATAAAACAGCAAGAGTGTAGGAGATTTAACAGCATGAGTCCAGGAGATTAAACAGCAGGAGTTCAGGGTATAGAACAGCAAGAGTTCAGGTTATAAAACAGCAAGAGATCAGGGTTTAAAACAGCAACTGTTCAGGATATAAAACAGCGAGAATTCAGGAGCTAAAACAGTGAGAGATTGAGAAATATAACAGCGAGAGTTCAGAAGATAAAAGCGCGAGTGTTCAGTAGAACCAACAGTGAGAGTTTGGGAGGTAAAACCATGAGAGTTCAGGGGATAAAACAACGAGAGTTCAGGAAATATAGCATCAAGAATCTGAGTGACAAAACAGCAAGAGTTCAGGAGATATAACAATGAGAGTTCAGGAGATAAAGCAGCCAGAGTTCAGGGTATAAAACAGCATGAGTCCAGGAGGTAAAACAGCAAGAGTTTAGGAGACAAAACAGCAAGAGTTCAGGAGGTAAAGCAGCAAGAGTTCAGGAGATAAAACAGCAAGAGTTCAGGGTATAAAACAGCAAGAGTGTAGGAGATTTAACAGCATGAGACCAGGAGATAAAACAGCATGAGTCCAGGAGATTAAACAGCATGCGTTCAGGGTATAAAACAGCAAGAGTTCAGGGTATAAAACAGCAACTGTTCAGGGGATAAAACAGTGAGAATTCAGGAGCTAAAACAGTGAGAGATTGAGAAATATAACAGCGAGAGTTAAGGGGATAAAAGCACGAGTGTTCGGGAAATACAACAGTGAGAGTTCAAGAGATAAAACTGCAAGAGTTCAGGGGATAAAACATTGAGATTGCAGGAGATTAAACAGTGAGAGTTCAGGAAATAATACAATGAGAGTTCGGGGGATAAAGCAGAAAATGTTCAGGGTATAAAACAGCAAGAATTTCAGAGATATAACAGCCAGAGTTCAGGGTATAAAACAGCAAGAGTTCCGGATATATAACAGCCAAAGTTCAGGGTATAAAACAGCAAGAGTTCACCAGATAAAAAAGCAAAAGTTCAGTGGATAAAATAGCAATAGTTAAGGAGATAAAACATTGTGAGTTTGAGAAATATTACAGCGAGAGTTCAGGAGATAAAAGCGCGAGTGTTCAGTAGCTCCAACAGTGAGAGTTTGAGAGGTAAAACCGCAAGAGTTCAGGGGATAAAACAGTTCAGGGAATATAGCATCAGGAATCTGAGTGACAAAACAGCAAGAGTTCAGGAGATATAACAATGAGAGTTCAGGAGATAAAGCAGCCAGAGTTCAGGGTAAAAAACAGCATGAGTCCCGGAGGTAAAACAGCAAGAGTTCAGGAGATAAAACAGCAAGAGTTCAGCAGATTAAATAGCAAGAGTTCAGGAGGTAAAACAGCAAGAGTTCAGGGGATAAAACAGCATGAGTTAAGGAGATAAAACAGCGTGAGATTGAGAGATAAAACAGTGAGAATTCATGAGGAAAAACAGTGAGAATTCAGGAGATAAAACAGCAGGAATCTGAGTGACAAAACAGCGACAGTTCAAGAGATAAGACAATGAGAGTTCAGGTGATAACACAGCCAGAGTTCAGGAGATACAACAGCGAATGTTTGCGAGATAAAACCACAAGCGTTCAGCTGATAAAGCAACAAAGGTTGAAGAGATAAAACATCGAGATTTCAAGTGGTATGACAGCAAGGGTCCAGGAGACAGAACAGCCAAAGTTCAGGTGATGTAACAACAAGAGTTCAGAAGATAAAACAGCAGGAATCTGAGTGACAAAACAATGATAGTTCAGGAGAAAAAACAGCTGGAGTTCAGAGTATAAAAGAGCAAGAGTTCAGGGTATATAACACCACGGTTTCAGGGTATATAATAGCAAGACTTCAGGGTATAAAACAGTATGAGTTCAGGGTATAAAAACAGCAAGAGTTCAGGATATAAAACAGCAAGAGTTCAGGAGATAAAACAGCAGGAATCTGAGTGACAAAACAATGATAGTTCAGGAGAAAAAACAGTTGGAGTTCAGGGTATAAAACAGCAAGAGTTCAATAGATAAAACAGCAAGAGTTCAAGGTATAAAACAGCAAGAGTTCAGGGTATATAACAATAAAAGCTCAGGGTATAAAACAGCAAATGTTCAGGGTATAAAACAGCAAGAGTTCCGTAGATAAAACAGCAAGAGTTCAGGAGATAAAACAGCCGGAGTTCAGGGTATAAAACAGCCAGAGTTCAGGGTATAAAACAGCAAGAGTGTAGGAGATAAAACAGCATGAGACCAGGAGATAAATCAGCAAGAGTTCAGGAGATAAAACAACAAGAGCTTAGGATATTTAACAGCATGAGTCCAGGAGAATAAACAGCATGAGTCCAGGAGATTAAACAGCATGAGTTCAGGGTATAAAACAACAAGAGTTCAGCATATAAAACAGCAAGAGTTCAAGGCATAAAACAGCAAGAGTTCAGGGTATAAAACAGCAAGAGTTCAGGGTATAAAACAGCAACTGTTCAGGGTATAAAACAGCGAGAATTCAGGAGCTAAAACAGTGAGAGATTGAGAAATATAACAGCGAGAGTTCAGGGGATAAAAGCGTGAGTGTTCGGGAGATACAACAGTGAGAGTTCGAGAGACGAAACTGCTAGAGTTCAGGGGATAAAACAATGAGATTGCAGGAATTAAACAGTGAGAGTTCAGGCAATAAAACAATGAGAGTTCGGGGGATAAAGCAGCAAATATTCAGGGTATAAAACAGCAAGAATTTCAGAGATATAACAGCCAGAGTTCAGAGTATAAAACAGCAAGAGTTCCGTAGATAAAACAGCAAGAGTTCACGGGATAAAAAAGCAAAAGTTCAGGGGATAAAATAGCAGTAGTTAAGGAGATAAAACTTTGTGAGTTTGAGAAATATTACAGCGAGAGTTCAGGAAATAAAAGCGCGAGTGTTCAGTAAATCCAACAGTGAGAGTTTGGGAGGTAAAACCGCGAGAGTTCAGGGGATAAAACAGCGAGAGTTCAGGGAATAAAACATCAGGAATCTGAGTGACAAAACAGCAAGAGTTCAGGAGATATAACAATGAGAGTTCAGGAGATAAAGCAGCCAGAGTTCAGGGTATAAAACAGCATGAGTCCAGGAGATAAAACAGCAAGAGTTTAGGAGACAAAACAACAAGAGTTCAGGAGATAAAACAACAAGAGTTCAGGAGATAAACAGCAAGAGGTCAGGAGGTAAAGCAGCAAGAGTTCAGGAGATAAAACAGCAAGAGTTCAGCAGATTAAATAACAAGAGTTCAGGAGGTAAAACAGCAAGAGTTCAGGAGATTAAACAGCAAGAGCTCAGGAGATTAAATAGCAAGAGTTCAGGCGGTAAAACAGCAAGAGTTCAGGAAATTAATAGCAAGAGTTCAGGGGATAAAACTACCAGGGTCCAGGAGATACAACAGTAAGTGTTCGAGAAATAAAACAACAGGAGATATAAGAGCGAGATTCTGAGAGATAAAATAGCAAGTGTTGAAGGGATCAAACTGAAAGAGTTTAGGGAATGAAACAGTAAGAGTTCAGGGGATAAAACAGCAAGGGTTAAGGAGATAAAACAGCGTGAGATTGAGAGATAAAACAGTGAGAATTCATGAGGAAAAACAGTGAGAATTCAGAAGATAAAACAGCAGGAATCTGAGTGACAAAATAGCGACAGTTCAAGAGATATGACAATGAGAGTTCAGGTGATAACACAGCCAGAGTTCAGGAGATACAACAGAGAATGTTTGCGAGATAAAACCACAAGCGTTCAGATGATAAAACAATAAGAGTTGAAGAGATAAAACAGCAAGATTTCAGGTGGTATGACAGCAAGAGTCCAGGAGACAAAACAGCCAAAGTTCAGGTGATGTAATAACAAGAGTTCAGGACATAAAACAGCAGGAATCTGAGTGACAAAACAATGATAGTTCAGGAGAAAAAACAGCTGGAGTTCAGGGTATGAAAAAGCAAGAGTTCAGGGTATATAACACCACGACTTCAGGGTATCTAACAGCAAGATTTCAGGGTATAAAACAGTAAGAGTTCAGGGTATAAAACAGCGAGAGTTCAGGAGATAAAACAGCAGGAATCTGAGTGAAAAAACAATGATAGTTCAGGAGAAAAAAAAGCATGAGTTCAGGGTACAAAAGAGCAAGAGTTCAGGAGATAAAACAGCAAGAGTTCAGGGTATAAAAAAGCAAGAGTTCAGGAGATAAAACAGCAGGAATGTGAGTGAAAAACAATGATAGTTCAGGAGAAAAAACAGCTGGAGTTAAGGGTATAAAACAGCAAGAGTTCAATAGATAAAACAGCAAGAGATCAAGGTATAAAGCAGCAAGAGTTCAGGGTATATAACAATAAAAGTTCAGGGTATAAAACACCAAATGTTCAGGGTATAAAACAGCAAGAGTTCAGGGTATAAACCAGCAAGAGGTTAGGGTATAAAACAGCAAGAGTTCAGGGTATAAAATAACAAGAGTTCAGGAGATAAAAGAGTGAATGTCCATGACACAAAACAGCGATAGTTCGAGAGATAAAGCAACTCGAGTACAGGAGATTAAACAGCCAAAGTTCAAGGGATAAAAAAGCAAAAGCTCAGAGGATAAAACAGTAATAGTTAAGGAGATAAAACATTGTGAGTTTGAGAGATAAAACACTGAGAGATCAGCTGGTAAAACAACGAGAGTTCAGGAGATGGAACAGTGAGAGTTCGGTGAAAAAACAGCAAGAGTTCAGCAGATCAAACAATGAGAGATTGGCAAATAAAACAGCGAGAGTTCAGCAGAAAAAACGCGAGCGTTCAGTAGACACAACAGTGAGAGTTTGAGAGATAAAATCGTGAGATTTCAGGGCATAAAACAGCGAGAGTTCAGGAGATTAAACAGTGAGAGTTCAGGCAAAAGAACAATGAGCCTTCCGGAGATGAAGCAGCAAAGGTTCAGGGTATAAAACAAAAAGAGTTCGGGAGATATAAAAGTGAATGTTCATGACACAAAACACCGATAGTTCGAGAGATAAAGCAAAGTGAGTACCGGCGATAAAACAGCAAGAGTTCAGGGTATAAAACAGCAAGAGTTCAGGTTATAAAACAGCAAGAGATCAGGGTATAAAACAGCAAGAGATCAGGTTATAAAACAGCAAGAGGTCAGTGAATAAAACAGCAAGAGTTCAGGAGATAAAACAGCAAGAGATCAGGGTATAAAACGGCAAGAGTTCAGGGTTTAAAACAGCAAGAGTTCAGGGTATAAAACAGCAAGAGATCAGGGGATGAAACAGCAAGAGTTTAGGGTATAAAACAGCAAGAGTTCAGGGTATCAACCAGCATGAGGTTAGGGTATAAAACAGCAAGAGTTCAGGTTATAAAACAGCAAGAGATCAGGGTATAAAACAGCAAGAGATCAGTTTATAAAACAGCAAGAGGTCAGTGTATAAAACAGCAAGAGTTCAGGGTATAAAACAGCAAGAGATCAGGGTATAAAACAACAAGAGTTCAGGGCATAAAACAGCACGGGTTCAGGGGATGAAATAGCAAGAGTTCAGGGTATAAAACAGCAAGAGGTTAGGGTATAAAACAGCAAGAGTTCTGGTTATAAAACAGCAAGAGATCAGGGTATAAAACAGCAAGAGATCAGGTTATAACACAGCAAGAGATCAGTGTATAAAACAGCAAGAGTTCAGGAGATAAAACAGCAAGAGATCAGGGTATAAAACGGCAAGAGGTCAGGGTATAAAACCGCAAGAGTTCACAGTATAAAACAGCAAGATTTCAGGGTATAAAACAGCAAGAGATCAGGGTATAAAACAACAGAGTTTAGGGCATAAAACAGCACGAGTTCAGGGGATGAAACAGCAAGAGTTCAGGGTATAAAACAGCAAGAGTTCAGGGTATAAACCAGCAAGAGATCAGTGTATAAAACAGCAAGAGTTCACAGTATAAAACAGCAAGAGTTCAGGGTATGAAACAGCAAGAGATCAGGGTATAAAACAACAAGAGTTCAGGGCATAAAACAGCACGAGTTCAGGGGATGAAACAGCAAGAGTTCAGGGTATAAAACGGCAAGAGTTCAGGGTTCAAAACAGCAAGAGATCAGGTTATAAAACAGCAAGAGGTCAGGGTATAAAACCGCAAGAGTTCACAGTATAAAAAGCAAGAGTTCAGGGTATAAAACAGCAAGAGTTCAGGGTATAAAACAGCAAGAGATCAGGGTATAAAACAGCAGGAGATCAGGGTATAAAACAGCAAGAGTTCAGGGTATAAAACAGCAAGAGTTCAGGGTATAAAACAGCAAGAGTTCAGGGTATAAAACAGCAAGTGATCAGGGTATAAAACAGCAAGAGTTCAGGGTATAAAACAGCAAGAGTTCAGGGAGTAAAACAGCAAGTTATCAGGGTATAAAACAGCAAGAGTTCACAGTATAAAACAGCAAGAGATCAGGGTATAAAACAGCAAGAGGTCAGTGTATAAAACCGCAAGAGTTCACAGTATAAAAAGCAAGAGTTCAGGGTATAAAACAGCAAGAGTTCAGGGTATAAAACAGCAAGAGATCAGGGTATAAAACAGCAGGAGATCAGGGTATAAAACAGCAAGATTTCAGGGTATAAAACAGCAAGAGTTCAGGGTATAAAACAGCAAGTGATCAGGTTATAAAAGAGCAGGAGATCAGGGTATAAAACAGCAAGAGTTCAGGGTATAAAACAGCAAGAGTTCAGGGAGTAAAACAGCAAGTTATCAGGGTATAAAACAGCAAGAGTTCACAGTATAAAACAGCAAGAGATCAGGGTATAAAACAGCAAGAGTTCAGGGTATAAAAGAGCAAGTTATCAGGGTATAAAACAGCAAGAGTTCAGGGTATCAACCAGCATGAGGTTAGGGTATAAAACAGCAAGAGTTCAGGTTATAAAACAGCAAGAGATCAGGGTATAAAACAGCAAGAGATCAGTTTATAAAACAGCAAGAGGTCAGTGTATAAAACAGCAAGAGTTCAGGGTATAAAACAGCAAGAGATCAGGGTATAAAACAACAAGAGTTCAGGGCATAAAACAGCACGAGTTCAGGGGATGAAATAGCAAGAGTTCAGGGTATAAAACAGCAAGAGGTTAGGGTATAAAACAGCAAGAGTTCTGGTTATAAAACAGCAAGAGATCAGGGTATAAAACAGCAAGAGATCAGGTTATAACACAGCAAGAGATCAGTGTATAAAACAGCAAGAGTTCAGGAGATAAAACAGCAAGAGATCAGGGTATAAAACGGCAAGAGGTCAGGGTATAAAACCGCAAGAGTTCACAGTATAAAACAGCAAGATTTCAGGGTATAAAACAGCAAGAGATCAGGGTATAAAACAACAGAGTTTAGGGCATAAAACAGCACGAGTTCAGGGGATGAAACAGCAAGAGTTCAGGGTATAAAACAGCAAGAGTTCAGGGTATAAACCAGCAAGAGATCAGTGTATAAAACAGCAAGAGTTCACAGTATAAAACAGCAAGAGTTCAGGGTATGAAACAGCAAGAGATCAGGGTATAAAACAACAAGAGTTCAGGGCATAAAACAGCACGAGTTCAGGGGATGAAACAGCAAGAGTTCAGGGTATAAAACGGCAAGAGTTCAGGGTTCAAAACAGCAAGAGATCAGGTTATAAAACAGCAAGAGGTCAGGGTATAAAACCGCAAGAGTTCACAGTATAAAAAGCAAGAGTTCAGGGTATAAAACAGCAAGAGTTCAGGGTATAAAACAGCAAGAGATCAGGGTATAAAACAGCAGGAGATCAGGGTATAAAACAGGAAGAGTTCAGGGTATAAAACAGCAAGAGTTCAGGGTATAAAACAGCAAGTGATCAGGTTATAAAAGAGCAGGAGATCAGGGTATAAAACAGCAAGAGTTCAGGGTATAAAACAGCAAGAGTTCAGGGAGTAAAACAGCAAGTTATCAGGGTATAAAACAGCAAGAGTTCACAGTATAAAACAGCAAGAGATCAGGGTATAAAACAGCAAGAGGTCGGGGTATAAAACCGCAAGAGTTCACAGTATAAAAAGCAAGAGTTCAGGGTATAAAACAGCAAGAGTTCAGGGTATAAAACAGCAAGAGATCAGGGTATAAAACAGCAGGAGATCAGGGTATAAAACAGCAAGATTTCAGGGTATAAAACAGCAAGAGTTCAGGGTATAAAACAGCAAGTGATCAGGTTATAAAAGAGCAGGAGATCAGGGTATAAAACAGCAAGAGTTCAGGGTATAAAACAGCAAGAGTTCAGGGAGTAAAACAGCAAGTTATCAGGGTATAAAACAGCAAGAGTTCACAGTATAAAACAGCAAGAGATCAGGGTATAAAACAGCAAGAGTTCAGGGTATAAAAGAGCAAGTTATCAGGGTATAAAACAGCAGGAGATCAGGGTATAAAACAGCAAGAGTTCAGGGTATAAAACAGCAAGAGTTCAGGGTATAAAACAGCAAGTGATCAGGGTATAAAAGAGCAGGAGATCAGGGTATAAAACAGCAAGAGTTCAGGGTATAAAACAGCAAGAGTTCAGGGTATAAAACAGCAAGTGATCAGGGTATAAAAGAGCAGGAGATCAGGGTATAAAACAGCAAGAGTTCAGGGTATAAAACAGCAAGAGTTCAGGGAGTAAAGCAGCAAGTTATCAGGGTATAAAACAGCAAGAGTTCACAGTATAAAACAGCAAGAGATCAGGGTATAAAACAGCAAGAGTTCAGGGTATAAAACAGCAAGAGATCAGGGTATAAAACAGCAGGAGATCAGGGTATAAAACAGCAAGAGTTCAGGGTATAAAACAGCAAGAGTTCAGGGTATAAAACAGCAAGTGATCAGGGTATAAAAGAGCAGGAGATCAGGGTATAAAACAGCAAGAGTTCAGGGTATAAAACAGCAAGAGTTCAGGGAGTAAAACAGCAAGTTATCAGGGTATAAAACAGCAAGAGTTCACAGTATAAAACAGCAAGAGATCAGGGTATAAAACAGCAAGAGTTCAGGGTATAAAAGAGCAAGAGTTCAGGGTATAAAACAGCAAGTGATCAGGGCAAAAAGCAGCAAGAGTTTACAATATAAAACAGCAAGAGATCAGGGTATAAAACAGCAAGAGATCAGGGTATAAAACAGCAAGAGTTCAGGGTATAAAACAGCAAGAGATCAGGGTATAAACCAGCAAGAGGTTAGGGTATAAAACAGCAAGAGTTCAGGGTATAAAACAGCAAGAGTTCAGGGTATAAAACTGCAAGAATTCAGGAGATAAAAGAGTGAATGTCCATGACACAAAACAGCGATAGTTCGAGAGATAAAGCAACTCGAGTACAGGAGATAAAACAGCCAAAGTTCAAGGGATAAAAAAGCAAAAGCTCAGAGGATAAAACAGTAATAGTTAAGGAGATAAAACATTGTGAGTTTGAGAGATAAAACACTGAGAGATCAGCTGGTAAAACAACGAGAGTTCAGGAGATGGAACAGTGAGAGTTCGGTGAAAAAACAGCAAGAGTTCAGCAGATCAAACAATGAGAGATTGGCAAATATAACAGCGAGAGATCAGCCGAAAAAACGCAAGCGTTCAGTAGACACAACAGTGAGAGTTTGAGAGATAAAATCGCGAGATTTCAGGGCATAAAACAGCGAGAGTTCAGGAGGTTAAACAGTGAGAGTTCAGGCAAAAGAACAATGAGCCTTCCGGAGATAAAGCAGCAAAAGTTCATGGTATGAAACAAAAAGAGTTCGGGAGATATAAAAGTGAATGTTCATGACACAAAACACCGATAGTTCGAGAGATAAAGCAACGCGAGTACCGGAGATAAAACAGCAAGAGTTCAGGGTATAAAACAGCAAGAGTTCAGCAGATTAAATAACAAGAGTTCAGGAGGTAAAACAGCAAGAGTTCAGGAGATTAAACAGCAAGAGCTCAGGAGATTAAATAGCAAGAGTTCAGGCGGTAAAACAGCAAGAGTTCAGGAAATTAATAGCAAGAGTTCAGGGGATAAAACTACCAGGGTCCAGGAGATACAACAGTGAGTGTTCGAGAAATAAAACAACAGGAGATATAAGAGTGAGATTCTGAGAGATAAAACAGCAAGTGTTGAAGGGATCAAACTGAAAGAGTTTAGGGAATGAAACAGTAAGAGTTCAGGGGATAAAACAGCAAGAGTTAAGGAGATAAAACAGCGTGAGATTGAGAGATAAAACAGTGAGAATTCATGAGGAAAAACAGTGAGAATTCAGAAGATAAAACAGCAGGAATCTGAATGACAAAATAGCGACAGTTCAAGAGATATGACAATGAGAGTTCAGGTGATAACACAGCCAGAGTTCAGGAGATACAACAGAGAATGTTTGCGAGATAAAACCACAAGCGTTCAGATGATAAAACAATAAGAGTTGAAGAGATAAAACAGCAAGATTTCAGGTGGTATAACAGCAAGAATCCAGGAGACAAAACAGCCAAAGTTCAGGTGATGTAACAACAAGAGTTCAGGACATAAAACAGCAGGAATCTGAGTGACAAAACAATGATAGTTCAAGAGAAAAAACAGCTGGAGTTCAGGGTATGAAAAAGCAAGAGTTCAGGGTATATAACATCACGACTTCAGGGTATCTAACAGCAAGACTTCAGGGTATAAAACAGTAAGAGTTCAGGGTATAAAACAGCGAGAGTTCAGGAGATAAAACAGCAGGAATCTGAGTGAAAAAACAATGATAGTTCAGGAGAAAAAAAAGCATGAGTTCAGGGTACAAAAGAGCAAGAGTTCAGGAGATAAAACAGCAAGAGTTCAGGGTATAAAAAAGCAAGAGTTCAGGAGATAAAACAGCAGGAATGTGAGTGAAAAACAATGATAGTTCAGGAGAAAAAACAGCTGGAGTTAAGGGTATAAAACAGCAAGAGTTCAATAGATAAAACAGCAAGAGTTCAAGGTATAAAGCAGCAAGAGTTCAGGGTATATAACAATAAAAGTTCAGGGTATAAAACACCAAATGTTCAGGGTATAAAACAGCAAGTGTTTCGGAGATATAACAGCCAGAGTTCAGGGTATAAACCAGCAAGAGTTCAAGGTATAAAATAACAAGAGTTCAGGAGATAAAACAGTGAATGTCCATGACACAAAACAGCGATAGTTCGAGAGATAAAGCAACCTGAGTACAGGAGATAAAACAGCCAAAGTTCAAGGGATAAAAAAGCAAAAGCTCAGAGGATAAAACAGTAATAGTTAAGGAGATAAAACATTGTGAGTTTGAGAGATAAAACACTGAGAGATCAGCTGGTAAAACAACGAGAGTTCAGGAGATGGAACAGTGAGAGTTCGGTGAAAAAACAGCAAGAGTTCAGCAGATCAAACAATGAGAGATTGGCAAATATAACAGCGAGAGTTCAGCAGAAAAAACGCGAGCGTTCAGTAGACACAACAGTGAGAGTTTGAGAGATAAAATCGTGAGATTTCAGGGCATAAAACAGCGAGAGTTCAGGAGATTAAACAGTGAGAGTTCAGGCAAAAGAACAATGAGCCTTCCGGAGATGAAGCAGCAAAGGTTCAGGGTATAAAACAAAAAGAGTTCGGGAGATATAAAAGTGAATGTTCATGACACAAAACACCGATAGTTCGAGAGATAAAGCAAAGCGAGTACCGGCGATAAAACAGCAAGAGTTCAGGGTATAAAACAGCAAGAGTTCAGGTTATAAAACAGCAAGAGGTCAGGGTATAAAACAGCAAGAGATCAGGTTATAAAACAGCAAGAGGTCAATGAATAAAACAGCAAGAGTTCAGGAGATAAAACAGCAAGAGATCAGGGTATAAAACGGCAAGAGTTCAGGGTTTAAAACAGCAAGAGTTCAGGGTATAAAACAGCAAGAGTTCAGGAGATAAAACAGCAGGAATCTGAGTGACAAAACAATGATAGTTCAGGAGAAAAAACAGTTGGAGTTCAGGGTATAAAACAGCAAGAGTTCAATAGATAAAACAGCAAGAGTTCAAGGTATAAAACAGCAAGAGTTCAGGGTATATAACAATAAAAGCTCAGGGTATAAAACAGCAAATGTTCAGGGTATAAAACAGCAAGAGTTCCGTAGATAAAACAGCAAGAGTTCAGGGTATAAAACAGCCGGAGTTCAGGGTATAAAACAGCCAGAGTTCAGGGTATAAAACAGCAAGAGTGTAGGAGATAAAACAGCATGAGACCAGGAGATAAATCAGCAAGAGTTCAGGAGATAAAACAACAAGAGCTTAGGATATTTAACAGCATGAGTCCAGGAGAATAAACAGCATGAGTCCAGGAGATTAAACAGCATGAGTTCAGGGTATAAAACAACAAGAGTTCAGCATATAAAACAGCAAGAGTTCAAGGCATAAAACAGCAAGAGTTCAGGGTATAAAACAGCAAGAGTTCAGGGTATAAAACAGCAACTGTTCAGGGTATAAAACAGCGAGAATTCAGGAGCTAAAACAGTGAGAGATTGAGAAATATAACAGCGAGAGTTCAGGGGATAAAAGCGTGAGTGTTCGGGAGATACAACAGTGAGAGTTCGAGAGACGAAACTGCTAGAGTTCAGGGGATAAAACAATGAGATTGCAGGAATTAAACAGTGAGAGTTCAGGCAATAAAACAATGAGAGTTCGGGGGATAAAGCAGCAAATATTCAGGGTATAAAACAGCAAGAATTTCAGAGATATAACAGCCAGAGTTCAGGGTATAAAACAGCAAGAGTTCCATAGATAAAACAGCAAGAGTTCACGGGACAAAAAAGCAAAAGTTCAGTGGATAAAATAGCAATAGTTAAGGAGATAAAACTTTGTGAGTTTGAGAAATATTACAGCGAGAGTTCAGGAGATAAAAGCGCGAGTGTTCAGTAGATCCAACAGTGAGAGTTTAGGAGGTATAACCGTGAGAATTCAGGGGATAAAACAGCGTGAGTTCAGGGAATAAAACATCAGGAATCTGAGTGACAAAACAACAAGAGTTCAGGAGATATAACAATGAGAGTTCAGGAGATAAAGCAGCCAGAGTTCAGGGTATAAAACAGCATGAGTCCAGGAGATAAAACAGCAAGAGTTTAGGAGACAAAACAACAAGAGTTCAGGAGATAAAACAGCAAGAGTTCAGGAGATAAACAGCAAGAGGTCAGGAGGTAAAGCAGCAAGAGTTCAGTAGGTAAAACAGCAAGAGTTCAGGAGATAAAACAGCAAGAGTTCAGCAGATTAAATAGCAAGAGTTCAGGAGGTAAAACAGCAAGAGTTCAGGAGATTAAACAGCAAGAGCTCAGGAGATTAAATAGCAAGAGTTCAGGCGGTAAAACAGCAAGAGTTCAGGAAATTAATAGCAAGAGTTCAGGGGATAAAACTACCAGGGTCCAGGAGATACAACAGTGAGTGTTCGAGAAATAAAACAACAGGAGATATAAGAGCGAGATTCTGAGAGATAAAACAGCAAGTGTTGAAGGGATCAAACTGAAAGAGTTTAGGGAATGAAACAGTAAGAGTTCAGGGGATAAAACAGCAAGAGTTAAGGAGATAAAACAGCGTGAGATTGAGAGATAAAACAGTGAGAATTCATGAGGAAAAACAGTGAGAATTCAGAAGATAAAACAGCAGGAATCTGAGTGACAAAATAGCGACAGTTCAAGAGATATGACAATGAGAGTTCAGGTGATAACACAGCCAGAGTTCAGGAGATACAACAGAGAATGTTTGTGAGATAAAACCACAAGCGTGAGATGATAAAACAATAAGAGTTGAAGAGATAAAGCAGCAAGATTTCAGGTGGTATGACAGCAAGAGTCCAGGAGACAAAACAGCCAAAGTTCAGGTGATGTAACAACAAGAGTTCAGGAGATAAAACAGCAGGAATCTGAGTGACAAAACAATGATAGTTCAGGAGAAAAAACAGCTGGAGTTCAGGGTATATAACACCACGACTTCAGGGTATCTAACAGCAAGACTTCAGGGTATAAAACAGTAAGAGTTCAGGGTATAAAACAGCGAGAGTTCAGGAGATAAAACAGCAGGAATCTGAGTGAAAAAACAATGATAGTTCAGGAGAAAAAAAAGCATGAGTTCAGAGTATAAAACAGCAAGAGTTCAGGAGATAAAACAGCAAGAGTTCAGGGTATCAAAAAGCAAGAGTTCAAGGTATAAAACAGCATGAGTTCAGGAGATAAAACAGCAGGAATGTGAGTGACAAAACAATGATAGTTCAGGAGGAAAAACAGCTGGAGTTCAGGGTATAAAACAGCAAGAGTTCAGCGTATAAAACAGCAAGAGATCAATGTATAAAACAGCAAGAGTTCAGGGTATATAACAACAAAAGTTCAGGGTATAAAACAGCAAGATTTCAGGGTCTATAACAACAAGAATTCAGGGTATAAAACAACAACTGTTCAGGGTATAAAACAGCGAGAATTCAGGAGCTAAAACAGTGAGAGACTGAGAAATATAACATCGAGAGTTCAGGGGATAAAAGCGCGAGTGTTCGGGAGATACAACAGTGGGAGTTCAAGAGATAAAACTGCGAGAGTTCAGGGGATAAAACAATGGGAATGCAAGAGATTAAACAGTGAGAGTTCAGGAAATAATACAACGAGAGTTCGGGGGATAAAGCAGCAAATGTTCAGGGTATAAAACAGCAAGAATTTCGTTGATATAACAGCCAGAGTTCAGAGTATAAAACAGCAAGAGTTCCAGATATATAACAGCCAGAATTCAGGGTATAAAACAGCAAGAGTTCCGTAGATAAAACAGCAAGAGTTCACGGGATAAAAAAGCAAAAGTTCAGGGGATAAAATAGCAGTAGTTAAGGAGATAAAACTTTGTGAGTTTGAGAAATATTACAGCGAGAGTTCAGGAAATAAAAGCGCGAGTGTTCAGTAAATCCAACAGTGAGAGTTTGGGAGGTAAAACCGCGAGAGTTCAGGGGATAAAACAGCGAGAGTTCAGGGAATAAAACATCAGGAATCTGAGTGACAAAACAGCAAGAGTTCAGGAGATATAACAATGAGAGTTCAGGAGATAAAGCAGCCAGAGTTCAGGGTATAAAACAGCATGAGTCCAGGAGATAAAACAGCAAGAGTTTAGGAGACAAAACAACAAGAGTTCAGGAGATAAAACAACAAGAGTTCAGGAGATAAACAGCAAGAGGTCAGGAGGTAAAGCAGCAAGAGTTCAGGAGATAAAACAGCAAGAGTTCAGCAGATTAAATAACAAGAGTTCAGGAGGTAAAACAGCAAGAGTTCAGGAGATTAAACAGCAAGAGCTCAGGAGATTAAATAGCAAGAGTTCAGGCGGTAAAACAGCAAGAGTTCAGGAAATTAATAGCAAGAGTTCAGGGGATAAAACTACCAGGGTCCAGGAGATACAACAGTGAGTGTTCGAGAAATAAAACAACAGGAGATATAAGAGCGAGATTCTGAGAGATAAAACAGCAAGTGTTGAGGGGATCAAACTGAAAGAGTTTAGGGAATGAAACAGTAAGAGTTCAGGGGATAAAACAGCAAGGGTTAAGGAGATAAAACAGCGTGAGATTGAGAGATAAAACAGTGAGAATTCATGAGGAAAAACAGTGAGAATTCAGAAGATAAAACAGCAGGAATCTGAGTGACAAAATAGCGACAGTTCAAGAGATATGACAATGAGAGTTCAGGTGATAACACAGCCAGAGTTCAGGAGATACAACAGAGAATGTTTGCGAGATAAAACCACAAGCGTTCAGATGATAAAACAATAAGAGTTGAAGAGATAAAACAGCAAGATTTCAGGTGGTATGACAGCAAGAGTCCAGGAGACAAAACAGCCAAAGTTCAGGTGATGTAACAACAAGAGTTCAGGACATAAAACAGCAGGAATCTGAGTGACAAAACAATGATAGTTCAGGAGAAAAAACAGCTGGAGTTCAGGGTATGAAAAAGCAAGAGTTCAGGGTATATAACACCACGACTTCAGGGTATCTAACAGCAAGATTTCAGGGTATAAAACAGTAAGAGTTCAGGGTATAAAACAGCGAGAGTTCAGGAGATAAAACAGCAGGAATCTGAGTGAAAAAACAATGATAGTTCAGGAGAAAAAAAAGCATGAGTTCAGGGTACAAAAGAGCAAGAGTTCAGGAGATAAAACAGCAAGAGTTCAGGGTATAAAAAAGCAAGAGTTCAGGAGATAAAACAGCAGGAATGTGAGTGAAAAACAATGATAGTTCAGGAGAAAAAACAGCTGGAGTTAAGGGTATAAAACAGCAAGAGTTCAATAGATAAAACAGCAAGAGTTCAAGGTATAAAGCAGCAAGAGTTCAGGGTATATAACAATGAAAGTTCAGGGTATAAAACACCAAATGTTCAGGGTATAAAACAGCAAGTGTTTCGGAGATATAACAGCCAGAGTTCAGGGTATAAACCAGCAAGAGTTCAAGGTATAAAATAACAAGAGTTCAGGAGATAAAACAGTGAATGTCCATGACACAAAACAGCGATAGTTCGAGAGATAAAGCAACCTGAGTACAGGAGATAAAACAGCCAAAGTTCAAGGGATAAATAAGCAAAAGCTCAGAGGATAAAACAGTAATAGTTAAGGAGATAAAACATTGTGAGTTTGAGAGATAAAACACTGAGAGATCAGCTGGTAAAACAACGAGAGTTCAGGAGATGGAACAGTGAGAGTTCGGTGAAAAAACAGCAAGAGTTCAGCAGATCAA
Source organism: Carcharodon carcharias (assembly GCF_017639515.1). NCBI lineage: Eukaryota > Metazoa > Chordata > Chondrichthyes > Lamniformes > Lamnidae > Carcharodon > Carcharodon carcharias. The sequence continues at coordinate 8,676,463 of NC_054500.1, forward strand.
ACAATGAGAGATTGGCAAATAAAACAGCGAGAGTTCAGCAGAAAAAACGCGAGCGTTCAGTAGACACAACAGTGAGAGTTTGAGAGATAAAATCGTGAGATTTCAGGGCATAAAACAGCGAGAGTTCAGGAGATTAAACAGTGAGAGTTCAGGCAAAAGAACAATGAGCCTTCCGGAGATGAAGCAGCAAAGGTTCAGGGTATGAAACAAAAAGAGTTCGGGAGATATAAAAGTGAATGTTCATGACACAAAACACCGATAGTTCGAGAGATAAAGCAACGCGAGTACCGGAGATAAAACAGCAAGAGTTCAGGGTATAAAACAGCAAGAGTTCAGGGTATAAAACAGCAAGAGATCAGGGTATAAAACAGCAAGAGATCAGGTTATAAAACAGCAAGAGTTCAGGGAATAAAACAGCAAGAGTTCAGGGTATAAAACAGCAAGAGTTCAGGGAGTAAAACAGCAAGTGATCAGGGCATAAAACAGCAAGAGTTCACAGTATAAAACAGCAAAAGATCAGGGTATAAAACAGCAAGTTATCAG